>NC_080581.1:26392949-27592949 GCF_029962835.1 Magnolia sinica
GGAGTTTTTACATAGTTTTTCATATGTGGGGCCTGAATTAGGTGAATCCACCCCGCCCAATGGTCCCTATGGCTCAAGACAAGCTAAACAAGCCTAATATTGAGCATATTTTGGTGTATAGAAACATCGGAATGGATTTCAATGGTAGCAATATTGTTTTCTATTCTATGGCCCACCAGATTGTCAGATCAACTTCATTTTTTTGGCTTAACGTCTAAAATGAGTTGGGAAATAGTATGGACGGCGTGGATGGGATCCATACGTTAAGGTGGGACCTACACAAGTAGCCCTTCCCAAACGTTTTCAACCAAGGCTAATATTTGTTTTTTTTCCTTTACAGTTAACGTCCAGCGTCTAGGGACGCTGGACAGTTTGGGCATACCACGTATAGAAAGGTGGGCCCTGCTCAGGTGGGCCATCAAATGATGGATGGTGTGGATACAACACATATATAAATTGGGCCCCACCTACAAATGACTTGGATAAAATACATGCTTCATGGTGGGGTCCATCTGGGTGGGCCACACGGCCACATCATCACATACAATAAGAAAAATGAAAGAGAAAGGGAGAGAGAGAGACACACATGTGATGGAGGGACCCCGACACTATGGACCCTCCTTTGCAATAAATCATACATCAAGTGGGTCCCAATATATGTGGGCCCACTAAATTAAAGATCAATGGTGGAGATTCCTTCTCCACTAAAATGGAAGGTCTAGATGACCTCTATTTATACAAGGAAGATAAACATCATGATAGGGTCTATGGAGAATGGCCCTATCATGGAATGATCATGAGAATAAAGGTGGGCCATCGGCCACACCTAGGGTTCAAAGTGAGATCCATACCATCAATCGGTAGGCCTCACTTGGCCCTTCATCAAAAAAAAAGAAATTTAGGCCTAATAGAAGCACCCACCATTCGATCTTCTTGGTCTGATGGAACGCCGAGCTCATTGTACTTCACTTTGATGGAAGATGATGAAGGATGAATAACTAGGATGAAGGATTTTGGGATGGGAAGTGAGCCACACAAAACCACTTTTCTCTCTTGGGAAAGGCTTGGACATGAACTCATTTTGGTGCTTGGAAAATGTAAAGAGAAAGAGAGAGAGAGAGAGAGAGAGAGAGAGAGAGAGAGAGAGAGAGGGTGGTTGTAAGAGAACTGATGGGTGATGGAGTGATGGATGTGAGGTGATGGTGTACTTGACATGTATGGGTGTGTAAGAGAGAGGGTGAGAAAGAGTTGACTTTGCTGGTTGCTTTACTGGGGAGAAAGAAAGCATTGATTGATTGATGAGACATGTTGTAGAGATTCTCTTGGGATTGCAAATGCACGACGTTTTCTTTGAACTGAATGCCGGCCCACATCTCCCTGCCAGGGTATCAGATCGGTATGCAAGACGTGGCATTGAAATCACGGCGATGGTGCGGTCGCAATGGTACAAGTCTCGGATTAAGCCAACTCTTACAGGATACAACTTAGGGTCATGCGCAAACGTCGATCATAGGTTGTAGGTTGCCGGAATTCAACGGGAAGGATCATGGGAGTCGACGGAACAGTATGGACTAGGATACGGGTCTTACAGTAAGTTGGTTGAGCCCTTGAGAATTAAAGATTGAAGACAGAAGAGGACATGAAATATCAAGGAGTGACGAATAGGTAAATCATGAGGTGCCTTGGTGATCCTAACCTTAGACCCAAATAGACTCAAAACAACCTTAAACTTTAGATGATCTATTTCTTAATAGTTAATCTTTATTTGATCATACCTTGGCCTTAAGATTCTTATTTAAACATGCTTAGAGAATGCTATAGAGATTCAGAGCTGTTGTAAATTGTATATGCCAAAGACAGCAGAACTCTAGGTGATTTCAATTGATCCTCGATCAATCGAGCGAATCCTCAATCGATCGATCGAGCAAATCCTTAAACCATTGATCGAGAATGGCCAAAACAATTAATCTAGCAACATTTCTAGCCAAAGTGAAACCACGTTTGACCAATCAACACATTGATCGATCGATCGATCGAAGGTGTCATTTTACGCTTATTTATAGTCATTAGAACTCAACTTTTTTATAAAGGGCATTTTGACCTTGGAATTTTTGATGATTTTTTATGTCATTAGAGCTTAGGTGATTCCCCATTCATAAATCCACTTTTAAGCCTCTAAACCTAAGAGATTCAAGTCATGTTCCTTGAGATTTACCACTCTAATGAGGATTCCAACCTCCATTACGAGGATGCACTTGATCTCCACCATTTTCTAGTCAATAGACACAATTTCATAGGAAAATTCTTAGTCTATTAACCTTTAGAACACCAATCTAGGTGAATCTGCATTAGATAACAACTATCTATTTAATTGTAGGAGATTCCACTTTCTCCCATTACCTTGGTCATCTCATTAAAGCATCAAATATAAGGTGATTGATTGTAGGAGCTGAAGCATCCACATCAACGATCGTGGGAGCAAATGAAAAGTTAATTTAAGAACAAGAGAGCATTGGAGAAGCATCCGAAGAAGGTGTAACAATGGGGCTCAATCTTGAAATTGCAGTTTTACCGCTACAAGCGAAGCTTTAAGATATGACTAATGTCCTAAAGGGGGTGAATAGGACTTTTTAAAATTTAACTAAATAATCAATATGCACTTACTTCTAAATACTTATGTAAAGGAATACAAACAAGAAGTGTAAAAACAAAGTCTACTTAGTGAAAGCATCATTTAGGCATTCTGTCAAACATGTTTGCTGCGGTAAAGAAATTAATTATATTGTTCAACAAAACATAACAGATAAAAATTTAAATCATTCAACCCACTGCATAAATTGTAAAGTGGTTTGGCTATGTGGTTATCTATGACATAACTCAAGTTGCCCCGAGAATATCGTTGCGCGGGTGTACAATCGAAGTTATCTATGGCACAACTTAAGTTGCCCTGAGAATGTCATTGTGTGGGTGCACAATCGAAGTTATCTATGACACAATTCAAGTTGCCCCGAGAATGTCGTTGTGTGGGTGCACAATTGAAGCTATCTATGGCACAACTCAAGTTTCCCTGAGAGTATCATTGTGCGGGTGCACAACCGAAGTTATCTAGTGCACAACTCAAGTTTCCCCTAGAGTATCGTTGTGTAGTGCACAACCGAAGTCTCGTACAACAGAAGTTTTTGTGTTTAGAGAGCTCCCGAAGAAGGAAAAGTCCATCCGTGCAATTCACTCGCACAACCATTTCTTTTGAAGGGACATTAAGAGCAAGGAGAGAAGAATTCAGAATGAGGTGGACAAGTCGAAGGAGAGAGTGAAAAGACAATGAGTGTCTATCACACAACCAAACTAAGGGCCTCAAGTTTTCACAACTCATCTATCTTTGTGATGAACATCTAATACGCCGAAATGCTGCCAAAAATTTCCATTGAATTGCTTCTCCTCTTATTCATTGTGTTGATTCATTGCACTTTATTTTCAAAATCAAAGGAAATACGAGGATGTAAACAAACTCAGAATTAATGAAATATATGATAATGATTGTTCTCTCATTCTTTCTTTGTTATTATTGAATGATAATCCCTCTAATCAAATGCCTTCGTTTCTTGTCGAAACAATCTTATCATAAATGATGTTTTAATTACTTATATTTAGAACCTATTGAGTTACTTGGTTAATCTATTTATCTCAGTATACGAATATGCTAATCTTTTATGCAATTGACTCTTAAAATGAATAATTGACATGCCTCTTTAATTCTATTAAGAATAAGTGATTTGATTTTCACATGTTTTCTCAAGTAAAAAATAGGTTAATTAATTATATGTTTGCCACTTCTGATTACTTGATGATATTTCGGAAGTCCTTGAATTAGTGGACATTTTTTTCTAATGGATTAAATGAAAAATTTTGTGGACTTACCATCTTAGGGATCATTTGGGCTTATGTGGCTTTTGGGGATAATCTAATTTTATTGCATCCTTGGATGAACTATTTGCCTTATGTGGTTTTGATGGAATATTTGTCATTTTGCGTCTTGATGGTTTATTTTATTCGGAGTTATAATTTCTGAGTGACGTCGGAGTTCACGTGTTGATTTTCTATTCATCTTATGGAGTTTATTGTTATTTTTTAGTGAAGTTGAAGTTCACTTGTTAATTTTCTAGTCACCTTGTGGAGTTTTATATGATTTTTGAGTGAAGTAGAAGTTCACTTGTTGATTTTCTAGTTATCTTGTGGAGTTCATATATAATGTGATTTTCGGGTGAAGTAGAAGGTCACATGTTGATTATCTGATTATTTTGATATGCCCATTCATATTGTGGTTCCGTTTACATTTTCTTAATAGAGTAATTATGTTGGTTAGATATATTCTTTGTGTATATGATCATGAGTTAGAATTTCATTGTTTAATATTTCTTTTTCTATGTCTTGTGAACTATTTTGAATTATGAATGTTGGGTGTGTAATCTTAGAGGGTATTCCTCACTGCAATAGCCACTGACGCTATCAAAACATATCATTTAATGCAGGTTAAAGCGAGCCGACGATACTCACCTAGTTGCTAAAAGGGATCAAGTAGTTGAGAAGCTATATGAGATCCAATTAGAGCATATTGAGCTTCATCATTAGTTGATAAATTTTTATTTTAGATTAGGGTACTGTTGGTATTTGGGTTATATAAGTTTTGTATGGGCACTACATTTAGATTTTTGTTATGAATGAAAAACTTTTACTCAATGCACAGTTTACTCTGCTAGTAATTGTTACTAACAATGAATATTGAGAAGATTGTTTAAATTTAGACTTTAAATTTTAAGGTTAACACTCAGAATTTCGGAAAACAAGTATTATACCCAGGTTCTAAAAACTGGGGTGTTACAAGATGGTATTAGATCGCAATTTAGATAAATCTGGCCTTGGGGAAAACGGAACTTACATAAATTCAAATACTCCAAAGTTACATTAATGAAATTAGAGACTTGAACTAAGTTTAATTCCTATTAGCAATATGGTTTTATGAATCTAGAAATCTAAATTTTAAGCTCCCTTGAAAATTACTAAAATAATCATGGAACTTAAAAATAGAATTTAGGTGTCGTGGGAAAACAAATGGCTACCATAATGAATATTAAATGAGAACACCTCCCAACTAGACATTTGAATAATGTTTTCTTAAATTTGACATATGAACATTTCAAACATCCCTTTTATTAGAAATAATATCCTTCTGTTGGAATATCGATATTAGGTTGGAAAAATCTTATTAGATTCAAGAAATTGCAAGTTTAGACACCTTGTAATTTGTCATGGGTCACAAATATAACCTTATAATAACTTGTAAAAAAATTTAGGATATTCATAGAACTTTAACAATAGGGTAAAAATTAGAAAATGTGTGTTGAAAAATAACTTTTATATGAATTACATTATAATTTAGATACAAATACTTTGCCGCAGCATCTTCTACTTCCAGTTGGAGTAAACCGGCTCCTTATCATGCCATAACAATGGAAATACAAAATATAAACTTTAACAAAAATCACATGACTAGAGTGTTGTTAGAATCAATAAAATTTCGACAACTCTTTATTCTTTACGATTATGTGTAGAAAGACTCTAAAGGTCCTAAGATGTTCAACCAAGCATCTTTGCATTTGCTTTCGTGGCAATAAGAGATTTTTTTCCCAAAAAGTTAAATGGAGGGAAAATAGTTTTCTTATGACATGAGGTGTCAAATAATAATGAAGTGAAAAAGTGACAAACGTTTACCTACGTGGGATTATAATACAAATGGTTGCAAATGCGAAGAAAAGGTATTTCCAAGGACTTTTATTTAGATAAAAAAGGTGCAAACGGTTTTCATCCCCTAGTGTTGATGACTGTCTACCTCTTACTTATGTCATGCCTTTTATGCTTTCTTTGTATTTTCCTAGTTTACTTTCCGTCCTTACAGGTCCCTAGGATATTAATGAGGCTATCTAATTGTACAATCCAAGGTTATCAATTAATTTGAAATTTTTTAATGAAATGAATTTGTTGAATATTTTTCTTGTCAAGATCTTGAAACTAATATTAAATCCATGAAATGATGAGACCTGGCCACCCACACCCCACACACTCACACACCCACTCATACCACATGTGCACTTGATCCCTAGTCTCTCATTGTTGAAATAGAGGCATGTCTACCATTGAGCCATGGAACTAGACCCCTGCTTTGTTGCATGGCTTGAAATGCTTGGGATATTTTGAGCTCATGCTCTGGATTGGTGTGATCGTTGATGTAATATTGAAATTTTTGGTTGACCTTTTGAGAGGTGTGGATCCCGTAACATTCGGTGGTGATTAAGAAATTATTTTTAACTTCCTATCATGGGGAGGGTATTTTAAGATTTTTGGGGTAGATGTGACGGTGCAAAATTTGATCCAACATATTTTTAATGGCTAATATCTATTAGACAATTCCAACCATCAAACTTTAATTTCCAACACTAATCAAACGGCCCCATCAAAGTTTGATTTGGACTACTTGCCATCCAAAGCAGGGAAAACATTTGGATGGCATCAATTGTTGCAGGGGATATACCATATTTTCTCAAGATTCTTAGAGTTAAGCGGACTCTTCCTAAAAGATTAAACCTACTAGGGTGGAGAAGGTGCATACTTTTTAGAGAGATGAAGACAGGGCATTTCTTTTGTCCTTAAAATTAATTTTTCAGTGTGTCAAAAGGAGAAAGGGTATTGCTTTTTTCTCCATAGGCTTCAAACTTCTTTCCATACGGGATGAAGATGAGGCAACTAATTAGGGGCGGGACTTGCAATGCGAAATTGGATTCAGGTCATGATTGTCGATCGCCATCTTTGCCCTCAGATCTAGGATGTAGAAGAGTCATCCGCCTCGAACATGTGGTTAATTTCAATAGACCATTAGTTTTCTTGTTTCAACTTTTCGATTCAGTCTAGTATGTGATTGCATCAATCTCACTGCAAATATATTGATGTGGCCATCAAATTGTACAATTTGTGGCCTAATAGTTTGTTGGAAAAAAAAATAATGAAACAAAATGGTTCAATATTTTTGTTAGTAAGATGTAGACATTGGTATTGAATTTGTGGAATGATTAAGGCTGACAAAAGGATATGCCATGCCCGCAATTCAGATATAGAGTGTGCACTCTCATACTCGAGTTACAGCCCATGACTCGTACTCCAAGTGTACTTAAATTAATAATTCATATAGTTGCTTGGAGGCATAGCTTAATGCATTCTAAGTTCATCCACAATTCTAACATTCACACATCCATACATATCATACAGTTTCACACATTTCTATTAATCGCTACCTTCTCATTCTCAAACCACATCATCTAACTGATAACTCAACTAAGTCTATCCATTTGGGACTTTATTCAATCATAATATCAACAACCGTCCAGCGTAAATGTCTATTAACAAATACTCTAACAATTTCTAATAAAAAATGAGTAATATTAAGAGATCTTAAAGTTCATGATCATCAGTTCTTATTAAACAATCCATTTAATCAGCTCATCTAGTAAGTTCATCTTCAAATAAGTATGGCAATTGATCTTGTGGGTCATCCACCATTTGGGCGTCATTCTCTGGTACCTAATTTATATTTCCAATCTCAATCACCTCTATATGATTCAACAAACATCAGCTAGCCAAGCCTAGTGATTGAACCCATCATGGTTCATGCACGACTCTATTAAGATAGAACATAACAACAATTAAATTAAAGAAATGTAAAAATGGGCATGGATGTAAAATTGCATGAGATGCATGCATCAAGTGGGATAATCATACACTTACTTGGGTTAGATATCCGTCAACTAGCCTTGCACTTGACAAGCTTCTCTAAGAATGGTGGGCATCCAGTAACAATTCTACCAGAAAACCATTCAAGGAGATCCCCTAAGAACCCAGGCACAAGGTGTGCATGCAATTCATCTAGAGCGGGCCTCTAAGAGCATTATGTAATGCATGTGATGCATGCTCAATGCTCAACGCATCGATATATCCAAATTGTTAGATACATCTCTCTATATAAGTGAAAACTCTAATTTCATGAATGTAATGATAGACATATTCATATATTCAATTCACAGCAATAGTCATTCATTGCAATATGTCATACTTCAATAAATCAATGTTAGTAAGACATTACAACAAATATGGCAATCATAACAAATCCATCTTAATCGTAATAGAGATGTGGCATGTTGGGATTCACTAACCTGTATTTGGTATAAATAAATTCACTGAATAGTCGTACATGTTTAAATCTAAGATTCCTAATACATAATTTAAACCAATCGTGAATTTGATCTAATCGTTCCATTCAATGGGGCCCACCTTTGATCAAATCAAGGTGACCCTCTATCATTCATAATTTGGTAATTAATCCAGGGTTATATATATATATATATATATATATATATATATATATATATATATATATATATATTATAACTTAATAATCCAATTATCACATTCTAATATCTAACAGATCAATCCAGGAATCTGTTGAGCGAACCTATCGATTGATCAAAGTCCCTCGATCGAATCGATCTCCAATCAATCGAATCGACAAAATCAAGATTAAAATAGTTTGGTTGTTGGACTATTTTCAACATTTTCGATTGAACTCTTCGATCGATCAAGTCTAATTGATGCTCCATTGATTAAATGAAACATAAATTGATTAAATAAGAAAAATTAAAATTTTATAGTTTAAGTTTCTAGACACATTTCGACATATTTCAATCGATCGAAGCTCCCTTCGATCGAATTGACAAAGGTCGATTATGCTTTATTACATGATCCATTTTTACAAAGCTTAGGAATTTTTCTTGTTTCTAAGTTTTAAAAGATCTAACATACTCATAGGTTAGATTTGAACCATCCAATGATTTTTTCGCCATCAAGTTATAGAAAAATCATAGGATTGTTTAGATCTAGACCATCTTAAGATCCACAATCATCATATGACATATATATATATATATATATATATATATATATATATATATATATATATATATATATATATCATTATTGTTATCCTTTGATCCCTGTGGATAATCCAACGATTAGATTGAACAAAATTTTGGGTAACATCCCAGATATAACCCAGAATCAATATCAATGTTGTATATCGTTCTAATGCATCAGAAAATCTATCGAATCAACAAATATGCAAAACCATGACTGAGATTTACTCCAATCAGTGTAGCCCACTCGGTGTTCAGATCATTTTAGAATTTGGGGCCCTGGTATATTTTGACCTTAGGAAACGTATGATCTAAAGGAATCTGAGCTAACACCGCTAGACATACCATGTTAATCTTTACGATAAGAGATCTCGCTTAAAACCTTCATCTATTATCAAAACTTCTAACATATCAAAGCAACAAATGCAAGGGCGATCTGCCCCATTCATGGCATAGATTTGAGGGTTATTAATCAAAGGCATAAGAAAAATTATAAAAAGAAAGGTTAGGAGCCTACCGGCGAGGGCTTTTCTCTACAGGCCTCCCCTCTCTCACACTCTCTTTTCTCTTTTCCTTAGGGTTTTCATAGGAGAGTTCTCTCTATGATCCCTTCTTATAGAGAGAGAAGAACCCAAATCTAGAAACTTCTTATCTAAATGAGCTCATTTTCCTAATTTGAAAGTTTTATCAATTTGGACAAAAAGTTATTTAACTTAAAGTTGCAACAACACAAGTCGATCCTCCAACCTCTCCTTTATCCAAGAGTCTCTACTAGCGTGCTAAGTAATTTATTTTGTAATTAATTACAAAATTTAAATTTAATTAATTTAGGATTTTATATGAATAAAAATTCAGGGGCGTTACAGGCTAATCCTTGGGTAGGGAAAATCAATATTTTGAATAAGCGTGAGCCAACAACAGGCTTGTTCATTGTCGTCCATTGTTAGTTATTTGGACCTCTAGTTGGATTGAAACTCAATGTCGTAATGGGTAACCTGTACGCTAATTTTGATGGTGCAATGGTGCTTAAGATGCATGGTAGGTGGTTGATCAACAAAAATTGCTTATAACGTTTTAGGCTTTTTCTAGCTTATGCTTTGAATTGGTGTGTTTCTTATTGTCCAAAGCAGATTGCATGGTGCCTTTGGTGATGTGGGGCTCACTATGATGTATTTGTGTTATATCTATATTGTCCATCCATTTTGTGAGCTTATTTGAGTGCATAAGCCCAAAAATTGAAGAAAATCCAAAGCTCAAGTGGACCACACCACTAGAAACATTAGTGATTGAACGCCCATGATAAAAACTTCTTGGGGGCCACAAAAGTTTTGGATCAAGCTCATATTTGTGTTTTCCCTCTATCTAGATTTGTGAGACCTTATCAACATGTTAGATGGCAAGTAAGCATTATGGTGGGCCCTGGGAAGGTTTTAATTATGTGTGTCAATTATACCCACCGTTTCATGTGGTGTGGTCCACTTGAGGTTTCAAGCCGCTTCATATTTTTAGGCTCATGCTCAAAATGAGTTGGCGACATGGATGGATGATGTGGATATAAAATGCATACATCACAGTGGGCTCTATGGAGCCCTGGCGGAGTGATAAAAAAGGTGGAAGCATGTTTCCTGTAATTTTGTTGGTGAAAATTAAGGGCTCATTGGCCATCTCTGCTAATAAGAGCTTATTTGCTTGGTCTAAATAATAATAGTAATAATAAGCCCATTTTGAAAATAGACTAATTGATGAAGCTCTAATTTTATCATTTAAGTTTTAGAAACTAACCAAGAAGCTCTTAATAAATAAATGGTGGAGATGTCAGTTATTTTTTAAGAGCTTAGTTAGCTTACATAGGTAGACATTTTTAGCCTTTTCTTTTCTTTTTTGATAAGTTTGTCCTTAAGCTTTTTAAGTAATTCCCATGATGAACGACCTGAATTGAAGGTGGAACCCAACATGATGAGTCGTCCACATCAAGGTGGACCCACATAATGTACAATCACATCAAAGGTGGGCCCCACATGATGATGGCCCACATCAAAGGTGGGCGTCACATGATGGATGATCCATATCAAGCTGGCACCACCTGATGGTCGGTCCACATCAAAGGTAGGACCTACATGATGGATGGTGGACATTGAATGTTGGACTACATGATAGAAGGTTGACATCAAAGGTGGTCCCACGTGATGAATAACCCATATTGAAGTTTGGGCCCCACATGATGGGCAGTCTACACTAAAGGTGGGACCCACTTCATGGATAGTGGACATCGAAGGTGGATCTATATGATGAATGACCCACATCAAAATGTAGCCCCATATAATGGACTATTCGCATCAAGTGGGCCTCACGTGATGGGAAATCCACAACAAAGGTGGGACCCAAATGATGGATGCCATACATCAAAGGTGGGTCCCACATGATGGATGGCCCATAGAAAAATGTGGCCCCACATGATGGATTAATTAAACACATCAAGTGGGCCCCACATGCTAGATGGTCCACAACAAAGGTGGGACCCACATGATAGATGGCGAACATCAAAGGTGTAGATATTTGGGGCATGTTCCGTCTATAGTGAGATCCATTAAAACAACCATCTGAATTCCTCTTATAATGGAGAAGTCGTAATTTTTAAAAATGACATCAACTACCACTAAAAAAACTCTTATTTGAACATTCTCCCAAACTTGCTTATTTCAAATAAGAGTTATATATATATATATATATATATATATATATATATATATATATATATATATATATATATATATATATATATATATATATATAGTTTTGAAAAAGTGATTTAACCAACAAGCTTATTTAAAGCAAGAGTTCGAATAAAAAGAGCTTATAAGACTAGTTGTTATTAGAAAAGTTATTATTGGTTTGGAGTAGAGATGTCAAACAACCCCATTAGAAATTTATGTTCATTCGGGTGAACCCCGCAAAAACACTAGGCCACAACTATTTTATAAATCCGAATCAAAATCAACAAAAAAAAATATAAAAATATCCCATAGCCTTCTAATTTCAACTTCCTCTCCTGTTGGACAAAAACGCAGCCTCATCGCCAAAATTCTAGAACCTTGGTTGCTTAAAGCCAACTCGCACTGTTTTCTATAGATGGTGTAGAAATTCGCTTTTAAAAAAATTTAACAATCAAAATCATGGACATTAGATGGTCCCATCCATCAAAAATTTCATTTTCCCACAATAATCAAAATGGTTCTGACAGTCCAAAGTAGGGAAAACTATTTAGATGGTAATCAATTAAGTTTGATTTCGACTATCATACTGTCCAAAGTAGGGGAAACTATTTACATGGTAATCAATTGATATATCTTCATTACTCATGTTATGTGAAGATATTGCTTTATGTTAGAGTTTCAGCTCTTATCCCACACCAATGTGATGCAATCCCAAGCTACAACAAAACTGGATCAACCCTAAGTATTCAAAATTCGGATCTAATGCCACCGTTAATCGCGCTTTATGCAAGCACGTTCAATGAAGTTAGAATAATTACAATAAATAGAATAACTAAAACAATCAAGCAAGAAAACACATAACACACCTATTTTATGTGGAAAGCCCTCATAGGAAAAAATCATGATACAAAGCGATGGAAATCCACGATAATCAAAACTCTTAGAGTTTATACCACTCACCTTCTTCAATTATAGAAGAAACATGATCTCCCCTTGTGATACACACTTAAGAAAACCCTAACCTCTTGAGAAAATCATTTCTCAATCCCTTACAAGTGTCTACAACCCTCTCACCTTGTAAAAAACTTTCCCTTAGAGAGAAAGCATGTGTTGATCAAGCCCTAATCTAAGACGGACTTAAATACCCCAATTTGCGTTAATCTGCGTAACCCGTCGATCGAACTTAATGGGACCTTCAGTCAGACCGAAACAAATTGACTTACACATATCAGTCGAACCAAAAATATGCAAATCTTTATAGAGTGCAAAATAATATTCACCCATTAATTTAGTTGGATCGAGGGGATACCGGTTGAACTTGAAGTGACCTTCTCTACACTATCAGATTTGCAAAAGACAAGGCATCCCACAAAACAATCTCCACCTTGGCTTACATTCTACCAAGTCACCTCGAAGATCTCCTGTGAAATCTCTACCTTGAGCATAAACCATTCCCTACATTCTCCACCTAGAACGCAACTCCATCCGCACCCCTGTATAAGGGTGCCCGATCTCATCAATGGTTGGAGAGATTGATCAAACCCAAGAAATGTTTAAACTTTTCTATGGTCACCGGCTTCGTCAACATACTTCAACATTCTCATCCATGTGAGTCTTATAAAATAGAATCTCTCTTAAAGTAATGAGTTCCTATATCTTGTGGAACCTCACGTTGATGTGCTTGGTTCTTGTGTGATACATTTAATTCATCGCTAAATGGATAACACTCTTACTATCGCAATACAACCGAATTGTCTCATACTTCAACCTTAGTTCTCTTATTAGACTTTTGAAGCAAAATGCCTCCTTTGACACCTCTATCGCAGCCATATATTTTGCATCTCTTGTAGACAACGTTGTCGTAGACTGTAGCATAGATCTCCAATATATCATTTTGCCTGCTAATGTGAAAACATATCATGTAGTGAACCTCATATTGTCCAAATCTCCTGCACAATCCAAATCTACGTAACCTACAACTCCACCTTGAGCTTCATGTCCCCCGAACATGATCCAAGTATCGATTGTGCCCCTGAGATACCTTAAAATCCACTTAATAGTATTTCAATGCTCTTTTCCTAGATTTGTCATATATTTATTGAACACACTAACTACCTGTGAGATATTCAGTCTCGAGCAAACCATTACATACATGAGACTCCCCACTGCACTCGCATATAACACTCGTGACATATCTCAAATCTCTTCTTTACTTGAACACAACCTAGCTAATAACTTAAAGTGATCTACTAGAGGTATGCTAACTGGCTTAACAAATTCCATGTGTAACCTCTCTAACACATTTTGCACATATTCCCTTTGAGATAACCACGGCTTCCCAGACTCTCTATCTCTGTTAATATTCATGCTTGGGATTCTCTTTGCAGTGCCTAAATCATTCATGCCAAACTCCTTGCTTAACGGATACTTAAGAAAGAGTATCTCCTTCTTGTCATTTACAACAATCAGCATACGATCAATGTATTGTATTAGCAGAAAGTAGGACCCATCCTTGAACACCATGTAATATACTTAGCAATTCTTCTCAGATCTGATATAACTAATCCCCACCATGTAGGAATCGATCCACATATACTACTACCTTTGAAGCTAATTCAAACTATACACATGACCTTCCTTAGAAAGCTCCTCGAATCCTTTAGGTTTCACTTCCTCTAAGTTCCCATGAAGGAATGCCTTCTTCACATTGAGCTAATCCAATTCCAAATTCACTACCATTGCCAGTAACACCCTGATTGACATATATTTCACAATCGAAGAGAAAAACTTCATTTTAATATACTCATATCCTCTGTGAGTACCCCTTTACTACAAGTCGTACCTAGAATTTTTTCACTTATTTCCTATTAATTCTATCGTCTTCTTGAACACCCACTTGCACCTCATAGCCCTCTAAGTTTTAAAAGTTTGTCAAATTGCATGCCTAATTCATGTGTAGAGATTATATCTCCTCCTCCATGGCCAACATCTATTTATCGTTATACTTTCTAGATTTTGCATCTTGAAAGGTTGAGGGATCTCCACTCCTTATGAATAATGCAAAAGAAACCATATCCTCGAACCCATGTCAAACTAGGTCCCTAATGGTTCTTTTATCTGTTCTTGGGTATACTCTCCTGGGTATCATGCTGATTGTTTTAATCAATTTCTCAGTCTTGTAAAATTTTACCTTCAGTAACTAACTCAACTAGTTCCATTTGTAATGATAATTTCTCGGACTCACTGTGTTTTTCTAACTTCTTCGCAGCACCCTTGTTAGCCTTCAACATTAATACATCATTAAAGATAACATCTACACTAATGACCACCTTTTGTGAAACTAAATTCCAAAGCTTGTAGCCCTTGACACCTTTCTCATACCTGATAAAGATGCACTTCCTAAATTTGGGATCAAACTTTATCATTTATCCACTTTGCACGCTGACATATGCTGGACACCCGAAGATCCTCATCACTGAGTAATCGACATCCTTACCTGTCTAGACTTTCTCTACAACCTTGGAGTCTAGCATTATATATGGTGACCGATTTACAATATATCATGCCATGTTAACCTTTTCTGCCTAGAAGCTTTTAAAAAACCCCACATGCAACCACATACTTCTCACCATTTTCAATAGAGTTTTATTTATCCTTTCTACCACCCCATTCTGTTGTGGGGTCTCTAGAGTTGAGAAATGCCTTGTGATATCATATTCTGTCACGCCCCAGACTCGGTAACCGGACTCATAAGGAACTCGATAGCCGGTTTTGGCCACAGTAGCCTCCGTAGTACCCCATTCTTGGCTCATGAGGCAGGTTCCGATCTTGGGATCCTACAAGAATTTCTATAACATTATAAGCATTTACAATATGAGCATACCTAAGATCACAGTAAGTATATCTGAGAATAACAGAGGCACACATCACAAAATCCACTAAGAATTTGAACTTTTATAAGTTTTCATAAGGTCTAAAAGGACATACATAAGATAATAGAAGAAGGAGAGAGAAAGTCTGCAACACCGGGGTCCTTAAGCTCAACTCTAATCAAAGCTCTAGTGCTACAACGTTTGCCTAAGATCTCCTGCATGCATAAATTATGCATAAGCTTATAGAAGCTTAGAGGGTGGTGGAAGTATATGATAATGGTGCGCAAACGAATAACAAGAGATACAAGAAGGGAAACATGATCAATGACAATATCACTAGCCTTACCAAGGCTTACTGTCACGCCCCAAACTCGGAAATCAGGCTCACAAAATTTTCGATTGCCGAATCCAGTGTCAATAGCCTCCGTAATACCCCATTCTCGGCTCCCAGCGAGCATACGCCAGATTCCGATCTTGGGATCCTACAAGGAGGGTTTTTAACATGAATTTATCTCATAAGAAGCATAACCATAAGATTACCCAAATCATAAAGGCAACATCATCATCACATATCCACTAATACAAATATTTGAATACAGTGCTAAAAGGGAAATACATATATATCGAAATTAAAGCTCTAAAAGACCGCTGCAAGTCTTAAGCTCAACACTGTTGCAACTTAACATCACCTGCACGCATTTATCGTGCATAAGCTTATAAAAAGCTTAGAGGGTGGTGTAAGTGTGTGTACAAGGTAAGTGCTAAGTATACAATACAATGCTATAATCATACAATATCGAAAATACTGGTAAGATCATGAATCATACGATATTAGAGTAAGCGGAAATACTGACAAGTCATCATAATGAACCAAATATCAGATATCGAGGATGCAATACAATATGCAATTCGAAAAGCTACGAATACCATTAGCCTCATCTAGTAACCCAAAATGTCATATGCCGCGGATGTAATGCAATATGCAATGCGAATGGAATGACAATGCTGGAGTGTGAAGTTGGGGGTGATAGCATGTAGTATCGCAGGTTATGGTGTCCATCACAAGGAACTTCTATCCAAACTAGTCCCATACCTAAATTTGGATAGCCAAACTTAATGTGGTAAACCCCTGATCTCATGTTAGTCACGCGCCCCAACCGAAATCTTTACCATTGTGAAGGTACACAATAATTAGTTGCGGACCACCAGCCCGAGTGGATAGTGAATGAATGAATGAATGAGTATACAACACCTGCTCAATAAGTCCATGTATCAGTACTGTATATCTCTGAGATCATTACCGAGGTCTAGTACACTCCAAGTTGGCTACCGCCTCGGTCAGCCGCGTAGCCCAGTGAGTGGAAAAGACCTCACTATCCGCCTACCAATTGTATTCCAATGCCTACCTGGCTCGTCGATAGTGAACCTGGAGTTAGTCAAACTCAGTCTAGCTTACAGCCCCCTTACTCAGGCGGATAAAGCCAGACCCCCTCCCAACCAATTATGACACAGTGGGAGACATGACCTACTGGTATTCGGCACTCGGGCGCTCATGTATCCACTCGATGTAGACGTTGTGGTGTTTCCTGGCTACGGAGGTTTAGGGACTTTCACCACGGACATCCAAAGTGCTCAGATGCTCGAACCAAATATTTTCGGTCTCGTATCTAGCCATCCACGACATGCCTGTGGAGGCTACGGCCCTAATGTCGCTTAGGCGTACAATAATCACAATACACAATGCAAGATGCATGAGTCATACAATCCAGTCATGCATCAATCCTGCGCATACCGTGCGCTCATGTGAGTCAATCTCCGCCTATCAAGGAGTCTCGTAACAACCTACCCAATGACATATGCAATGGTCAACCACATCTCATAACAAACATGCAGATGATGTGTATGGGCATGTATCATGATGCTATGCTGTCACATACTCATAATCGGTATCGACAATCGGCATCGATAATCGGCCTATACAATCAACCTCGACAATCGGAATTGGCATCGATAATCAGAATCAGCCTCGATAATCGGAATCGGCCTCGACAATTGGAATCAGCCTCGATAATTAGAATCAGCCTCGACAATGAGAATCAGCCTCGATAATCGGGATCAGCCTTAATAATCAGAATTACCTCGATAAGCGAAATCGACATCGATAATCGGAATCGGCCTCAACAGTCGAAATCAGCTTCAACAATCAGAATCAGCCTCGACAATCAGAGTCGGCCTCGATAATCAGAATCGGCTTCAATAATCAGAATCAACCTCGACAATCAGAATCAGCCTCGACAATCGGAGTCGGCCTCAACAATTAGAACAATTAGAATCAGCATCAATAATCGGAATCAGCCTCGATAATCGAAATCAGAATCGACCTCGACAATCAGAATCGGCCTTGATAATCGGAATCGGTATCGACAATCGGAATCGGCTTCGACAATCGGAATCAAAATCGCCCTCGAAAATCGGGATCAGCCTCAACAATTGGCCGCGACAATCAGAGTCGGCCTCGATAATCGGAATCGGCCCGACAATTGAAGTCGGCCCGACAATTGAAGTCGGTATCGATAATCGGAATCAACCTCGATAATCAGCGAGAATGGGCCTAACAAGGCCTAAGGGAAGGTCACAATGTGGACATTCAACCATCATCGCCCATCAATGTGGACATTTAACCGTCATTGCTCCCAAGGAGTAGGCCAATTAAAGCCAAACGTATCATAGGCCCATGGCCTCATACAATGACATAATATACATCATCATGGGCCTCACTCATGGGCCACATATACCTCACATCAGGCCTTGCCCATGGGTCAAGAATACATCATAATAGGCCTCATCATATGGGTCGAAAATATATCACAATGGGCCACTCATACGAGCCTAATGTACATCACCATGGGCCACGACCCATGGGCCCCAAATACATCACAATAGGCTACGACCCATGGGCCCCAAATACATCACAATAGGCTACGACCCATGGGCCCTAAATACAATAAGTGGGCTGCATCAATGGGCCACACCAATGGGCCTCATATACACAACAGGTGGGCCCTGCACATGGGTCTCAGATACATCACATGGGCCACAACCCATAGGCCTAATGCACATCATAATGGGCCTCATTAAATGGGCTACAAATACATCATGATGGGCCACAACTCCTGGGCCGTAAATACTCAACAGGTGGGCCCCATCACATGGGCCTCAAATACATCACCTAGGCCGCATGACATGGACCAATAGACATCAAGTGGGCCGTATCAATGGGCCGCACCAATGGGCCTCATATACATTGAATGGACTGCCTCAATGGGCCTAATACTTCACAATGGGCCACAACCCATGGGCCACGCATACATCTCATGGGCCTCATCGTATGGGCCTCATTATACATAACAAGTGGGCCCTGCGTATGCAGCAAATGGGCCCCACCAGGTGGGTAGCGTGGGTACAATATATACAACATACATCGCGGTAGAGCCCACGTCACCATCCAAACATTGTCCATGTAAATCAGCACTGCCCAAACATTGTCTAACACCGTCCAGCACTGTTTGGATGGCGTGGATGAAATAAATACATCAAAGTGGGCCAAGTCCAGACCTTGGACAATCTGGATTCAACACATGCATCAGGTGGGTCCACATCTGGAAGGATTGCCCGGATTTAAACCACATGCATCACATGGATCCCACCGTCCACGTGTGGATAGTGGACTACATGGATGGAAAGCATACATCAGAGGTGGGTATCCATTGTCCTCTTACTGGACAGACGGACTGGATATAACACACACACACACACATATATATATATATATATCAGGTGGGTCCACTCGTGTGGCCCACTAGTGATTTGAATCTGCCTCATTCCCTGGCCCATGACCAGGGAATTGGATGAACGACGTTGATGGGAAACATACATCAGGGCCCCACGGTTCTGTCCAGATGGACGGACAGCTGTGGATATACAAACATCACGCGTGGGACCCAAGAATCTTGTTGACTTCACAGGTAGCTGCTGTTGCATGGTGGGGCCTACTGGCCCACCGTCCAGATGGGTCCACATGTCCCTGAGATGGATGGTGGGATAGAATACATGTATCAAAGGGTAGGGCCCACCGTCTACAGGTGGCTAGCATGGATAAAGCACGTACATCAAAGTGGCCTGTATACACAGCACCGTCCAGATGGACGGTGC
The DNA here is from genome assembly GCF_029962835.1 of Magnolia sinica. Taxonomy (NCBI): domain Eukaryota; kingdom Viridiplantae; phylum Streptophyta; class Magnoliopsida; order Magnoliales; family Magnoliaceae; genus Magnolia; species Magnolia sinica. The sequence goes on from NC_080581.1 coordinate 26,412,762, forward strand.
AGATCACATACATTACGGTGTCCACCCACCGTCTAGAGAGGGATGGACGGTGGGATTAGAATAAATACATCAAGGTGGGTCCCAACTCCACACGTGCAACACGTGTGGAGCGGGTCCCATGTCCTGGACAGACAGTGTGGTTAGAACACACACATCAAACGGGACCACTGTAGCAGCCTTGTTGCTGGACGGTGGATCTCATGCACATGGCATGTGGGCCCCACTAGAATTGCTGACGTCAATATTACAATAGCTTTGCAGTTGCTCGGACCCACTGTCCTTATCAATGGACGATTTACCCCCATCTACAGCAACAACATATCTAGTGTGTGGTATGCCAGCCAAGGTGGGTCCACGGTCCAAATGGATGGACATCGTGGATGCCACACGAGTGGGCCCATGCCTAGATGAATGTTTTGGATATAACACATCTTCAAAGTGGGGTCCACGTCCCACATGCTGGACGGTGGACCCAACACATCAGGTGGGTCCCAAGTGAGTGGGCCACCCCACGATCAAGCTGACATTCATATTTTCCTTCATCCATGCCGGTCAGTAGCAAGGTGGGTCGTTGCTGCTTGACAGTGGGTGGCCCACAGCTGAACAGCGTAGATGTATACATTTCAGTGGGGTCCACAACATATGGGAGAGAGAGAGAAGACAAGCGATGATGACTATGGGTCCCTCTTTGATACAAAGCATGCATCAAGATGGGTCCCACCATGTGCGCCCTCGAATCACAAAAAAAATTCATAAAATCACCCACCTTTGCTTTTTCTTTGACTTCTTTTTTCATCAACACATTCTAGAGCTCCAAGGGGACAATTTCAACGGTTGAGATGGGTCATGGAGGGTGGAGATGGGAGGTAGGAAGGTGGGCCACACTAGCTTCTCCATGGAAGCCATGGACGTTGGAGTTACTTAGGAGATGGATTTTTGAAAAAAATGAGAGAGAGATGAGAGAGAGAGAGAGGTGATGTAAGATGGTGATGGGTGAAAAGGTGAGTGATGGGAGTACTTGTGTAAGGGAGAGAGTTGGCTTTGGGGATGGGTAGTTGTACTTGGGGATGAGTGTGAGTGATGGGATGTATACTTGACATTTGATGTGATGGATTGTCTCGAGATTGCAACGCGTGGTGTTTTCCTCGAACTGAACGCTGGCCCACATCTCGTGGCTCGGGTATCGCCTCGGCAAGTAATACGTGGCGATGGCACGGTCATAAGGGTACAAGTCTCGGTCGAGCCGACTCTGAAATACGGGACACGACTTAGGATCGCGCATAAATGCCGATAACAGATCGCAGGTTGCCAGAATTCGACCGGGAGGACTGAGGAGGCATACGGAACGGTACAGGTTAGGATACGGGTCTCATACTTATCATGAATACAATGCAATGAGTAATGGGTGTCTTACGAAGGCGATGCATAAAGGGGGCTTATACAGCCAATACGAATGCAATGCGAAGTGATGCCAGTGCTCATAACTGAATCCACATATCAAGTACATTTTCCAATCATAAGGAAATCACCGGGGTCCAGTAAACTGCTAGATGAATGCCACTCTACAGACCTGCACAGTCAAACTAGTGTAAGAGACCTCACCACCCGCCTGTAGACAACCAATCACTAGCAAGGCTTGAAGGTAGCGGACCCATTTACGAGCTGGTCAGACTCAGCCTAGTAATGCCTCCTTACATCAGGTGAGTAAGGCCACACCCCTACCCAACCGATTATATGACAGTAAGAGTCGTGGCCTAACGATTTAAGGCCCTCGTGCGCTCATAGTTTTCACTCGGTCACGGCGTTGGGGCAGATCCTTGGTACCATGGAAGTTTTGAAATTTTCACCCATGGGCATCCTATGCACCTGATATGCTCAAGTAATATTTTCAGTGTCCACACATACAGCCATCCACGAACGTCCTTGTGGAGGCAAGGCCCTAGTGAAGCAAGGGTGGTATCATCATGAAATGCGATGCCAATGCATGAGTCACACATATATATATTATGCACAAGCTTCAAGTACTCAATGTGCACAAGGGGAGAAACTCCATCCCTCTATGATCACCACACAATGCAATCAATTCACACAGATGATGCATATGTTTCACAATGAAGTAAGTGCGCTACCTATACAATATATCCCTCCTCAAGAAAGGACAAGGTCTAGATACCTAGACAGGTACTCTAAGGAGAAGTGAAGTCCTCTAGCGGGGACCTAATACTTTGGGATGGCCCACAAGCTAAGAGACTCATAAAGCCTCAAGAAGGAAATGGTCCTAACAAGGTCCAAGGTGGGCCTTCAAACACCTATAGGAACCCTATGTACCTACCTTAGGGCCACCAAGGAGGACATCCAACCTCAACTGGGTCCCAAAAGGTTGCCCACTACGCATATAAAGTCCAAGGCCCAAGCAATCCATGGCTTGGTGGGCCATACACAAAGCCCAATACTAAGGTATCATGGTGGGCCCTTAAACAAGGTTTGGACCCAACCATAAAAGTCATGAGTCCACTCATTGTGTCACGCCCCAAACCCAGAAATGGGATTCATAGGAATCTCGATCGCCAAATCCGGTGCCGACAGCCTCCGTAGTACCGCATTCTCGGCTCCTAGTGTCCAGACACTAGATTTCCGATCTTAGGATCCTACAAGGAGGATTTTTCTAACGTACATTTAACTCATAATAAGCATAACCATAAGATTACCCAATTCACAAAGGCAACATTATCATCACATATCTACTAATATAATCATTTGAGTACAATGCTAAAAGGAAATACATAAATCGAAAATCAAGCTCCATAAGGTCGCTGCATGCTCCAAGCTCAACACTGCTGCAACCTAACATCACCTGTCACACCCCAAACCCGGAAATCGGATTCACAGGAATCCCGATCGCCGAATCTGGTGCCGACAGCCTCCGTAGTACCCCATTGTCGGCTCCTAATGTCCATGCACCAGATTCCGATCGTGGGATCCTACAAGGAGGATTTTTTTTTTTAAATATGCATTTAACTCATAATAAGCATAACCCCAAGATTACCCAATTCACAAGGACAACATCATCATCACATATCCACTAATAAAAACATTTGAATACAATACTGAAAGGGAAATACGTAAGTCGAAAGTCAAGCTCCAGAAGACCGCTGCACGCTCCAAGCTCAATACTACTGCAACCATCATCATCTGCACGCATCTATCGCGCATAAGCTTATAGAAAGCTTAGAGGGTGGTGTAAGTGTGTGCACCAGGTAAGTACCAAGTATTCAATACAATGACATTGTTGTACAATACCGAAAATACCGATAATCCATAAATCGTACAATGTCGAAATAAGCAGGAATACTGACAAGATCATGAATTATCAGAGTAAATAGAAATGCTGACAATGCCACGAATCATAAGATAACAGAATAAGCGGAACTATCGACAAGTCCATAAGTCATACAATATTAGAATGCGTAATACGAATCAACTATGCAAATGAGAAGTTATGAAGAGTCAAATATCAGATGCCGCCTCTAAACTATATAAATGCACAAACGCAGTTAACACAAAATGCCATATGCCGCGGATGTAATGCAATATGCGGTGCGAATGGAATGATCATGCTGGAGTGTGAAGTCGGGATGATAGTACGTAGTATCGCAGGCTATGGAGTCCATCACAAGTGACTTCTATCCAAACCAGTCCCATACCTAAATTTGGATAGTCAGACTCAATGTGATAAACTCCCGATCCCAGGTTAGTCGCGCGCCCCAACCGAAATCTTGGCCATTGCGAAGGCACACGTAACAAATAGTTGCGCACCACCAACCCGAGTGGATAGTGAATGAATGAATGCATGAATGAGTATACAACTCCTACTCACTAAATCCACATATCAATATAGTTCATCTTTGGGATCATCACCGGGGTTTAATACACTCCAAATGGCACTGCCGCTCTCCCAGCCGCACAGTCCAAGTGAGCGTAAGAAACCTCACTATCCGCCTGGCCAATAGTCTGCCAATACCTATCCGGCATGTCGATAGCGGACCCATTCACGAGCTGGTCAAACTCAGCCTAGTATTGCCCCCTACCCTCGGGCGGGTAAGGCCACACCCCCTCCCAACCGACCACGACACAGTGGGAGACGCGGCCTCCTGGTATTCGGCACTCGGGCGCTCATGCATCCACTCGGTCTCGACGTTGGGGCGTCTCCTGGCCACGGAGGTTTAGGGATTTTCACCCAGGGACATCTATGGCGCCCGTATGCTAGAACCAAACATTTCCGGTGTCCCATTTGGCCATCCACGATATGCCTGTGGAGGCTACGGCCCTGATGTCGCTAGGGCGTACAGTAATCATAATGCGAGATCCATGAGTCATACAATCCAGTCATGCATCAATCCTTCGCATACCGCGTGCTCATGTGAGATAACCTCCGCCTATCAGGGAGTCTCATAACAACATGTTCAATGACATATGCAATGATCAACCACATCTCACAACAAACATGCAAATGATGCGTATGGGCATGTATCATGATGCTATGCTATCACATACTTATAATCGGTATCAATAATCGGCATCGACAATCAATCTCAACAATATGGACATTTAACCAGCGTTGCCCTCAAGGAATGACCCACATAAAGCCTAATATATAGTAGACTCATGGCCTCATATAAGGACCTAATATATAACACCATGGGCCTTACTTAAGGGTCACATATACACAACAGGTGGACCCTGCTCATGGGCTTCAAATACATGACATGTGGGCCTTACACATGGGTCACGAATACATCAAATGTGTCATACATCATGGGCCTAATACATATCACAATGGCCTTACCCATAGGCCACGAATACACCCCAATGGGCCTTGCCTATGGGCCATGAATACATCACAGTAGGCCTCGACTATGGTTCGCATATACATCATATAGGTCTCGACAATCGGAATCGACACTCGGAATCGGCCTCATCAATTGGAAGCAGTCTATACAATCGACCTTGACAATCAGAATCGGCTTTGATACTCGGCCTCGACAATCGAGATCGATCGATAATCAAAATCGGTAAATCGGTCATGATACTCAGCCTCGATCGCTAATCAGAATCGGCAAATCGGTCACAACAATCGAATCGATCGATAATCAGAATCGGCAAATCGGTCACGACAATCGGATCGATCGATAATCAGCATCGGCAAATCGGTCACATCAATCGGATCGATTGATAATCAGAGTCGGCAAATCGGTCACGACAATCGAATCAATCAATAATCAGAATCGGTAAAATCGATCACGATAATAGGAATCGGTTGATAATCAGAATCGGTAAATCGGTCACAACAATCGAATCGGTTGATAATTGAAATCAGTAATCGACCTCGTCGCAAGGCGAAGTCCATATATGGACGACCGATGATGGATTAAACAATATCAGTAGGGCCCAAGCGTTTGGGTTAACCCACCAGAGAACAATGAGAATGGGCCTATCCAGGCGTAAGGGAGGTCACAATGCGGATATTTAACCATTACCGCCCATCAATGTAGACATTCAACCAACATTGCCTCCAAGGAGTGGCCCACATAGGGCCGAACATACAGTGGGTCCACGGCCTCATGTAAGGGTTTGATATACATCATAATGGGTCGAATACACGGGCCTAATATATATCGCCATGGGCCACGACCCATGGTCCTCCGATACATCATAATGGGCTACGACCCGTAGACCTCAATATACATCAAGTGGACCGCATTAATGGGTCTCATATACATGACAGGTGGGCCCTCCCTAGCCAGCAGGTGGGCTTGCACATTCCAAATGGGCCCACCAAATGAACGGCATGGATACATATATCATGGTGTCCCACGAGGCTGGGTTTGGCGCAGATGAAACAGATGGACGGCGTGGCTAGAATACATACATCACGGTGGGCCATACGTCCATCAAAACGGACAGACGATGTGAATATAATACATTCATCAAGGCAGGCCTCATACATCGGGGTGCGTCCACTTGCTGTGATGGACGGTGGGAATATAAAATACATGCAATCAAGGTAGTCCACGTACTGGACAACACTTGCATCAGGGTGGTCCACCGTCCTAGATGAATGGTGCGAAAGCAAAACAGGTGGACAACTTGGGTATAAAACAGATGGACGTCGTGAATGAATCACACATATCATGATGGGTCCCACGTCCTGATGAATGGTGGAAACTTGGATTACATAGAAAAAAATCATTTCAATAGTAGCAGGTGCAACATGTGTATCACTGTACACTATCATTCCACATGGCCCACTAACAATGGTTAGCACTGTGCAAACATTGTCCAGGTAAATGAGCACCATCCAAACATTGTCCATGTAAATCTGCACCGTCCAAACATTGGACAGCACCACCCAAATACATCAGGGTGTGGATGAGACAAATACATTAAGGTGTGGCAACAGCACCACCCAAACATTGTCCAGCACCGTACAACACTCTGGACGGTGTGGGTGTAAAATACATACTTCCAAGGTGGGCCTCGCCCACCGCCAGGGGAAAACGAGTGGATGATGAGAATATACACCGTCCGAGTACGGACGGTGCTTAAATAGCATGTGTGACCCCACAGGATTGCTTACGTTAACCCAGCAGCCATCTGCTGCTGGATGAATGGTAGGGATAAACACATACATCAGGGCAGGGCCCCCACCAGCAAAGTTGGTGGGTGGTCGGGATGTGAAGAGGAGGTACGGTCTGGATATAGCACATAGATCACTGGGGCCCACAGCTGGACAGCTGGATGAAACGCATGCAGCATGGGGTCATGCATAAATCACTTAAATCACCATGAATTTCCACCGGTCCAAAACGGACGGTGGATATACATATGCATCATGTGCGGGATCCACATGGATCAACAGATGGTGTGGGTATACAGAACATACACCAAGGTGGGTCCCACCTCCACACGTGTCACACATGTGAAGTAGGTCCCACGTGCATAGCAGATGGACGACATGTGATGAAACACATACATCGCGGTGGCCCATGGAGCCTACTGACGCTGCATAGCAGCTGCGGCTGCTGGCCAAATCAGATGAACAGTTTGGATATACAAATGAATGGCATGAGATAAAACACACATCATGAAGGTGAGCCCCTCCACCCCACACGTGTAGCTCGTGTGAGGTGGGTCCCACATCCAGAAAACAGGCAGACGGTGGATGGGACTCATAAAGCTGGGTGAATAGCGGCTGTTGAGGCACAAAGGCCAATCCATTCTTACATCAGGTGGGTCTCACGTATGGGTCCACCACAACGTTTTCTCTTTTTTTTTTTTCTTTTTTTTTTCTTTTTTTTTTTTGCCATCGTGATCTAGAACTTTTTTTTTTTTTTTTTTTGGTGACCCAAAAGGGCTCCAATGGCAGCTATTAGACGCACTGTTTTCTGTGATGTGGGCCACCTGAGTCCTAGATCAATCTGATTTTTGGCGTGGATCCATTTAAGGCAGTGGCCCACACGATGAAGGGTGTGGATATCAAATATTCATCACGGTGGGGCCCACAACAGGGGCCGTGGGTCCCTGCCTTCCGCCAGCCCGTGACGCAGCAGCCTCCTGCTGCAGCAGCAGCGGGCGCTGGCTAATGCTTGTATTTTATTTTTTTTTGAAAAAAAAGAATTTTTAAGGTTTTTGGTACGTGGGGCCCAGATCAGATGAATCTAACCCATCCATTGCATTCTATGTCTCAAGACAAACCAAGCAAGTCCAATTTTCAATATGTTTTGGAGGTGTATAAAGATCAGAGTGCATTCCAACGGTGAAAACTACTGTTTTCTAAGCTATGGCCCGCCAGATAGTCGTATTGACTTCATTTTTTTCGGCTCAACGCCTAAAATGACATGGGGAATATAATGGACGGTGTGGATTGGATTGATACATCAATTTGGGGCCTACAGGAGTGGTCCATCCAAAGTATATAAAAAAAAAATCAAACTAACACCTTTCATTTACTCCTTAGTACACAACACTGTCAGTTCACGCTTCACTTCGTGGCATCGTCCCACGTCCCTGGACGGTGGACGGTGGATCACACATATATTTGAGGTGGGCCCCACCACATGTATGATATCAGGGTGGGCCACCAATGGTTGGATGGTGTGGATAATACACACATGACTGGTGGGTCCCACGTCCAGCACCAAAAGAGAAGGAGAGGGAGAAATAGAGAGAAGAAAAAAAGGATTGGTGGAAATAGGAGGGACCCACTACTATGGGCCCCCTCTATACAACACATATATCAAGATGGGTCCCAAATATGTGGCCCTCAAATCACAAATCAAGAAATAAAATCACCCACCTCGAGATTTCTTCTTCCTTCTTCCATCAACGCGTTCTATAGCTCCAAAGAACGTTATCCATCGGTTGAGATGAGGCTTTGATGGTAGAGATGAGAGGTAGGAAGGTGGGCCACACATGGCATTCTCTCATGGAGGTGGACGTGAGTTGCTTGGGAGGAAAATGAGAGAGAGAGAATGGAAGAGAGAGAGAGAGAGATGGGATGAGTGATGGGGGTGTGTAAGAGATGGGATGGGAAAGTTGACTTTAGGGATGGTATTGTGTACTTAGGGATGGGATAGGGTACTTGATTTGATGAGTTGTGTACTTTGATTGGTTGATGGGATTGATTTGACATTTGGTAGAGATTCTCTCGAAGTTCGCAACGCGCGGTGTTTTCCTCGAATTGAACGCAGGCCGACATCTTCTAGCCCGGGTATCGGGTCGGTGCATGAGTCGCGGCGTCGGAACCGTGGCGACGGCGCGGTTGCATTGGTACAAGTCTCGGGTCGAGCCGACTCTGGAATACAAAATACGAATCGGGGTCGCGCGCAACTACCGATAAAAGATCGCGGGTCGCCGAAATTCGACCGGAAAGACCGCGGAAGCCTACGGAACGGTACGAGCTAGGACACGGGTCTTACATCACCTGCATGCATCTATCGTGCATAAGCTTATAGAAAGCTTAGAGGGTGGTGTAAGTGTGTGCTTAAGGTAAGTGTCAGGTAAGCAATATCAGAGTAATCAGAGTAAGCGAAAATACTAATAAACCCATAATCATACAATATCAGAAACATTAGCAAGATCATAAATTATACGAAATCAGAGAAATACGAAAATATACTGATAGGCCCATAAATACCATCAGTCTTATCCAGGCTATGCGACGCAAAAATATAATAAAAATAATATCATATACTGATGAAGCAATGTAGATCAACCATGCAATGCGGAGACAACAAGCCAAATATCAGATGCCGCTGATTCAATGCAATATATAAATCCTGATGAGTCCACGAATACCGTCAGTTGTATCTAGGTCATATAAATGCATAAACATAGTAACCTGAAATGCCATAGGCGGCGGATGTAATGTGATATGTGGTGCGAATGGAATGACCATGCTAGAGTGTGAAGTTGGGATGATAGTACGTAGTATCGCAGGTCACAGGGTCCATCACAAGGGACTTCTATCCAAACTAGTCCCATATCAAAATTTGGATAGTCAGACTCAATGTGGTAAACCCCTGATCTCAGGTTAGTCGCGCGCCCAACCGAAATCCTAGTCATGCGAATGTACACGTAACAAATAGTTGCGCACCACCAGCCCGAGTGGATAGTGAATGAATGAATGAATGAGTATGCAACGCCTGAATAAGTCCACATATCAGTACGGTTCCCCTCTGGGAAATCACTGGGGTCTATTACACTCCAAACCCAATTGCCGCCCCACCATGAGCAATAAGGTGAGTGGAAGAGACCTCACTATCTGCCTATCAATATTGGGCCTGACTCGTCGATAGCAGACCCATTCCTCGAGCTGGTCAGACTCAGCCTGACATTGCCTCCACTTCTCGGGCAGGTAAGGCCGTAACCCATTCTAATCGACCACGACACAATGGGAGACGCGGCCTAACGGTATACGGCCCTCATGCACTTATGCATCAACTCGGTCTAAACGTTGGAGCAACCTTTAGAACCAAGAGGGTTTAGGGACTTTCACTCAGGGATATGTATAGCACCCCATGTAGAACAGATTTTCGGTGTCTCATCTGGCCATCCATGAAATACCTGTGGAGGCTACGACCTTGATGTCGCTAGAGCGTACAATAATCATAACACACAATGCAAGATGCATGAGTCATACAATCCAGTCATGCATCAATCCTGTGCATACCGTGTACTCATGTGAGACAATCTCCGCCCATCCGGGAGTCTCATAACAACATGCCCAATGTCATATGCAATGGTCAACCACATCTCATAACAAACATGCAGATGATGCGTATGAGCATGTATCGTGATGCTATGCTGTCACATACTCATAATTGGTATCAATAACATGCACCGACGATCGGTATCGACAATGTGGACATTTAACCAACATTACCCCCAAGGAATGGCCCACATAGAGCCTCACATATAGTGGAACCGTGCCTCATAAAGGGCTTGATATACAACGCCATGGGCCTCACTCAAGAGCTTAATACACATCACAATTGGCCTTTCACATGGGCCTAATATACATCACAATGGGCTCCATCGCCTGACCCTCAAATGCATCACAATGGGCCTCATCACATAGGCCTTAACGATTGGCCTCGACAATCAAAATCGGCCTCGACAATTGAAATCGACACTCGAAATCGGCCTCGACACTCGATCTCGACAATCAAAATTGGCATATACAATCGGCCTCGACTAATCAAAATCGGCCTCGATACTCAGCCTCGACAAATTGGAATCTGTTGATAATCAGAATCGGCAAATCAGTCATGACAATCAGATTGGTCGATAATCAAAATCGATAAATTGGTCACGACAATCGGATAGATTGATAATCAGAGTCGGCAAATTGGTCACGACAATCGGATCGATCGATAATCAGAATCGGCAAATCGGTCACGACAATCGGATCAATCGATAATCAGAATCGAAAAATCAGTCATGACAATCAGATTAATTGATAATCAGAATCGGCAAATCGATCACGACAATCGGATCGGTCGATAATTAGAATCGGTAAATCGGTCACGACAATCGGGATCGATCGATAATCAGAGTCGGCAAATCGGTCACGACAATCGGAATCGGCAATCAGTCACGACAATAAGAATCAATTGATAATCAGAATCGGTAAATCGGTCACGTCAATCGGAATCGGCAAATCGGTCACGACAATAGGAATCAATCGATAATCAGAATCGACAAATCAGTCACAATAATCGGATCGATCGATAATCAGAATCGGCAAATTGGTCACGACAATCGGATCAATCGATAATCAAAATCGGCAAATCGGTCACGACAATCGGAATCGGCAATCAGTCACTACAATAAGAATCAATTGATAATCAGAATCGGTAAATCGGTCACGTCAATCGGAATCGACAAATCGGTCACGACAATAAGAATCAATCGATAATCAGAATCGACAAATCGGTCACGACAATCGGATCGGTCGATAATCAAAATCGGTAAATCGGTCACGACAATTGGGATTGACAATCAGTCACGATAATCGGCCGAACAAGGCCTTAGGGAAGGTCGCAACGTGGACATTAAACCATCATTGCCCAATAATGTGGACATCTAACCATCATTACTCTCATGGAGCGGTCCTCATAGGGCCAACATATAATGGGTCTATGGTCTTCTAAGGGGCCTAATATACATCATCATGGGCCTTGCTTATGAGGTGTATACACATCACATTGGGCCTCACTCATGGGCCAATGTATATAACATCGGGCCGTATCAACGGGTCGAATTAAATGGGCCAAGTCAAATGGGCTAAGTCGAATGGGCTGAAAATACATCTCGATGGGCCTCATCATATGGGCCATAAACACATTACGTCAGGCCTTGTCCATGGGCCTCAAATACGATAAGTGGGCCGCATCAATGGGCCACAAGTATATCAAAGTGGGCTTGACTGATGGGCCTCAAACACATCAAAGGTGGGTCTCATTGATGAGCCATAAACATATCAAAGGTAAGCCTCATAGTATATTGCATTGGGCCTCATACAAGAGCCTCGTAGTAGGTGGGCCCTACACAACCAGCAGGTGGGCTTGCACCTTCCAAATGGATCCACTAGATGAATAACATGGATGTACAACACATCTATCAAGAGGGCCACAAGTCTAACGGACTGAAGGCATGGCTAAAACACATGAATTAAGGTGGACCTGTCAGACGGACGGTGTGTATAAACATCATAGTGGGGTCCACACCACCGTCTTGATAGGTGGACAGAGTGGGTATACAATACATACACCAAGGCGTGAGTGAAGTCTACGGAACTCACTGGTGTCAAGGTAGTAGCAGCTGCCTGCTGCGTGGGACCCAAACCAGATGGACGGCGAGGAGGGAGATCAAATACATCAGGGTGGGGTCCCACGTCCAAGATCCGGACGGACGGATGGATATTACGGATGAAGCCTAACATCATGTGCCCCCCCCCCCCCCCCACCCGGTACAAATAGAATCTATGCATTAAGGTGGATCCCACACAGTTCAGCCAGTAGATGGACGTCGTATATACATCATAGGTAGGCTTCACCATCAAGTGGACGGTGTGGACACACCCATCAGCAAGGTGGTCTCCACCCACACGTGCAGCACGTGTGGGGTGGGTCCCACGTCCAGAAAAGGGACAGACAGCGTTGGAAAAAAAATACATATATCATGGTGAATTCCCACAGAGCTGGTTGACGTGGTACAGTAGCCTTGCTGCTGGGACCACCGTCCCTCCAACGGACAGGGTAGGACGCATACATCAATGTGGGCCCACCTTCACACGTGCAGAGTGGGTCCCACGCCCACAAAAAAATGGATGGACGAACAGGATATAAAACATATACATCTCGGTGGTCCCTACAGTCCAAAACACTGGACGGCGTGGATGGAAGGCACATGCATCACAATGAGGCCCACCGTCCAGATCATGGTGGGCCACGTCCAGACCTCGAACGGTCTGGATTCAACTCATGCATTGGATGGGCTCCACCGTCCCAGCTGGACGGATGGATGAAACAAATACAAGGTGGGTAAATTCCCACCGTCCAGATCTGATAGATGGTGCGGACTTAATAAATACATTAAGGTACCCTCACACGTGAGGTGGGTCCCACAGTCTAAGGACGGTGAGATGGTGTGGCGCGTCCACATAGGGCCCACCCTCATATACTATGTAGTATATATTATATAATATATATTATTATTATATTATATTATCTATTCAATTTTAAAATCGTCCAGACCTCTGGACGTCCTTTAATGACGTGGGTATGAAATACATCACCAGGTGGGTCCCACCTGCCACGTCTGCACGGTGGAGACCCTACACATGCGCCTGGGTCCCACCATCCAGTAATGGATGTACGGTGTGGTTTACAATACGTAACAAGGTGGGCTCCGCCGTGTATGGATGGAATGCATACATCTGGTGGGTCCACACGTGTGGCCCACCAGCTTGTATTAAGCTGATATTTGTCTTTCCACTTCATACGACGTCCTAAGGCAGGACGGTCTGGATGACCATCATCAAGGTGGGCCCAAGAGTCTAGCCAATATGGATGGATGCTTAGGACATAACGCATACCTCGTGATCAACCCACCGTCCAGAAATGTGGATGGTGTGGATCTGAAGCATACATGACGGTGGTCCTCATAGCAGGACGGCATGGATTAATACATCAAGGTGGGTCCTCGTGGCCGTACAGTGTAGATCAAGTGGGCCACACCCATCATCTACACCATAAAAGAAAAGAGAGAGAGAAGGAGAGAGAACGGTGAAAAAGGGAGGGGCCCCGCCACTATGGGCCCCTCCTAGATACAAAAAACATAAATCAAGATGGGTGCCACCACATGTGGGCCCTTAAATGATCAAAATCACAAAAAAAAATCACCCACCTTAAGATCTCCTCTTCCTTCTTCCGCCTATAGCCTCTAGAGCTCCAAGGGAACGTTTTTAACGGTTGAGATGGACTTTGGATGGTGGGATTAGATGGTAGGAAGGTAGGCCACACCAAGCTCTCTCATGGAGATGGAAGGAGCTTGGACGTTGGGTTGCTTGGGAGATAGGTTTGAGAAATGAGAGAGGGAGAATTGTAAGAGAGAGAGAGATGTGTGAGTGATGGGTGAGGGATGGGTGAAAGGTGATGGAGTGATAGGTGTACTTGACATGTAAACTTTGGGGTTGCTTGGGGATGAGTGTTGTACTTGACATGTGAGGTAATTGATGGGATGGGATGTGATTGATTTGAAAGATTACCTTAGGTTTGCAAATGCACGGCGTTTTCCTCGAATTGAACACGGGCCCACATCTCCTAGCCTGGGTATCACCTCGGCACGTAATACGCGGCGTTGGAACCGCGGCGATGGCGCGGTTGCAATGATACAAGTCTCAGATCGAGTCGACTTTGGAATACTGGATGCAACTCAGGATCGTGCACAAACGCCAGTTATAGATCGCGGGTCACCGAAATTCGACCGTGAGGACCGCGAAAGCCTATGGAACGGTATGGTCAAGGATATGGGACTTACAGTGGGCCTAATGGGCAGCCCATTATTTCAAACATATGAGTAATCCTTACATTTAAAATAAGTAAGTTGGGCCTCACTTCTCGGCCCAAGCATGGATTTATTTTAAACGGGCAACCAAGGGGCCTAACTGCTTGAGTATTTGGCCCTTAAAACCCATCACAATAGTGTACTATTTATAAGCCCAAGGTCCAGGGGTCCATCAAGAAAATTCTAAGTCAATGGGCCTAGGAAACCCAACAAGCAAATATGAGTATTATTCTAATAAAACCCAAGTTGAAGTGGGCCTTAAGTATGCACTAATTAAGCTCAAAAACCTAATTAAAAATAGGGCAAGATATGTGTAACAATATTTCTAAATTTGGTGGACCATGCTACCCCAAAACATCCATTTATGGACAACAACCATGGGCCTATTACTGAAATTCCAGCCCACTCACAATCTGACATTGCTGAAAAATCAAAAATTAATTAAATTATATGTTTATTTTAGTTCCTGGTGACCCATACATGTCATAGGGGGGTCTACCAGATGAAGGGAGTAGATGGAACACATAAATCAGATGGGCCATGCTACTGGACTGGACGTCTAGCAGTAGCCCAATGGGTTGGGCGTCCCATGTGTAGACGGCCTTATGGGCCTGGGTATTCGACCCAAAAACTCTTCCAATAGGCCCCAAAAATGGAAAACTATAGAGGGAGGATGATCACTGCTCCTATGGACCTGACATGGATGAATGGAGGGATATAAAATACATTAAGGTGGGCCCACAGAGTGGCCTGGACGGCCAGCCAAGGCTGGACGCCCCAGCCTGGTGGGCCACTCCAGGCTACACCACAATCGGTACAGGGGCCCCTTGGCCCTGAAAATTCACAGGGTGGTCCTCCCATTGGTGGGACAACCTTCACAAAATTTTATAATTTTTGGATACTCAGAAAATTTAAATTTAATTCAGGATCACAATCTGACCAGAAATTCTGGGAGTCCCACCTAGTGGGCAAGTCCAGCCCTTGCCACGGTGTTTACAGGAGTCCGTTGGCTCTAAAAATTGGTAGGTGGGTCCTACCATGGGTGATCCACCTCTATGTAAATTTTTATAATTTTTAGATACTCAAAAATATTTTAATTAAATTCAAAATTACAATCTGTCTAGAGCGAAATGTTGCTGAAATTTTAGTTGTCCCTATGTTTGGGACCACATGGAGTGGGCCTGGACCCACCTAAACCCTTGGAAATTTAGGAGAAAGGTGGTCCTATATCTGTTCAACAAATGGGGTCCACTGGAGTGGCCCATTTCTCCTAGAAATTTAGGTGAACAAGATGATTTCTGCTATACTACATTGCTAAACTGTCTAGAGAATTTTGGACAGTTAGCCATCTTTGGCCCAACCCATGAGAGGTAGGGTATGGGCCCCATCCCACATCAAAGTGGAGTCCACACACTACAAATCCCCTAAAAAAATTTAGAGAAAAATAATCTACAAATGGGTATAATCATTAACTCAAAACACCTACTCTAACTGAGCTGAAATCTGGACAGCAACATATACTGTCCATATTTGGGCCCATGCATAAAAATCAAAGGGCCCATGGCCCTGATTTAACTTGTGGTGTCCACCTTGATATGCCAGCAAAATTTCAGGCCCTTGGTTTCATGCAAACCTCCATAAAAAAGGAGGTTTGGAGATCACCCAAACCATGCATGCGTGGTTGGGCCTGGACATCCATTCAAGTGGGCTTGGATGTCGACCCTACTTGAGGCCTGGGAGGTTGTTGACCTTCATTGGTGGGCCTCACCTCATCAGTAAATATGAAAGGAAATTTTAGAGAAATGAGAAGGAGAAAAAGTGAGATCCGGCCATCGGTGAGTGGTCCCGCCACTAATGGACCACCCACACACCATCCACACCATTACTATCCTTACAAACTTCATGCATAGCAATTTACATGGAAAATAAAGTGTTAGATGGTGGGAATTCTTCTCCCCACATGCATGTAAGGCCTATATTGTCCTTGATGTACAAGAAATGGGAAGAAGAAGAAGCCTCATGGTGAGTCCATGGAGAATGCCCCATCATGGCTAAGTTATACAAGATCTAGGCCATTAGCCCTACCTAGGGGCCATGTAGGGCCTCCACCATGGATTGGTGGGCCATACATGCTTCCATGCATGAGACAAAAGAGAAAGGAAGGAGGGAGGGAGAAGATAAAGAGAAGAGACCAAGGAGAGCACCCACCTCACAAGAACACCAAGAATATTCTACCACTAGACTCTTTAGGCTCCAAGGTGCATAGATCTAAGGTTGAGATCTTTCTTCAAGGGTTAGATGGGGGAATTTATAAGTGAAAGTGGGCTGGAGTTAGCTGAGTAAGGTGGGAAGGTTTGGAGTTGCTAAGGAAAGAAGAGAAGAAAGAGAGAAATGAGAGGGAAAAATAGAGAGGGAGGGTTTTAAGGCAAACAATCATTTCTCTCTTGCCTTGGTTAGAGAAGAGTGATGATTGCAATAGGGAGTTAGAAACAATATTGTAGGGTTAGTAGGCTTTTTAGGTTTGTGGGTAGTGTTTTAGAGATAGGTGGTGTAGGAATAGGGCTTAGGTAGTGTGTTTGTAGTATGTGTTGAAAATAGTGCCAAGAGATGGGACCTACCTAGAAATTCGTACACACTATCCCTAAGTGGGCCACATGACCATGATCAAGGGCTTAAAAAATGAAATGCACACAACTATGATCTACACGCCGGATGGATGCATAAGACGCGGCGTCGGAATCGCAACGACAAAGTGGACAAGACAGCACAGGTTTCGGCTCGATCCGAGTTGAGTCTACATGACCGGACTTAAGGATGACTGCAAACACTATCCGAGGGTCATAGGTCACTGGGATTCGATCGGTAAGACCGCGGGACCAAGAGAAATGAATTGCATACTTACACACATACATGCACACACAAGAACTCGGGTCAGGTCTTACATATTCCTTATAGACTTTCATAAAATTTGCCTATCTGTACTCTATACCATTATCTGACCTAAGACAGTTAATATGTTTTTTAATTTTCTTCTTTACTTCCGCCTTCTATTCATTGAACTTGACGAACACCTCAAGCGTGTTCTTTAATAAATAGACCTAAACCTTCCTCGAGTAATCGTCTATGAACCTCATGAAGTATCATGCTCCTCTCATAGATGGTACTATCACTAGCCTCCATACATTAGAATGAATATAATCGAGTACCCCACTTTTAGAATATGTAGCAGTCTTGAATCTTACCCTGTATTGCTTTCCATAGATGTAATGCTCATAGAAATTCACCTTGTATGCCTTAACTCCCTTTAACATCTTTCATTTATGGAATTCCATCATGCACCTCGCTCATATGCCCTAGCCACATATCTCACAGACTAGTGTCATTTATATCGGATTTTATATGTGAGGTGGTAACGGCCTCACCTGTAACCATGTTCCTAACTAACTTGTATAGATTTCCCATTTTATGTCCATTCATTAACATCATTGCACTTCTGATGACCTTGATTACACTACTAGGTGCAGTGAATGTGCACCCGTTTGTGTCTAAAACCCCTAAGGATATCAAAATTTTCTTTAAATCCAAGACATGTCTAACATCACCTAGAGTCCGTATGACTCCATTAAATATCATTACATTGATGGTCCATATTCAAATGGCCTTGCATGCTGCGTCATTCCCCATCAAATCACTTGCACCATCATGGGACTATAGGAATCGAACAAAGTTCTATTCGTGAATATATGATACAAACATCCTGAATCGAATATGCATATATCTGAGAGATGACTCATATTTGAAGAGACTAAGAGGAGGTCTCCTTTTGAGCTCTCTTCCGCTACGCCAGCCGATTCATATGTGTTCCTTTTACCCTTGCTTTCTAATTCATCCTTTCATTTATGGCAGTATCTCTTGAAGTGCCCCTTTATGCCACAATAAAAGCTTCTATTCTTAGAATTTAATTTCGATCTAAACTTTTTCTTCTTGTCAGACTGAGATCGCTTCACGGATCTACCACGTCCTTGATCCCCTTTCGCAATTAACCCTTTGGTTTAAGATTCTTCATCGCTTGACTTCTTCCTCATCTCATTAGAAATGAGAGCCACAATGATTTTTTCCCGCTTCATTGTATTCTCCCTATACAACAAAGTAGTGATGAGATGGCCATATGATGTGGAAAGCGATGCTAAAAGTCGCATTAAGTTGTTTTCATCCTCAATCGTTACTCTGAGCCTTAATAACTCGCTACAGACCTTGAAAAATGAGTTCATGTACTCTAGGATATTAGATCTTTTCTTCATCCATAGCCTAAAAAGTTATTTCTTCATAAATAACTTATTATTGAGGGATTTCTCCATGTATAGATCTTCTAGTTTCTTACACATCTCTAGGGGAGATTCCTCATTCAGAACATTGTACATGACTTCATTAAATAGATAGACGGATGGTGCTCATGGCCTTCTCCTCAAGTTCACTCCAGTCATCATCTGCCATCTTCTCTGGTTTAATATCCAAAAATGCCTTACTCAACCTTTGCAATAAAAGAATAACCTTAACCTTTCACTGTCACAAACTAAAATTTTTCTTTCTATCTAATTTTTATATATATCAAATTTCGACCCTGACATCTTCGCAGAATTCCACAAACATCCTTAAACATGATGTTTTGATACCACTTTATTATAGTTCTAACACTTATCTCACACCACTGTGATGTAATTCTAAGCCAGAACAAACTCGGATCAACGTTATGTATTAGAAATTTGTAACTAATACCACTGTTAATCTATGTGCTTTGCAGAAGCACATTCAACAAAGATAGTGCAATCACAATAACTATAATAACCAAAATAAACAAGTAAGAAAATACAAAACTCACTAATTTTAAGTGGAAAACCCTTGTGGGAAAAAACCACGGCATAAACCGATAGAAATCCATTATAATCAAAAGCCTTATAGTTTACACCACTTACCTTCTTTGATTATA
Source organism: Magnolia sinica (assembly GCF_029962835.1). NCBI lineage: Eukaryota > Viridiplantae > Streptophyta > Magnoliopsida > Magnoliales > Magnoliaceae > Magnolia > Magnolia sinica. The sequence goes on from NC_080581.1 coordinate 26,432,380, forward strand.
GATGAAACTTAATCTCCCCTTACGATGTGCACCTAGGAAAGCCCTAGCCACTTGAGAAAGTACATTCCCAATCCCTTACAAGTGTCTAGAACCCTCTCACATCGCAAAACGCTTGCCCTTAGAGAGAAAACATACTTTCATCATTAAGTCCAATAAAAAATGGACTTAAATACCCCGATTTGCGCTAATCTGCGCAACACATCAGTTGAACTGAAACAAACTAACTCACACTTACTGGTCAAAACGAAAATGTACAAATCTTCACAGTGTGCAAACTGAGATTCACCCACTAAATCCGTTGGACCGATGGAATACTAGTTGAACCGATAGTGGCCTTCTCCACACCTTCAAATTGATAGAATCCAAGACATCCCGCACAACACTTTAGCATGCTCATTGTTGCATGGGCTACCCTAACTCTGAATTCTCAGAATTAGCAAATTAAATAAGGTGGATATTGGGCATTTCTTTTCTCTCTCGAACTAACTTTTCAAGATGACAGAGGATACACAACCTCGCTTTTATACCTAAACTTGCTTAGAGTAGATAGCGCATCGCTTTTCTCAATAGACTTGAACTTCTTCCCACATTCGTGAAGATGGGGAGCAATTAGGAAATACAAGTCTAGCGAACAGTCAACATAAAATGAGAAAATTCATTTCCAATGGGGCCATCAGTGGAAGAAATTGTGAATCCATACATGTGTGCCATGTGTACAGTGATCAATGATAGTTGATTAATATGTAAGACTCCATCAGGTGGGCCACACATGATCATCATTTTAGATTTGACCGTTGGATTATTTGGATTGAGCGATTCAGTAGGCCCCACTACAATTGTGATAATTAGAAATAGGTTTGGGGTGGGACTCTTGGACCGTGTTCCCTATACACTGTTATTAAACCGGATATGAAAACCTACGTTGTGGAGACCCTAGAGGAGAGAAGTCTGATGGGTAAGCTTTTTTATCCCTCTTTCCTATAAATACATATCTGAGTCCCCTCACCAACACAAGAGAGAATCGCATAGTTTCATTGAGAGATTCTCATAAGGGTGTAAGGTGCAGAAGACCAAAATCCTTTCTTACCAAATCACTGCAAGATTACTTTGTCAAATCTCTATTATTGATGCATTGATGATCCCTCAATTTCAAAATATATAGTTAATAGTTAGTATCAGACCATCTATGCATTGAATTAGTAGATTTGCAATCAATCAAGGTTTTGTCTTCTATATCTTTCTTCATTAGATTTATGGGCGGGATTGTCGTTCATGAAATGTGTTGATAATCGGCACCAGGGATCTATAGCCAAATATCACGGATGTTGCAAATAGGGTTGCCTTACTAGAATCTGTGAGTGTCATGACCGGCCGCTTTGGGAATTAGATTGAAACTGTAATCATATAATGTTCTTCGTGCTTGCAATGCTGAACCATAAAACCCTTGGATCCACACCCTACGTTTATGTTTTTTTTTTCTTCCCAATCAACGATTGTCACCCCTCTTAACATCAGCTTTCTGCCGCTATCGTAATTTAGCGTCGATGTAGGATCTCTAATAACTGTTAAGTAGGGTTGTTGTCCAAATTGACAGCCACGTCTTGATGCTAAAAGGTCGTTCTATCTGCCCTGGGCCAGCGGTGCAGCCATTGACGTTGACGACCTCCTTCGAAGCTAAAGTCCCTTCGACAGTTATCATATGGTGAAGCCGATCACGACAGCGGTCGGATTTTTGAACAAATTTGTCATGGATTGTGGTGATTTCTCTTTCTTTCAAAAAAAAAAGACACCCAAAGCAACTCCGCTGCCATGGCCGTCAGCCCTGCACCTATCTCATGTCCAGTGGCTATGGAAGATGCCTACTTCCTATCTCTTATTCATCTGCATCGGTAGTTAGTAATGTCAGTTAGAACCCCATCCGACATGGTTGCCAACCCTAGCAAGAAACTCACCAATCTTCCTCGATTGACCAAGGCACTGGAACTAATCGGCAGTCCTGATCTCCCATTCAATTTTTTTTTTTAAAAAAACTTTCGGTAGCCATGGTTGTGGTTGGGGATTGTTGTGCAACAAATAGATTCCACTGAGGGAGATGGCAGCCAGCAGGGGTTCGTTCGGCTATGGTGAGAGCTAACAGTGGCTAGGTTTCATCTCATGAAGAAGTTGGTGTGTAGCTAGAGCTTTGGGAACAGTGGTTGAATTAGCTGCTAGTTGGGCGTGGCCCTGGGCTTTTAGAGTATTATGGCCCTACTTGTTTTAAGGCCGTCCATTGGGCTTTTTCTCAAGAATTGTTTTGGGATTCAAGGCCCAATTATGATGACTCTAGGCCCATTTTTTATGGTCCAATTGTCGATTATTTTAGGCCAGTTGGACTGTGCTTCCTTGAATGTTTTGAAATGGACTATGTTTTGGGCCTAGCTATGGCCCTCTTCATATAAGAGTGTGATTTTTTTACTGACATCAGGCCTAACATAGGGCATTTACCGAAAAAAAAAAAAACTACTCCCATGAAGCCATGACACTTTGAATGATAGCCTAATTTTAAGGGTCTGATTGGATTTTTTTTTAGACCTAGCCTTAGGTCTATTAACGCACTCTTTCTTTGGCTTTTATAGGCCCACTTTAGTTTTTGGGCTTATTGTCCAACATGATGATCTAAACAATTGAATCAATATACTTGGGCCATTATGGTACAAATGAAACCTAAATATTATATGATAGTTGGTAGGTTAGACTTTTTAGACGGCCTTGATAATTAAATAAATATGGTTAAATATATTATTTAGTTCTGATTTAATCCGAAATAGGGCCTTTACCCATTCCTCTGGGCTGATATTAAGTAGTTGACCATGAAGAATTTAATTCAACCATCACTTTAGAATATGTTTGAACCTGTGAATGGTCAACATCAACCATATTTTGGGCTGAATCAAATCTTTTGTAGAATGGTCCATTGTGGGCAGGACCATATAATAATCATTGAATCTGGGAGTAGGAATTGAAGCTGGTTGTGTTAGCCACCAAAATGACCTCAATTGGTAAAAATTTTTGCTTTCAGACTTTAGGATATGGAATTTAGTGACCATTTATCATAAGATTGCATTCAGTAAAGTTGTATTTGTATCCATAGTGGGTGGTGATCAGAACAAAGAGGTATCATTGTTTTGCAAAATGCGAGTAGGGTGAAGTGATTGGTGATGGTGATATAAGTTTGAGAGATTCATTTTGCTCAAAGGTCATAAATGTCTTAAATTTACTTACCAAGCATTGGTCACCTTCATGTTCGGTATAGCCTCCTATATGTCATAATTTCACCTAAAGGAGGAGTCGCGATGATATGCCGGGCTCTTGCCAAACTTGGATGATTTAGGCCAATCATCATTCTGGGTTATTTAATTGAAGGCCACACTCAATCAAATGTTAGTACATGTATGATGTTTGTGGTTTATATTCATGTAGTATTATGTGGGACTTTTTATTTATTAATGTGAGTGGCATGCCTCGTATGTCTGGCTATGATTGTTTTCAATGTTCCAAACAAATGTAATTCCATTCCTTTGCTTACTGGGTCTAATTACTATAAATGGAAATCGTTCGTTAAAATAGTCATAAGCTACATGGACTTGGGTCTGGCCCTGGAGGAAATTGAGCCTCCCATTCCATCTGACTCCAGTATGGAATCAGAAAAGGTTTACTATAAGGCCTGCTCCAAATCAAATAATATGTCTCAAGATCATAAACAACTTGATTCTTAAGACCATATAAGGTATCAGGTCCAACACTGAGAAAGCTAAAGATTTCTTGACCGAAATAGGGAACTGATTCATGAAGTCGAATAAAGCTGAGCTGAGTAAGTTTTTGCATAAGCTGACTCAAGCCACCTATAATAGTCGAGGAAACACCAGGGAGTCATTGATGGATTGTCCAATATAGTGGCCAAAATTCATGCATTGGGACTTAAGATTAATGATGAACTCTTGATTTTTAGTTCTGAATTCCCTGCTTCCACGGTTTGGTCAATTCCAAATCAGCTATAACACCCAAAAGAAAATAAACATTAAATGAACTGATTTCGCAGTGCATTCAGGAGGAAGAGAGACTTAGAAGGTTGATCAAGATAGAGTGCACACCTAGTGATATCTGGTAACGGATAAAAGGGGAATAAGAAAAGAAAGCACAAGTTAGGAAAGCATTCTACGGGTCCTATGGGTGGCAATTAACCTAACTCTGAGGGAAAAACAAAGAAGAAAAAGTGAGGTCCTAAAGATGGCTACTTACTTCTGCAAGAAGCCTAGTCATCAAAAGAAGGATTACACGTAATTTAAAGAATGACACATTTTTAAGGGTAAGAATCAAGTTTTAATCTGTTTTGAATCGTATTTAGCTTATATGTCCACAGACTCCTAGTGGATAGACTCTAGTGCAACTATTCACATATGTAATTCTATGCATGATATACTCTAAAGTCAGACACCAACTGATGCAAAAAAAATTGATCTATATGGGGAATGATATTAGAGTAGACGTGGAAGCTATTAGAGTATGTATGCTTAGGTTATCATCAAGACACTTTCTTGATCTAGTAAATAATGTTTGTGTGCATTATATAAGGCATAATTTGGTTTTCATTTATTTTTTAGACAAGTATGGTTATGAGTTTAAATTTAGAAATGAAAATTTGAGTATTTACTATGATTCAGTTGTGATTGGTTTTGGAAGTTTAGTTAATAACATTTATCAGCTAAATTTGCATGTTTCACATGTCTACAACATTAACTCCTCACATGGAAATACTTAAGGCATCAAGCGAAGTTTGGACTGTAAAATTTTTTTCATGTTGTGGCATAGGCAATTAGGCTACATCTCTCGTGAGAGATTGAAAGACTTGTGCATAAAGGAATTCTCCACTCTCTAGACTTTTCAGACTTTGGGGTCTGCATAGATTGCATTAAAGGCAAATAGACTAGAAACAGAAAAAATGTGCCACTAGAAGCATATGATTCTTGGAAGTGATTCATACCATTCCCTACAGCATATTGGAATGAGCAAAAGTATTTTATCACCTTCATAGATGACTACTCTCGTTACGAGTACTTATACCTTCTTAATGATAAGTTAGATGCCCTCGATACATTTAAGATCTATAAGTCTTAAGTCAAGAATTAACTTGGTAGAAAGATAAAAGTCGTTAGATCCAAGTATGGTAGTAAGTAGTACGGAAGGTATGGAAAATCTGGGCATAATCTAGGGCCATTCATTTGATATCTACAAGATCATGGCATCGTCACATAGTATACCATGTCTGGTACCTCAAAGAAAAATGGTGTAGCGGAAAGGCATAATCTCACCCTAAAGGACATGGTGCGGTTTATGATTAGTAATTCAAAGTTACTAGAATCTTTATGATGTGATGTGTTGAAAACAAAGTGCATATCTTAAATAGAGTTCCAAGTAAGACTGTAATGAAAACTCCATATAAATTGTGGACAGGGCAAAAGGCTAGTTTATAATACTTTCATGTATAGGGTTGTCCTTAAGAAGCCAAACCGTATAACCCGCATGATAGAAAGCTTAACCATAGAATGGTTAGTTGTCTCTTTATTGGATATCTAGAAAGATCCAAAGGATTTAGATTTTATTATTCATCCTATTCCATGAGAGTCATTGAGACTGTGAATTCTAGGTTTATTGAGAGTGTTGAAGATAGTGAGAGAATAACCCTAAGAAACATTGTGTTTGAGGAAGAGTGGATTGTGATTCCCACCATAATCGTTCAGAGTAATGTGGTCGTACGTCCAGCAACAAACCTTGAGATCCTTATGGATGAATATGTAGAGCCTTAAATACAACCCACTGATGAGGAAATAGAAAACCCAATTCAAAATTTTGAGCCTTTAAGACGATCACATAGAGAGAGAAGATTTGTGATTATAAATGATTACATCATCTATCTGTAGGAGCATAAATTTGACATTGGGGCTGAAAATGATATTGTATCTTTTTCATTAGTTAAAAAAAGTATGAATTATTCTCATTGATTTTATGTTATGAAGGATGCATTGAAATCCATGAGGGATAGCAAAGCCCAAGACCTTGTTAAATTGCCTAAAGGGATTAGGCCAATTGGTTGTAATTGGTATTCATACAAGGGTAATATCAACAGGTATAAAGCCAAACTAGTTACAAAGAGTTTCAGTCAGTGTGAGGGCATTGATTTTAAGGAGACTTTCTCATCTGTGTCTAAGAAAGACTCATTTAAGATCATTATGGCTCTTGTGGCTCATATGGATTTAGAGTTACATCAAATGGACGTAAAAACTGCATTCCTCAATGAAGATCTAAGTGAGAACATATATATGTTACAGATAGAAGGTTTTAGAAAAAAATGCTTAGAACATCTAGTCTGCAAGCTCAAGAAGTACATTTATAGGTTGAAACATGAATCATGACAGTGGTACCTAAATTTTCATGAACTTGTTTCCTTATATGGTTTCTTTGAAAACACTGTGGATGAGTGTATATATGTGAAAGTCAGTGGAAGTAAGTTTATTATTTTAGTGTTGTATGTGGATGGCATTTTGTTGGCCAGTACTGATATTGGACTATTACGTGAGACTAAGAAATTTCTATCTCAAAACTTTGAGATGAAAGATCTTGGTGATGCATCATTTAGCATTGGCATTCATATTAGTCGGGATAGATCACGTGGACTATTTGGCCTATTGCAAAGGGACTATATTGATAGGGTTCTTAAAAGGTTTAACATACAAGGTTGTGCTCTTAGCCAAGCGTCTATTATAAAAGGTGATAGGTTTAGCCAATTTCAGAGTCATAAGAATTACTTAGAAAAGGATAAGATGAAAGATATTCCATATCCATCAGTAGTAGGGAGCATCGTGATTGCTCTGGTCTGTATGCATCTGGATAATGCTATTGTGGTTGGAATATTAGGCAGGTACCTTAGCAATCTATTGATGAACCATTGGATAGTTGTTAAGAAAGTATTGGGTTATCTGCAAATGACAAAGGACTTCGCACTGACATATAGGAGATCCGACCGTTTGTAGCTGGTTGGATATACATATGTAAATTTTTCGAGCAGTCTTGACAATAAGAAGTCCACCTCATGTTATGTATTCATGATGGGTAGTGGATTTGTAAGATCCATGTCCTTTGTAACACCGCTCATGCTCACACGTGTCCCAACTTGCACCATTGATAGACCATATATGTACCCCAGTGCACCTAGAAATCCCACTCGAGTGATTTTTCTCGGATAACCTTGAAACCTCTGTCATGTGGACCGCGTCGTCGCTGCAGTCGCCATGGTGAAAACCTTGTGTCAATCCGATTCTCTGTTAGTGAGATATGACCCATCGAATCCACAACCAAATTATGTATCCTGTAACATGAGAAACATTTATTGTGCTAGGCCCATTGGACTTGGGCTGATGTGGGCGGTTGATGTGGGCCTAAAACCCACTTTTTAGAACATAGAAATTATCACAAAATAAGACAATTACTAAATGAGAAAAAAATGAGCTAGCACATATAAGGCAATGCACTATGAGACAAAATTAGATCTTACCATAAAATCCATCATTAGTCCTCTCCCTAATCATGGCCCCCGTCCACCTCATCCTACACATGCATCCAATACATGTCTTGATTTGTGCCACATCACTTCAAACAACCAATTGCGACACTCCACTTCATCATCCACCATGCATCACCTACAACCCACAACCCTTATCTATCCATTACCCAATGCATTCTTCCGCCTTGGCCAATGCATGCTTAGCACCATCCACCTCATCCATCCACTACCCATACCATACACCACCTTCCACTTCACTTTTAGCACCAATAAGATCCCATAAACTTGCCACATCATCTTGTATAACACCTTATATTTTTTAGTACTTGGGTGTTACCATGATGAGCTAATTTAGTAAATGCAAACTCAAATTTACATGAACGTCCACACATTGTAACTTAAATTTGATCCTTGGGAGTGATTTAGGACTATGAGTCAATGCATCCATCCATTGATTATCAAGATGGACCATTATACCACCAGAGAAATCTACTCTTATGGTTTTAAACACCCTGATGGGCAAATCGAACCGCCTATTGCCAATATCAAACGTTACATCCTCAAATCCGTCGTCCATCAGGCCACGGACCAAGAACTTTTGATCCGTGTTAATCATAACTTAAACACATAAGTAAACAACCATATGTCCTCTAAATGTGGTGGGGAATGCCAGAGACCACTGACGGTCAGGTTTAGAATCGATCTGACCGTCGAATGGATGGGAATCATAGTTTGAACCCAAAAAATAAACATTGTGTGACCCATCTGGTTAAAATGATATCAATTTAAAATATATAGTGGCCTTAGGTGGCTCACTAGTTAGATGAACGGTTCTGATCACAGGAGTGGACCACAAATCAACGCGAATCAATGGTGGTTGGCACTTAATGACCATAATTCAGATGATATGGCCCACCTAAGTCATGGATCTACTTTTTTCTTTGGACTAGGACATAATGCGAGCTGATAAAACAAATGAACAGAGTGGATTAAACCACAAACATCATGGTGGACCCCACACATGAGTTTGTGTGCACGATTGGAGCACACCTGAGGTGCATCGGATTGGGGAGCCCGTCAAACCGGGTCTGACCTGACGAAAATGGGAATGAAGGAGGGAGCTTTCTCCCTGACTCTCGCCTTCATTGCCTTTAAACGGATAACATCTATTTGAATGTGATGTGACCCACCATGATAATCCGAATGATGGATCCAAATCGTCCATCTTATAAAGGACCCGAATATGAACAAAACCATGGTTGATCCACCTATTGGATTGCACATGTGTGTACACAAGATTAGACGTGAAATGGTTTCGTGAAGCTGGTTATTTTTTAAAATAGAAAGAGTTCCATTTTCCCTCTTTCCACGTTGGTGATCCACGTGGTTTGCCTCTACAGCATCTCAGCCCTTCACGTACAACCATCATAGCCCTCCAAATTAGGGCTCTCCTTTGGCGATTGATTGATTTTTCTTCCACAGCCACCATAAGATGAAGCTAATCTCATTAGGATAAAAGTGCTAACAACCATCCATTTAGTGGGCCCTATTGCGGTCAGAGGAAGAATCCACGCCATCCATTTGCCTCTGATCATCGAATCAAGCACCCAACGATGACCCACCATTAACGGTCGGGCCATCTTCTTCGTTGGCTAAAAGAAACCACCACCATTGTGTGGGCCCCATTGTCTGATCTGTGACGATCATTCGATGGGCCATGGCGTCAGAACTCCTTCTGTGGCTTCAGATTGTAACCATGCAAGCAGGATCGGTTGTGCCATCAGAGATCTCTTGCTACTTGAAGTCGTTAAAACGTAATTAATCCAAAGGATTAGTTGCATTCAAATCCCATATAAATGAACTAAGAGAGCCCTATTTAAGCTCTCTTTTAGCTAGGGCAGCCCATCAAAAAGAAATGAAAGAAAAATGAAATAGATAGGGTGTTGTTCCTCCCGCCATGTTGAGTCGAGTCGGCTCAATCCTGGCTGAGTGATTCTGGTACTGTTGCTGGGATGGAGAGAAACGAGAGAAGAAAGAGAAGAGAGGATGGAGTGCCGCCCGCCATTACTGCACCAGTTGAACTCAAACCGAGCTCGGTCTGAGTTTGATCACCGACCTTATCCAGTTATCAGAGAAGGAAGAAGGAAAGGAGTAGAGATAGAGAGAAGTGCAACTGTGCTACCTCACCGAGCTCGGGCTGAGCCAATAGAGGTTGGGTCAAGTTTGCTCCTAGTCTGGTCTAACAGCTATTGGATGGTACAAGAAGAAGAAGAATAGAGAGAGAGAGAGAGAGAAAAAGAGGACGGTGTCCTCTCTCTTCTTGTGGCCTGCTGCTGCAATGAGTCTCAGACTCGGTTTGTTCGAGTATGGGTCGTGTAGGCCTCCTGAACCTTTAAACGATAAGAGAAGAAGGTGAAGAGAAGAACGTAGAAAAGAAAGAAGAAGAGAGAAAGAAGAATGTGAGAGAGGATAGAGAGTGGTTGGCTGTTGCACCACCCGACTTGACCAAGTCATGCTCAAGTCAGACTCGGTCCGGGGTTGCTGGACAGTGTAGAGAATAAAGAGGGAGAGGGAGGGAGAGAGAGGGAGAGAGAAAGAGAGATAGAGAGAGAGAGAGGAAGAAGAAGAAGAAGAAGAAGAAGGAAAAAAAAGAGAGAAAGACAGGGAGTTTAGGTTGGTCGCTGATGACTCAACTCGATTGAAACACACCTAGCCCAAATGAGTTGATCCAGGTTGAGGTGAGTCAACTTAGCTTCCTAAAATGATTAACCCTAATTTAATGCAATTAAATATTTAGTCAGTTTCTTAGTTACAAGTATTTGAATGATATTGGTGCAGATTATTTTTGTTGAGAAGGACAAATCATTTCGAGCCAAGCTAGATCCAAGTTGACTTAGATTTTTAGTAATCACGCCCTACTCTATTTAAAATTTTCATTATAACTAATTAGTGACTAATTTAAGATTCGAGATTCCTCATTTTTCTTGGATTTAAATTTACACTTTAGTTTATCTAGTTGTGCCAATTTGAATCTAACCCGGATGCACATTGGGAACTTTAATCATTTGGGCGCATCCAAATCTATTTTATCCTAACCATTCACATGTGATATTTTAGGTTAATTGAGTGTTTTGAATCCTTTAATGGTCTCTAACCAAGCTAGAAATAAATCTACACTCTAAGGTAAGGACTCACCCTTTGAGCTTCCCACTTAAATTCATTAATCTAATCATAGATGATTCGTTAATCCCTCTCATTTAGTATCTCCTAAGTTACTTGCTTGAGTTACTTACATTATTATGCGAATATGTGAATATGTTAATATGTTGTGCAATTGATTTCTATTTTAGATAATGGACATGTCTCTTTAATTTTTAGCAAATATAAATGATTAATGCTCACATGTTATTTCCATATGCACAACCTGCTAATTAATCGAATGTTTGCTACTTACGATTATTTGATGGATTGAATGAAACTTATGGGGGACCCACCATCTTGTGGTCCCTATTTGCCTTCCAGGGCTTGGATCGCACATTTGCCTTACATAGCTTAGATCACATACTTGCCCTTGTGGCTTTGATGGATAGTGGCGCCCTTTTGTGGTTTGTTGGTTATATTCACATATATTGTTGATTTTCGAGTTATTATGCGGAGTTTGTTATGATTTTCGGGTGGAGCTGAAGTTCGTTTATCAATTTTCTAGCCATCTTACAGAGTTCATACAATTTTTGAATGACGCAGGAGTTCCTATGTTGATTCTCTTTTCATCTTGTGGTGTTCAGTTGTACTTTGATTTCCAGGTGGAGCCGATTTTCTAGCCATCTTACGGAGTTCACGTATGATATGATTTCCAGGTGAAGTAGAGGTTTTATATATTGGTTTTCTAGCCATCTTACGATGTTCAGTCGTACTGTTATTTTCGGGTGGAGCTGAAGTTTGCATATCGATTTTCTAGCCATCTTGCAGTGTTCACATATGATATGATTTTCGGGTGGTCTAGAGTTTGTATGTTGATTATCTATTCATTTTGCGGAGTTCAATCGTATCATAATTTCGGGGTTGAGCTGAAGTTCACTTATCATTTTTCTAGCTATCTTGCGGAGTTCACGTACAATATGATTTTTGGGTGAAGTAGATATTTGTATGTTGACTCTTCCTTCATCTTGCAGAGTTCATTCGTATCATGATTTCCGATTGGAGTTGAAGTTCCCTTATCGATTTTCTAACTATCTTGTAGAGTTCACGTACGATATGATTTCCGGGTGAAGTAGAGGTTTAAAGGTTGATTTTCTATTCACCTTACGGAGTTTAGTTGTACCATGATTTCTAGGTGGAGATAAAGTTCACTTAATGATTTTCTAGCCATCTTGCGGAGTTCGCGTACAACGTGATTTTCAAGTGCAATAGAAAGTTGTATAATTGATTATTTGACTATCTGGACACTTCCACTTGCATTGCAATTATTATTACATTTCCATAATGTTGAGATTATGTTAACTGGCTTAATTTTTCAGTATATGATCATGATTATGAATTCTACTTAATATATATATTCTTATGACTTGCTGTCTATTCTAGATTATGAATAATGAGTGTGAAATATTAGAGGGTGCTCCTCACTCACTACGCCAAAACAACGAAAAAAGGACGGCTGAAAACCGTCTCAAATGACCAAAAAGGACGGTTCTGAACCGTCGCAAGGGCCGTCATTTTTTAGGGTGTCATATTACTTAAAGGACGGTCATAGACCGTCATTCTTATTGACATTAAAAGGACGGTCATGGACCTTCTCTAATTACCATTAAAAGGACGGTCATGGACTATCCTTAAAAAGGACGGTCATAGACCGTCCTTAACAAGGACTGCTACGAACCATCTCTCAATGAGCCATAAAGGACGGTCATGACGGGACCGTCCTTTAAGAGGACGGTCATTAACCATCCTTAAAAATGACTGCTATGCGCCGTCTCTTATCAGCCTGAAAAGGACGGTTACGGACCGTCCTTTAAAAGGACGGTCATGGACCGTCCTTAAAAAGGACTGCCATCAGAGTCCCTTATGCCCATAAAAGGACGGTCATCGACCGTCACATATTTAAATATTTTGAAAAAAAAAAAATGGGCTAAAGCCATCAGAAATTTTCAAATACAGCTGATATACACCTGTTATAAATTTATATATCAGCATATTATATGATGAATATGATATATTTCATCATATTCACATTCACATCCATCTAAACCCAAACTATGTAAATCCATCCAAACATAAACTACATCCATCCAAAGACAAACAATCTTATCCACATTACATTCATCCCCACATAAATACATATAAGTTTAACAACATTATAAATAAAAAAAGGAAAAAAAATCAGTAACAATTTTCTTTTTGTCTTTCATCTAATTTGCCTCGATGACGCCTTTCCCGTTGTGGCACTAGCCCCGCCCGCTTAGCACGGCATCCTTGCACGCCGCTTAATATTTTAAAAAATATTCAACCAACAAAACATTATAATTCAGAATCATGAAGAATTGCAGAAACTTCATTCACTTTTTTTGGTCTTCTAAAAAAGTGGGTACACTTTTTTAAAATAAAACTAATGCAAATAAGTGTTTCAATTCAAGTTAATAAAAACAACAACAAAAATTAAAGCTTTGTAAAAAGGGGCATGTGTTAAAAGGTTATAATCTATAGGTTTAGGGAATTGAGAATAGGTTAAGGTTTAGGATTAGGAAATCGGGTTCAAGTTCGGGATCGGGTTTAGGTTTGGTTTTTCAAGTTTGGGTTTAAGATATAGGTTTAGGTTTAGGTTAGGTTATAGGTTAAGGTTTATGGAATTGAGAATAGGTTAAGGTTTATGTTTAGGAAATCGGGTTCGGGTTCGGGATCGGGTTTAGGTTTGGGTTTTCAAGTTTATGTTTAGGTTTAGGTTAGGGAGTTGAGATTAGGAATAGGTGTAGGTCTAGGTTGAGGGATTTGAGAATACATTTAGAATTTAGGTCATAGGTTTAGCTTTTAGACTTAGGTTTAGGTTATAGGTTTAGGTTTAGGTTATAAGTGTAGGTTATACGTTTAGGTTTGGGTTTTCAAGTTTAGGTTTAGGTTTAGGTTAGGGAGTTGAGATTAGGATTAGGTGTAGGTTTAGGTTTAGGGATTTGAGAATACATTTAGGTTTTAGGTCATAGGTTTTGGTTTAGGTTAAGGTTTTAGGTTTAGGTTTAGGTTTAGGTTAAGGTTTAGGTTTAGGTTATAAGCTATAGGTTTAGGGAATTGAGAATAGGTTAAGGTTTAGGTTTAGGAAATCAGGTTCGGGTTCGGGATCGGGTTAAGGTTTGGGTTCTCAAGTTTAGGTTTGGGTTTAGGTTAGGGAGTTGAGATTAGGATTAGGTGTAGGTTTAGGTTTAGTGATTTGAGAATGCATTTAGGTTTTAGGTCATAGGTTTAGGTTTTAGGCTTAGGTATTGGTTATAGGTTTAGGTTTAGGTTATAAGTGTAGGTTATAGGCTTAGGTTTAAGTTAGGTTATAAGTTAAAGTTTAGGGAATCGACAATAGGTTAAGGTTTAGGTTTAGGAAATCGGGTTCGGGTTCTGGATCGGGTTTAGGTTTGGGTTTTCAAGTTAGGTTTAGGTTTAGGTTAGGGAGTTGAGATTCGGATTAGGTGTAGGTTTAGGTTTAGGGATTTGCGAATAGGTTAAGGTTTAGGTTTAGGAAATCGGATTCAGGTTCGGGATTGGGTTTAGGTTTGGGTTTTCAAGTTTAGGTTTAGGTTTAGGTTAGGGAGTTTAGATTAGGATTAGGTGTAGGTTTAGGTTTAGGGATTCGAGAATAGGTTAAGGTTTAAGTTTAGAAAATTGGGTTCGGGTTCGGGATCAGGGTTTAGGTTTGGGTTTTCAAGTTTAGGTTAGGGAGTTGAGATTAGGATTAGGATTAGGTTTAGGTTTAGAGATTTGAGAATACATTTAGGTTTTAGGTCATAAGTTTTGGTTTAGTTTAAGATTATAGTTTTAGGTTTAGGTTTAGGTTAAGGTTTCGGTTTAGGTTATAAGCTATAGGTTTAGGGAATTGAGAATAAGTTAAGGTTATAGGTTAAGGTTTAGGGAATCGAGAATAGGTTAAGGTTTAGGTTTAGGAAATCGGGTTCGTGTTCGGGATTGGGTTTAGGTTTGGGTTTTCAAGTTAGGTTTAGGTTTAGGTTTAGGGATTTGAGAATACATTTAGGTTTTAGGTCATAGGCTTATCTTTTAGGTTTAGGTTTAGGTTATAAGTGTAGGTTATAGGTTTAGGTTTAGGTTATAAGTGTAGGTTATAGGTTTAGGTTTCTGTTTTCAAGTTTAGGTTTAGGTTTAGGTTAGGGAGTTGAGATTAGGATTAGGTGTAGGTTTAGGTTTAGGGATTTGAGAATACATTTAGGTTTTAGGTCATAGGTTTTGGTTTAGGTTAAGGTTATAGGTTTAGGTTTAGGTTTAAGTTTAGGTTAAGGTTTAGGTTTAGGTTATAAGTTATAGGCTTAGGAAATTGCGAATAGGTTAAGGTTTAGGTTTAGGTTATAAACTTTAGGTTTAGGGAATTGAGAACAAGTTAAGGTTCAGGTTTAGGAAATCGGGTTTAGGTTCGGGATCGGGTTTAGGTTTGGGTTTTCAAGTTTAAGTTTAGGTTTAGGTTAGGGAGTTGAGATTAGGATTAGGTGTAGGTTTAGGTTTAGGGATTTGAGAATACATTCAGGTTTTAGGTCATAGGTTTAGGTTTAGGTTAAGGTTATAGGTTTAGGTTTGGGTTTAGGTTTAGGTTAAGGTTTAGGTTTCGGTTATAAGTTATAGGTTTAGGGAATTAAGAATAGGTTAAGGTTTAGGTTTAGGTTATAAGCTATAGGTTTAGGAAATTCAGAATAAGTTAAGGTTTAGGTTTAGGAATTCGGGTTCGGGTTCGGTATTGGGTTTAGGTTTGGGTTTTCAAGTTTAGGTTTAGGTTTAGGTTAGGGAGTTTAGATTAGGATTAGGTGTAGGTTTAGGTTTAGAGATTTGAGAATAGGTTAAGGTTTAGGTTTAGGAAATTGGGTTCGGGTTCAGGATCAGTGTTTAGGTTCGGGTTTTCAAGTTTAGGTTAGGGAGTTGAGATTAGGATTAGGTGTAGGTTTAGGTTTAGAGATTTGAGAATACATTTATGTTTTAGGTCATAGGTTTTGGTTTAGGTTTAGGTTATAGGTTTAGGTTAAGGTTTAGGTTTAGGTTAGAAGCTATAGATTTAGGGAATTGAGAATAAGTTAAGGTTTAGGTTTAGGAAATCGGGTTCGGGTTCAGGATCGGGTTTAGGTTTGGGTTTTAAAGTTTAGGTTTAGGTTTTGGTTAGGGAGTTGAGATTAGGATTAGGTGTAGGTTTAGGTTTTTGGATTTGAGAATACATTCAGGTTTTAAGTCATAGGTTTAGGTTTTAGGCTAAGGTTTAGGTTATAGGTTTAGGTTTAGGTTTTAGTTGTATGTTATAGGTTTAGGTTTAAGTTAGGTTATAGGTTAAGGTTTAGTGAATCGAGAGTAGGTTAAGGTTTAGGTTTAGGAAATCGGGTTCGTGTTCGGTATCAGGTTTAGGTTTGGGTTTTCAAGATAGGTTTAGGTTTAGGTTAGGGAGTTGAGATTAGGATTAGGTGTATGTTTAGGTTTAGGGATTTGAGAATACATTTAGGTTTTAGGTTTATGTTTGGGTTTAGGTTAAGTTTAGGTTATAGGCTATAGGTTTAGGGAATTGAGAATAGGTTAAGGTTTATGTTTAGGAAATCGGGTTCGGGTTCGGGATCAGGTTTAGGTTTGGGTTTTCATTTTTAGGTTTGGGTTTAGGTTAGGGAGTTGAGATAAGGATTAGGTGTAGGTATAGGTGTAGGGATTTGAGAATATATTTAGGTTTTTGGTCCTAGGTTTAGGTTATAGGTTTAGGTTTTGGTTATAAGTGTGGGTTTTAGGTTTATGTTTAGGTTGTAAGTGTAGGTTATAAGTTTAAGTTTGGGTTTTCAAGTTTAAGCTTATGTTTAGGTTAGGGAGTTGAGATTAGGATTAGGTGTAGGTTTAGGTTTAGGGTTTGGAGAATACATTTAGGATTTACGTCATAGGTTTAGGTTATAGGTTTAGGTTTTGGTTATAAGTGTAGGTTATAGGTTTAGGTTTAGGTTATAAGTGTAGGTTATAGGTTTAGGTTTGGGTTTTCAAGTTTAGGTTTAGGCATAGGTTTGGGGGTTGAGTTTTGGATTTGGTGAAGGTTTAGGTTTAGGGATTTGAGAATACATTTAGGTTTTAGGTCATAGGTTTAGGTTTAAGTTAAGGTTGTAGGTTTAGGTTTAGTTTTAAGTTTAGGTTTAGGTTATAAACTATAGGTTTTGGGAATTGAGAATAGGATAAGGTTTAGGTTTTGGTTATAAGCTTTAGGTTTAGGGAATTGAGAATATGTTAAGGTTTAGGTTTAGGAAATCGGGTTCGTGTTCGGGATCGGGTTTAGGTTTGGATATTCAAGGTTAGGTTTAGGTTTAGGTTAGGGAGTTGAGATTATGATTAGGTGTAAGTTTAGGTTTAGGGATTTGAGAATACATTTAGATTTTAGGTCATAGGTTTAGGTTTTATGCTTAGGTTTAGGTTTAGGTTATATGTGTAGGTTATAAGTTTAGGTTTAAGTTAGGTTATAGGTTATGGTTTAGGGAATCGAGAGTAGGTTAAGGTTTATGTTTAGGAAATCGGGTTCGTGTTCGGGATCGGGTTTAGGTTTGGGTTTTCAAGTTAGGTTTAGGTTTAGGTTAGGGAGTTGAGATTAGGATTAGGTGTAGGTTTAGGTTTTGGGATTTAAGAATACATTAAGGTTTTAGGTTTAGGTTTAGGTTTTAAGTTATAGGTTTGGGTTTAGGTTTAAGTGTAGGTTATAAGTTATAGGTTTACGGAATTGAGAATAGGTTAAGGTTTAGGTTTAGGAAATCAGGTTTGGGTTCGGGATCAGGATTAGGTTTGGGTTTTCAAGTTTAGGTTTAGGTTTAGTTTACGAAGTTGAGATTAGGATTAGGTGTAGGTTTCGGTTTAAGGATTTGAGAATGCATTTAGGTTTTAGGTCATAGGTTTAGGTTATAGGTTTTAGTTTAGGTTATAAGTGTAGGTTATAGGTTTTGGTTTAGGTTATAAGTGTAAGTTGTAAGTTTAGGTTTAGGTTTTCAAGTTTAGGTTTAGGTTTAGGTTAGGGAGTTAAGATTAGGATTTGGTGTAGGTTCAGGTTTAGGGATTTGAGATTACATTTAGGTTTTAAGTCATAGGTTTGGGTTTTAGGCTTAGGTTTAGGTTATAGGTTTAGGTTTAGGTTATATGTGTAGGTTATAGGTTTAGGTTTAAGTTAGGTTATAGGTTAAGGTTTAGGGAATCGAGAATAGGTTAAGGTTTAGGTTTAGGAAATTGGGTTCGGGTTCGGGATCGGGTTTAGCTTTGGGTTTTCAAGTTTAGGTTTAGGTTTAGGTTTGGGAGTTGATATTAAGATTAGGTGTAGGTTTAAGTTTAGGGATTTGAGAATACCTTTAAGTTTTAGTTCATAGGTTTAGGTTATAGGTTTAGGTTTAGGTTATAAGTGTAGGTTATTGGTTTAGGTTATGGTTTTAAGTGTAAGTTATAGGTTTAGGTTTGGGTTTTGAAGTTTAGGTTTTGGTTTCGCTAGAGAGTTGAGATTAGGATTAGGTGTAGGTTTAGGTTTAGAGATTTGAGAATACATTTAGGTTTTATGTCATAGGTTTAGGTTTTAGGCTTAGGTTTAGGTTATAGGTTTAGGTTTAGGTTATACGTGTAGGTTATAGGTTTAGGTTTAAGTTAGGTTATAGGTTATGGTTTAGGGAATCAAGAATAGGTTATGGTTTAGGTTTAGGAAATCGGGTTCGTGGTCGGAATCGGGTTTAGGTTTGGGCTTTCAAGTCAGGTTTAGGTTTAGGTTAGGGAGTTGAGATTCGGATTAGGTGTAGGTTTAAGTTTAGGGATTTGAGAATACATTTAGGTTTTAGGTTTAGGTGTAGGTTTTAGATTAAAGGTTTAGGTTTTGGTTTTGGTTTATGTTATATGCTATTAGTTTAGGGAATTGAGAATAGGTTAAGGTTTAGGTTTAGGAAATCGGGTTCGGGTTCGGGATTTGGTTTAGGTTTGGGTTTTCAATTTTAGGTTTTGGTTTAGGTTAGGGAGTTGAGATTAGGATTAGGTGTAGGTTTAGGTTTAGGGATTTGAGAATACATTTACGTTTTAGGTCATAGGTTTAGGTTATAGGTTTAGGTTTAGGTTATATGTGTAGGTTATAGGTTTAGGTATAGGTTATAAGTGTAGGTTATAGGTTTAGGTTTGGGTTTTCAAGTTTAGATTTAGGTTTAGGTTAGGGAGTTGAGATTAGGAATATGTGTAGGTTTAGGTTTAGGGATTTGAGAATACATTTAGGTTTTAGGTCATAGGTTTTGGTTTAGGTTAAGGTTATTGGTTTAGGTTTAGGTTTAGGTTAAGGTTATAAGCTATAGGTTTTGGAAATTGAGAGTAGGTTAAGGTTTAGGTTTAGGAAATTGGGTTCGGGTTCGGGTTTGGGTTTAGGTTTGGGTTTTCAAGTTTTGGTTTAGGTTTAGGTTAGGGAGTTGAGATTATGATTAGGTGTAGGTTTAGGTTTAGGAATTTGAGAATACATTTAGGTTTTAGGTCATAGGTTTAGGTTTTGGTTATAAGTGTAGGTTATAGGTTTAGGTTTAGGTTATAAGTGTAGGTTATAGGTTTAGGTTTGGGTTTTCGAGGTTAGGTTTAGGTTTAGGCTAGGGAGTTGAAATTAGGATTTGGTATAGGTTGAGGTTTAGGGATTTAAGAATAAATTTAGGTTTTAAGTCATAGGTTTGGGTTTTAGGCTTAGGTTTAGGTTATAGGTTTAGGTTTAGGTTATATGTGTAGGTTATAGGTTTAGGTTTAAGTTAGGTTATAGGTTAAGGTTTAGGGAATCGAGAATAGGTTAAGGTTTAGGTTTAGGAAATTAGGTTCGGGTTCGGGATCGGGTTTAGGTTTGGGTTTTCAAGTTTAGATATATATTTTGGTTAGGGAGTTGATATTAGGATTAGGTGCAGGTTTAGGTTTAGGGATTTGAGAATACATTTAGGTTTTAGGTCATAGGTTTAGGTTGTAGGTTTAGGTTTAGGTTATAAGTGTAGGATATTGGTTTAGGTTTTGATTATAAGTGTAAGTTATAAGTTTATGTTTGGGTTTTCAAGTTTTCGTTTAAGTTTTGCTAGGGAGTTGAGATTAGGATTCGGTGTTGGTTTAGGTTTAGGGATTTGGGAATTCATTTAGGTTTTAAGTCATAGGTTTAGGTTTTAGGCTTAGGTTTAGGTTATAGGTTTAGGTTTAGATTATATGTGTTGGTTATAGGTTTATGTTTAGGTTAGGTTATAGGTTAAGTTTTAGGGAATTGAGAATAGGTTAAGGTTTAGGTTTAGGAAATCAGGTTCGTGGTCAGGATCGGGTTTAGGTTTGGGTTTTCAAGTCAGGTTTAGGTTTAGGTCAGGGAGTTGAGATTCAGATTAGGTGTAGGTTTAGGTTTAGGGATTTGAGAGTACATTTAGGTTTTAGGTCATAGGTTTTGGTTTAGGTTATGGTTATAGGTTTTGGTTTAGGTTTAGGTTTAGGTT
This sequence comes from Magnolia sinica, assembly GCF_029962835.1. Classification (NCBI taxonomy): domain Eukaryota; kingdom Viridiplantae; phylum Streptophyta; class Magnoliopsida; order Magnoliales; family Magnoliaceae; genus Magnolia; species Magnolia sinica. The sequence continues at coordinate 26,452,633 of NC_080581.1, forward strand.
TAGGTTATAAGCTATAGGTTTAGGGAATTGAGAATAGGTTAAGGTTTAGGTTTAGGAAATTGGGTTCGGGTTCGGGATCGGGTTTAGGTTTAGGTTTAGGTTTAGGTTAGGGAGTTGTGATTATGATTAGGTATAGGTTTAGGTGTAGGGATTTGAGAATACATTTAGGTTTTAGGTCATAGGTTTAGGTTATAGGTTTAAGTTTATGTTATAAGTGTAGGTTATAGGTTTAGGTATAGGTTATAAGTGTAGGTTATAGGTTTAGGTTTGGGTTTTCAAGTTTAGGTTTAGGTTTAGGTTAGGGAGTTGAGATTAGGATTTGGTGTAGGTTTAGGTTTAGGGATTTGAAAATATATTTAGGTTTTAGGTCATAGGTTTTGGTTTAGGTTAAGGTTATAGGTTTTGGTTTAGGTTAAGGTTTAGGTTTAGGTTATAAGCTATAGGTTTAGGGAATTGAGACTAGGTTAAGGTATAGGTTTAGGTTATAAGCTATAGGTTTAGGGAATTGTTAATAAGTTAAGGTTTAGGTTTGGGAAATCGGTTCGGGTTCAGGATCGCGTTTAGGTTTTGGTTTTCTAGTTTAGGTTAGGGAGTTGAGATTAGGATTAGGTGTAGGTTTATGTTTAGGGATTTGTGAATACATTTAGGTTTTAGGTCATAACTTTAGGTTTAGGTTAAGGTTATAGGTTTAGGTTTAGGTTAAGGTTTTGGTTTAGGTTATAAGCTATATGTTTAGGGAATTAGGAATAGGTTTAGGTTTAGGTTTAGGTTTAGGTTATAAGCTATAGGTTTAGGTAATTGAGAATAAGTTAAGGTTTAGGAATAGGAAATCGGGTTCGGGTTCGGGATCAGGTTTAGGTTTGGGTTTTCAAGTTTCGGTTTAGGTTTAGGTTTGGAAGTTGAGATTAGGATTAGGTGTTGGTTTCGGTTTAGGGTTTTGAGAATACATTTAGGTTTTAGGTCATAGGTTGAGGTTTTAAGCTTAGGTTTAGGTTATAGGTTTAGGTTTAGGTTATGAGTGTAGGTTATAGGTTTGGGTTTAAGTTAGATTATAGGTTAAGTTTTAGGGAATCGAGAATAGGTTAAGGTTTAGGTTTAGGAAATCGGGTTCGTGTTCGGGATCGGGTTTAGGTTTGAGTTTTCGGGTTAGGTTTAGGTTTAGGAAATCGTGTTCGTGTTCGGGATCGGGTTTAGGTTTTGCATTTCAAGTTAGGTTTAGGTTTAGGTTAGGGAGTTGAGATTAGGAATAGGTGTTGGTTTAGGTTTAGGGATTTGTGAATACATTTAGGTTTTAGGTTTAAGTTTAGGTTTTAGGTTTTAGGTTTTAGGTTTAGGTTTAGGTTTAGGTTTAGGTCATAAGCTATAGGTTTAGGGAATTGTGAATAGGTTAAGGTTTTGGTTTAGGAAATCAGGTTCGGGTTCGAGATCGGGTTTAGGTTTGGGTTTTCAAGTTTAGGTTTAGGTTTAAGTTAGGGAGTAGATATTCGGATTAGGTGTAGGTTTAGGTGTAGGGATTTGTGGATACAATTTAGTTTTTAGGTCAAAGTTTATGTTTTAGGTTTAGGTTTTGGTTATAAGTGTCGGATATAGGTTTAGGTTTAGGTTATAAGTGTAGGTTATAGGTTTAGGTTTGGGTTTTCAAGTTTAGGTTTAGGTTTAGGTAAAGGAGTTGAGATTAGGATTAGGTGTGGGTTTAGGTTTAGTGATTTGAGAATACATTTAGGTTTTATGTCATAGGTTTAGGTTTTTGGCATTGGTTTAGGTTATAGGTTAAGGTTTAGGTTATAAGTGTAGGTTATAGGTTTAGGTTTAAGTTAGGTTATATGTTAAAGTTTAGGGAATCGAGAATAGGTTAAGGTTTAGGTTTAGAAAATCGTGTTTGGGTTTTGGTTTGAGTTTTCAAGTTAGGTTTAGGTTTAGGAAATCGTGTTCGTGTTCCGGATTGGGTTTAGGTTTTGCATTTCAAGTTAGGTTTATGTTTAGGTTAGGGAGTTGAGATTAGGAATAGGTGTAGGTTTAGGTTTAGGGATTTGAGAATACATTTAGGTTTTAGGTCATAGGTTTTGGTTTAGGTTAAGGTTATAGGTTTAGGTTTTGGTTCAGGTTTAGGTTAAGGTTTAGGTTTAGGTTATGAGCTATAGGTTTAAGGAATTGAGAATAGGTTAAGGTTTAGGTTTTGGTTATAAACTATAGGTTTAGGGAATTGAGAATCAGTTAAGGTTCAGGTTTAGGAAATCGGGTTCGGGTTTAGGATCGGGTTTAGGGGTGGGTTTCCAAGTTTAGGCTTAGGTTTAGGTTAGGGAGTTGAGATTAGGATTAGGTGTAGGTTTAGGTTTAGGGATTTTAAAATATGTTTAGGTTTTAGGTCATAGGTTAAGGTTTAGGTTAAGGTTATAGCTTTAGATTTAGGTTATAAGTTTAGGTTTAGGTTATATTCTATAGGTTTAGGGAATTTAGAATAGGTAAAGGTTTAGGTTTAGGTTATAAGCTATTGGTTTAGGGAATTGAGAATAAGTTAAGGTTTAGGTTTAGGTAATCGGGTTCGGGTTTGGGATCGGGTTTAGGTTTGGGTTTTCAAGTTTAAGTTTAGGTTTAGGTTATGGCGTTTAGATTAGGATTAGGTGTATGTTTAGGTTTAGGGATTTGAGAATTGGTTAAGGTTTAGGTTTAGGAAATCGGGTTCGGGTTCGGGATCAGGGTTTAGGTTTGGGTTTTTAAGTTTAGGCTAGGCAGTTGAGATTAGGATTAGGTGCAGGTTTAGGTTTAGAGATTTGAGAATACATTTATATTTTAGGTCATAGGTTTTGGTTTAGGTTAAGGTTTGGGTTTATGTTATAACCTATAGATTTAGGGAATTGAGAATCAGTTAAGGCTTATGATTAGGAAATCGGGTTCAGGTTCAGGATCGGGTTTAGGTTTGGGTTTTCAAGTTTAGGTTTAGGTTTTGGTTAGGGAGTTGAGATTAGGATTAGGTGTAGGTTTAGGTTTAGGGATTTGAGAATACATTCAAGTTTCAGGTCATAGGTTTAGGTTTTAGGCTTAGGTTTAGGTTATAGGTTTAGGTTTAGGTTATAAGTGTAGGTTACAGGTTTAGGTTTAAGTTAGGTTATAGGTTAAGGTTTAGGGAATCGAGAATAGGTTAAGGTTTAGGTTTACGAAATCGGGTTCATGTTCGGGATCGGGTTTAGGTTTGGGTTTTCAAGTTAGGTTTAGGTTTAGGTTAGGGAGTTGAGATTAGGATTAGGTGTAGGTTTAGGTTTAGAGATTTGAGAATACATTTAGGTTTTAGGTTTAGGTTTAGGTTTTTGGTTATAAGTTTAGGTTTAGGTTTAAGTTTAGGTTATAAGCTATAGGTTTAGAGAATTGAGAATAGGTTAAGGTTTAGGTTTAGGAAATCGGGTTTGGCTTCGGGATCGGGTTTAGGTTTTAATTTTCAAGTTTAGGTTTAGGTTTAGGTCAGGGAGTTGAGATTAGGATTTGGTGTAGGTTTAGGTTTAGGGATTTGAGAATACATTTAGGTTTTAGGTCATAGGTTTAGGTTATAGGTTTAGGTTTTAGTTATAAGTGTAGTTTATAGGTTTAGGTTTATGTTGTAAGTGTAGGTTATTGGTTTAGGTTTGGGTTATCATGTTTAGGCTTAGGTTTAGGGTAGGAAGTTGAGATTTTGATTAGGTGGAGGTTTAGGTTTAGGGATTTGAGAATACATTTAGGTTTTAGGTCATAGGTTTTGGTTTAGGTTAAGGTTATAGGGTTAGGTTTAAGTTAAGGTTTAGGTTTAGGTTATAAGCTATAGGTTTGGGGAATTGAGAATAGGTTAAGGTTTAGGTTTAGGAACTCAGGTTCAGGTTCGCGATCAGGTTTAGGTTTGGGTTTTCAAGTTTAGGTTTAGGTTTAGGTTAGGGAGTTGAGATTAGGATTAGATGTTGGTTTAGGCTTAGGGATTTGAGAATACATTTATGTTTTAGGTCATAGGTTTAGGTTATAGGTTTAGGTTTAGGTTATAAGTGTAGGTTATCGGTTTTGGTTTAGGTTATAAGTGCAGGTTATAGGTTTTGGTTTGGGTTTTCATGTTTAGGTTTAGGTTTTGGTTTGGGGGTTGAGATTAGGATTTGGTGAAGGTTTAGATTTAGGGATTTGAGAATACATTTAGGTTTTAGGTCATAGGTTTAGGTTTAAGTTAAGGTTGTAGGTTTAGGTTTGGGTTTAGGTTTAGGTTTAGGTTATAAGCTATAGGTTTAGGGAATTGAGAATAGGTTAAGGTTTAGGTTTTGGTTATAAGCTTTAGGTTTTGGGAATTATGAATAAGTTAAGGTTTAGGTTATGGAAATTGGGTTCGTTTTCGGGATCGGGTTTTGGTTTGGGTTTTCAAGTTTAGGTTTAAGTTTAGGTTAGGGAGTTTAGATTAGGATTAGGTGTAGGTTTAGGTTTAGGGATTTGAGAATACTTTTAGGTTTTAGGTCATAGGTTTAGGTTATAGGTTTAGGTTTAGGTTGTAAGTGTAAGTTATAGGTTTTGGTTTAGGTTATAAGTGTAAGTTATAGGATTAGGTTTGGGTTTTCAAGTTTAGGTTTAGGTTTAGGTTAGGTTGCTGAGATTAGGATTAGGTGTAGGTTTAGGTTTAGGGATTTGAGAATACATTTAGGTTTTAAGTCATAGGTTTAGGTTTTAGGCTTAGGTTTAGGTTATAGGTTTAGGTTTAGGTTATATGTGTAGGTTATTGGTTTATGTTTAAGTTAGGTTATAGGCTAACGTTTAGGGAATCGAGAATAGGTTAAGGTTTAGGTTTAGGAAATCGGGTTGGTTTTCAGGATCGGGTTTAGCTTTGGGTTTTCAAGTTAGGTTTAGGTTTTGGTTAGGGAGTTAAGATTAGGATTAGGTGTAGGTTTAATTTTAGGGATTGGAGAATACATTTAGGTTTTAGGTTTAGGTTTAGGTTTTAGGTTATAGGTTTAGGTTTTGGTTATAAGCTGTAGGTTTAGGGAATTGAGAATAGGTTAAGGTTTAGGTTTAGGAAATCGGGTTCGGGTTCGGGATGGGGTTTAGGTTTGGGTTTTCAAGTTTAGATTTAGGTTTAGGTTAGGCAGTTGAGATTAGGAATAGGTGTAGGTTTAGGTTTAGGGATTTAAGAATACATTTAGGTTTTAGGTCATAGGTTTATGTTATAGGTTTAGGTTTAGGTTATAAGTGTAGGTTATAGGTTTTGGCTTAGGTTATAAGTGTAAGTTATAGGTTTAGGTTTGAGTTTTCAAGTTTAAGTTTAGGTTTAGGTTAGGGAGATGTGATTAGGATTAGGTGTAGGTTTTGGTTTAGTGATTTGAGATTACATTTAGGTTTTAAGTCATAGGTTTAGGTTTTAGGCTTAGGTTTAGGCTATATGTGTACGTTATAGGTTTAGGTTTAAGTTAGGTTATAGGTTAAGATTTAGGGAATCGAGAATAGGTTAAGGTTTAGGTTTAGGAAATCGGGTTCGGGTTCGGGTTCGAGATCGGGTTTAGGTTTGGGTTTTCAAGTTTAGGTTTAAGTTTTGGTTAGGGAGTTTAGATTTGGATTAGATGTAGGTTTAGGTTTAGGGATTTGAGAATACTTTTAGGTTTTAGGTAATAGGTTTAGGTTTAGGTTGTAAGTGTAGGTTATAGGTTTTGGTTTAGGTTATAAGTGTAAGTTATAGGATTAGGTTTGGGTTTTCAAGTTTAGGTTTAGGTTTAGGTTAGGGAGCTAAGATTAGGATTAGGTGTAGGTTTAGGTTTAGGGATTTGAGAATACATTTAGGTTTTAAGTCATAGGTTTAGGTTTTAGGCTTAGGTTTAGGTTATAGGTTTAGGTTTAGGTTTTATGTGTAGGTTATAGGTTTATGTTTAAGTTAAGTTATAGGCTAACGTTTAGGGAATCGAGAATAGGTTAAGGTTTAGGTTTAGGAAATCAGGTTCATGTTCAGGATCGGGTTTAGGTTTGGGTTTTCAAGTTAGGTTTAAGTTTTGGTTAGGGAGTTTATATTAGGATTAGGTGTAGGTTTAATTTTAGGGATTGGAGAATACATTTAGGTTATAGGTTTAGGTTTAGGTTTTAGGTTATAGGTTTAGGTTTAGGTTATAAGCTGTAGGCTTAGGGAATTGAGAATAGGTTAAGGTTTAGGTTTAGGAAATCGGGTTCGGGTTTGGGATGGGGTTTAGGTTTGGGTTTTTAAGTTTAGATTTAGGTTTTGGTTAAGGAGTTGAGATTAGGAATAGGTGTATGTTTAGGTTTAGGGATTTATGAATACATTTAGGTTTTAGGTCATAGGTTTAGGCTATAGGTTTAGGTTTAGGTTATAAGTGTAGGTTATAGGTTTTGGCTTAGGTTATAAGTGTAAGTTATAGGTTTAGGTTTAGGTTAGGGAGCTGTGATTAGGATTAGGTGTAGGTTTAGGTTTAGGGATTTGAGAATACATTTAGGTTTTAAGTCATAGGTTTAGGTTTTAGGCTTAGGTTTAGGTTATATGTGTAGGTTATAGGTTTTGGTTTAAGTTAGGTTATAGGTTAAGATTTAGGGAATCGAGAATAGGTTGAGGTTTAGGTTTAGGAAATCGGGTTCGGGTTTGGGTTCGGGATCGGGTTTAGGTTTGGGTTTTCAAGTTTAGGTTTTGGTTTTGGTTAGGGAGATGATATTAGGATTAGGTGTAGGTTTAGGTTTAGGGATTTGAGAATACATTTAGGTTTTAGGTCATAGGTTTAGGTTATAGGTTTAGGTTTAGGCTATATGTGTAGGTTATAGGTTTAGGTTTAGGTTATAAGTGTAAGTTATAGGTTTAGGTTTGGGTTTTTAAGTTTTGGTTTAGGTTTTGCTAGGGAGTTGAGATTAGGATTAGGTGTAGGTTTAGGTTTAGGGATTTGAGAATACATTTTGGTTTTAAGTCAAAGGTTTAGGTTTTAGGCTTAGGTTTAGGTTATAGGTTTAGGTTTAGGTTATATGTGTAGGTTATAGGTTTAGGTTTAAGTTAGGTTATAGGTTTAGGTTTAGGGAATCGAGAATAGGTTAAGGTTTAGCTTTAGGAAATTGTGTTGATGTTCGGGATCGGGTTTAGGTTTGGGTTTTCAAGTCAGGTTTAGGTTTAGGTTAAGGAGTTGAGATTCGGATTAGGTGTAGGTTTAGGTTTAGGGATTTGAGAATACATTTAGGTTTTAGGTTTAGGTTTACGTTATTAGTTATAGGTTTAGGTTTAGGTTTAGGTTTATGTTATATGCTATAGGTTTAGGGAATTGAGAATAGGTTAAGGTTTAGATTTAGGAAATCCGGTTCGGGTTCGGGATCGGGTTTAGGTTTGGGTTTTTAAGTTTAGGTTTAGGTTTAGGTTAGGGAATTGAGATTAGGATTAGGTGTAGGTTTAGGTTTAGGGATTTGAGAATACATTAAGGTTTTAGGTCATAGGTTTAGGTTAAAGGTTTAGGTTTAGGTTGTAAGTGTAGGTTATAGGTTTAGGTTTCGGTTATAATTGTAGGTTATAGGTTTAGGTTTGGGTTTTCAAGTTTAGGTTTAGGTTTAGGTTAGGGAGTTGAGATTAGGATTAGGTGTAGGTTTAGGTTTAGGGATTTGAGAATATATTTAGGTTTTAGGTCATAGGTTTTAGTTATAGATTTAGGTTTCGGTTATAAGTGTAGGTTAGAGGTTTTGGTTTAGGTTATTAAGTGTTAGTCATAGGTTTAGGTTTTAGGCTTTGGTTTAGGTTTAGGTTATAAATGTAGGTTATTGGTTTCGGTTTAAGTTAGGTTATAGGTTAGGATTTAGGGAACTGAGAATAGGTTAAGGTTTCGGTTTAGGAAATCGGGTTCGGGTTCGGGATCGGGTTTAGGTTTGGGTTTTCAAGTTTAGGTTTAGGTTTAGGTTAGGGAGTTAATATTAGGATTAGGTGTAGGATTAGGTTTAGGGATTTCAGAATACATTTAGGCTTTAGGTCATTGGTTTAGGTTATAGGTTTAGGTTTACGTTATTAGTGTCGGTTATAGGTTTAGGTTTAGGTTATAAGTGTAAGTTATAGGTTTAGGATTGGGTTTTCAAGTTTAGGTTTAGGTTTCGCTAGGGACTTGAGATTATGATTAGGTGTAGGTTTAGGTTTAGGGATTTGAGAATACATTTAGGTTTTGAGTCATAGGTTTAGGTTTTAGGCTTAGGTTTAGGTTATAGGCTTAGGTTTAGGTTATATGTGTAGGTTGTAGCTTTAGGTTTAAGTTAGGTTATAGGTTAAGGTTTAGGGAATCGAGAATAGGTTAAGGTTTAGGTTTAGGAAATTGGGGCCGTATTCGGGATTGGGTTTAGGTTTGGGTTTTCAAGTCAGGTTTAGGTTTAGGTTAGGGAGTTGAGATTTGGATTAGGTGTAGGTTTAGGTTTAGGGATTTGAGAATACATTTAGGTTTTAGGTTAGGTTTAGGTTTTAGGTTTTAGGTTTAGGTTTAGGTTTAGGTTTAGGTTTATGTTGTATGCTATAGGTTTAGGGAATTGAGAATAGGTTAAGGTTTAGGTTTAGGAAATCGGGTTCGGGTTCGGGATCGGGTTTTGGTTTGGGTTTTCAAGTTTAGGTTTAGGTTTAGGCTAGGGAGTTGAGATTAGGATTAGGTGTAGGTTTAGGTTTAGGGATTTGAAAATACATTTAGGTTTTAGGACATAGGTTTAGGTTTAAGTTTTGGTTATAGGTTTAAGTTTAAGTTCAGGTTTAGGTTTAGGTTATAAGCTATAGGTTTAGGGTATTGAGAATAGGTTTAGGTTTAGGTTTTGGTTATAAGCTTTAAATTTAGGGAATTGAGAATAAGTTAAGGTTTAGGTTTAAGAAATCGGGTTCGAGTTCGGGATCGGGTTTAGGTTTGGGTTTTCATGTTTAGGTTTAGGTTTAGTTTAGGGAGTTGAGATTAAGATTAGGTGTAGGTTTAGGTTTAGGGATTTGAGAAAACATTTACATTTTAGGTCATAGGTTTAGGTTTTAGGCTTTGGTTTAGGTTAAAGGTTTAGGTTTAGGTTATGTGTGTAGGTTGTTGGTTTAGGTTTAAGTTAGGTTATAGGTTAAGGTTTAGGGAATCGAGAATAGGTTAAGGTTTAGGTTTAGGAAATCGGGTTCGTGTTCGGGATCGGGTTTAGGTTTGGGTTTTCAAGTTAGGTTTAGGTTTAGGTTAGGGAGTTGATATTAGGATTAAGTGTAGGTTTAGGTTTAGGGATTGGAGAATACATTTAGGTTTTAGGTTTAGTTTTAGGTTATAAGCTATAGGTTTAGGGAATTGAGAATAGGTTAAGGTTTAGGTTTTGGAAATCGGGTTCGGGTTCGGGATCGGGTTTAGGTTTGTGTTTTCAAGTTTAGGTTTAGGTTTAGGTTAGGGAGTTGAGATTAGAATTAGGTGTAGGTTTATGTTTAGGGATTTGAGAATACATTTTGGTTTTATGTCATAGGTTTAGGTTATAGGTTTAGGTTTCGGTTATAAGTGTTGGTTATAAGTTTTGGTTTAGGTTATAAGTGTAAGTTATAGGTTTAGGTTTGGGTTTTCAAGTTTAGGTTTAGGTTTAGGTTAGGGAGATGAGATTAGGATTAGCTGTAGGTTTATGTTTAGGGATTTGAGAATGCATTTCGGTTTTAAGTCATAGGTTTAGGAAATCGGGTTCGGGTTAGGGATTTGGTTTAGGTTTGCGTTTTCAAGTTTAGGTTTAGGTTTAGGTCAGGGAGTTGATATTAGGATTAGGTGTAGGTTTAGGTTTAGGGATTTGAGAATACGTTTAGGTTTTAGGTCATAGGTTTAGGTTATAGGTATAGGTTTAGGGAATTAAGAATAGGTTACGGTTATAAGCTATAGGTTTAGGGAATTGAGAATAAGTTAATGTTTAGGTTTAGGAAATCGGGTTCAGGTTCGGGATCAGGTTTAGGTTTGGGTTTTCAAGTTTAGGTTTTGGTTAGGTTAGGGAGTTGAGATTAGGATTAGGTGTCGGTTTAGGTTTTAGGATTTGAGAATACATTTAGGTTTTATGTTTAGGTTTAGGTTTTAGGTTATAGGCTTAGGTTATAAGCTATAGGTTTAGGGAATTCAGAATCAGTTAAGGCTTAGGATTAGGAAATCGGGTTCGGGTTCAGGATCGGGTTTAGGTTTGACTTTTCAAGTTTAGGTTTAAGTTTTGGTTGGGGAGTTGAGATTAGGATTAGGTGTAGGTTTAGGTTTAGGGATTTGAGAATACATTCTGGTTTCAGGTCATAGGTTTATGTTTTAGGCTTAGGTTTTGGTTCTAGGTTTAGGTTTAGGTTATAAGTGTAAGTTATAGGTTTAGGTTTAAGTTAGGTTATAGGTTAAGGTCTAGGGAATCGAGAATGGGTTAAGGTTTAGGTTTAGGAAATCGGGTTCGTGTTCGGGATCAGGTTTAGGTTTGGGTTTTCAAGTTAGGTTTAGGTTTAGGTTAGGTAGTTGAGATTAGGATTAGGTGCAGGTTTAGGTATAGAGATTTGAGAATACATTTAGGTTATAGGTTATAGGTTTAGGTTTAGGTTTAAGTTTAGGTTATAAGCTATAGGTTTAGAGAACTGAGAATAGGTTAAGGTTTAGGTTTAGGAAATCGGGTTCGGGTTCGGGATTGGGATGAGGTTTTGATTTTCAAGTTTAGTTTTAGGTTTAGGTCTGGGAGTTGAGATTAGGATTAGGTGTTGGTTTAGGTTTAGGTATAGGTATTTGAGAATACATTTAGGTTTTAGGTCATAGGTTTAGGTTATAGGTTTAGGTTTTGGTTATAAGTGTAGGTTTAGGTTGTGAGTATAGGTTATTGGTTTAAGTTTGGGTTATCAAGTTTAGGCTTAGGTTTAGGTTTGGGAGTTGAGATTTGGATTAGGTGTAGGTTTAGGTTTAGGGATTTGAGAATACATTTAGGCTTTAGGTCATAGGTTTTAGTTTAGGTTAAGGTTATAGGGTTAGGTTTAGGTTAAGGTTTAGGTTTAGGTTATAAGCTATAGGTTTCGAGAATTGAGATTTGGTTTGGTTTAGGTTTAGGAAATCGGGTTCGGGTTCGCGATCGGGTTTTGGTTTGGGTTTTCAAGTTTAGGTTTAGGTTTAGGTTAGGGAGTTGAGATTAGTATTAGGTGTTGGTTTAGGCTTAGGGATTTGAGAATACATTTAGGTTTTAGGTCATAGGTTTAGGTTATAGGTTTAGGTTTAGGTTATTAGTGTAGGTTATAGGTTTTGGTTTAGTTTATAAGTACAGGTTATAAGTTTAGGTTCGGGTTTTCGAGTTTATGTTTAGGTTTAGGTTTGGAGGTTGAGATTAGGAATTGGTGAAGGTTTACATTTGGGGATTTGAGAATACATTTAGGTTTTAGGTCATAGGTTTAGGTTTAAGTTAAGGTTTAGGTTTAGGTTTAGGTTTAGGTTTAGGTTATGAGCTATAGGTTTAGGGAATTGAGAATAGGTTAAGGTTTAGGTTTTGGTTATAAGCTTTAGGTTTAGGGAATTATGAATAAGTTAAGGTTTAGGTTTAGGAAATCGGGTTCGTGTTCGGGATCGGGTTTAGGCTTGTGTTTTCAAGTTTTGGTTTATGTTTAGGTTAGGGAGTTTAGATTCGGATTAGGTGTAGGTTTAGTTTTCGGGATTTGAGTATACTTTTAGGTTTTAGGTCATAGGTTTAGGTTATAGGTTTAGGTTTAGGTTATAAGTGTAGGTTATAGGTTTTGGTTTAGGTTATAAGTGTAAGTTATAGGATTAGGTTTGGGTTTTCAAGTATAGGTTTAAGTTTAGGTTGGGGAGCTGAGATTAGGATTAGGTGTAGGTTTAGGTTTAGGGGTTTGAGAATACATTTAGGTTTCAAGTCATAGGTTTAGGTTTTAGGCTTAGGTTTAGGTTATAGGTTTAGGTTTAGGTTATATGTGTAGGTTATTGGTTTATGTGTAAGTTAGGTTATAGGTTAATGCTTAGGGAATCGGGAATAGGTTAAGGTTTAGGTTTAGGAAATCGGGTTCGTGTTCAGGATCGGGTTTAGGTTTGGGTTTTCAAGTTAGGTTTAGGTTTTAGTTAGGGAGTTGAGATTAGGATTAGGTGTAGGTTTAATTTTAGGGATTGGAGAATACATTTAGGTTTTAGGTTTAGGTTTAGGTTTTAGGTTATAGGTTTAGGTTTAGGTTATAAGCTATAGGTTTAGGGAATTGAGAATAGGTTAAGGTTTAGGTTTAAAAAATCGGGTTCGGGTTCGGGATCGGGTTTAGGTTTGGGTTTTCAATTTTTGTTTTAGGTTTAGGTTCGGGAGTTGAGATTAGGAATAGGTGTGGGTTTATGTTTAGGGATTTGAGAATACATTTAGGTTTTAGGTCATAGGTTTAGGTTATAGGTTTAGGTTTAGGTTATAAGTGTAAGTTATAGCTTTTGGTTTAGGTTATAAGTGTAAGTTATAGGTTTAGGTTTGAGTTTTCAAATATAGGTTTAGGTTTAGGTTAGGGAGCTGTGATTAGGATTAGGTGTAGGTTTAGGTTTAGGGATTTGAGATTACATTTAGGTTTTAAGTCATAGGTTTAGGTTTTAGGCTTAGGTTTAGGCTATAGGTTTAGGTTTAGGTTATATGTGTAGGTTATAGGTTTAGGTTTAAGTTAGGTTATAGGTTAAAATTTAGGGAATCGAGAATAGGTTAAGGTTTAGGTTTAGGAAATCGGGTTCAGGTTTGGGGTCGGGTTTTGGTTTGGGTTTTCAAGTTTAGATTTAGGTTTAGGTTAGGGAGTTGATATTAGGATTAGGTGTAGGTTTAGGTTTATAGATTTGAGAATACATTTAGGTTTTAGGTCATAGGTTTAGGTTTAGGCTATAAGTGTAGGTTATAGGTTTAGGTTTAGGTTATATGTGTAAGTTATAGGTTTAGGTTTGGGTTTTCAAGTTTAGGTTTAGGTTTCGCTAGGGAGTTGAAATTAGGATTAGGTGTAGGTTTAGGTTTAGCGATTTGAGAGTACATTTAGGTTTTAAGTCATAGGTTTAGGTTTTAGGCTTAGGTTTAGGTTATAGGTTTAGGTTTAGGTTATATGTATAGGTTATAGGTTTAAGTTTAAGTTAGGTTGTAGGTTAAGGTTTAGGGAATCAAGAATAGGTTAAGGCTTAGGTTTAGGAAATTGTGTTCGTGTTTGGGATCGGGGTTAGGTTTGGGTTTTCAAGTCAGGTTTAGTTTTAGGTTAGGGAGTTGAGATTCGGATTAGGTGTAGGTTTAGGTTTAGGGATTTGAGAATACATTTAGGTTTTAGGTTTAGGTTTAGGTTTTAGGTTATAGGTTTAAGTTTAGGTTTTGGTTTATGTTATATGATATAGGTTTAAGGAATTGAGAATAGGTTAAGGTTTAGTTTTAGGAAATCCGGTTCGGGTTCGGGATCGGATTTAGGTTTGAGTTTTCAAGTTTAGGTTTAGGTTTAGGTTAGGGAGTTGAGATTAGGATTAAGTGTAGGTTTAGGTTTAGGGATTTGAGAATACATTTAGGTTTTAGGTCATAGGTTTAGGTTAAAGGTTTAGGTTTAAGTTACTAGTGTAGGTTATAGGTTTAGGTTTAGGTTATAAGTGTAGGTTATAGGTTTAGGTTTGGGTTATCAAGTTTAGGTTTAGGTTTTTGTTAGGGAGTTGAGATTAGGATTAGGTGTAGGTTTAGGTTTAGGGATTTGAGAATACATTTAGGTTTTAGGTCATAGGTTTTGGTTATAGATTTAGGTTTCGGTTATAAGTGTAGGTTAGAGGTTTTGGTTTAGGTTATAAGTGTAAGTTATAGGTTTAGGTTTGGCTTTTCAAGTATAGGTTTAGGTTTAGGTTAGGGAGTTGAGATTAGGATTAGGTGTAAGTTTAGGTTTAGGGATTTGAGAACACATTTTTGTTTTAAGTCATAGGTTTAGGTTTTAGGCTTAGGTTTAGGTTATAGGTTAGGTTTAGGTTATAAATGCAGGTTATTGGTTTCGGTTTAAGTTAGGTTATAGGTTAAGATTTAGGGAACCAAGAATAGGTTAAGGTTTAGGTTTAGGAAATTGGGTTCGGGTTCGGGATCGGGTTTAGGTTGGTCAGGGAGTTGAGATTAGGATTTGGTGTAGGTTTAGGTTTAGGGATTTGAGAATACATTTAGGTTTTTGGTCATAGGTTTAGGTTTTAGGTTTAGGTTTTGGTTATAAGTGTAGGTTTTGGGTTTAGGTTTAGGTTGTAAGTGTAGGTTATTAGTTTAGGTTTGGGTTATCAAGTTTAGGCTTAGATTTGGGTTAGGGAGTTGAGATTTGGATTATGTGTAGGTTTAGGTTTAGGGATTTGAGAATACATTTAGGTTTTAGGTCATTGGTTTTGGTTTAGGTTAAGGTAATATGGTTAGGTTTAGGTTAAGGTTTAGGTTTAGGTTATAAGCTATAGGTTTGGGGAATTGAGATTTGGTTAAGGTTTAGGTTTAGGAAATCGGGTTCGGGTTCGCGATCGGGTTTTGGTTTGGGTTTTCAAGTTTAGGTTTAGGTTTAGGTTAGGGAGTTGTGATTAGGATTAGGTGTTGGTTTAGGCTTAGGGATTTGAGAATACATTTAGGTTTTAGGTCATAGGTTTAGGTTATAGGTTTAGGTTTAGGTTATAAGTGTAGGTTATAGGTTTTGGTTTAGGTTATAAGTGCAGGTTGTAAGTTTAGGTTTGGGTTTTCAAGTTTATGTTTAGGTTTAGGTTTGGGGGTTGAGATTAGGATTTGGTGAAGGTTTAGATTTAGGGATTTGAGAATACATTTAGGTGTTAGGTCATAGGTTTAGGTTTAAGTTAAGGTTATAGGTTTAGGTTTAGGTTTAGGTTTAGGTTTAGGTTATAAGCTATAGGTTTAGGGAATTGAGAATAGGTTAAGGTTTAGGTTTTGGTTATAAGCTTTAGGTTTAGGGAATTATGAATATGTTAAGGTTATGGTTTAGGAAATCGGGTTCGTGTTCGGGATTGGGTTTAGGTTTGGGTTTTCAAGTTTTGGTTTAGGTTTAGGTTAGGGAGTTTAGATTAAGATTAGGTGTAGGTTTAGGTTTAGGGATTTGAGAATACTTTTAGGTTTTAGGTCATAGGTTTAGGTTATAGGTTTAGGTTTAGGTTGTAAGTGTAGGTTATAGGTTTTGGTTTAGGTTATAAGTGTAAGTTATAGGATTAGGTTTGGGTTTTCAAGTTTAGGTTTAGGTTTAGGTTAGGGAGCTAAGATTAGGATTAGGTGTAGGTTTAGGTTTAGGGATTTGAGAATACATTTAGGTTTTAAGTCATAGGTTTAGGTTTTAGGCTTAGGTTTAGGTTATAGGTTTAGGTTTAGGTTATATGTGTAGGTTATAGGTTTATGTGTAAGTTAGGTTATAGGTTAACGTTTAGGGAATCGAGAATAGGTTAAGGTTTAGGTTTAGGAAATCAAGTTCGTGTTCAGGATCGGGTTTAGGTTTGGGTTTTCAAGTTAGGTTTAGATTTAGGTTAGGGTGTAAAGATTAGGATTTGGTGTATGTTTAATTTTGGGGATTGGAGAATACATTTAGGTTATAGGTTTAGGTTTAGGTTTTAGGTTATAGGTTTAGGTTTAGGTTATAAGCTATAGGTTTAGGGAATTGATAATAGGTTACGGTTTAGGTTTAGGAAATCGGTTCGGGTTCGGGATCGGGTTTAGGTTTGGGTTTTCACGTTTAGGTTTAGGTTTAGGTTAGGGAGTTGTGATTAGGAATAGGTGTAGGTTTAGGTTTAGGGATTTGAGAATGCATTTAGGTTTTAGGTCATAGGTTTAGGTTATAAGTTTAGGTTTAGGTTATAAGTGTAGGTTATAGGTTTTGGTTTAGGTTATAAGTGTACGTTATAGGTTTAGGTTTGGGTTTTCAAGTTTAGGTTTAGGTTTAAGTTAGGTAGCTGTGTTAGGATTAGGTGTAGGTTTAGCTTTAGGGATTTAAGACTACACTTAGGTTTTAAGTCATAGGTTTAGGTTTTAGGCTTAGGTTTAGGTTTTAGGTTTAGGTTTAGGTTATATGTGTAAGTTATACGTTTAGGTTTAAGTTAGATTATAGGTTAAGATTTAGGGAATCGAGAATAGGTTAAGGTTTAGGTTTAGGAAATCGGGTTCGGGTTTAGGTTTGGGGTTTCAAGTTTAGGTTTAGGTTTAGGTTAGGGAGTTGATATTAGGATTAGGTGTAGGTTTAGTTTTAGGGATTTGAGAATACATTTAGGTTTTAGGTCATAGGTTTAGGTTATAGGTTTAGGTTTAAGCTCTAAGTGTAGGTTATTGGTTTAGGTTTAGGTTATAAGTGTAAGTTATAGGTTTAGGTTTGGGTTTCCATGTTTAGGTTTAGGTTTCACTTGGGAGTTGAGATTAGGATTAGGTGTAGGTTTAGGTTTAGGGATTTGAGAATACATTTAAGTTTTAAGTCATAGGTTTAGGTTTTTGGCTTAGGTTTAGGTTATAGGTTTAGGTTTACGTTATATGTGTAGGTTATAGGTTTAAGTTTAAGTTAGGTTATAGGTTAAGGTTTAGGGATTCGAGAATAGGTTAAGGTTTTGGTTTAGGAAATTGGGTTCGTGTTCGGGATTGGGTTTAGGGTCGGGTTTTCAAGTCTGGTTTAGGTTTAAGTTAGGGAGTTGAGATTCGGATTAGGTGTAGGTTTAGGTTTAGGGATTTGAGAATACATTTAGGTTTTAGGTTTAGGTTTAGGTTTTAGGCTATAGGTTTAGGTTTAGGTTTAGGTTTATGTTATATGCTATATGTTTAGGGAATTGAGAATAGGTTAAGGTTTAGTTTTAAGAAATCCGGTTCGGGTTCAGGATCGGTTTTAGGTTTGGGTTTTCAACTTTAGGTTTAGGTTTAGGTCAGGGAGTTGAGATTAGGGTTAGGTGTAGGTTTAGGCTTAGGGATTTGAGAATACATTTAGGTTTTAGGTCATAGGTTTAGGTTATAGGTGTAGGTTATAGGTTTGGGTTTAGGTTATAAGTGTAAGTTAAAGGTTTAGGTTTGGGTTTTCAATTTTAGGTTTATGTTTAGGTTAGGGAGTTGAGATTAGGATTAGGTGCAGGTTTAGGTTTAGGGATTTGAGAATACATTTAGGTTTTAGGTCATAGGTTTTGGTTATAGGTTTAGGTTTCGGTTATAAGTGTAGGTTATAGGTTTTGGTTTAGGTTATAAGTGTACGTTATAGGTTTAGGTTTGTGTTTTCAAGTTTAGGTTTAGGTTTAGGTTAGGGAGATGAGATTAGGATTAGGTGTAGGTTTAGGTTTAGTGATTTGAGAATACATTTTTGTTTTAAGTCATAGGTTTAGGTTTTAGGCTTAGGTTTAGGTTATAGGTTTAGGTTTAGGTTATAAATGTAGGTTATTGGTTTCGGTTTAAGTTAGGTTATAGGTTAAGATTTAGGGAACTGAGAATAGGTTAAGGTTTAGGTTTAGGAAATCAGGTTCAGGTTCGGGATCGGGTTTAGGTTTGTGTTTTCAAGTTTAGGTTTAGGTTTAGGTTAGGGAGTTAATGTTAGGATTAGGTGTAGGTTTAGGTTTAGGGATTTCAGAATACATTTAGGTTTTAGGTCATTGGTTAAGGTTATAGGTTTAGGTTTACGTTATAAGCGTAGGTTATAGGTTTAGGTTTAGGTTATGAGTGTAAGTTATAGGTTTAAGATTGGGTTTTCAAGTTTAGGTTTAGGTTTCGCTTGGGACTTGAGATTATGATTAGGTGTAGGTTTAGGTTTTGGGATTTGAGAATACATTTATGTTTTACGTCATAGGTTTAGGTTTTAGGCTTAGATTTAGGTTATAGGTTTAGGTTTAGGTTATATGTGTAGGTTGTATGTTTAGGTTTAAGTTAGGTTATAGGTTAAGGTTTAGGGAATCGAGAATAGGTTGAGGGTTAGGTTTAGGAAATTGGGGTCGTATTACATATCAGGTTTAGGTTTGGGTTCTCAAGTCAAGTTTAGGTTTAGGTTAGGGAGTTGAGATTCGGATTAGGTGTAGGTTTAGGTTTAGGGATTTGAGAATACATTTAGGTTTTAGGTTTAGGTTTAGGTTTTAGGTTATAGGTTTACGTTTAGGTTTAGGTTTATGTTATATGCTATAGGTTTAGGGAATTGAGAATAGGTTAAGGTTTAGGTTTAGGAAATCGTGTTCGGGTTCGGGATCGGGTTTAGGTTTGGGTTTTCAAGTTTAGGTTTAGGTCATGGTTAGGGAGTTGAGATTTGAATTAGGTGTAGGTTTAGGTTTAGGGATTTGAGAATACATTTAGGTTTTAGCACATAGGTTTAGGTTTAAGTTAAGGTTATAGGTTTAGGTTTAGGTTTAGGTTTAGGTTTAGGTTTAGTTTATAAAGTATAGGTTTAGGGAATTGAGAATAGGTTAAGGTTTAGGTTTTGGTTATAAGCTTTAGGTTTAGGGAATTGAGAATAAGTTAAGGTCTAGGTTTAGGAAATCGGGTTCGAGTTCTGGATCGGGTTTAGGTTTGGGTTTTCAAGTTTAGGTTTAGGTTTAGATTAGGGAGTTGAGATTAGGATTAGGTATAGGTTTAGGTTTAGGGATTTGAGAATACATTTAGATTTTAGGTAGTAGGTTTAGGTTTTAGGCTTACTTTTAGGTTAAAGGTTTAGCTTTAGGTTATGTGTGTAGGTTGTTGGTTTAGGTGTAAGTTAGGTTATGAAAAGGCCAAGCTATATGTCCTAGAGGGGGGGTGAATAGGACAATGCCAAAAAAAAACTAATAACAGCAGAATAATAAAGAAAATGATAGCCAAATTAAATAACAATGCAGGAAAGTAAAACAACCTCAAAATTCAGATCTTGAGAGGTTGATACAAACGTTATTCTAAGGACAACCTTACACCAAAAACAGAGTTTATGGTAGGACAACCTTATTTCTAGAAAGGTCTTTGTATCAAGTCTCAAATCGAAGAGGAATACAGAATTAAATATAAACTGAAATGAAATAACTTGTAAAGATGTATTGTTCTAGGGACAGCCATACACCATAAAAATGGCAGGGCAACCTTGCTGGAACAACTTTCAAATGAAATTGAAAATCAAGCTTATAAAGGAATAGCAGAAAGTAAATTCTAAGCTATTACAACATTCTCACAAAGCTTGAAATAATTACAACATTCACCACCATACATACATCCCACAAAAAGAATAAAAATTAAAAGAGTAAAACAATCAACCACAACACAAGGGTTTATAGTGGTTCGCCTGTGTGTTCACCAACTGTTATCCAACAGCCACACAAAAAGCTACTCCACTCCTAATATCCTCACACAGGGGATATTAGCGTTCACTAACGAATAGGTTTTCCCATGTTCACCCAAAACCCTTACAATTGTGTCTTTGTATGTGGGCTTACACAATTAAAAAAACCCCCACTTCTGAGTTTTCCTGGCTCTCCTCAGATAACCAAAATAACAAGATTTTTCTGGCAAATCTTGAAAGAAACCAAAATAATAGAAAAGAATTTACAATATGTAAAATACCTGAATATCTTCTTCGTTGTAGCAGCCCGGTAGAACCAAATCAAAGTAGATGATTGAATGTCCAAGTTCAATGTCCAGTACTCGATTACAATGGTTCTAGATCTAATTGATTTTAAATTAAACCAAATAGGGCTTGCCTTAATTGATTTTGATTCCAAAGAAAGGGAATAATAATTTCTCTTATCAAATCAGATTGGAATATAAGAAACAAAATCAATTAAATAAAGCTAAGGAAAGAGAATATTAAATAAGCACACTTAGCTTAGATGGAGCACAGAATTATCTCTCAGAAGTTCGACGAAGATTGGCTTGAATACTTTAATTAAATCGATGATTTCTTCTGAGATTCGTGCTCTATTTATAGGTGAGAAGATCAGGTCTTCGACTGGTCTAGAGTGCTCTTTGACTAGTCGAAGCTGTAACAGATATTTGAAAAATCCGGCGGGATATACTTTGACCGTTCTATGACTGGTCGTAGCCCTCCTACGACTGGTCGTACGTCACCTACGACTGGTCGTAGGTTTCCTTTGACTGGTCGTAGGTCCTGTAAAGGTTCGTTGGACTTCGAGTCATAGATTGTACGACTGGTCGAAGATCGGTCGACACTGTTCATACGACTGGTCGAACAGATTCCAGGACTAGTCGAAGGCTAACAGATTTTATCCGAAATTTGTAACAAACTCACGACTGGTCGAGGATTTTCTTAGACTGGTCGAAGCAAGTCTAGGACTAGTCGAAGAAGCCCTAGGACTAGCCGAAGAACAGACCAATCACATGTAAAATAACATTCGGCTTATGTATCCGAAATGACCTACTTCTAAGGTCATCCTATGGTCAAACAAACCTCAATCATGAAGTATGGACATTGAAACAAGAGACCATGAAGAATGAGCCTTGAAGTCTTGATGTAGACTAAACCTTGAAGTAGCTCAATCATGAAAGTGGCTTGAGTTTCAGCTTGAGTCTTGAGTTCAGCTTGACTTTCAACTTGAGTCTTGAGTTCAGCTTGAGTCTTGCCTTGTACTTTCTTTTTCTTTTCAGCTTGAGTCTTGTGAGCAGTTCTTGCATTCAAGAGTCTTGTCTTGTGATCAATTCTTTCATTCAAGATCTTGAGTCTTGTACTTGAGAGCTTTGCTTGTTGTGAGCTTAGGTTGTTTATGAATGTTGATCCTTGAGAGAGCTTCACTTATGCAAGTTATATATAACAGAGTATAATAGTGATTTTGGCACTACAAATTTGACAACAAACAGGGATAGAAACTATAGCACTTACAATCTCCCCCTTTGTCAAATTAGTGACAAAACACATAACCATGATAAAAAGTAAAAAAACTGGTTAACACCTGCAAACAGATAATAAGCTCAAACATATATTCTCCTTGACACCCCACTGCTCAAACATATATTCTCCTTGACACCCCACTGCTCAAACATATATTCTCCTTGACACCCCACTCCCCCTGAGTAATATAACCAATGCTACTCCTCTCACAATCACATTAACAACAAACCATTCTCCCCCTTTTTGTCACAATATGACAAAGGAGAACTAAATAAAGGAATGAGAGTAAACATGAGGAGGAAATAGAGTATAGCAAAAGAGTTATAGAGATACTCAAGATAGCATCACATATATTCAGCATAAATATTACATTAAGAACAAATATCCAGCATAAAATCCAACTCAAACTCAATCAAACAAGAGCAAAGAAATAAAGTTATTACAGACCAAAAAGTCTCATAAAAACTAGTCAGAATTAGAACTTGAAGATGGAGCAGGAATAGAAGGATCAAGTTGGTGCATGCCTTTGTTCAAGCGCCTAAGATATTTGCGCATATACTTGAATTGCAAATCATGAGCAACAGACATGTTTTCCAACTTAACATTTATATCCTCAACTCTACCTTCTAATGCACTCAGACGTGCATCAACATTAGATGGTACAAAATCTGGATCATTAGCAGAGTCAGAATCCAGTTCCTCAAAAATATCATCCATATTAATATCAACACCAGCTTCTTCAGGACCACCATCAACACCACCACCTTGTTCAGGAAGCAGATCCAACTTCATCTTATTAATATTTGTATTGTTGAAGATCAGATGATGGATTGGTGCTTCATCAACAGGCATATCGACTAACATATGAGTAGCCAATACAGTCATAAAGTATGCAAATGGAATGTCACTATGACCAGGATGGAGGCGAAACTGAAGAATGAAATGACAGATTAAGGAAGGCAAACAAATCTGAGTACCATTTGAGATAGCATGGATACCATTTGAAGTGAAACCCGTGCTCCACGACTGGTCGTGGGTATCTACAACCGGTCGTAGTACGACTGGTCGTGTATACTCACGACTGGTCGTATAAACCCCAAAAATTTAATTTTCTTGCAATTTAAACAAAAATTGAAATTCAATCTAGCAAATATATACAATATTATATAAGAAGGCATAAATTATCAATTTAAAATGCACATGCCAAGATTAAATTTCATCTTTTTGAACCTGCTTTTATCAAGAGGTTTTGTGAAAATATCAGCACGTTGATCTTCAGTAGGAATATATTCTAGAGATATAACTTTTTCTTCTACTAATTCCTTTATATAATGAAATCTAATGTCAATGTGCTTAGTACGAGAATGCTGAATAGGATTTTTTGAAATATTTATCGCACTGGAATTATCACAGTGTAATAACATAGAATCCTGTTTAATTCCATAATCACTTAGCATTCGTTGCATCCAAACAAGCTGTGTACATGCATTACCAGTTGCGATATACTCAGCTTCAACTGTTGAAAGTGATATAGAATTTTGTTTCTTACTAAACGAGGAAACTAGACAATTTCCAATAAAAAAATAACCACCACTGGTTGATTTTCTATCATCTAGATTACCAATCCAGTACCCAGCTAATTGGACATTGGTTTTATAAGGATACCAGAGACCTAGATTTACAATATTTACGACATATCTAATAATTCGCTTGACAAAGAATCAAGTGAGATTCTTTTGGATCAGATTGATATCTTGCGCAAATACCAACACTTAGTGAAATATCAGGTCTACTAGCAGTTAAATATAACAAACTACCAATCATACTCCGATAAAGTTTTGAGTCAACATTTTTATCATTAGAGTCTTTTGATAGTTTCAGGGTAGTACTCATAGGAGTATCAAAATTTTTGCCATTTTCAAATCCAAATCTCTTGATTAGATTCAAGGCATACTTAGATTGAGAAATGAATATTCCTTCAGGTTGTTGCTTTACTTGCAATCTAAGGAAATAAGTCAATTCCCCAACCATGCTCATTTCAAACTGTGATTTCATTAAATCTGCAAACTCAGTAGTCAAGTCAGTACAAGTTGATCCATAAATGATATCATCAACATAAATCTGTACCATTAAGATATGATCATTATGTTTCTTAACAAACGGAGTTTTATCAACAGATCCCATTTGAAAATTATGAGTTAAAAGAAATTTTGTTAGTTTCTCATACCATGCCCTAGGTGCTTGTTTTAATCCATAAAGTGCCTTTTTAAGCCGATATACATGATCAATATTTTTGGAATCTTCAAATCTCATTGGCTGTTCAACATAGACTTCTTCATGTAAATCGCCATTTAGAAAAGCACTTTTCACATCCATCTGATAGATCTTTATCTTTTTAAAACATGCAATGGATATAAATAGTCTGATAGATTCAAGACATGCTACTAGTGCAAAGGTTTCATCGAAATCAATCCCTTCAATTTGACTATAACCTTGTACCACCAGTCTCGCCTTGTTTCTAATTATATTTCCACATTCATCAGACTTATTTTTGAAAATCCATTTTGTTCCAATGTTGTGTTTATCTTCAGGTCTTGGTACGAGATACCAAACATCATTTCTTACGAATTGGTTGAGTTCATCTTGCATCGCAACAATCCAGTTTTCATCAGCCAGAGCTTCTTTTACGTTAGATGGTTCAATTTGGGATGTAAAACATACATAATTACATATATCCTCAAGTTGTCTACGGGTACGAACACCGGTGAGAGGGTTTCCAAGAATTTATGTTGTTGGATGATCTTTAACAGTCCTTAACTCAGAATCAGTCTGATTCGATGAAGTATCGGGTTTATCAATGATTAGTACTTCATCATTATCTGAATTAGAGATTGGTGTGTTTAAGTGATCATCAATGACAACATTAATGGATTCTTGAATCACACCAGTCCTTTTGTTCAGAACTCTATAAGCTCTATTGTTTAAAGAGTATCCTAGAAAAATACCTTCATCACTCTTCGTATCGAACTTTCCCAAATTTTCACGATCACGTAAAATATAGCACTTGCTGCCAAAAACTCGAAAGTATTTAACAGTAGGCTTTTTATTGAACCACAATTCGTAAGCCGTTTTATTATTATCTTTTCTAGTGTAGACTCGGTTAATAATATAGCAAGCTGTGTTGACTGCTTCAGCCCAAAGATTTTTAGAGAGCTTCATGCTATTCAACATGACATTAGCCATTTCTTGAAGCACCCTATTCTTTCTTTCTACAACTCCATTTTGTTGTGGAGTTTTGGGAGCAGAGAATTCATGTAATATTCCTTGGTCGGTACAGAACTTCTCAAAATTGCTATTCTCAAATTCAGATCCATGATCACTACGAATTTTACTGATTTGAGAGGATTTTTCAGTTTGAATCCTTTTGAGAACTTTTCTTACTTCTTCAAGGGTTTCAGATTTATCCCTTAAGAAGACTACCCAAGTGAATCTGGTAAAGTCATCAACTATTACCAAGATGTACTTTTTACCACCACGACTTTCCGTTCTGGTAGGTCCTATCAGGTCCATGTGGAGAAGTTCGAGTGGTCTTGATGTGGTATTTGAATTCACTCTTTTGTGTGAGTTCTTTGTTTGTTTGCCTATCTGGCACTCACCACATATTTTATCTAATTTCTGAAGTTTGGGTAAACCTCTTACAAGTTCTCGTTTACTCAATCGATATAAATTTCGATAATGTACATGTCTAAGACGTTTGTGCCATAAATCGGTCTCTGTATGGACCATGTAACATGTTTGATTAGATGAGTGGATTCGCTAATAATATAGCAATTTTCGGACGTTCTACGTCCGTTAATATTACATAACCCTTATTATTTAGTATTTCACACTTTGATTAGAAAACCAAACATTATGGTTATTATCACATATTTGTGATATACTAAGCAAGTTGTGCTTTAGGCCTTCAACATATAAAACATTTTTAAACACGGAAGATTAAAAAGTTGAACCGTACCTTGGCCTAAAATCTTGCGATTGCTTCCATCACCAAATGTGACGAACCATCAGTCATGTCTTTCAAATCGGTGAATAAGGCTTTGTCACCCTGTCATATGCCTGGAGCATCCACCGTCCTAGGTACCACTTTGAATGACTTGTTGCTTTGAAAGCGGTGTGAGCAACCAAGCGGTGACTTTAGGAACCCATTTCATAATTTTGGGTTTAGGAACATAGTTGGTCTTCTTTTGTGTATACTTGTAGGAATGACCTATAGAGTTAGATTTTAATAGCTCCTTGAGTAAATCAACTATCTTTTCAGCTAGTGGATTTCGATTCTGATTAAAGTTGACATGGCTGTTTCTAGGTTTTTGAAAAGTTTTTGAATTTTCAGAAAAATCTTGATAAGTACTTTTCCCTTTTGAGTTTGAGGACTCTCCTTTAACAAACATAGGAGTATACTTTTGTTTAGGAGGTAGATTTTTATCATACCCCAACCCGGATCGATCACCACCTTTTCTTGATCCAGATAAAAGTTTTTCTAACTTTGGATCACCTTGGGCATATTTCCATGTGTCCTTTAAACTAAGAAGAGAAGATACTTCAGTTTTAAGATTCTCAATTTCAGATTTTAAATCAACAATTAGTGAGTTTTTGAATTCCAAATCACATTTTGATTTTTCAAAACTATCTGAAATTTGTGATTTTTCTAAGACAAGTGAATCAAAACAATTTTTGAGTTTAGAAAACTTTTCTTCTTGAAGTTTAAGTTTGACAGCAATTTTACAACTTTCCTTATATAGGGCATTATAAGCGTCTTGAAGATCATCTTCATTTTCACATTTACTATTCAGATTTTCTTCACATGTAGAGTCATTATCTGAAAATGTGAATTTGGCTAGAGTCATAAGAGCTTTGACCTCATTGCCCGACTTAGTTTCAGAATCTTCTGATTCAGAAGAACCTTCAGAATCAGATGATTCATCCCATGTAGCCAACATACCCTTCTTCTTGGGTTTGTCCCTTTTAGGACATCTATTTGCTAAGTGCCCATATTCTAGACAGTTGTAACATTGACTATCTTTCAAGGATTTTTGAGATTTGGGTCTAAACTTCTTTTTGTCATTTGATTTTTGAAAATCAACCCTTTTCTTGCTTTTGAAAATCTTATAAAATTTTTTAGCCAAAAGAGCCATATCATCTTCTGAATCAGAATTTTCTTCTGAATTACATTTAGAAGATTTTAGCGCGATAGATTTACCTTTAGGAGCTTTAAAGTTTAACTCGTAGGTTTGTAGAGAACCAACTAGTTCTTCAACCCTCATATTATCCGTATCACGAAGTTCCTGGATTGCGGTTACTTTAGAATTGAACCGTTCAGGAAGTGAGCGTAGTATTTTTGCACACACTTTACTTTCTGGGATTTTATCGCCAAGACCCCACATTGAGTTTACAATGTCATTCAATCTAGTGTAGAAGTCCATAAACATTTCATTTTCCTCTATATGAATTTCTTCAAATCTGGTTATGAGGAGTTGGACTTTAGATTTTTTGACAATTGTAGTACCCTCGTGTGTCATTTCTAATACATCCCAAGCTTGCTTTGCAGTATCACAAGAGATGATTCTTTTGAACTCATCCGGTGATAGTGCGCAAGTAATTGCATTTAGTGCTTTAGCATTTGCACTACTCTCACTTTTCTGAAGGGTGGTCCATTGGTAATATGGTGTGGTTTTCATAGACTTTAAACCATCAACCCCAGTAACTTCCATGATTGGAGGATTCCATTCAGTCACTGTGGCTTGCCACACATTTTCATCCATTGATTTGAGGAAGATCCTCATTCTGGCTTTCCAATAGGCATAGTTGGAGCCATCAAAGGGTGGAGGCCTAGTGACTGAAAGGCTATCAAAATTTGACATCTTAAATAGCTTAAATCGTTAGCTCAGGAATTAAATCCAAAAAAAAAAGAGCTATTAGGCTTTGATACCACTTGAAAAGGCCAAGCTATATGTCCTAGAGGGGGGGTGAATAGGACAATGCCAAATAAAAACTTATAACAGCGGAATAATAAAGAAAATGATAGCCAAATTAAATAACAATGCAGGAAAGTAAAACAACCTCAAAATTCAGATCTTGAGAGGTTGATACAAACGTTATTCTAAGGACAACCTTACACCAAAAACAGAGTTTATGGTAGGACAACCTTATTTCTAGAAAGGTCTTTGTATCAAGTCTCAAATCGAAGAGGAATACAGAATTAAATATAAACTGAAATGAAATAACTTGTAATTAAAGATGTATTGTTCTAGGGACAGCCATACACCATAAAAATGGCAGGGCAACCTTGCTGGAACAACTTTCAAATGAAATTGAAAATCAAGCTTATAAAGGAATAGCAGAAAGTAAATTCTAAGCTATTACAACATTCTCACAAAGCTTGAAATAATTACAACATTCACCACCATACATACATCCCACAAAAAGAATAAAAATTAGAAGAGTAAAACAATCAACCACAACACAAGGGTTTATAGTGGTTCGCCTGTGTGTTCACCAACTGTTATCCAACAGCCACACAAAAAGCTACTCCACTCCTAATATCCTCACACAGGGGATATTAGCGTTCACTAAAGATAGGTTTTCCCAGGTTCACCCAAAACCCTTACAATTGTGTCTTTGTATGTGGGCTTACACAATTAAAAAACCCTCACTTCTGAGTTTTCCTGGCTCTCCTCAGATAACCAAAATAACAAGATTTTTCTAACAAATCTTGAAAGAAACCAAAATAATAGAAAGGAATTTACAATATGTAAAATACCTGAATATCTTCTTCGTTGTAGCAGCCCGGTAGAACCAAATCAAAGTAGATGATTGAATGTCCAAGTTCAATGTCCAGTACTCGATTACAATGGTTCTAGATCTAATTGATTTTAAATTAAACCAAATAGGGCTTGCCTTAATTGATTTTGATTCCAAAGAAAGGGAATAATAATTCCTCTTATCAAATCAGATTGGAATATAAGAAACAAAATCAATTAAATAAAGCTAAGGAAAGAGAATATTAAATAAGCACACTTAGCTTAGATGGAGCACAGAATTATCTCTCAGAAGTTCGATGAAGATTGGCTTGAATACTTTAATTAAATCGATGATTTCTTCTGAGATTCGTGCTCTATTTATAGGTGAGAAGATCAGGTCTTCGACTGGTCTAGAGTGCTCTTCGACTAGTCGAAGCTGTAACAGATATTTGAAAAATCCGGCGGGATATACTTTGACCGTTCTACGACTGGTCGTAGCCCTCCTACGACTGGTCGTAGGTTTCCTTCGACTGGTCGTAGGTCCTGCAAAGGTTCGCTGGACTTCGAGTCATAGATTGTACGACTGGTCGAAGATCGGTCGACACTGTTCCTACGACTGGTCGAACAGATTCCAGGACTAGTCGAAGGCTAACAGATTTTATCCGGAATTTGTAACAAACTCACGACTGGTTGAAGATTTTCTTAGACTGGTCGAAGCAAGTCTAGGACTAGTCGAAGAAGCCCTAGGACTAGTCGAAGAACAGACCAATCACATGTAAAATAACATTCGGCTTATGTATCCGAAATGACCTACTTCTAAGGTCATCCTATGGTCAAACAAACCTCAATCATGAAGTATAGACATTGAAACAAGAGACCATGAAGAATGAGCCTTGAAGTCTTGATGTAGACTAAACCTTGAAGTAGCTCAATCATGAAAGTGGCTTGAGTTTCAGCTTGAGTCTTGAGTTCAGCTTGACTTTCAACTTGAGTCTTGAGTTCAGCTTGAGTCTTGCCTTGTACTTTCTTTTTCTTTTCAGCTTGAGTCTTGTGAGCAGTTCTTGCATTCAAGAGTCTTGTCTTGTGATCAGTTCTTTCATTCAAGATCTTGAGTCTTGTACTTGAGAGCTTTGCTTGCTGTGAGCTTAGGTTGTTTATGAATGTTGATCCTTGAGAGAGCTTCATTTATGCAAGTTATATATAACAGAGTATAATAGTGATTTTGGCACTACAAATTTGACAACAAACAGGGATAGAAACTATAGCACTTACAGGTTATAGGTTTAGGTTTAGGGAATCGAGAAAAGGTTAAGGTTTAGGTTTAGGAATTCGGGTTCATGTTCGGGATCGGGTTTAGGTTTGGGTTTTCAAGTTAGGTTTAGGTTTAGGTTAGGGAGTTGAGATTAGGATTAGGTGTAGGTTTAGGTTTTGGGATTGGAGAATACGTTTAGGTTTTAGGTTTAGGTTTAGGTTTTAGGTTATAGGTTTAAGTTTAGGTTTAGGTTTAGGTTATAAGCTATAGGTTTGGGGAATTGAGAATAGGTTAAGTTTTTGGTTTAGGAAATCGGGTTCGGGTTCGGGATTGGGTTTAGGTTTGTGTTTTCAAGTTTAGGTTTAGGTTTAGGTTAGGGAGTTGAGATTAGGATTAGGTGTAGGTTTAGGTTTTGGGATTTTAGAATACATTTAGGTTTTAGGTCATAGGTTTAGGTTATAGGGCTAGGTTTCGGTTATAAGTGTTGGTTATAGGTTTTGGTTTAGGTTATAAGTGTAAGTTATAGGTTTAGGTTTGGGTTTTCAAGTTTAGGTTTATGTTTAGGTTAGGGAGTTGTGATTAGGATTAGGTGTAGGTTTGTGCTTAGGGATTTGAGAATACATTTCGGATTTAAGTCATAGGTTTAGGTTTTAGGCTTAGGTTTAGGTTATAGGTTTAGGTTTAGGTTATATGTGTAGGTTATAGGTTTAGGTTTAAGTTAGGTTATTGGTTATGGTTTAGGGGATCGAGAATAGGTTAAGGTTTAGGTTTAGGAAATCGGGTTCGGGTCCGGGATCGGGTTTGGGTTTGGGTTTTCAAGTTTAGGTTTAGGTTTAGGTTAGGGAGTTGATATTAGGATTAGGTGTAGGTTTAGGTTTAGGGATTTGAGAAAACATTTAGGTTTTAGGTCATAGGTTTAGGTTATTTGTTTAGGTTTAGGTTATAAGTGTAGGTTATAGGTTTAGGTTTAGGTTATAAGTGTATGTTATAGGTTTAGGTTTGGGTTTTCAAGTTTAGGTTTAGGTTATAAGTGTAGGTTATAGGTTTAGGTTTAGGTTATAAGTGTATGTTATAGGTTTAGGTTTGGGTTTTCAAGTTTAGGTTTAGGTTTCGCTAGGGAGTTGAGATTAGGATTAGGTTTAGGTTTAGGTTTAGGGATTTGAGAATGCATTTAGGTTTTAAGTGATAGGATTAGGTTTTAGGCTTAGGTTAAGGTTATAGGTTTAGGTTTAGGTTATATGTGTAGGGTATAGGTTTAGGTTTAAGTTGAGTTATAGGTTAAGCTTTAGGGAATCAAGAATAGGTTAAAGCTTAGGTTTAGGAAATCGGGTTCGTGTTCAGGATCGGGTGTAGGTTTGGGTTTTCAAGACGGGTTTAAGTTTCTATTAGGGAGTTGAGATTCGGATAAGGTGTAGGTTTAGGTTAGGGAGTTGAGATTCGGATTAGGTGTAGGTTTAGGTTTAGGGATTTGAGAATACATTTAGGTTTTAGGTTTAGGTTTAGGTTTTACGTTATAGGTTTAGGTTTAGGTTTAGGTTTAGGTTTATGTTATAGGTTTAGGGAATTGAGAATAGGTTAAGGTTTAGATTTAGGAAATCGGGTTCGGGATCAAGTTTAGGTTTGGGTTTTCAAGTTTAGGTTTAGGTTTAGGTTAGGGAGTTGAGATTAGGATTAGGTGTAGGTTTAGGTTTAGGGATTTGCGAATACATTTAGGTTTCAAGTTTAGGTTTAGGTTTTATGTTATAGGTTTAGGTTTAGGTTTAGGTTTATGCTATAGGTTTAGGGAATTGAGAATAGGTTAAGGTTTAGGTTTAGGAAATTGGGTTCGGGATTGAGTTTAGGTTTGGGTTTTCAAGTTTTGGTTTAGGTTTAGGTTAGGGAGTTGAGATTAGGATTAGGTGTAGGTTTAGGTTTAGGGATTTGAGAATACATTTAGGTTTTAGGTCATAGGTTTAGGTTAAAGGTTTTGGTTTAGGTTATAATTGTAGGTTATAGGTTTAGGTTTAGGTTATAAGTGTAGGTTATAGGTTTAGGTTTGGGTTTTCAAGTTTAGGTTTTGGTTTGGGTTAGGGGGTTGAGATTAGGATTAGGTGTAGGTTTAGGTTTAGGGATTTGAGAGTACATTTAGGTTTTAGGTCATAGGTTTAGGTTGGAGGTTTAGGGTTAGGTTATAAGTGTAGGTTATAGGTTTAGGTTTACGCTATAAGTGTAGGTTATAGGTTTAGGTTTGGGTTTTCATGTTTAGGTTTAGGTTTAGGTTAGGGAGTTGAGATTAGGATTAGGTGTTGGTTTAGGTTTAGGGATTTGAGAATACATTTAGGTTTTAGGTCATAGGTTTAGGTTTTAGGTTTAGGTTTAGTTTATAAGTGTAGGTTATAGGTTTAGGTTTAGGTTATGAGTGTAGGTTATAGGTTTAGGTTTGGGTTTTCAAGTTTAGGTTTAGGTTTAGGTTAGGGAGTTGAGATTAGGATTAGGTGTAGGTTTAGGTTTAGGGATTTGAGAATACATTTAGGTTTTAGGTCATATGTTTTGGTTTAGGTTTAGGTTATAGGTTTAGGTTTAGGTTTAGGTTTAGGTTAAGGTTTAGGTTTAGGTTATAAGCTATAGGTTTAGGGAATTGAGAATAGGTTAAGGTTTAGGTTTAGGTTATAATCTTTAGGTTTGGGTAATTGAGAATAAGTTAAGGTTCTGGTTTAGGAAATCGGGTTCGGGTTTATGATTGGGTTTAGGTTTAGGTTTTCAAGTTTAGGTTTAGGTTTAGGTTAGGGAGTTGAGATTAGGATTAGGTGTAGGTTTCGGTTTAGGGATTTGAGAATACATTTTGGTTTTAGGTCATAGGTTTAAGTTTAGGTTAAGGTTATAGGTTTAGGTTTAGGTTAAGGTTTTCTTTTAGGTTATAAGCTATAAGTTTAGGGAATTAAGAATAGGTTACGATTATAAGCTATAGGTTTAGGGAATTGAGAATAATTAAGATTTCGGTTTAGGAAATCAGGTTCAGGTTCGGGATCTGGTTTAGGTTTGGATTTTCAAGTTTAGGTTTAGGTTTAGGTTAGGGAGTTTAGATTAGGATTAGGTGTAGGTTTTGGTTTAGGGATTTGAGAATATGTTAAGGTTTAGGTTTAGGAAATCGGGTTGGGGTTCGGGATCAGGGTTTTGGTTTGGGGTTTCAGGTTTAGGTTAGGGAGTTGAGATTAGGGTTAGGTGTAGGTTTAGGTTTAAAGATTTAAGAATACATTTATGTTTTCAGTCATAGGTATTGGTTTAGGTGAAGGTTATAAGTTTGGGTTTAGGTTAAGGTTAAGGTTTAGGTTTATGTTATAAGCTATAGATTTTTCGAATTGAGAATAAGTTAAGGTTTAGGATTAGAAAATTAGGTTCGAGTTCAGGATCGGGTTTAGGTTTGCGTTTTCAAGTTTAAGTTTAGGTTTATTTTAGGGAGTTGAGATTAGGATTAGGTGTTGGTTGAGGTTTAGGGATTTGAGAATACATTCAGGTTTTAGGTCATAGATTTAGGTTTTAGGCTTAGGTTTAGGTTATAGGTTTAGGTTTAGGTTATAAGGGTAGGTTATAGGTTTAGGTTTAAGTTAGGTTATAGGTTAAGGTTTAGGGAATCGAGAAAAGGTTAAGGTTTAGGTTTAGGAAATCGGGTTCATGTTCGGGATCGGGTTTAGGTTTGGGTTTTCAAGTTAGGTTTAGGTTTAGGTTAGGGGGTTGAGATTAGGATTAGGTGTTGGTTTAGGTTTAGGGACTGGAGAATATGTTTAGGTTTTAGGTTTAGGTTTAGATTTTAGGTTTTAGGTTTAGGTTTAGGTTTAAGTTTAGGTTTAGGTTATAAGCTATAGATTTGGGGAATTGAGAATAGGTTAAGGTTTAGGTTTAGAAAATGGGGTTCGGGTTCAGGATCGGGTTTAGGTTTGGGTTTTCAAGTTTAGGTTTAGGTTTAGGTTAGGGAGTTGAGATTAAGATTAGGTGTAGGTTTTGGTTTAGGGATTTGAGAATACATATAGGTTTTAGGTCATAGGTTTAGCTTATAGGTTTAGGTTTTGGTTATAAGTGTAGGTTATAGGTTTAGGTTTGGGTTTTCAAGTTTAAGCTTAGGTTTAGGTTAGGGAGTTGAGATTAGGATTAGGTGTAGGTTTAGGTTTAGGGATTTGAGAATACATTTAGGCTTTAGGTCATAGGTTTAGGTTATAGGTTTAGGTTTAGGTTATAAGTGTTGGTTATAGGTTTAGGTTTAGGTTATAAGTGCAGGTTATAGGTTTAGGTTTGGGTTTTCATGTTTTGGTTTTGGTTTAGGTTTGGGGGTTGAGATTAGGATTTGGTGAAGGTTTAGGTTTAGGGATTTGAGAATACATTTAGGTTTTAGGTCATAGGTTTAGGTTTAAGTTAATGTTATAGGTTTAGGTTTAGGTTTAGGTTTAGGTTATAAGCTATAGGTTTAGGGAATTGAGAATAGGTTAAGGTTTAGGTTTTGGTTTTAAGCTTTAGGTTTAGGGAATTGAGAATAAGTTAAGGTTTAGGTTTAGGAAATCGTGTTCGTGTTCGGGATCGGGTTTAGGTTTGTGTTTTCAAGATTAGGTTTAGGTTTACGTTAGGGAGTTGAGATTAGGATTAGGTGTAGGATTAGGTTTAGGGATTTGAGAATACATTTAGATTTTAGGTCATAAGTTTAGGTTTTAGGCTTAGGTTTAGGTTATAGGTTTAGGTTTAGGTTATATGTGTAGGTTATAGGTTTAGGTTTAAGTTAGGTTATAGGTTAACGTTTAGGGAATCGAGAATAGGTTAAGGTTTAGGTTTAGGAAATCGGGTTTGTGTTCGGGATCGGGTTTAGGTTTGTGTTTTCAAGTTTAGGTTAGGTTTAGGTTAGGGAGTTGAGATTAGGATTAGGTGTAGGTTTAGGTTTAGGGATTTGAGAATACATTTATGTTTTAGGTCATAGGTTTAGGTTATAGGTTTAGGTTTTGGTTATAAGTGTAGGTTATAGGTTTTAGTTTAGGTTATAAGTGTAAGTTATAGGTTTAGGTTTGGATTTTCAAGTTTAGGTTTAGGTTTAGGTTAGGGAGTTGCGATTAGGATTAACTGTAGGTTTAGGTTTTGTGATTTGAGAATACATTTAGGTTTTAAGTCATAGGATTAGGTTTTAGGCTTAGGTTTAGGTTATAGGTTTAGGTTTAGGTTATATGTGTAGGTTATAGGTTTAGGTTTAAGTTAGGTTATAGGTTAAGGTTTAGGGAATCAAGAATAGGTTAAGGCTTAGGTTTAAGAAATCGTGTTCATGTTCAGGATCGGGTGTAGGTTTGGGTTTTTAAGGCGGGTTTAGGTTTAGGTTAGGGAGTTGAGATTCGGATTAGGTGTAGGTTTGGGTTTAGGGATTTGAGAATACATTTAGGTTTTAGGTTTAGGTTTAGGTTTTATGTTATAGGTTTAGGTTTAGGTTTAGGTTTATGTTATATGCTATAGGTTTAGGGAATTGAGAATAGGTTAAGGTTTAGGTTTAGGAAATCGGGTTCGGGTTCGGGGTCGGGTTTAGGTTTGGGAGTTGAGATTAGGATTAGGTGTAGGTTTAGGTTATAGTTTCTAGGTTTAGGTTGTAGTTATAGGTTTTGGGATTTGAGAATAGGTTTAGGTTATAGGTTAAGGGTGTGGTCCCTGCAAATACAGATATAAACACGGCTTGCTCCAATTGGTTAGTCCCTTCCAATGTTGTCCATAGGAAATGGACAGCTTCATCTTGGTCATAACAGTGGTTCCCATCTTCCAGGGACCCCCTCTCAACATCCGGATAGCTCTGGCGCACATCTGAGTCTACTCCATTAATTTCGAGTAAATACATAAACATGGCCTGTCTAAATGGCCAGGCCACTCCAATGTTATCCATTGGAAATGGTTATAGCTTCATCATGGTCATAACAGGGGTTTCCACCTTCCAGGGACCCCCACTCAACATCCGGATAGCTCCGACGCACATCTGGGTCTGCTCCATCAATTTTGAGCTAATACATTTAAAAACAACATAATTATATCTAAAAGCATTTGGATACCTGGGGAAGGCCTCCCATATTCATATTGTTGGTTACTCATCTCTTTATCTATAAGCCACAATCGACCAACACTTTCTATTGCTTCCTATACTCTGAAACCAACACAAATATAACTGGAAAACAATATAAGGAATAAGAAAAAATGAATTTACCTGTACAAATCATTAAATGTTTCCCTATAAGGAGGTGATATTATATCTTTGATAGCCACAACCTGTATGATAGAGAAAAATGCAACCGATACAGTCTGTTACAATTCAAAGGAGAAAAAAGATTTGTGGTTGCACCGATATTCTAGTACATTACAAATGGCTGCCTACGTACCCAAAAAGTCAGATTGAGATCAAGCCACTACATAGTTCTTTTTAATTAACCAAGTTACTAAAGGTCATAAATTTTATATTTAACAAAGTATCATTGAACGTCGTCTCAAATCGTTTCTGGTTGGTGCATTTTAAAAAATTCAAATACACAATCAATGCATATTCTTATAACATCTCGTACTGCAACAGGAGACAACGTTCTGTCAATACTTCAGTTACATTTGAAATTGAAATCCTTTATTGACTTGGTTAATAAAAAATAAATGACAACAAGCCATAATTAATAAAAAGGATGTTAAAGATTAAATAAATAAAAAAGGCAACTTGATAAAAAAAGGATTTTAGTGAATAATCAAGTTTTCGTCATACAAAATATCCTAGAGTTCAAAAAGTTAAACAAAACTCCTAAATATTCAAATTCTCATCAGGAATTTGGGCCAAACAACAATTCACCCAATTGAATATCTTCAAATGTCCTGTCATCATTAAACAACTCTGTTGTGCGAATGTTGATATCATCTATTTCAACTCTGATGCATTCTGGAGGAATGCCTGTATTATCTGACACCATCCGCCCACTAGCAACAGTCCGACCACGGATATCTCTCAATTGGCAAATTTGTTCCATCGATGGAGTTATTGCAGAGTCTTCTCGAATACTTGAGGGCTCACCAGATCGACGGTGGGTCTATAAATAAAATAATGGTTTCATGTAAATAATAATGCTACTTTTATCTTTAAAAATAATAATTATATCATTTGATCACGACAAATGCAGTACCTGAGATGCAGCTGTATTAGGGGAGCGGTGAAGTAGTTAGCTTTGAGTAATTTGTTGCCTGAGTTCAGCAAATTCTTGCCTAAGTTCAGTAATTTGAGTCATTGATGCTTCAAATTTTGCCTCAATGGACATACGTGCATTCCTCTCTGACCGAGCTTCTATGATGTAAGGGTGACAACCTTCATAATAGTCTTAGAAATACCCAAACCCATTTGCAAGCCTACTGACTATAAGTGAAAAGATAATTGGAAGGCTATTAGGAATAATGGTCCAATTTGAATTCAAACTATTATTAAAAAATAAAATAAAATAATTATGGTTCAACTCACAAATGGCATCTGCTTTCATTGAGAAGGTTTCGATCATGCATGGAGAGGGAAAGAGTAACTGGAATATGATTCTTTTTCTCTATTTTGGAATAAAATCAGCTATTTCTCTATTTTTTTTCTTAAATTGGAATGAGGCTAACACCCGAGCAAAGGGAGAATGGATAAGGCTTGTGTTATGGTTACCAAGGGTCTTTCAGAAAAACTCAAATTCAATGATCTCCAACATCTTGTAAAAATGGCCAAACACCTCTAAACATATCTTAATATGCATACTGTTGCAAAGACCCAACAATTTGCTTAGTGGTTAGCAGCTGGGTGTTCATTGATTAAATTACAGTCCCAAACACCATGTTCCGCAAATGAAGATTCTTTAATTTTCCAAAAAAGTGAAGCTCCCATCATTTGCATGATGAAAATGAGCAAAAGTGTCACAGCAGTCACTGAAGTGTTTGAAACCAATCCATATAAAACCCATGATATATTTGAGACAGACTTGAACATATCAGCAACCAATTGCTAAAATAAAAATCATATTGGCCACCACACAGGTTATTCATGTAAGGCTATATTGTTCTCATACAAATCCATAGGCAGGCATTTTGATCACTCTTCAGATGTCTCATAATGACAGTGTTCCATATTTTAACCTACAGCGGCACTACTAGGAAGCATAGATGAAAATATTAAACTTAGAAGGTACAATCAGGCTTTGTTTCAATGGTTGTAAGAAGCATGAAGGGAAGCAATAACAGATTCAGGTGTGGGAGCAGATGCGTCTATTTCAAAATATTAGCAAGGACAAACAATTAGGAAGCAGCAACAGGAGTGTGAGTAGACATTATAGACCAACAATCCTCATTTTATCCAAAGCTCAGCTGGACTACATACAGGAAAGAGTGGGGATTATGACATCCACCGTTGAGACTTTCATAGGGCCCACAACAATGTGTATTTGTCACCCAACTTGTTCATAAGCTCACACAGACATAGGGAAAACACAAATATCAGCTTGATTCGAAACTTCTGCTGCCCTAAGAAGTTTTCAACAGTGGGTCTTCGATTCCCACTGTTTTCGGTGGTGGGCCCACTTGAGCAATGGATATGCTTCCATTTGGGCTCATGCCATAAAATGAGTTGAAAAATAGATGGCCTGCATGGATAAGACACACCCATCGCAGTGGCCCCATAGAGTTTACTAGCATGCTGAGTTACAAAGTATGCAATCCACCTTCTCCAGCAGAGATATTTCATCAAACACATGTTGTGCACACCTTAAACATTCACAACAAATGATGAATGGAAAGACTATTCTATGTCTGCATCCATTGTATACATGGTATACATCTATAGCAACCCAGGCCATCTAGATCATTGGTCCTATTGTTTACCAGACATGGCCAACAAACCCCCAGTGCGGATTTACAGAACTAAAAATTAAAAACCTAAATAGAGAAATGAGTACCTGGCTGGGGAAGAGATGAAGGGCAGGGGCTGCTGGCCGCACCAGATCTGGAGATGATGCAAGTGAGGAAGAGAGAGAGAGAGAGAGAGAGAGAGAGAGAGAGTCGGGGGTAGGAAGAAGCTGAGAGTCACGCGGGTGTCTGGGACCAGGACGGAGAGAGAGAGGGGGGGGGGCCAGAGGGAGGGCGGCGAGACATTGCAGAGGCAGGGCCGTGAGAGAGCGCGGAGGGAGGGGCTGAGAAATGGGGGGAAACATTGGGTGCGGCTCTGTTTTGAGCGCACGCCCAATTTTGGGCGGGATCGTGGGTTGTGGTCGGTGCTCTGTGGGCCCCACCATGATGTACATGTTTCATCCATTCCATTCATCCATTTTTACAGATCATTTTAGTGCTTGATACAAAAAATGATAGCGATATAAATCCTAGGTGAGCCACACCACAGGACAAAAATAATGAATGGATATTCATAATTAAAATCCTCCTAAGGCCCACTGTACTGTTTATTTGACATATAATCTGTTGATTTGATCATAAAGACCTAGATGAAGGGAAAAAATAAATATCAGCTTGATCCAAAACTTTTATGGTTCCCAAAACATTTTTAATGGTCAAAATTCATTCAACACTATTTCTTGTAATGTGGTCCACTTAAGATTGAGATATAATTCATTTTTTTTTATCATATCATAAAATGATATATAAAAATAGATGGATGGCATGGATGATACACATACATCATGGTGGGCCCCACAGAGCACTGACCACCAACCAATGGCTGGTGTCAGGGGGAGTAGCCAATCCGTTCCCCACCATAGCAAACACATGTGATTTAATCTCCATGGTTCCTACCGTATGGTCCACTTTAACCTTCAATCTAGATGATTTTTGGTTTCATGCCCTATAATAATATTTTAAAATAAATAGTCGGCTTAGATAAGACACATATTTTTTTAGGCCCTATAGGGCCCTTTATACCCTAAGCATACTGAGTAAATCCTGTGGGACCCACCATGATTTATTCATTTTATCCACTCTACCCACTGTTTCTTGTGGTATGGTCCACTTGAGCTTTGGATATGCTTTAATTGTGGACTCAACCATTAAAATGATCTGGAAAAATGGATTGACGGTGTGGATAAACCATGACTTTGGGCCACGAGCTTAAAAATAAAGTCAATCCATGACTTGGGTGGGCCACACCACATACTATAGTTGAGAGGGTTACCCTCCCATTAAAACATTCATAATCATTTATTGGGCTCACCTAGATGTGGTTCATAGATCCAGCCCATTCATTATGTGTGTCCCACTTGGATGAGGAGTCAGCCCAAGTTTCATACACATCCAAAACTCATGTGGGCCCCACCAATTAAATGCTTTTATATGTTTTAGGGATGTCTTCACATAGTTTTAGATGTTATGGCCCACCTGAGTTTTGTATACGACTGATTTTTGGACTTAAAGGGGACACATCAAATGCATGGTGTTGATGTTCTACATACATCAGGGGCGCACACAGATTAACCTCATGGGAAGTTCCCATGAGGTAACCTTATCGTACCATTTCACTATTTAGGTAACTCCTTCATGGGTGTTACTCTAACCGTATAAGGCCCACCTCGATATCTTTTATGTATATCGACACCGTCCATATATTTTTCCATCATATTTTAAGATGTGATTTCAAATCATAAGAACTCAATAATCTCAGGTGGGTTATACCAATCAAAACAATGATAGATAACTATTAAAAACCTTTTGAAGGCCACAAAAGTTTTGGATCAATTTGATCTTTGTAGTTTACCTTCATCCTTTTTTTATTTTTTTTTAACCCTAAATATTAAAAAAAAAAATGCTCTTTTTGTGTAACTATTTAAGTTATTTTCGTGACCATAAGAAATTTGGGGTTACCAGTCTCTCTTTCACTCATGCTATGCTTTTGTCTTTCAAATGAAGAAATTGAAAAGGCACCTAAAGTACCATGCATATTGCACATGGATTCTTGGAAAGGAATTCATAAAGGTTTAGAGAATCTTATTCGAAGGTGAATGATTTCCTTCAATTTCTATCCTAGTTTATGTAGGGTTCCTTATCCTTTTATTGAATGATGGCTTTTTCAATCCATTGTCTATATGGATACTTGTAATCTTTTAACTTGTTCTAATAAAATTACTTCTATGGATCGCTATCTCCATCACTATCACAGCCTTATCCTAACTATATTACTGTTGGCAATTAAAAAAAAAAAAAAGTCTGATCTTAATGATAGATTCCTAAAAAGTTTGTGTAGAAACACACTAATTTCCACATAAAAAAGCAGTATATGTTTTCCTTATATAAAAAAAGTTTTAGGAAGTAATTCATACAAAACTTTCCAGAATGTACTTTTTCTCCCATGGTTTCTTATCCATGTCTTGATTCTAGCATAAATGCTTAGAAGGCCATTTCTAAAATAGTTTGTTAGTTGATGATTTCTTTATGCAATGGAGGTTCTCCTTGGTTAAAGCTTTTCTCATTTATGAGTTTTCTCTCTTAGGCAGTTCAATGTTTCATGCAAAAGTGATTCTTTTTCTGTCACATGATTCATTTGGTTGATATCATTTTAGCTAATCCCTGAAAATTCAATTTCCATCTGGTCAGGAATTTTTATTCTGGATTGGAAATAGATCTTCATGTTGTTTGTCATTTTGTAGTTGTAGAAAGTGAAGTTGTAGTAAAGTTTCTAGTTTCACATTGTTTACTTAATGATCACCAGCATTTCCATCCAATTTTGGGTTTTCAAGCTAGATTGGTCCCATTTTCAAATCAACTTTCACTTCTTTAGCGATTTTCAGGAGTCAACCTTTCTAATTTTTCTCTATGCTACAGTACCCACATATGGAAGGTCATGAGTATGGATTTTACACAAACTTGAAGTGTTGGACACAATATTATATGAATATGTTAACCATTTTGAAGTATTTGTATCGTCAGTTATATGACATGGATCCTCTTTTTCATGATTTATGATCGCCCTTTTTGTTATATAGATAAATCTTGTTTATAAATTCTATATTTTGTCATGTTTAAATTTTCTAACAACTATGGTTGACTTTCACTTCTTTATCTTGAGAGGATAGTTTTGTATAGGTCCTCTTTTACATGATTGATGATAGCCATTTTTGTTTGATAAATAAATCTTGTTTATTAGCTGTATCTTTTGATGTGTTTGAAGGTTCTAAGAATTATAGTTAACTTTCACTTCTTATCTTTGGAGGATAGATATTTGTGGGAGGAGTGGAATCATTGGTAGGAGTCATTTAAAGATGTTTCTATAAAATTCTCAAATTTGTGATTTGTCTCTCCAGAGTTTTGTCTCTCTTTTTTCTGTTAGTGTCTTAACTCCTTATAATTATATTTGTTGATCATGGAGAATTGCTGTATGAATTGATTGTAAGTATTTTCTTTTCCTTTTTCTTTGCTCTTTTTGTAAGGAATGAAAGACAGTAGAAAATATATTACAAATTCAGGGATTGGCCAATATTGAGTGAAGTTCTTGTTTCTCCAATTTTGGCCCGGGCATGCCATTCGCTTCTTTCAAAACAATAGAGCACTTATTTCCAAATTTGTCCAACAAGATCTTCAATTCAGCTATACGGAGCTAGACATAAAGGGCCCTGCCAAGATTCCCGTACCCACCGAAATATTACTTGATAATCTCCCTCCACAATAACATTCCTGGAGAAAAAATGTTAGGACCTCTAAGAACGTGTATGTTTGCAGATATTGAATCCACTGCACCACAAGGGCCTGAGAAGGCCAGTGCCAAACCCTTATCATTTCTCACCTCTCCAACCCAAGCTGGACCATGACTATCAAAGACAATCACCATGTTCAGCTTACCAGGGAGACCAGAGAACACCATCTGCTCTTACAACTCCAACTAAAGACGGTAACCGATATCCAAAAAAAAAAAAAAAAACCAAACAAAGAAGGCAGGCGAGGCCCCTTTTACACACAATTTTCAACAGATGAATTGGCAACCAGCACATTGCGGGGCAAACAGGATCAAATCATGAAAGGCCAGGGTAAAGCAGTAAGCAGTCTCGGTCAGTTGTAGACCATGTACTTGGGAGTTGCACTAAATTTCTGATATCCCTTGATAACCTTGTTGACTGCATCCAAGAAATCTTTCTCCGTCACTATCTTTCTCCACGCTCGGATTACATACATGCCTGCCTCAGTGCATAGACTCCTGATGTCCGCCCCAGTGGAGTTGGGGCAGAGGCGAGCAAGAAGCTCAAACCGGATATCCCTCTCACAATTCATTGGTATTTATTTCGATCAACACCGACACGCATCCCTTCTTCTATATCTATTGGCGAAACTTTATTGCCCAAGCTAGCGACAAACTTGGCAATTTGTTTAACATTTATCACATACTTTGCATCTTCGGAGTTCTGATTTATTATTTTTGTGCATCTTGCAACCTGAAGAGGCTGCTCCTCCAACATCATTTGTTTATCAGAAACAAGATCCCATTGGCTGGATGCAGCTAACCCAGTGTCCGACTCTTTTATTCAACACAAGTCATTAACCTTCTTGGCTATTTCCTTGATTTCCTTCTCCACCTTCTTTATGCTAGAAGAGTAAGGTCCCAAACCATAGGTTTTGAGGAGTGTTATATCATCTATTTTTCTCATTGTTAATATCTACATCTTCTGGTTCGGGCACCATTGTATCTGTCTTTCTCTTCTGATCCTTTTCTTTTTGCTCTCTCGCTCTACTCTACTCTCCTCTTCCATCTTTTCTCTTCCTCTTGTAGTTTACCTTCATCTAGATCTTCTTTACATTATCAACAAGTTGGATTGCAAATAAACATTACTAATACCTTGCGATGGGCACTTTATAATTTTTAATGGTGAGGTACTATATTATCATTCTTTCCAGTGGTGTGGTCCACTTAAGATTTAAATCTACACAATTTTTTATACCTGGACCAAAAATGGGTTGGAGAAACATAGGGGAGACAAGCGATACACAACACATTAATATCAAAATCTCACTTTCATTATCTAACTTTGCAATTTTTCTTGTCAAATTACAAAATCTCTAGTTTTCTTTTTTAAAATATATTTTTTTTTACAATTCGTCAATTTTTTCACAATTTTGTTTAATTTCTTAAATTTTTTTTTCAAAATATCATTTTTTTTAATCTCACTTTTGTTATATAACTTTTCAATTTTTGTTGTCAAGATACAAAATCTAGTTTTCATTTTCAAAAAATATATTTTTTTACAATTTTTTAATTTTTTCACAATTTTATTTAATTTTTTAAATTTTCTTTTTCAAAATATCATTTTTTTTCGAAATCTTGTTATATAACTTTTTAATTTTTCTTGTCAAAATAATACAAAATCTAATTTTCTTTTTTTTAAAATATATTTTTTTACAATTTGTCAATTTTTTTCACAATTTTGATTAAT
Organism: Magnolia sinica; assembly: GCF_029962835.1. Taxonomy (NCBI): domain Eukaryota; kingdom Viridiplantae; phylum Streptophyta; class Magnoliopsida; order Magnoliales; family Magnoliaceae; genus Magnolia; species Magnolia sinica. The sequence goes on from NC_080581.1 coordinate 26,495,761, forward strand.
TTTTCATATTTTCTTTTTCAAAATATTATTTTTTATCGAAATCTTTTTTTTTTCAAAATTATTAACATTATTCAAAGTTCTTAATTTTTTTTTTCAAAATTTAGATTATTATAAAATCACAGTTTTTTTTTTTCAAAATCTAAAATTTTCTTAAACGTTGTTAATTATTTTTCTAAGCTTTTCAATTTATTTTTTTTCGAAATTCATAATTTTTTTGTTGTGAAGTGTTGACCATTAGAGACGGTTTAGGACCATCTCTAATGTAGACAGAGTAGTGGACGAAGTTGTATGAGTGCTATAAGATGGCCAAAGACCATCTCTAATTAAGACGGTCATTGACAGTCTCAAATTAAGATGGCCAATGACCGTCTCTAATTGAGACGGTCATTGACAGTCTCAGATTAATAGTAAAAAATGGCCAATGACCATCTATAATTATGACGGTCCTTGACAGTCTCAGATTACTAAAAAGAGACTGCCAATGACCGTCTCTAATACGGACGGTCTCTGACCGTCTGAAATGGTAGCATATAAGACGGTCAGAGACCGTCTCTTTTCCAGACAGTCGATGGCCATCTTTTTTTTGCAGTTAACGACGGTTTTTTACCGTCTTAAATGATTTTTAGATGTTTAAATTTGTAAGACAATATTAAGGACGGTCAAGAGCCGTCTAAAAGTTTAGAGACGGTTTACGGCCGTCTCTAAAGCGTCTTTAAACCAAGCAATTTTAGAGATGGTCCAGAATCGTCTCTAAATCTGTTATTTTTTTTCCATTTTTCACGTAATGACTGCAATAGTCATTGATGTTATCAACTCGTATCAGTTGATGCAGGTTTAGAGTGAGCTGATGTTGTTCACTAGGTTGCTAGAGCAGATCGGGTAGCTGAGGATTTAGTTGAGGTCTTTGCAGCTCATATTGAGCTCCACCATTAGATGATAGATTTCTGTTTTTATTTAATAAACTTTGCTTTTTGGGGATTGTATAAGTCCTGTATGGGCGCTTCATTTGGATATTTATGATGATTAAAATATTTTTATACAATGCATGGTTTATTCCACCAACATTTGCTGCTAACTCTAATTAATGATAAGCGGTTCAAATTTATACTGAATTTGAAAGGCTAACACTTGGGTTTTTGGAAAACGAGTCATATACTCGGGTTTAAAAAATCTGGGCATTACATCTTGCCACCTCAACCCCCAATTCCCTATATAAGAGTAGGAGCTCTCTTACACTCATCCTTTTGCTATACTTAGAAAAATTCTGAGATTTTAAGAGATAGTGAGAGATAGTGGGGCTAAGGTGTGGCCCATCATCAACCTAGAGGGAGTGGACCACACATCATCATCAAGCCATCCATCCATTTGAGGTGAGTCTGCACCCATCCTTCCATCTTCCTCATCCCCATCTTTCTCTCTTTTATTTTTCTTGATATGTGTGGGGCCCACTAATGTGGAGTCCCATGGGTTCATATATTACTGGCCATGGTGGTCAGCAAAGTGGCCCAAGTCAGTATGGTCCATCATGATAAACATTATATCAACACCCTTCACATGCACGTAATCCCGTTTTTGTATCTGGATAGCAACTTCTAAAAATCGTAAAAATCAACCATGCAAAGATCGGAGTTGAAACGTGAGAATAATATGAACCATAATATGAGCTAACTTTGAGCCAAATTTTGTAGCCATCCAATAGTCCAATCATCCATGGAATCAACTTTACTTGCCTGTTGTCCAGCAGTACATGTAGGATTCTAATTTGCCAAAAATGAACCCATTTTTAACTCCTTTAATGAATACATTAGAAATATACATTCCGTTGGATTCGTAGAAAATCAAACCAGCTTTCCAAAAATATATAATAAGCCTCTATTGGAGTTCAGACGACTGAGATCTTGGCCTTATATGAAAATATATTTGGAGGCTTGTTATGACCAGTCTTGTGTGGGCTATATCCGTGATTCCAATGGTCAGATATATTTGATATTTATTCTTAACTTACTTGAGATAGTTAATTTCATATGTATGGTCCATATGGTCATATTCTTTCATGATAAATTTTAGGAAATTCTGGACTGATAAATACTTCTGTAAGGATAAATCTTGAATTGTTTTGTATGTTTCAGATGAATCCAAGGCTCTATATAGTTGGAAATCTACATACAATATAAATGACTTATTCCCAAACCATCCATTGGATCGGATTTTCCAACAGAGGATCTGATCATAGTGATTTGATTAATAATTACATGTGCTACTTGATGTGTATGTTGGATCTATGTTGTACATAACATTCATCCTCTTATTGACCCATTTGGGTATGGGATCACTTGTGATTTATACATTTTATTAGTTCATCCAATATGAACAGCCATGTACATTGTTGTGTATCTCTTATCTATGGTTCGTTAGCGTGTGGGCCTAACTTGCCATTGGATCTATTTCATTTCCTTTTCACTTTCTGTTTGTTGAAATTTTCCTAGTACTTAACTGTAATGCATGTAGGCCTCTTTGACACCTTATAGTGGGCCCCACGCTCTATAGTTAAGGGTATCACTATGGGGGATGTTTAATTCTTATATCAGTGAGATGGGATATCCCACCTTTTTATCAGAAATGATCCCGAAGTGTTTGGAAAGTGGGCCCTAAGTTGTGACAGATCCCATTACTGAAAATTGTCTAATTATTTTGTGTTTTGTACCAACTTTAGGCCTCTGTAGTGGACCCCACGCAGAAGATATGAGTAGGCCACCACTTGTAACCTTTAACCTATACCAATTAATAGATAAATAATATTTTTCTCGGGCTAAATCAGACCTCACATGATCGGGGAGTGGATCTCAAAATGGGGTTAGGCATGGTTATGCAGAGAACTCTGTGCAGAAAATTAAAATACATATGTTTAACCCTACACCAAATATTATGTGTACATAATCCATTGGTCCCATCTCATAATTTTTTTGAAGTCCATATATATGAATACCAAGGTCACCTGAAGGCACGTCGAAAGGTGGTCCCTCGTGATCATGAGACGTACTCTAACTTGGGTCAAAACTAATTCTGCACTATAATTTCTTGCACAGTCTCTCTAAGTACCCATGTTTAGGCCATCACCATAAATTGTACTCACTCAAACAATGAGGCCTGCCTTATAATTTGTAAAGCCCATACATAGAGCTACCAGGTGGCTATTTTCTTTCACCATATGTAGGCCCCACTGATCAGGAATCTGACTCCAAAATGACCCAGAACCAACCTTGCACCAAAAGTCTGTTTGATATAGAATTCATGTAGGCCACATTAATGGGGTCCCCCACCTTCCCAAGGCATTTAATGCAACAACTAAACTATGGAAAAGAAATCATTGGTGCTGGTGAGCCCATAACCTTGGATGGGTCATCTAGTGTGGGTTGTCTTGTATGTGTCATTCTCTTCATCTGATGAGGCCCGCCTAGCATGTTTTATAAATAGGTGTTATATAACTTGTAAAATATGTAGTGGACTGATCTTGCTGCCCAGTTGTTGCCTTAAGATATGGATGGCCTTGGGCCCATATAAATGAGGCAATCCTAACACCTAAGTGGGATATCTTGTATGAGCCGCACATTTGCCAAATAAGGCCCACTTAGTATATTGTGTAAATTTCTCCTAGGTCATATGTGGCCTGGGCTAATCAAAATGAAGCAAAACCAAGGCCCAATGGGCCCAATACCAAGAGAAACACATGGGAGTAGAAAGCCTGTCATGGTAAATCTTCTTAGGCCTGCTAGGTAGGCCAATTGTCTAGTGGGTAGCGTGCCTTGCACACTACCACTAGTCAACTGGGCCACACTTAAAGGGGCCCATTTGGATTGTATAAGTTATAATGACAAGCCTTCATATTTTACTTGTGAATGAGGTTCATGGGTCCAACACGATGTGGAATCGATGCAATGTTGGAATGTGAGTCTTATGTTTGGGATTATAAGTTTATCTCCTATTTGATGTTGGAGTTGTGGGGCCCAGTTGTGTCATGGGATCCACCTTAAAGGTATGTATCCATGTATAATTCATTTGGTGTGGGACCGTTGTCCACTAATAAACCAAACCTAGACCTAAGTGGGCCATACCACAAGAATGTTAAATCTATGAAAAGCCCGTTAACCATACTTGTGGTAAAATGTGGGGCACAATCATGTGTTGAACTTGCACCTGCAACTAGTGGGGCCCACTTATCCATGTGACTGGATCCACATCAACAAAAATCCTAGTAGTTGGATGTTTATCCTATATGAAATTTGCTCAGTGGTCCACCACGTGGGACCCACACTTAACTTAAATGATCGTGTACCTTACGTGTAGTGCAAGGTCAATGTGGGGGTCACACTAGGTGGGACGCACCTATTAATGATTGTGATGATGATGGTGAATTGTTGGTTTTTATGACTTGTATGATCTAATTGATGGTGATTATGCTAGGGTTAATATCGATTGTGGTGATGATTTAATAGATGGTGAATTGGTGGCATATGCATTGATGATGAATGAGTAGTTGTTTATGGTAGTTGTGACATTGCATATATTAATCATGAAGTGGAAGTGGCCTTCACGCCAAGGATGATGATAGTATGTACATGTATATGATGGCAGAATATGCTAGTTGATCACCATGTTTTACTCAATGATCGTTACATTGAATGATAATGTTGATAGTTTAGTTGATAATCATGCACGTGTTGATGGTCATGATGATGATACGTATATAATCACTATGCTTTGCTTGACATTGGCTACATTAGAGATTATATTCATATCCAAGTGAGAATAATGCACACGTTGATGGTCACGATGATCTCATGCATAAGATAATTATGTTTTACTTTATGCCTGAATAATAATAAATAAATTGTACTTGTGAACGGAAGGATAACATCATGCATGATAGAAGCCTAATGCCTAGGGCATGTAAGATGCTAGTGTTGGATGATGGCCATGATATTGATGATGCATGTGAATCTTTGTATGCTATGTACTTCATGCACAAGCTTGCATGATTTGGATAATTCAGCGTAAAATGTTGGTATGACACCTGATAATTTTTGTGGTGTTACATTAGTGATTGATGTGAGGGTCACATTGAATGTTTGCTAATACCATTTTCTTTATGTTGACATGGCACTTTCTTTATATTAATTTAACCATACTTTATGTTTAATGCATTATTACATAACTCAGGCATAGTGCTTATGATTGTACCTTACCATATCTCATACGCATCATTTGTATGCCTGTTGTGGATGATGATTGTTCATAGTATATGCCATTCGGCTCGAGACACTTAGGGGACTCTATATGAGATAGGTTCACCCCGCATGATTCGCGCAATATGCACAGGTTTGATGTATGTCTTGGATAGTGTGATTCATGCATTTTGCATTATGTGTGATATGTAAATTTACTCCCTAAAGACACCAGGGAGGTGGTCTCGTAGCCTTGTTCTGGCTGGTGGATGATGGACACCAGAAATTACTGAGGTTATAGGGCGTCACAGGCATCCCTAGGTGAAAGTCCCTAAACCTTATGGTACTAGTAGGATGCTCTAACATCTAGACCGAGTGGATTCATGAGTGCATGATGGCTAGATACTAGTAGGCCACGTCTCCCACTGTGTCGAGGTCGATTGGAAGGGGGTTTAACCTTACTCGCGCGGGTGCAGAGGGTTATATGTTAGGTTGAGTTTGACCAGCTCATGAAATAGATTCACTATCGATGGATTGGGTGGTTTTTATATACCACTGGTGAGGTAGATAGTGAGGTCTTTTACACTCACTTGATCTTACATGCAATAGGCGGCAACTAGTGTTGGAAGTGTACTAGACCTTGGTGATGATTCCAGTAATGATAACTTTACTGAGATGTGGACTTATTGAGTAGGACTTGCATGTACAGCATTTGATGCATGCATTCATTCATACATTATCCACTTAGGCTGGTGGTGCGCAACTAAATCATTATCCACTCAAGGGTTTACCACCCTGAGTCTAGCTATCCAAATCAGGTATGAGATTGGTTTGGATAGAAGTCCCTTGTGATGAACCCCACAGCTTGCGATACCATGTACTATCATCCCGACTATACGCACCAACTTAGTTATTCCTTTTTCATCATATGCTCTATAGTGGAATATGTAATTTAATTATGGTGTACATGATGATTGGCTATTCTCATGATTTATAATTGTTCATCCAAGTAGTATGCCTAAAATTGATCACATGATTTATGATAACCTGACGAACTTTAATAATATGCTTAGTTGATAACATGCTCACCTATGATAACATGCTTGGTTGATAATATGTTTATGGTTGTTTTGGATATCTTTACGGGAGTGCAATGATAAGTCGTGTTTTACTCCTGACACGTAATAGACTCACGAGTTGTGCTTTGCTTATACAGATTATTTACACTTTTTTAAGATACGTTTAGTAGCATGGTGCGTGTAGGAGTTATAGGGGATTTGTTATCTCTTCTCCCTCATTGTTGAGCTGATGCACCATCATATGTGTGGCATGTCGACCAGGTTCTTTTCTTGGATATCCATTGATACCATATATGAAAAGGTATAACCACCTAATTAGATTAACCATTCAATAGAACAAATAAAAAAACTCCCTCACCATGAGCTGGGTTTGGTGTTCGAGAAGTTCGCTAACCATTCACCAAGTCCGACAAGTAACGAGGAATTGTCATGACCCGAGTTCAGGACTTGGGAACTAGTAGGGCCTAGGTTTCAGATTTGGGGTGTGACAGGATTCGTATCATGGAAGAGCATGAAACAGTCGATTATAACATCTTTATAATGCCCTGAATTTCGAGGGTTGAGCAAATCTCTACTCCCGAGATTAAGAACATCACTTATGCATTATGGATGATGATATTTAGATTTCTTTCATGTTAATGAGTTAAGCATGCATGGGATTATACTAAACAATACATCATTCTCTGGATTTAATTTAATTACGCAAGTGCGGAATTCTAAACATATCTGTATATGTATCCAGATGTTTCACAAGGGTTCTTCCAGAGTATGAGTACGTAGCTGGGTTCAATATATACATGTATTATTTCAAAATGAACAAAATATGGATATGTAAAAGTGTCCAACTAAGCCCAGATGTCCCAGTGGTCCCTGCGTAACGGCATGTGGTCTACGTCGACCCACCCTAGAGTTGGAAGTAGGAGAATTCCTCCTCCTCATCTAAGAAGTCCTACTCTAGAGCATAGACGTCATCTATACCTACATCTAAATTAGCGTCTAGTTGGTATTTTAAAACACCATCCCAGAGTGGGAGTGAGTGATCAACTCAGTAGTTCTATAAGGCAAAAGTTACACATGTTATCAAGTCAATCAAAGCAGTAATGATAAGGCAATCATAACAATCACTTCCTAACTACTCTTTTTAATGTAGAATGAAGTGCAAGTAATGATGCATGCCCTCACCCATCAATGCTCCTTCACACGCGACTTCAACAACCTATTTCGCATATGATAACACTTCCTCAAACGGTGCACTCCAACGCCTTTTTGGCACAACCTAACTAATGCAGTGTGATGCATGGTCGTGTTAGCTAAGTAATTACTTAGCTCATTCATACAGTAAGTTTGGGAAGCTAGGGTACCTCCCTTTATATCATTGATCCAAATCAAACATTTGACATTGGATAACCGCAGTGGTCCTACTCCTATACTGTGGATCCATCTAGGTTCGACACTCCTAGTTAAACACATACGATAGGTAACTTGTAAGGTCGTCACTTCTAGTCAAACACATACAATAGGCAAGTTGCAAGAAGTTGTGCCCGCGGTCACTACAGGGAGGCTCGTCACCCCAATGTACGCCGACAGCACGAACATGATGTCTCATACCACCATGCCCGGCTCACGAGTCATAGTTGCTCATTGGTCACTAGGGGAGGCTCGTCACCCCAGCATAGGTCGACAGCTTGAACACGGTATCCCATACCACCATGCCCGACTCACGAGTCTTAGTGGATTGTGGTACCATAGCTAAAGTTGATCTTTACATTGGTGAGGGGTACCTTATATTCAAGCAGTCGTATTCATACATGGTAAATACACAATAGGTCAATCGGTTCATTAGGCAAGCTCGGTTGGTACGGGTGCATGCTGACTTAATCGACATGGAGCACGTAAGCACCCCTTGTGGCTTAACCACTGTCGACAATTGTCGTGCGACTCGGATTCATCGAGTTTACCCAAGGTGATGATATTAATTTGTCCACCCAAACAAGGACTTTTACCGATTTCCTGGGCTACGTTTGTAGCCTCAATCCTACTCAAAAGCGGCTAACAACATGTAATAATTATCCTAGCATTCAACAAACAATCCATGTTGATTTCTCATGTAGGCATTTCATCAAACACATTGACCATGCTAATACAACATGCATTTATCAATTGATTTCATAGAGGAAATTATACATATGCATAAGACAATCAAAATCCTATCTTAATACTCATAGTAAATACAAATCATCAACAATTTTCTCATTTAGACAATTTATCAAACACATAGATTACGTTAGTTACAACATGTATTTTATCAATTCCTTATACAGAGAGATTTACATGCATGTGACAATGATGAATCCCAGATTAGAAATCATGGCAAGCACTAATCACTTTCTATTACTCATTTAAACATTTCAACAATCACATAGGGTGCATCATTTATTTATCTCAGTTCATATGTGTATCTCATACAGAAATCAACACATTTACGACAATATGGTAGCAATCAAGACAGACATAAATCATTAGCTATCATGAAAGCATTGATAAACCACAACCTAAGCATTTATAGTCCGCACCTTTCGTTAGTAAGCTCGACTCAGACTCGAACTCGGTCCAAATTCTATGTTTCCAAAAATGGAATGTCGGGCACCTAAATGATGAAACTGGTTAGCTAGGTTGATGAAAAACTATCCGAGAGTTCTAAATCAATATTAGGGTTGGTATTTCTTACCCGAAATCGTAGCTGAAAGAGGTTTGGTAGCGCAATGGGACGGTGATTTGGCGCGTGGATTCGTGGGAGAAGTTTCCTACAGCGATCTCCCAAAATTTCTCTTCTCTCTTTCCTCTTTTCTCCTCCCCTCTAGGGTTTGTGAAATTCGGATATGGGAGAGAGGGGGTGAAATGAAGGTTATTTATAGCCTCAGATGTGATACAAATGGCCCCAAGGCTACTTTATACATGGTTTATACCCTTTGGGCGGCTGTTTCTGATAAATAGGGCTCACAGGGAGGCCCACAAGTCATCTACATCATAGGGTATGCTCCTTGACAATAAATCTATGTCAGGACATGATTTTGGTGCAATCGGATAAGCTGATCGACTGTGGAGAACCTGTGTCAGATCAATCATCGTATGTGTTCAATCGGGGCAACGGTTATACGGATATGTGCAAGAAAATTTTCTTTCCCCATGGGTGAAGTTTGGTCACAAACTAACGGTCAGAAATCCTCAACTTTGCTTAAGAGAGAACAGCCCAATTCACTTAAGTTTTAGTTCACTTTCTAAGGATATTCGCGTTTCTCATGCACTTCACTCATGGCTCAAGTTGGGCGTTTCTAGACACTATCTGGGCTTAATTCCCACGATGGTTGTCAAGCCCAGCAGGACGGACGTCGTCCTATAGTTTCGTGGTCATTAGACCCCTGACATGGTCTAGGTCCGACACGGAGTTTCAATGTACTCTTGAGAGCGACAGGCCCTTGAGATTCCTCATAGGTCTTCAGGTGGCATCGAGCCAGCGGTACTCTTGATTCTAGGCAATCTCAAATATGAAAATGGTGGCCCAAGCTTAATCCACGAATTATTTAGCACTTAACTAAATCACGTCTAAATTATACGACAGGATGTGGTTCTTGGGTTGTTCTGCCTGAGGTTGTACTCGGGTCTTTGTATAGATTTTTCCAGGACGTTACAGTCTACTACCATGGAAGCAGAGTATACATCTTGTCATGAAGCCACAAGTCAGGCGATCTAGCTTCAGAGTTTTTTCTTTAGTTTACAGGTTGTGTAGATGATCTCAAAACCATTGAAAATCTATTATGATAGTTCAATTGCAATTAAATTCTCTAACAAGAACAAGCATTCATCAAGGTCAAAATATATTGACATTAAGGCCGTGTTTGTTAACGCTGAATTTTTGCACTTAACGTGGAATTGAGAAAATTTTCCATGTTTAGTGGTGTTTGTTAATGCGTTGTTAACGCCGAAGGCGGAAAGCGCTAAGTGGTTTTTCACGGAATTCTTTCCATGATAAGAATCTCGCTTAATAGTGAACACAGAATGCGCTCCGTGATTTTTCATTAAACAAAAAGTTTTTTCTTCCAAAAGTACCCCTTTTCAAGTTACTACGGAAATTGTTTCTTTTAAGTTGTTTATGCAATGCAAAATCAACCTTTAACCTGTGAAACTTCTTTATGCCCCACCATGATTTATGTGTTTGATCCACACCATCCATCAACTTTTTTAGATAATTTAAGGTGTGATCTAATAAAAGAAGCAGGTCTAATGATTAATTGGACCACAAGGTGGGGATTGAACGTCCACTGTTAAAAACTTCTAGAGAGCTGGAGAAGTTTCAGATCAAGCTGATATTTGTGTTTTAACTTCCTTCACGTCTACATGACCTAATGAATAGGTTGGATGGTAAAAAAAATCATAGTAGCCCTTAGAAAGGTTTCAACGATGGCTGTCATTACCACTGCAGCACCAAACACTGCAGCATCCTTTGGTGTGTCTCACTAAAGCTGTGGAGCTGCTTCATCTTTCATTTAATATATTAAAATAATATAAGAAAATTGATGAACAGCTTAGATAAAACACTTACATCAACGTGGGCCACACAGAGCCCTGCCCGGACGGTAATCCGTTCGGGCGGGGGTAGGACGCAATCCGCGTTCGAAGTAGATGGGTTGGGGACGGATACGAATTTCCTACACTGGGAACCAGGATGGGACCCACTGTGATGTTTGTGATAAATCCTCCCTGTCCATATGTTTTGTGAGTTTATTTTAGGACATGATGCCAAAAACGAACCGTTTCCAAATCTCAAGTGGGCCAAAAACGTGATAATTAAATGTCCACAGTTGAAATATTCGTGGGCCACAAAAGTTTTGAATCATGCTAATATTTTTGATTTCAGTCCATTCCAGTAGGAATGAAGTTATTAATGGTATTGATAACATGTAAACATCACTATCGAACCCAAATAGGTTTCAACAGTAGGAATTTCCCTAACCACATTTTCCTTTAGCACGAACCACTTGAGCTTTAAATACGGTTCATTTTTGGCATCATGCCCTGAAATGAACTCACAAAACTGATGGAAGGGGAGGATTTCTCACAAACATCACAGTGGGCCCCATTTGAGTTCTTAGCGCAGGATCTTCCTGCGAAAGGCTTTAGTAGGAAATCCGCATCCGTTGGGGACGGGATTGGGAAGCGGATTGGCTGGTGCACTGTGGCTGATGGTTAGTGCTCTGTGGGTCCCACCATGATGTGTGTGTTTCATCCATTCCGTTCATCCATTTTTACAAATAATTTTAGGGCTTGATCCAAAAAATTAGAGGTATATAAATCTCATGTGGACCACACCACAGGAAAGCAATAGTGACCCTACCACCAAAGACGTCCGTGTCCCACGTGGCCCGATTGCATGTTGACCCTGTCATCATAGACGTTCATGGCTTACATGGCAGGTTTGACTGATTCATATGTGGCTTTGAGAGATGACTTGGTAACATCAAGTCAAGTCAGATTATATGTATTGTGCATGCAGGTTCGTCCATTTTTCTAGCTCATTTTAAGAAAATAAAGCTAATAAAGTAAATTTAAATATTAAGTGAACCCCAACTATAGGAAACAATGATGATTGACAGTTACAAACTCCTTATTAGCCCTAAAAGTATTAGAATCACTTTATTTAAGTTTGTGTGACCTCATTACATGTTAGATGTCATATTAACATTAAAGTGACCCTCATGAAAATTTTAAAAGTGAACATTCAACATTTCCACACCGGAGATAGGGACAAATGTGTCAAATTAACATATTTTAGACATTTTAGATGTTTGTTAACAAACAAATTATTTCAAATTCAATACTTAATTTTCAGACTTTAGCCATAATTACCAAACAAGTTTTTTGACTTTAGATTTCATATTCAGGCTTCAGATTCAGCTTCAGATTTCAGATTCAGGCTTTAGAATTCAGATTTAACAAATGGGGCCTAAGTATCTTGTTGTGAATAAGAGAGTTCAGAATTGTTAAGTATCTATAGAACTCATCGGCACAAGGTAGATGTTAGTGGATTCTCTCACCAAAGGCCTTACTATCATACTCTTTAAGGAACATGTGATGTCTATGAGAGTTGTAAATCCCAATGATGTATTTGAATAGTGGAGGTTTTGATTTTTTATCCGATTATTTACAGACATTTTAGAGATCTATTTATATACATTGATGATTATGTTATTCAGTTTATATCTTGTTTCTCCTTCAATGTGCACATTCAGTTTTGAGTGAGCAAGACTTTAGTTTGTGTCGTGGTGACACGTTCAGTAGGACTACTTAAAGATAGGCACATATGATCACATTAGATGTGTAGTCTTCATACCACACCATATATCTTCAATCCATATCATGAAGGCTATTGGTATTCATGACCATGATTTGTCACACTTCGAAAAATATAAATGTTATGTTGACTACCATGATTCAATATCAAGGGTCTTAATAGACCGGATCTGACAAGCATTGCTCATAATTATCCAAAGGTGCTATTTTAAAACTCAGTAGGACGCCCATTAGGAACTTTCAAAAGCAATAAACTGAGGAGGGTGGACACGAGGTCAGAGTCAGGGACGGGATTTGTCACGGCCGCTAGGTTGTCCACAATAGACTTTACAAACTGGATGTATTCAGACATAGGGGTAGCACCCATTTTGACAGTGTTCAACTGATACTTAAGTTGTTGTATGTGAGCTCGGGAGGACGACGCAAAGATTCTCTACAGAGCACACCACACATCACGAGATGTGGTGAGGCCAACAACATGGGCCAAGAACAGTTCAGTGAAGGAGGAGATGAGCCAACAGAGGAGCATTTGATCCATTTTGGTCCATCTGGTGTAGTCAAGATTGAGGATAGGTACGGTATCCTTCTCAGTTGGAGGGAGGAAGTGATCTGGACATGGTGAGGTGTCATTAAGAAGGCCTTCAAGATCATGGAGTTTTAGTATGGGAAGAAACTGGAAATGCCATACCAAAAAATTACCTTTGTCAAGTTTGATGTTGACGAAGTGAGTGATATTAGAGACAGATGACGCTAAGGAGGAAGATGAAGTGCTCAACATGGTGGATGCATTCGTAATAGATGAAGTGCTTGACATGGTGGATGCACTTGTAATAGCTCTGATACCAAGATGAATTGGGATGTAATTTGATACACCTTATGAAGGTGCACTGTCTCTACTTATAATTAATTGAGGGGAACAATCGGCCATTAATTTAGAGGGTTGTTATAAGAGATATACATAGTGTTGAAGGTAAAATATTGCATATCAAACCCCATTTATTGCCTGAATTTACGAACATAGTACTGTTTAACAGCCCGATTTGATCGTGTTTGTGATGCAAGGTGTATTTAGGAGCCTGGACTGAAACAGGGTACTAAAAGCATGGATTTAATGCTCAGAATTCACCAAGGCAAGGGATAGACCCCAGGGGACCAAGATCGACGGATTTACATGCTAGGGATCTGAGAAAACCGAGAAACTGAAACTTAAGTGGCCTGAAAATATCCAGAATGAAAGATCATAGGGTTCCCACTATCTGTTTGGCTTGAAACTTTATATATGGCTTGAGGACCATAAATTAACCGTACACAATGAATTTCAACCATTAAATCCCCTTCTAAGTGGCCTAACGGACAGATCAGTCCTCAGAATCATGATTCTAGGCCGACCTGATGTATGGATATGCTTCAAACTTGGTTTCAACATATAAAATGAGGTGTAGAAGTAGATAGATGGTGTGGATTTATCAAAAACGACATATGGGGTTCCCACAGCCCGCACCTGTGCATACTGCACGGGTGCACTCGAGGTGCACTGGACCAAGAGGCTTGGTCAACCAGCGCTGACCCGTGCCAACTTCAATGCTATCAAACAAACGGACAGCCTAGGACATTGTCCATCCGTTTGTTGAAAGTGGGGCCCACCCCTCATACATTTTACAAATCTGATCCGTCAATTGTGTCTGGGAAGTGGGTACGACCACAACCACAGTGACCTTTTGGCTAATGAAAGCATTTGTGCGCCTTCAGCTGTTAAAAATAGGATGAACGGTGGAGTAAAAGATTGTTTTTTGTCCTAAAACCAATGGACGGAGTGGATTGTTCACTTGGCTTCAATAGGTGAGCCAACACACAAACAGAAACTGTCAGGGACTTCTGCGGAAGCTCTATTTCGCATAGGAAGCTGCGGTGATGATGAGTGGGCTTCTACCGTCATCCGGAAGAGAGATCTGAACCAACCAACGTGATCAGGAGAGGATTTTGATAGATACCATGGTGTCCATATTCCACCATGAACGCGCAAACAAGAAGATAACCCACAACACAGGAACAGACGGTAGAACGCTATTCTCGGTGGGCCACACAAAAACAAAAGAAAAATGGTCATTCCCCCTAGTGAATGGAGTGGATTTTCTATCAGAACTCTTCTGTGGGGGCCACCAAACATTGGCGTAAAAGCCATACGCAGTCTCTGTTTATGCAGTCTGGAGGAAACAAACAATCTGGGGTGTTTGGAGATCATGATGAGGATCGGTCCCACCATATGGACTGTCCAAGACTCTCCCAAAGGATGTCTGATTAGGTCCAAGGAGCCGAAACGGCTCAGACTGTCCTGTTTTGCTGCATAAAACAAAGAGTTTCCGTTCTTGGATTCTTGATACGCAGGGCAACTGCGTAAGTGACCTACTACCTCTCCCTACGCCGACTCCACCACGGACTCTACACCACTTTGCTACCTATAAAAGAGAAGAGAAGGAAGAAAGGAGGAGGTGAGCTTGGACGTGAAGCACAGGAGAGGGAGTTTGTTTTGTTTTCCTGTTTTTGTTTTTGTTTTTTTTTCTTTTTCTTTTCTTTTCTTTTGAGATTTAGTTCAATCATACCTATGGTTAGCTAAACCTCTTAGATAAGGCTAAGATGTGAAGCTTGTAACGTGGTTGGGATGTTATCTTTGCTTAGATTCATGGTTATTGAACTCTTTTGGATTCTAGTTTAATTATAAGGAGTATTTTTAGTTTTTAATGGTTTGTTGTGACTCAAATTACAATGGATCTGCGATAGCTTAAGATATTCGCTTTTCATGTATTGAGATTGTGAACTTGGGAACCCTATTGTTCACCATCGTCTCATGGGCATAGTTGGGTGATGGAACCCTTGCTAACTTTTACAATTCTCTCATGAGTGGCTGTGAGATTGGTAAATTGTTGTTATTTGTCATAGTCTCCTAGGCATGGTTAGGTGGCGGAATCACTTCCAAATCTTCACCATTCTAATCCTTTGATGATTAGATCCATGAGACGTTTAGAGATCTGACAAATCTCTTCTTACCAACTGGATAGGATAGGACTCTGATTCCAGTTGTGTCCCTGAATCAATACAAGGTAACTTCCCAATTGCTACAAGTGGATCCTTGGCACCCTAGTTTCCTTCCTCTGAATTCTCTAAGTTTTAGATAAATATTTCGTCATTATTCCCTCAATTATATTCGATTTAGATTTCATCTTAGTCTAGTTCTAGTTCTACGTAGTTTTAGATTACGTACAGGTTTCAGTCCCTTAGGATTCGACCACGGTCTCACCGAGTTTATTACTACATCACAACCCTATACTTGGGGAGTGAACAAGTTTTTGGTATCATTGCCAAGGACTGACGGCTACGATTCTCTGAAATTAATTGGTTTTAGAATTAGTTTAAGATTAAGATTTTACTAACTTTAGTTTTAGATTTTTCTTTCTATTTGATTTTTAAAACTAACTTTCCCGTTTTGTAGGGTTGTTGATAGATCTTCTATATTGGTAACTTCGTCCTAATTTCTTTACTTTCTCTATTCTTTAGATTAGGTCCTATTTTCTAGAAACTAACTTCTTTTGTATTCTTTTGTAGTAGCTTAACATAGGAACTTCTTATTTAGTAACACCTTTCTAACTTCTCCTCTTACTTTCTTTACTGCTATAGGAATTTTTTTTTTTTTTATTTTCTTCTAAGATTAGACTTAGAATTAGGGTTCACCATGGAAGCTTGGGTACATGTTTATGCTAAAATGGATAAGCAGTTTTAGGGAGTGCCTGAGGGTTTTGGAATTCAACATATACCTCAAGATTTTTCTCCATCAAGAACCGACATTGAGAACTGACTAGAACGTTATGTTCCATCGGTTAATAGGTCCGTATACAATCATAATTATAGGAATGAGGATTATTATCAACCATCATATTCTCCCACATATGATCCATATGACTATAACCAGTGGAAACATCAAAATTGGGAAGATGAACCAACAACATGTTATAATAATTATTCTTTTGGATACCCTACCAGTGAGATCCAACCAGAAACGATCCAAGAGGATTCATTTCAGCATAAAATAGCCTGTTTTGCGAAAACTATAAAAAATTTGGAAGCACTTATTTCAAGCGATAATTCTCTTAGGTCCTTTACCTTTAAAATTCAATCGGAAACAATCCAAGAAAATTCAATTCAAAATTCCTTCCAAACTCTAGAGCTCAGCCAACAAAATACACTCTAAAGACTACAAGAACTTATAAAAGATATTCAATAGGGGAGTTCACATGATGTGATTGTGGAGAACTCTAGAATTTGGAATGAGGAGTTGGATTCCATTCATGAGTATACGGTTCAATTTTCCAATGAGTCGATCTCGATGACAGTTCAAAAGAATGGTGAAGAGACATGGCTGTCTTTCAAATATAATAGTAATTAAATATTGTTAGGCTAATTATAGTTGTGTACAGTTGGAGTAAGCTTATCTATAGACATCAGGATATGCACGATCACGAGTTGTCTTACAGGGAGAATCCATGAGATTTTATCCACGCATGCTATCTTCTCTAACAGGGTCATCACTATGTTTGTGAGAAATACACCATGTTCATCCATTTTGCGAAGCTCATTACAGGGCATGGGCCTAAACGGGAGGCGGATCCAAAAGTTAGGAAAGCACGACAGAAAAAAAAAAGTACGTATAAAAAAAGTTGAGCGATGAAACCTCCGTGTCCACCGTGATGTTTATATGCTCTCATAAACTATGAATAGAAGATGAAATGATCTTTGGCTTGATCTTGAGTTGGCTAGAATATAGACAACATCATGATCAATCCAGGCTAGACTGTGGCGTAGAGATGGCTAGGAGGAGGTTAAGGGGGTAACTAAAAATCAGATCTTAGAGGCATGGAGCTCCTTCTCACCCTCACTCTCTTCCTCTCTCTCCCTCTCCCTCACTTGGAACTTTGGAATGAGATGTGTTGTTGTTGAAATGTGAAGAGGAGGGGGTTATTTATAGCCTTTTGGGATGGCATTGTGGTAATTGCTGGGTTTGTGAAGGGTAAAAGTTGACACGGCAGCTCAGCATTGGTTGAGGAGAGAAAAATGACATGTGGCATGCTTTTATGGGCTCTTGGGGGTAGGTAATAGGGTAAATAGGGTGAACTATATTGGTAAATCCATATGAAAGTTGACTTTGGGATGGGGGACAGCTGTGTGCCTAGAGGAGACACCTGTCAGATAAGGGGCAGCAGTCGGATTACCGCCCCCGGTAGTCGGACTACCACCCGAGCTGGGTTTCCCCTGTGCTTTGTTCAGTGAGCTTTCTTTAGTGCTCTAACTCGGCACAAAGTCTTTTTTCAGTATTTTGGCTCAAAATGGTTGGGGTGTATTTTTGGGTTTTGTACTGATTTTCATATACGCTCTAGCTTGGGTGATAGTTTAGGGTTTGGATTAGGGTTTAAGCTAGTGTTAAGGTTTGGTTTAGGTTATGATCATGATTTCTGAATTGTTCTAGTTCTCTCGAGTGCCAAAGCGAGTGGACACCCCACCCTTCTGGTCAGAAAAGACAGTGGTTCGAATCTGTTGCTTGTCATTATATCATTGTTAGTTGACTGTTTAGAAAAGAGATAACTCGCACATATCATGAGGGTTGAGAAAAATGTTATGATTGTCCCTGCACTTTCTACGGCATCACGGGCCATGAATCACAACCCATTCACGTCAGATTATTAATAGCATTGGAGGGTAAGTTTGAAAAGTAGGGCCTCTGCCCGTCGATGCGGCTTTACGAGGATTCTCGTACTGTTTGGATCTGTCGTTTCCTTTGCTACATAATCACCCTAGGAGTATTCGTTCCGTTTGATCATCAAAGTGGTTAGCTGCCTTACACATCGATGCAGCTTTACGGGGAACTCACTATGCCGACTTGGACTTGATCAAAATTTTTAAATATCTCGGACTAGGTATGTGCGGGTAATCTCTTGCCATGCAGTCTGCTAATTATGATACTTTGGTTATAACATATTGTCTTCACTTTGAGTTTCATTATTCTTTCTAGAGATAGATCAAATCACTTTCTCTTGCATTCGACTCGTACGACTGTCCAGATATGGAGATCGGGCTAATCGTACTTGTATCATATACGGATTCGATCATCCTTCAGGAAGGCCGGAAGGGATCGAATCTTATTTTATTGTTTGCACTGGCCACAACTAGAGAATATGGAAATTCCTCAGTGTACGCGTGCCACGTGCGTTTTTGAAAATTTTGTTTTGTTTGAAAACTACCCTCTTCGAAACTAAATTCCTTAAGGATTTTATTTAAATATTTTTGGATTTTAAAAAAATATCCATTCGAACTCGTGAGTGGGCATCGTCGTTTGGTTTTTATTTGTATAATATCGAACAGTCATGTTGCCTCTACTAATGAATTAATGGAGCTTTTACGATGATTTTCTTTTGTATTTTTCTTTTTTCTTTTTTTTTTACAATTAATCATTTCATTTTATCAAGATTCCCAATTTCTCATGAGATTTTGTAATTTCTCGCGAGATATTGGGTCTTCTCATGAGGGGATTCTTTTTCTCCCCTTTTCTGGCCATTATCCAATGGTTCATAACATTTTTCAGCCATCCCATCAACTCAAGAGGGACAGGTGTGTTGTCCCACATACGTCGGGCGGCAAGTGGCAGTCCAACTACTGCAAGTGGTAGTCTGACTACCGCCTGGCACTAGATTGCCCAATGGTCTGGCGCTAGCGCTGGTCCGGGCATGGTGCTTCCTTCCCTATTTCTTCTCTTCCTTCACTCTGTCCAGGGACACCATTTTTGCTCCCTGGAAGCTTTGGTTGGTTGATCTTTTATCACTTGCAGCTCCTTGCTCCACTCCTCCATTTTTCTTCCAGGTGGCTGTTTGTTCACTAGATTGACCTTCTTGTTTGTGTGTTTGCCGGATTTTGGGTATCCATCCTTGTGGAGCTTTTTGAAATGCTCATTTGTGGCCTTAGATCTTCCTTTTGGATATGGGAGAGTTGTGATCGGGACTTTGGACAACATTGCCCGAAATTCTAATTGTTGGATCTTGCTAGAAATTTTTAGTTTGATATGGCAAATGTATTTTTTTTTATGTAATTTTGATTAAGTGGGATATGATAAGAAAGGGGGCCCACTCTTATTTTGTGCATGGCCATTTTTTTTGTTTTTTTTTAGAGAGGAGATGATCTAGATCGTAGAATGGTGGGCCAGGAGGGGTGAATCGAGGTCCACTTAGATCTTCCAGTATCATGGATCTTGATAGTCGACCATCATTTTTGGATTGGATCACACTCTTTGGCATGATTTTTGGCTCCATGTATGGATTAGATTTCTCAAGTGGGCCTTGGATCATGGACTTAGAAACATGGGCCTTGTCTTAGACACGTGGGCCTAGTAAATGGGCCTTGAGCAATGGGCCTTGGAACTTGAATTTTTAAGGTGGGCCTTGATATGTGGGCTCTTGAATGATGGGTCTTGGACTTGGGGACATGGGACTTGGATAATGGGTCTTGCCTTGGGCTTTTGAGTGGGCTTTGATATGTGGACCTTATAGTGAGAAGGATACTCACCTCTAGGTGTTTTGCTCGCCGGGCTCGCAACGAGGCTGGTCCTTCTCACCATTCCACTGATCCCTGTTATGTGCCTTGGGAGGGTCGACACTTATTTGATGTGGCCCATGAGGGAGGTGCTCCTGCAATCTTGAGGGGGCGTGGGGTCCGGACCCATTGGTCGGATTGGTTCAAGGATCCCCAGCCCTTATTCTTCGAGGTGTTATTATGCACTCCTCTAGCCAGTTTGTTAAGGGTTCGTCTGAGCAAGACGAACATATCCCTGCTATCTGTGTTAACCGAGAGGTGACGTGCAGAGACCCACACCTTTCATCTGCCCTTTGGAGAATGGGGATCACCCCTTTCGATATTTATATGCAGCTGGGCCTCCAGCATGAGGGAGGATCCATCCCGTTTGAGCAGGACCTTCTCATCCCTTCTGCCGACGACTGGATGAGCTTGTTAGGGATGATGCTGAATCCCATGGATTACTCGGGCCCATAGTTCAAGTTACTCTGGTTGTCCATGAAATTTGCCCGTCGCATTCCAGAGACTGAGGCCAAGGCCATTGTGAAGGCTCGTGCCTTGATTTTGTACACCATAGGAGCTATGATATTCTGCCACTGGAATGAGTTGGTGAATTCCCGTTTGTTGTCACTCATAACAGACATCACCTTCCCTACTCCGTATAATTAAAATGTGGCCCTTCTTGTCCACTTGTATGATGGGTTAGATAAGGCCAGTCGTTACAGCAGTAGATCTTTGATTGGCTTTTACCCAGTCATTGAGGTGCGTGTCGAATCCTTTTCCTTCATACCATTCCTTGGACAATGGATGCTACTTCTGATTATGATTTTACGCTAGTCTACTTTTTTTTAATCATTTTCATTATCTGGCCCCTTTTTTGATCGACCGAACGCCTCCTTTTCTGTGCATGATGCTGTGGTATAAGGATAACCATGGCTGCACGCGCTTGTTTTCTGATATTGCGTGGGGGTCAAACGTCAATGCCGTCATCCCCAATGACGTAAGTGATTGCCCTGCCCTTTGTTGTATGTCTTTTTGCCCTTCATATCTGATCTTTCCTATCTTTTGCAGTTCTACACCAGGCTGTACCTTCGGTCGAACACTGGTCTCATTCCTGCGACTCAGGAGGCTTATCAGGCCTCACGTCAACACTACATTTTGGAGGATCCCTGAGTGACGAAGTGTTACCTGGGTGAGAGGCTCTTTTGGTAGCTGATGGGTAGCCCTTTGGTTCCGTTTCACCCTCCATCCGGTTTGTCAGATTGGAGGACGGTGCCTGAACAGGAATTGATCGCTGCTCTGTAGGGCTTCGAGGCTAGTGCTTTTATCAATCCAGTGAGAGAGTACAGCTCTTGGTGTGAGCAGTACGGCATTGTTCTGATCCTTCAGCATGCCTACGCTCCAAGTGGCAGTGCGTGTTTCGCCGGAGGAGGCCTTTTGGGGCCTCAGATTCGCCCGAAAGATATGGATGATTATGTACCGGATGATGATTAGTCTTGTTGTATCATGTGATCATGTATCATCTATTGTACAACCTTCAACATATATCAAATTTCTTTTGCCCGATGTCTTCTTTTCTGATCGTCGTTTGAGCCTTTATGCGATCCTAATCGAGCTAATGGTAGAGAATTCATGTTCCACAGCATCCCGAGTGGGCCCATCCCTTGATTTCAGTGCAAAGTGGGCCCGAGCGGTAGTCTGACTACCGTCCGTTGACATTTTGGAGCCGTTATGGCTCTGTCAGGTTGCAGGAGCGGAAGAAGCATGCATGCAGTACTCGGATTACCGCGGGCGGTAATCCGATTACCACCCCTGCTCATCTTTTGTTCCAGTGAGCTCCACTCTTCTCTGTTCATCCAAATTTGTTCCTCTGTTTATTCCTTCTCTACTTTGATAGTCCAAACCTTGTCTTTTATCCCCTTCTTTTCCTTTTTGTCTTACCTTCTTCTTCCCTTTGTCTTTTTCCCCTTTGTCTCTATTATGGCTGACTTTAGAGAGTATGTTGGTGGGTCCAACAATGATGAAATGATGGGTTCTTTTAAAGTAAGGGGTGCCTCCCCTTTATTGGTTCATGATGGGTTTGTGGGTGAGGGCCCATTTATGGGTGTTGATGATGGCTTGAGGGATAGTAATGGTGGGTTGGTGGGTCCTCTTGAAAAAGTCATGCCATTTATGGCATTGCTCCTACCACGATTGATGGTAGAGATGGAGTTTTAGGTGGCTTGGGTTTCGATGGATTGGATGGCTCCGTGCTTAGTGGGCCATTTGATGGGCTATCTTTTGATGTGATGGGCGTGGATGGTACGGATGATAGCATGATGATGATAGGCGGGACGGATCTTGATGGGATGTGCTTGGATGGTGGAGATGGTGAGCTGATTGCTTCAGATGGTTTAGATGGGATGGATGGGGTCAGGATGGATGGTGGGCCCCATTTTGATGGATTGGGTTTGATGAGTGGTTTGGATCTGACGGGTGACGGGACTTTCATTCACGGCTAAGGTCAGATATTCAGCACGAATTTTGAGGTAGTGATGGGACATGTAGTTATTGTCAAGGATCGAGGTGCCAGTCCAGTCAGCTGTTGGAGTGGCCTGAGTGTTCCAACTTCTGGGGCATTTCTTTCCAGACAGCCCCTGATATGGCAATCGTTGGCGGTTCGGGTCCACCTATTGCCGCTTTTCAGGACACGCTTCCCTATGCAATGGGAGAGTCGGGCTTTTTCTAGCATCATGAGATTGATCTGTTGGATGAGGGCATGCTTATTTTTTATTATTCGCCCGTTGATTCAAGCCTCCAAATTGTTATGGGCGTGCCCATCCGTACCTGTTGCCTACAGCCACGTAGTACATGCTCCGGGAGACTGCGTATCTAGATCGAGAGTTTGACAGCTTCCGAGGTCTTTGAGCTGGACTCCTTGGGCTTCCGAGAGGTCCTCCATTTTTATTGAGTTCGCTTGGATTTGCGACTGTTGAGCGCGGCGTCTTATGATTGGGTTCCAGCGCTGAACCTATTCTCATTCAACTATCTTGAGTTGGGTCCATCTCTGGAGGAGTTCACTCACTTGTCCGAACTTCCTTTTACCCAGGAGCCGTATGTCCCTTCATCGTAGTTGGTTCGTCCTTCTGACTTAGGACCATGGTTTGGCTTTTCGGCCACCTTTCCTACTGTGGAGAGTCGAGTTGATGAGTTCTCACTTAAGCTTTTGTACAATCGATGTTTGACTGCTCGAGGGGGCCCAGGATCCGACTGTCAGCTTCAGTGCTTGAACGCACTGATCTTTTGTATCCTGGCGGAGCTGATATTCTCTTGATGGCGGTGGTCGTCCTTAGGGATCTTGTTTGACGTCTTTCGCCATGTCTTGGCCCATCGGAGCATCGTCTCGGTAGTGCTGGCAAAGTTGTTTTTGGGTTTGTCCGAGTGTTCACTCCGGCAAACTCATGTCCTTAGAGGTTGTTGTACGTTTCTTCAGTTATCTTCTACTCTGTCTCTCTTTTCTTTTCCGCTCTTTTACCTACCTGTACCTCATATTTGGGCCATGCTCCTCCTTAGGAGTGGTTATAGGAGCACCTGCACATGACCCCGGTTGAGTGTCGAATATTACATATTAGACCCTGGTTATTACCTGTTTTTACAAACATGATCTTGTTTAATGCCATATTTTAATCATGTTTGTGCTGCAAGGTGAATTTAAGAGCTTGGACTGAAAAGGGGTACTAAAAGCATGGAATTAACACTCCAAAGTCACCAAGGCAAGGGACAGACTCCAGAGGACCGAGATCGATGATTTTACGCGGCCAAGATTCAACAAAATCACGTGTGTCACACTAGAGAGGCCTAAAAGTCGTCAAGAATTCAAGATCACAGGGTTTTCGCCATCTGATTGGTTTGAAACTTTATATCTAGCTTGAGGATCATAAATTAGCCGTACATGTCAAAATTTAGCCCTTCTATTCCTTTAGAAGTGGTCCAACGTACAGATCAGCCCACATATCAGCGATCTGGGGCCCACCTGATCTCTGGATATGCTTCAAAATTGGTCTCGAGAGTTTAAATAAGATGAGAAAATGGGTGGATGGATCGGATCTCTCATTAACATCACAGTGGACCTCACCTTGAGTGGAGTGTGCATAGTGCACATGTGCACTAGTTGTGCACTGCAACTCAAAGTCGGGTCAAACCGACTTTGATCCGCAGCAGTTGCCAAAAATGGAAACTTCCGTTTCTTCTGCGTGAAATAGGGGCACCGTTTAAAAGTCGGTGGGCCACCATCATAGCCCACATGGACAATCCAATCCGTCCATCATGAAGATGAGATCGAGCAGGTCAAACCCAAGTCGACCATGTGCAACCATGCACACGCACACGCCCGCTACAGCAGTCAGAAGAAGGCCATTCCGCCACGTTCAAAGCAGTACAACTGATGTGATTCTTTAGGCTACACCAATTTCGGATCAAAAACTTGGTTTTTCGGGCCAAGAATCCACAAGGTAGCTAATGGATAGAGTGGATTTCTCCATCGACATTGATCATGTGCCCCACCACTCATCAGCGTAAGAGAATTGCACAGACTGAGCGCGTCCATAAGAAACGGTGCGATTTCATTTCAAAAAGATGGGCCATGAGCATGGGATGATGATCTTGGACCGTCCAGTGAATGCAGCACATGTCTATTACCAGAAAACATAGGATTTTCGATGTTGGAAGGAAGATTTGCATGGCGATGACGATCGAATGAAGAGCCATACGGGATTAACAGCAGGGAAAATGGAAGCCAAACCAGATTAATCAGGCCAATCCAAATCATCCAAACCCTTCACATGGGGCAACCGATCATCACCAAGGACTCTGAATGGGATAGGTCATCCAATCAGATCCTTCTCTTATGCAAAATCTCAGTCACGTTTGTGCGTTTCTCTCTGTCCAAAACAGAGTTTGCGCAAGAACCTGCGTAGCTTGAAGTCAGTTCTCCAAACCGACCTAGCCACCACCGAAGCATTGAACCCACTCTCATTTAGCCTCCCATACACCATCTTTCAAATCTATAAAAGAGAGGGAAGAAAGGGAGGGAAGCATCCATTCTTTAGGACTGGTTTAGAATTTTCTTTATTTCTTTTTTGTTTTAATTTTGGGGTGTTCCAGTCGCATCATGGCTAGCTAAAGCTCTTAGCTAGGGCTAAGAGGTGAAGCTTGTGGCGTGATGGGTAGTGTTCTACTGGTTTGATTCATGTTATGAACTAATTTGATTCTGGTTTGATTATTAAGGAATGCCTTTAGTTGTTAATGATTTGTTGTGACTGAAATTACAATAGATCTACGATGGCTTGAGTATTTCTTTTTTCCTCTTTGTGATTATGAAGTCAGGAAGCTCTATTGTTTACTATCGTCTCATGGGCATGGTTAGATGACGGCACCCTTCCTACCGTTCATACATCACTCAGTTGACCGTGAATTGGTTTAATTTTGTTGTTTGCTTTATATCATGGGCATCGTTTTGTGATGGAATCCATTCTAATTTACACCTGTCTGATCTCTTGAAAACTAGATTAAATGAAGTTCAGAATTGATTTTCAGGTTATATCTTCCAACTGGATGAAGATGGGACTCAAAGTCCAGTTAAGTTCATGAATCGACCGTAGATCTCCCTGATCTCTACAAGTGGATCCTCTGAATCCCTAGTTTCCTTCCTCTAAATTCCTTAAGTTTTAGATTAGTATTTCACTATTATTCCTCAAAATCATTCGATTTAGATTTCATCTTAATCTAGTTCTAGTTCTAGTGAGTTTCAGATTACGTACAGGTTTCAGTCCCTTGGGATTCGACCTCGGTCCCACCGAGTTTATTACTACATCACAACCCTATACTTGGGGAGTGAACAACCCCTCTTCTCTCATTACTGAATTCTCATCGTGGTGATGTGTTGTCTTTACTGCTTGACGGCCTCCCTCTCGGCGCTGAGGCTACAGAGGCACTCTACCGCCATATGTTCTCTCAGCTTCGTAGGTGGGAAGTTAGCTGGGAAGCTCCATGGCTTTGTCGTACGCCGTTGATTTGTAGTGTCACTTGTACTCCTTTGTTGTTGTTGGGCTTCAGAGGGTGCTACTATTATCATCCCATGCGGTTCCTTCGGTAGTTTGGCTTTTAGTAGGACATCCCTGACTTTGCTTTCTCGGGATTTAGACAGCTCCTCTTCCTCCAAGCTTGACGGCTCTTTATCGACGAGTCTAGACTTCTTCTCAGGGCTGCTTAGATGCAGAAGCTTTGGAGTTCGAGTCCTGGGCTCCTCCTCTAGCAGCTGTGCCAAATCAGCAGTGGGTGGCATAGCATTCGCTTTACCGTCAGGTCCCTGGTTGGCATTTGGCAAATGATGTGGATGATCGGGACATTGTCGGTGATGCGGCTTCATCCTTGTTAAGGGTTGATGACTCCTTAGAGGCGTTCGTGGAGAGGCCTTTTATCGACCCGTAATTCTTGCTTGCTACTCATGGCCATCTCATTTCCAAACTCGTTGTCCTTCGTCATGCTTGTGAGGATATGGCCTGTCATCTGGCAGTGGGGCGGCGATATGATGAGAGCATGATTGCATCGCGCCGCCTGGTGAGGGACAAGGTCTTTTACCTGTGCATGGAGGTGGAGAGACTCAGGCAGAGGCTGTCGGTGTGTGAGGATTAGGGTGGAGGCTTACTTGTTGATCCTTGACTTGCTAGCTGCTTAGTCTGTGCATGCATTTTTATTTTGTTTTTGTAAAGAAAAGAAAACAATGTGCTTATATACAAAAGAGGTTTAAAAGAAATAAAAAATTTTCTTGTGCCAAATTTGTTGGTGCTTGCTCATGTTTGTATTTGTGCTTTGAATGATTAGGATCGGAATATTGTGCTTAGCCCACATTGAGTTCAATAATCTAAGTTGTGTACGAGGGATCTTAGTTCCTTGAGAGTGTGCATTGGGATTGTCCCCTTTGGATTTGGGCAGAGTCTGATAGAATACTGATCCGGCATTTATCTTTTCCTTGTATCTCTTCGATCTGCTTTTTTGCTTCAGCTTCCTTTGTACCTGCACTTTTGATTTTTTTTTATTTTTTTATTTCTTACCGCTTTTGCCTGCAACACCTTTTTAGGTTTTCACTACGACTGGCTTTCCCGTCGTTTTTGCCCGTAGTGTCCTTTTGGATTTTCATTATGTCCTGGGTTTTAGTTCTTACCTACCCTTAGCAGCTGTGCTTTTTTTTACCATTGGCGTCTTTTCAGGTTTTCATCAAGTCTGCTACATGCCCGTTGTTTTTACTCGAGCCGCCCTTTCGGGTTTTCAACTCGCCCTTCTTGCTTAGGCGTGTTGTTTTTTTTTTTTTTGAAGTACGGGGAGAGACAGAGAGGTTTCCTTCATAGCTGGTCGATTGGTTACCCTCCTATCCTTATCTTTGATCACAATCATAAGCTGTTTTATGTTGGTCGGATTATTTGGGGATGTGGGATGACCTTATTTTCTTTCATCTTCTTTTTGAGTTTCTGTCTTTTCTTCTTCTTCTTTTTTTCTCTTTTTTTCTCTTTTTTATTCTTCTTTTGTAACGACCTTGGAATTTTTGTGCTAATCTTTCCTTAAGTAGTTGCTTTGGGGTACTTAGTGCTTTACTCGATTGCTTGTGAAATCCGTATCAATCACTTTAAATTGTATCTGCATGGCTCTAAACGTGTAGATTAGTGAGCGCTACGTTACTCTGAAATCTGGGATCCATCGCTAAATCCAGTTGTTCTGGGGAATTTTTGGAAGATCTGGATCGGACCTAGACCACGCGTCGAAAGTCCGATGGCGATGATCTTAGGCTGTTGCGGTCACCGAGTTGGGCTTGATCTTCACCTCGAAAATCAAGTCGATCTGATGTTCTGGGTCGATTCGGTTGAGCTCGGAGTGAAGAGTGTGAGAACGGTTGGAATTTAATAAGCTTTTATTGAAATCTGAGTCGTGTCGCTTGCGCGACGATTTTAAGCATTCTGACCGTTGGTTTCTGACCCAATTTCACCCTCTGATCAGGATGGTTGGCCCAGGCATATCCTAGTGCTTGTGGACTTGATCGAGTTTCCGTGACCGTTGAATTGAGTGTGGTCTGCCACGGCTGATCTGAAGAGCCGGTCGGTATGAAAACTCAGCCTGACCTAGATCCATGGTCAATGAGCTTAAGTCCGACCTTTCGTGGTTATAGGCCCACCAGAAGTGCTTCGTTGGATCGAGAAAGGCGTGCTTTGGTTATAACCTAAGTATACCTTGACCCTGGGGTTATTTCCATCATTTTAAGGCCTATATATAGTCCTTAAACCCTAGCTCTCATTTCCATACGAATTTTCTCTAACCCTAGCTTGGAAAGAGAGTGGAAAAGAGAGAGTTAGTGAGAGAGATTGGTTGGTGATTCATCTTGATTTCTTCCTTGTTCTTCTTCATCTTCGAACCTTCCCTTTGAATCGTTCTTCTGACGATTCTGAGTTCCTTTGGGGTAAGTTAACCTAACCCTAACCTGTGTTAGAGCTTAGACTAGACTTGGTGTTGTTGTATCTCATTTCTATCCTTATTTTAGGGTATTCTAGCGCCGTTGACGAAGACAACTCGTCTAAATCAGCTCGGCGGTTCTTTCTTTGCTTAAGGTGCGGACTTTAAGTGTATAGGTTATGGTTTTCAAGGCTTTCAATCCCAGTTAGTGATTTATTCTTGTTATGGATGAGATTTCACATGCCAAATGTTGTGTTTACATTGCTTTCCTGATATGCATGTGCTATATTGAGATTTGTGTATTCTAAGTGTATTTATAAAGTACCGTATACGTATAAAATACGCACTTGTGTTTGCCATGATTATTTGTCGGGTATGTATGCTAGATGCATGTATGACAACTCCTTAGTAAAAGGAATTGCCTAAGTGCATGTATTTCAACATACGCCATGTATGTTGTACCATGTGTGCTAAGTGTTGGTAGAAATGCATGAATGATCTAAGTGTAACTTATTACACTTGTTGCGGGCGTTGAGAAGTGATTCTCAATACTCCTATGGATGCGCATGTTTTCCTTTATGCAGTTACATTCCAAGTTATTTAAATTCAAGCATCTCCTATGCTTACATTTATGTTAAGTTGATGTTCTTCAGATGTATATGTACCATGATTTGAGCTGTTAATCCATTACTGCTTTACATTCCATATGAATATCTGTAGTTGTGTAAGATGTTTGGGACTATGTCTTAGTCCAGGAAATCGGTAATTGACCCTATGAATCGTGGTTGAGATTGCTTTCGCCACGTAGGACGTATTAGACGAACCCGAGCCGTATTAGAGTTGGCGGTAGTGGTTTGGCCACGCGGAGTGTTTGCGCACTCTATGTCGTTCAATTCAACGTGCGCTCGTGCTAGTCGAGTTCGTCAAGTAACTCGATTGTCCGATGTATGTTAACCATGTATGGACGCTACTGCTTGAATCTAGGGTACCGAACTTACCAGTGAAATCCTAATAACCATGGTACCTGATCCGCTAAGACTCATGAGCCGGACATGGTGGTATGGGACACCGTGGTCGAGCTGTCGGCCTACGCTGGGGTGACGAGCCTCCCCGTAGTGACCAGTGAGCAACTAAACTCGTGAGCCGATTATGGTGGTATGGGACACTATATTCGTGCTGTCGGCCTACATTGATTGGTGACGAGCCCTTTGTAGTGACCTCGAGCATACCTGGATACCGCAAGGAGGTGACGAGCCGATCTGTGGTAGTAAGGGCATGAAAGGCGTGCATTGATTGGTGACGAGCCCTTTGCTACGACCTCAACTATATGATCGTATGAGATATCTAGGATTGACGACCCTAGTATGGATCACTATTTGGATGGTGATATGAGGAAGGTACCTTAGCTCCCCAATCCTGTTGTGTGAAATGGACTAATAACAACTTGGTAATCATATCCATGCACCGCATTTGCATGTGCTTTGTAGATGTGGCGCACTTTGAGGCGATGTCATGCGTAACATAAGATGAAGACGCTGAGGGTGTACGCGTGAGGGCACGCATCATATTGCATTCATACTTGCATTAACAAGAGTACTTAGGATTTAATTACTTATCCTGCTTTATCATTACTGTTTGATTGAACTGATAACATGTTAACCAGTGCCTTATTGTTCCACTGAGTTGATCACTCACTCCCACGTTTCTGGGGCGGTGTTACACACCCACCAGACTCTGTCTTAGGCCCTGATGTTGCAGATGTGGATGCGACGTCTGAGGCAGAGCGGGAGCTGGATGACGACGAGGCTGCCTTCTCCTATATGCAGTTTTCAGACGGGTTCTAGCGAGCCTCGGTCTGATGCGCGGGATCTCTGGGATTATTTTTGGGAACTGAAATGATGTAATTTGATACTTATAATTTTGTTAAATAACACTTTTACACGATCTGGTTGTATATGTAATTCAGGGATTTACACTTGTACACATTTTACTATAAGTCTTCCGCTTGCTTTATTCACTTGTCCCTGAATCATATCTGTGTTTTGGCTCAATCTATTCCATGTTTTATGTACTAATACAGTCAACATACATTCATCCTTAACTATGTTGCATAAGTGATGTTTTGGAACTCGGGAGCTGAGTTATGCTGGACCCCCGAATTTCAGGGCGTTACATCTTTTGACTAGTGAAATGCTGGTTCCGTTTCTTCCCCACTTTTTTTTGTTGATCCCAGCTTCGCGATTGTAATCATTGACAAGGTTAGGTATGGTTACCCGTGATAGAACGTTGATGGGCTCAAGAAGATCCTCTCCTCTCAAACTGGTGAGCCGAAGGGTGCCTCCTGGGAGAACCTCCCGAATGATCAGTGGTCCATCCTACAAGGGTTTGAACTTTCATTTGAGATCTGGCAAGTGCGGCGGTAAGATACACTTCATGACCATGTCACCAACTTTGAAGCTCCTCTTCTAGACCCTATTATTGTAGGCTCGTACAATCCTTCTTTGATAACATTGCGAGTGGCTTTACACATGCATGCGCTTTTCATCTGCCAGATGCAGTTGATCAAATCTTGCTTGTTGTCACTCGCCTTCCTTTACTTCGCTTCCAGCAGTATTCAGAGTGATGGAATTTCGATCTCGACTGACAGCACCGCTTCCATTCTGTATGTGAGTTCATAAGGAGTTACGCCTGTAGCAGACCGTACAGATGTCTGATAAGCCCAGAGTGCATATGGGAGCATTTCTGACCAGACCCGATACGTCTTGACCATCTTCTCCAATATATGAATAATAGTCTTATTTGCAGCTTCGACCCCACCATTCATTTGAGGGTAGTAGGGACTTGACCGATGATGCTGAATCTTGAACTTGTCGAGGAAATCGCCTATCCTTTTATTGATAAAGGGAGTTCCGTTGTCTGTAATGATGGCCTGGGGAATCCCGTACCGGCTAATGATATTGTTCTTCATGAACTTTACCACGTGAGATGCTGTAATGGTAGTGTAGGATGCTACCTCTATCCATTTGGTGAAGTAGTCTACTGCCACCAAGATGTATGCATGCCCATTTGAAGCTTTGGGGTTAACTTTGCCGATGATGTCAAGTCCCCAGATAGAGAAGGGCGATGGTGTCGTCAGATTGTATAGTTCGAAAGCAGGCGCATGGGTCTGGTTCACATGCTCCTGACATTTAAGGCACTTCCTGACGTGTTTGCAGTCATTTATCTCTATTGTTACCCAGTAATAACCAAGCCGTAGGATCTTCTTTGTCATCATATGTCCGTTCATGTGTGGGTCGCATACTCTTTCGTGAGTTTCTGACATGATTTGAGTTGCTTCTATTTCATCCACGCAACGGAGGAGGACTTGATTGAAGGATCATTTGTAGAGGATGCCCCCAGTGATCGTAAATTGGGCCGCTAGCAGTTAGATAGTGCGACGAGCGGTTGATGCCACTCCTTCCTGGTACTTTTGATGCTCAAGATATTCTCTAATGTCTGCATACCATGGCTAATCATTCGGAGAGGTTTCGGCTTTGTCGATCTCCAGGTAGAATGCGGGTTCTTCCTGAAGTTCGTGGTGAGTTTCCATTCGACAGTTCCCCTAGGGATCTCCAGCATCAAGGCGAGGGTAGCCAGGGCATTTGCTAATTGATTCTTGGTTGGGGGCATATAAGAGAAAGTGATCTCTTTGAATTCCTCGATCAGATTCTCCAGGTAAATATGATAAGGGATCATCTTTTCATCTTTGGTCTTCCAGTCGTCATTCGTCTGATTGATGATGAGTTGTGAGTCTCCGAAGACCCGCAACCTTTTCACGTTGAGGATGATGGCTTCTCTTAGACCAGCGATGCATGCTTCATATTCAGCTACATTATTAGTGCAGTGGAATGCCAATCGCCTAAATATGGGGATTGGGACGTCGTCGGGAGAGTAGAGTATTGCTCATACCCCACTTCCTTTTAAATTTGCTGCTCAGTCGAAGAAGAGTGTTCACTCTCCTGCCTTTCTTTCTTCTTCTTCCTCAATCAGGAGGTTGTCCTCATCAGGGAAGGTCTTCAATGGTTGATAATCCGGCAGGGAGTGTGCTACTAAATGATCGGCCAGTGCTTACCTCTTGATTGCTTTTTGAGTGACATAGGTGATGTCGAACTCATAAAGAAGCAGTTGCTATTCTGCGATTCTCCCTATTAGTGCTGGTTTTTCGAACAAGTACTTTAACGGGTCCATGCGAGTGAGCAGAAGGATTAGGTGGGTGATCATGTATTATCGTAGTTGTTGTGTCGTCCAGACCAGGGCAAGACATGTGTTCTCTATGCTAGAATATTTAGATTCATATCTTGTGAACCTTCGGCTAAGATAGTAGATCGCTTGCTCCTTTCTTCATATAGCATCGTGTTAGTCGAGAACTCATCTGATTGCTTCGGTTTCGACAGAAATGTATAACAGCAATGGCCTACCTGGTGTAGGTGGCATAAGCACTTGAGGGTTTAGTAGGTACTTCTTGATCTCGCCGAAGGCCTCTTGGCAGTCGTCGTTCCATTCCTTTGGCGAGTTCTTCCTGAGAAGCTTGAATATGGGCTTACAGATAGGTGTGAGTTGTGCGATGAATCGGCTGATGTACTGGATTCGTCTGAGGAAACCCCAAATTTCCTTCTCAGTTCTTAGAGTCGGCATCTCGATGATTGCTTTGGTCTTGGTCTCGTCCACCCGGATGACATCTTCGCTGACGATGAAGCCTAATAGTTTGCCCCCGGTTGCTCCGAAAACACATTTTTGCGGGTTGAGGCGGAGCTTGAACTTTTTCAGCCTGTTGAAGAGCTTTTTGAGGTCTTCAAAATGCCCTTCGATCGTGCAAGATTTGATGATCATGTTGTCCACATAAACTTTCATTTCCTTGTTTATCATGTCGTGGAACAAGGCAGTCATGGCTCGCTGATATGTAGCTCTTACCACTACGCCAAAACTGTGAAAAAAGGACGGTCCAAAATCGTCTCAAATGACCAAAAAGGACGGTCATGGACAGTCGCATGGGCCGTCAAATTTTAACGTGTTATATTACTTAAAGGATGGTTGAAAATCGTCATTCTTATTGACGAAAAAAGGACGGTCATGGACAGTCTCTTATGAGCCTTTAAAGGACAGTCATGGACCGTCCTTTAAAAGGACGGTCATGGACCGTCCTTAAAAAGGACTGTCATGGACCGTCTCTTATGGCCTTTCAAAGGACGACTATGTACCGTCCTTTAAAAGGACGGTCATGGACTGTCCTTAAAAAGGACTGTCATGGACCGTCTCTTATGAGCCTTCAAAGGACGGCCACAGACCGTCCTTAAAAAGGACTGTCATGGACTGTCATGGACCGTCCCTTTTGAGAATTTGAGAAGATCACCTGTTACAATATATTTCATCGTATTCTTCCCGATATACACCTGTTATATAATATATTTCATCATATTCACATTCATATCCATCTAAACCCAAACTACGCAAATCCAACATAAACTACATTCATCCAAACATAAACTACATCCATCCAAACACAAACAATCTTATCCACATTACATTCATTTACACATAAATATATATAAGTTTAACATCATAAATAAAAAAAGAAAAAAAAATAGCAACAATTTTCTTTTTGTGTCTTTCATTTGAAAAAAAAAATATTAAACCAGCAAAACATTATAATTCAGAATTATGAAGAATTGCATAAACTTCTTCCAAAAAAGTGGGCACTTTTTTAAAATAAAACTGATCATTAAAATAAAACTAATGCAAGCAAATAATGCAAAAAAGCATTTCAATTCAAGTTAATAGAAACAACAACAAAAATTAAAGCTCTGTTAAAAGGGGCATGTGTTAAAAGGGATACATTCTTGTTTGTTGCCATGTGATTGGGCTACAATTCAAGTTAATAGAAATAACAACAAAAATTAAAGCTTTGTAAAAAGGGACATGTGTTAAAAGGGATACATTCTTGTTTCTTACCATGTGATTGGGCTACATTATTATAGCAATTGGGTTTGGGTTCGAGATCGGGTTTAGGTTTGGATTTTCAAGTTTAGCTTTAGGATTAGGTTAGGGAGTTGAGATTAGGATTAGGTGTAGCTCTAGGTTTAAGGATTTGAGAATACATTTAGGTTTTAGGTTTAGGTTTAGGTTATAGGTTATAGGTTATAAGTTTAGGTTATAGGTTATATAGGTTATAGGTTAAGGTTTATGTCATAGGTTTTGGTTTTGGTTTAGGTTAAAGTTTAGGTTTAGGTTATAGGTTTAGGTTAAGGTTTAGGTTTTAGTTATAGGTTATAGTATATAGGTTATAGCTTTAGGGAATTGAGAATAGGTTAAGGTTAAGGTTTAGGTTTAGGAAATCGGGTCCGAGTTCGAGATCAGGTGTAGGTTTGGGTTTTCAAGTTTAGATTTAAGTTTAAGTTAGGGAGTTGAGATTAGGATTAGGTGTAGGTTTAGGTTTAAGGATTTGAGAATATATTTCGATTTTAGGTTTAAGTTTAGGTTTTAGGCTTAGGTTTAAGTTATAGGTTTAGGTTAGAAGTGCAGGTAATAAGTTTAGGTTTAGGTTAGGTTATAGGTTAAGGTTTAGGTTTAGGAAATCGGGTTCGGGTTCGGGATCGGGTTTAGGTTTGGGTTTTCAAGTTTAGGTTTAGGTATAGGTTAAGGAGTTGAGATTATGAATAGGTGTAGGTTTAGGTTTAGGGATTTGAGAATACATTTAGGTTTTAGGTTTAGGTTTAGGTTTAGGTTATAGGTTATAGGTTTAAGTTTAGGTTTAGGTTAAGGTTTACATTTAGGTTTAGGTTAAAAGCTATAGGTTTAGGGAATTGAGAATAGGTTAATGTTTAGGTTTAGGAAATCGGGTTCGGGTTTGGTAACGGGTTTAGGTTTGGGTTTTCAAGTTTAGGTTTAGGTTTAGGTTAGGGAGTTGAGATTAGGATTAGGTGAAGGTTTAGGTTTAGGGATTCGAGAATACATTTAGGTTTTAGGTTTTAGGTTTAGGTTTAGGTTATAGGTTATTGGTTTAGGTTAAGGTTTAGGTTTAGGTTTAGGTTTAGGTCATAAGCTATAGGTTTAGGGAATTGAGAATAGGTTTAGGTTTAGGTTTAGGAAATCGGGTTCGGGTTCGGGATCGGGTTTAGGTTTGGGTTTTCAAGTTTAGGTTTAGGTTAAGTTTAGGGAGTTGAGATTAGGATTAGGTGTAGATTTAGGTTTAGGGATTTGAGAATACGTTAGGTTTTAGGTTTAGGCTTAGGTTATATGTTATATAGGTTATTGGTTTAGGTTTAGGTTTAGGTTAAGGTTTAGGTTTAGGTTTAGGTTTAAGTTATAAGCTATAGGTTTTGAGAATTGAGAATAGGTTAAGGTTTAGGTTTAAGAAATCGGGATCGAGTTGAGGTTTGGGTTTTCAAGTTTAGGTTTAGGTTTAGGTTAGGGAGTTGAGATTAGGATTAGGTGTTGGTTTAGGTTTAGGGATTTGAGAATACATTAAGGTTTCGGTTTAGAAAATTGGGTTCGGGTTCGAGATCGGGTTTAGGTTTGAGTTTTCAAGTTTACGTTAGATTTAGGTTAGGGAGTTGAGATTAGGATTAGGTGTAGGTTTAGGGTTTGAGATTTGAGAATACATTTAGGTTTTAGGTTTATGCTTAGGTTATAGGTTATAGGTTTAGGTTTAGGTTTAGGTTAAGGTATAGGTTTAGGTTTCGGTTTAGGTTATAAGCATTAATAGGTTTAGGGAATTGAGAACAAGTTAAGCTTTAGGTTTAGGAAATCGGGTTCGGGTTCGAGATCGGGTTTAGGTTTAGGTTTAGGTAAGGGAGTTGAGATTAGGATTAGGTGTAGGTTTAGGTTTAGGGATTTGAGAATACATTTAGGTTTTAGGTTTAGGTTTAGGTTATAGGTTACAGGTTTAGGTTTAGGTTTAGGTTTAGGTTTAAGCTTAGGTTTAGATTATAAGCTATAGGTTTAGGGAATTGAAATTAGGTTAAGGTTTAGGTTTAGGTTAAGGTTAAGGTTTAGGTTTAGGTTTAGGTTATAAGCTATAAGTTTAAGGAATTGAGAATAGGTTAATGTTTAGGTTTAGGAAATCGGGTTCGAGTTTGGGATTGGGTTTAGGTTTTCGTTTTCAAGTTTAGGTTTAAGTTTAGATTAGGGAGTTGAGATTAGGATTAGGTGTAGGTTTAGGTTTAGAGATTTGAGAATACATATTGGTTTTAGGTTTAGGTTTAGGTTATAGGTTACAGGTTTAGGTTTAGGTTTAGGTTAAGGTTTAGGTTTAGGCTTAGTTTTGGGTTATAAGATATAGGTTTAGGGAATTGAGAATAGGTTAAAGTTTAGGTTTAGGAAATCGGGTTCGGGTTTAGGTTTGGGTTTTCAAGTTTAAGTTTAGGTTTAGGTTAGAGAGTTGAGATTAGGATTAGGTTTAGGTTTAGGGATTTGAGAATACATTAAGGTTTAGGTTTGTGAAATCGGGTTCAGGTTCAGGATCGGGTTTATGTTTGAGTTTTCAAGTTTAGGTTTAGGTTTTGGTTAGGGATTTGAGATTAGGATTAGGTGTAGGTTTAGGTTTGGGGATTTGAGAATACATTTAGGTTTTAGGTTTAAGTTTAGGTTATAGGTTATAGGTTTAGGTTTAGGTTTAGGTTAACGTGTAGGTTTAGGTTTCGGTTTTGGTTTAGGTTATAAGCAAGAGGTTTAGGGAATTGAGAATAGGTTAAGGTTTAGGTTTAAGAAATTGGGTTCAGGTTCGGGGTCGGGTTTAGGTTTTGGTTTTCAAGTTTAGGTTTTGGTTTAGGTTAGGGAGTTGAGATTAGGATTAGGTGTAGGTATAGGTTTAGGGATTTGAGAATACATTTAGGTTTTAGGTTTAGGTTTAGGTTATAGGTTACAAGTTTAGGTTTAGGTTAGGTTAAGGTTATAGGTTATAGGTTTAGGTTTAGGTTTAGGTTAAGGTTTAGGTTTAGGTTTAGGTTTAGGTTATAAGATTTAGGTTTAGGGAATTGAGAATAGGTTAATGTTTAGGTTTAGGAAATCGGGTTCGGGTTCGGGATTGGGTTTAGGTTTGGGTTTTCAAGTTTAAGTTTAGGTTTAGGTTAGGGAGTTGAGATCAGGATTAGGTGTAGGTTTGGGTTTAAGGATTTGAGAATACATTCGGTCTTAGGTTTAGGTTTAGGTTATATGTTATAGGTTTAGGTTTAGGTTTAGGTTTAGGTTTTGGTTTAGGTTTAGGTTATATGCTATAGGTTAAGGTTTAGGTTTAGGAAATCGGGTTCGGGTTCGGGTTCGGGATCGGGTTTAGGTTTTGGTTTTCAAGCTTAGGTTTAGGTTTAGGTTTAGGTTAAGGAGTTGAGATTAGGATTAAGTGTAGGTTTAGGTTTAGGAGTTTGAGAATACATTTAGGTTTTAGGTTTAGGTTTAGGTTATAGGTTACCGGTTTAAGTTTAGGTTAGGTTAAGGTTATAGGTTATAGGTTTAGGTTTAGGTTTATTTTAAGGTTTAGGTTTAAGTTATAAGATATAAGTTTAGGGAATTGAGAATAGGTTAATGTTTAGGTTTAGGAAATTGGGTTCGGGTTCAGGATCCGGTTTAGGTTTGAGTTTTCACGTTTAATTTTAGGTTTT
Organism: Magnolia sinica; assembly: GCF_029962835.1. NCBI lineage: Eukaryota > Viridiplantae > Streptophyta > Magnoliopsida > Magnoliales > Magnoliaceae > Magnolia > Magnolia sinica. The sequence continues at coordinate 26,534,128 of NC_080581.1, forward strand.
GGTTAGGGAGTTGAGATTAGGATTAGGTGTAGGTTTAGGTTTAGGGATTTGAGAATACATTAAGGTTTAGGTTTAGGAAATCGTGTTCGGGTTCAGGATCAAGTTTAGGTTTGAGTTTTCAAGTTTAGGTTTAAGTTTAGGTTAAAGAGTTGAGATTGGGATTAGGTGTAGGTTTAGGTTTAGGGATTTGAGAATACATTTAAGTTTTAGGTTTATGTTTAGGTTATAGGTTATAGGTTTAGGTTAAGGTATAGGTTTAGGTTTTAGTTTAGGTTATAAGCTATAGGTTTAGGGAATTGAGAATAGGTTAAGGTTTTGTTTTAGGAAATCAGTTTCGGGTATAGGATCGGGTTTAGGTTTTGGTTTTCAAGTTTCGGTTTAGGTTTAGGTAGGGGAGTTGAGATTAGGATTAGGTGTAGGTTTAGGTTTAGGGATTTGAGAATACATTTAGATTTTAGGTTTAGGTTTAGGTTATAGGTTTCAGGTTTAGGTTTAGGTTTAGGTTAAGGTTTTGATTTAGGTTTAGGTTTAGGTTATAAGCTATAGGTTTAGGGAATTGAGAATAGGTTAATGTTTAGGTTTAAGAAATCGGGTTCGGGTTCGGGATCGGGTTTAGGTTTGAGTTTTCAAGTTTAAGTTTAGGTTTAGGTTAGGGAGTTGAGATTAGGATTAGGTGTAGGTTTAGGTTTAGGGATTTGAGAATACATTAAGGTTTAGGTTTAGGGATTTAAGAATACATTAAGGTTTAGGTTTAGGAAATCGGGTTTGGGTTCAGGATCGGGTTTAGGTTTGAGTTTTCAAGTTTATGTTTAGGTTTAGGTTAGAGAGTTGAGGTTAGGAATAGGTGTAGGTTTAGGTTTAGGGATTTGAGAATACATTTTGGTTTTAGGTTTATGTCTAAGTTATAAGTTATAGGTTTAGGTTTAGGTTTAGGTTAAGGTATAGGTTTAGGTTTCGGTTTAGGTTATAAGCTATAGGTTTAGGGATTTGAGAATATGATAAGGTTTAGGTTTAGGAACAAAGGTTCAGGTTCGGGATCGGGTTTAGGTTTTGGTTTTCAAGTTTCGGTTTAGGTTTAGGTTAGGGAGTTGAGATTAGAATTAGGTGTAGGTTTAGGTTTAGGGATTTGAGAATACATTTAGATTTTAGGTTTAGGTTTAGGTTATAGGTTACAGGTTTAGGTTTAGGTTTAGGTTATAAGCTCTTGGTTTAGGGAATTGAGAATAGGTTAAGGTTTAGGTTTAGGAAATCGGGTTCAGGATCGGGTTTAGGTTTTGGTTTTCAAGTTAAGGTTTAGGTTTAGGTTAGGGAGTTGAAATTAGGATTAGGTGTAGGTTTAGGTTTAGGGATTTGATAATATATTTAGGTTTTAGGTTTATGTTTAGGTTATAGGTTACAGGTTTAGGTTTAGGTTAGGTTAAGGTTATAGGTTATAGGTTTAGGTTTAGGTTAGGTTAAGGTTTAGGTTTAGGTTTAGGTTTAGGTTTTAAGATATAGGTTTAGGGAATTGAGAATAGGTTAATGTTTAGGTTAAGGAAATCGGGTTCAGGTTCGGGCTCGGGTTTAGATTTGAGTTTTCAATTTAAGTTTAGGTTTAGGTTAGGGAGTTGAGATTAGGATTAGGCGTATGTTTAAGTTTTGGGATTTGAGAATACATTAAGGTTTAGGTTTAGAAAATTGAGTTCGGGTTCAGGATCGAATTTAGCTTTGAGTTTTCAAGTTTAGCTTTAGGTTTAGGTTAGAGAGTTGAGATTAGGAATAGGTGTAGGTTTGGGTTTAGGGATTTGAGAATACATTTACGCTTTAGGTTTATGTCTAGGTTATAGGTTATAGGTTTAGGTTTAGGTTTTAGTTAAGGTTTAGGTTTAGGCTTCAGTTTACGTTATAAGCTATAGGTTTAGGGAATTGAGAATAGGTTAAGGTTTAAGTTTAGGAAATAGGGTTTGGGTTCGGGATCGGGTTTAGATTTTCATTTTCAAGTTTCAGTTTTGGTTTAGGTTAGAGAGTTGAGATTAGGATTAGGTGTAGGTTTTGGTTTGGGGATTTGAGAATACATCTGGATTTTAGGATTAAGTTTAGGTTATAGGTTACATGTTTAGGTTTAGGTTTAGGTTAAGGTTTAGGTTTAGGTTATAAGCTATAGGTTTAAGGAATTGAGAATAGGTTAAGGTTTAGGTTTAGGAAATCGGGTTCGGGTTCGGGATCGGGTTTAGGTTTTGGTTTTCAAGTTTAGGTTTAGGTTAGGGAGTTGAGATTAGGATTAGGTGTAGGTTTAGGTTTAGTGATTTGATAATACATTTAGGTTTTATGTTTAGGTTTAGGTTATAGGTTACAGGTTTAGGTTTAGGTTAGTTTAAGGTTATAGGTTATCGGTTTAGGTTTAGGTTTAGGTTTAGGTTAAGGTTTAGGTTTATGTTTAGGTTTAAATTATAAGATATAGGTTTAGGGAATTGAGAATAGGTTAATGTTTAGGTTTAGGAAATTGGGTTCGGGTTCGGGTTCGGGATCGTGTTTAGGTTTGAGTTTTCAAGTTTCAGTTTAGGTTTAGGTTAGGAAGTTGAGATTAGGATTAGGTGTAGGTTTTGGTGTAGGGATTTAAGAATACATTAAGGTTTAGGTTTAGGAAATCGGGTTCGGGTTCAGGATCGGGTTTAGGTTTGAGTTTTCAAGTTTAGGTTTAGATTTAGGTTAGAGAGTTGAGATTAGGAATATGTGTAGGTTTAGGTTTAAGGAATTGAGAATACATTTAGGTTTTAAGTTTCTGTCTAGGTTATAGGTTATAGGTTTAGGTTTAGGTTTAGGTTAAGGTATAGGTTTAGGTTTCGATTTAGGTTATAAGCTATAGGTTTAGGGAATTGAGAATAGGTTAAGGTTTAGGTTTATCAAATCGGGTTCGGGTTCGGGATCGGGTTTAGGTTTTGGTTTTCATGTTTCGGTTTAGGTTTAGGTTAGGGAGTTGAGATTAAGATTAGGTGTAGGTTTAGGTTTAGGTATTTGAGAATACATTTAGATTTTACGTTTAGGTTTAGGTTATAGGTTACAGGTTTAGGTTTAGGTTTAGGTTAAGGTTTAGGGAATTGAGAATAGGTTAAGGTTTAGGTTTAGGAAATCGGGTTCGGGTTCGGGATCGGGTTTAGATTTTCGTTTTCAAGTTTCAGTTTTGGTTTAGGTTAGAGAGTTGAGATTAAGATTAGGTGTAGGTTTTGGTTTAGGGATTTGAGAATACATCTGGATTTTAGGATTAAGTTTAGGTTATAGGTTACATGTTTAGGTTTAGGTTTAGGTTTAGGTTAAGGTTTAGGGAATTGAGAATAGGTTAAGGTTTAGGTTTAGGAAATCGGGTTCGGGTTCGGGATCGGGTTTAGGTTTTGGTTTTCAAGTTTAGGTTTAGGTTTAGGTTTAGGTTAGGGAGTTGAGATTAGGATTAGGTGTATGTTTAGGTTTAGGGATTTGAGAATACATTTAGGTTTTAGGTTTAGGTTTAGGCTATAGGTTACAGGTTTAGGTTTAGGTTAAGTTAAGGTTATAGGTTATAGGTTTAGGTTTAGGTTTAGGTTTAGGTTTAGGTTTTAGTTTAGGTTTAGGTTATAAGATATAGGTTTAGGGAATTGAGAATAGGTTAATGTTTAGGTTTAGGAAACCAGGTTCGGGTTCGAGATTGGGTTTAGGTTTGAGTTTTCAAGTTTAAGTTTAGATTTAGGTTAGGGAGTTGAGATTAGGATTAGGTGTAGGTTTATGTTTCGGGATTTGATAATGCATTAAGGTTTAGGTTTAGGAAATCGGGTTCGGGTTCAGGATCAGGTTTAGGTTTGAGTTTTCAAGTTTAGCTTTAGGTTTAGGTTAGAGGGTTGAGATTAGGAATAGGTGTAGGTTTATGTTTAGGGATTTGAGAATACATTTAGGTTTTAGGTTTATGTCTAGGTTATAGGTTATAGGTTTAGGTTTAGGTTTAGGTTTAGGTTAAGGTATAGGTTTAGGTTTCGGTTTAGGTTATAAGCTATAGGTTTAGGGAATTGAGAATAGGTTAAGGTTTAGGTTTATGAAATCGGGTTCGGGTTCGGGATCGGGTTTAGGTTTTGGTTTTCCAGTTTCGGTTTAGGTTTAGGTTAGGGAGTTGAGATTCGGATTTGGTGTAGGTTTAGGTTTAGGGATTTGAGAATACATTTAGATTTTAGGTTTATGTTTAGGTTATAGGTTACAGGTTTAAGTTAAGGTTTAGGTTAAGGTTTAGGTTTAGCTTTTGGTTTAGGTTATATGCTATAGGTTTAAGGAATTGAGAATAGGTTAAGGTTTATGTTTAAGAAATCAGGTTCGGGTTCAGGATCAGGTTTAGGTTTTGGTTTTCAAGTTTAGGTTTAGGTTTAGGTTAGGGAGTTGAGATTAGGATTACGTATAGGTTTAGGTTTAGGGATTTAAGAATACATTTAGGTTTTAGGTTTAAGTTTAGGTTAAGGTTTAGGTTATAGTTTATAGGTTTAGGGTATATGTTTAGGTTGTAGTTATAGGTTTTGTGATTTGAGAATAAGTTTAGGAAATAGGTTAAGGGTGTGGTCCCTGCAAAAACAGATATAAACACGGCCTTCTCCAATTGGTCAGGCCCTTCCAATGCTGTCCATAGGAAATGGACAGTTTCATCATAGTTATAACAGTGGTTCCCATCTTTCAGGGACCCCTTCTCAACATCCGGATAGCTGCGACGCACATCCGGGTCTGGTCCATCAATTTCGAGTAAATACATAAACATGGTCTGTCCAAATGGCCAGGCCACTCCAATGTTGTCCATAAGAAATGAATAGCTTCATCATGGCCAGAACAACGGTTTTCACCTTCCAGGGACCCCCGCTCAACATCTGGATAGCTCCGACGCACATCCGGGTTTGCTCCATCAATTTTGAGTTAATACATTTAAAAACAACATAATTATATCTAAAAGCATTTGGAGACTTGGGGAAGGCCTTCCATATTCGTATTGTTGGTTATTCATCCCTTTGTCTATAAGCCACAATCAACCAACACTTTCTATTACTACTTGTACTCTGAAACCAACACAAATATAACTGGGAAACACTATAAGGAATAAGAAAAAATGAATTTACCTGTACACATCATTAAATGTTTTTCTATAAGGAGGTGATATTATATCTTTGATAGCCACAACCTGTATGACAGAGAAAAATGCAACCAATACAGTCTGTTACAATTTAAAGGAGAAAAAAGATTTGTGGCTGCACCGATATTCTAGTACATTACGAACGGCTGCCTACGTACCCAAAAAGTCAAATTGGGATCAAGCCACTGCGTAGTTCTTTTTAATTAACCAAGTTACTAAGGGTCATAAATTTCATATTTAACAAAATATCATTGAACGTTGTCTCAAATCGTTTTTGGTTGGTGCATTTAAAGAAATTCAAATACACAATCAATGTATATTCTTGTTACATCTCGTACTGCAACAAGAGATAACGTTTCATCAATACTTCAGTTACATTTGAAATTGAAATCCTTTAGTGACTTGGTTAATAAAAAACAAATGACAACAAGCCATAATTAATAAAAAAGATGCTAAAGATTAAATAAATAAAAAAGACAACTTGATCAAAAAAGGATTTCAGTGAATAATCAAGTTTTCGTCATACAATATGTCCTAGAGTTCAAAAATTTAAACAAAACTACTGAATATTCAAATTCTCATTAGGCATTTGGGCCAAACAACAATTTCACCCAATTGAATATCTTCAAATGTCCTATCATCATTAAACAACTCTGCTATGCAAACATTGATATCATCTATTACAACTATGATGCATTCTAGAGGTATGCCTATAGTATCTGACACCATCCGCCCACTAGCAACAGTCCGACCACGGATATCTCTCAATTGACAAATTTGTTCCATCGATGGAGTTGTTGCAGAGTCTTCTCGAATACTTGAGGGCTCACCAGATCGACGGTGGGCCTATAAATAACATAATGGTTTCATGTTAATAATAATGCTACTTTTATCTTTAAAAATAATAATTATATCATTTGATCACGGCAAATGCAGTACCTGAGATGCAGCTGTATCAGGGAAGCAGTGAAGTAGTTGGCTTTGATAAGTAATTTGTTGCCTAAGTTTAGCAAATTGTTGCTCAACAATCGTACGAAATTCTTGCATTCGAGTCATTGATGCTTCAAATTTAGCATCAATGGACATACGTGCATTCCTCTCTGACCGAGCTTCTATGATGTAGGGGGTGGCAACCTTCATAGTAGTCTTAGAAATACCCAAACCCATGCCCCTAACCCGGCCTCTGTTATCACGACCACAAACCTAAATAATAATTTTTAAGTTTAGTGATGTGTGTATATTATTATTTAAAAAAACCAACGGCAATGTATGTAAAGTGAGTAGAATTGATGGAAAACCTGTGAAACTGGGTCGTAGTCTAAATCCTTATGCTTACTGGAAGGATCACTACCAGCTATCGATAATATTCTTTCCTATTAAAATATAGTTGTTACAATAAATCCTTCATTGTACTTAAATAAAAAAATGATTAAAAATTGAAAAATTATTCTCACCGCTATTTCAAGATGTGTTTGTGTTGGGTAAGACCCATCAGATCTGTTATGAGTGGCAACAAACAAGTCGGTCCTGGTGATGATAGTATTTGGATTTTCTTTTTGCTGTAATTATGTAAGAAAATTAGTCAACAAGAATTTATATTCATCAATTAAATTGTCAAAAAATGTAGTACAAATTACCATTTTCTCTAATGTCCTAGCAACACCTCGTCTTCCAGTCATGTGAGGGCATTTCACTTGTGCTCTTGAAGTCTTTCCCTTCTTACGAAGATTGATTAATAATTCTGTGGATTGTAGATTAGTGAAAATGTCCCAATCCTCTTGCTTCACACCAATGGGACAATTTCTTCTTCTTTCTACATCATTATCAAATTTATCATATTCCTTTCGCAGATTGTATTTCCATACCTTCCAAGCTTTGCTTACTTTTAAAAATGCATATTCTTTTAACTCATCATCGATGTCGTACGTGGCCTATTTCATTAAATTAATAATCAAACAATCTTATTGAGTAAGAATTAAAAATAAAATCAAGAACAAACATGCTCACCAAAACCACAGACCAGATATTATCTTTAATTGCACCAGGCACTTTGCGCCAATCAGCAAATGAAATTGGACAATGTGTCTTGCCAAGTTGCCCTAAAAATGTGTTGAAAGGCGCTGATGTTTCTCCAACTGGTTGTTTATATTCATTTAATTCAAGTCTCTTCCTTGTATTGCTTCCTTGGGCTGAAGCTGATGAACCACGAAAATCTGACATAATTCCTGAAATTTTATAAAATAAAACAATATCTCATTATTATGTAATTGGCATTCTATTAATATTTTGATAGCTAAAAAATTATAACAATCATTACTAAATAGGATTCAACTCACTTTCAAACTGATTTGAATCTTGTTAGTTTCTTTTCCGTTTCCTATGACGTGAGGTACTCGGATCACTCTCTACCCATGATTTTTCATGTACATCTTCATCTTCTTTATTTAAATCATCGATTAATGAAAGTGCTGAAGAACTTACATTCCTACTGGCCTCAAATTCAAGTGGATCTTCAAATGCATATGCATCTTTCATCAATCTCTTAGGAGCATCCAGTACAACATGCCAGTCATCTCTAGTTGGATCCTTACAGTAGAAGACCTGAGCTGCCTGAGATGCAAGAATAAATGGATCATCGTCTTCCTTTAAGTTCCGTCTAAACCTTCCTAGATTGACAAATATCAAATTTGTTTCGAAATCTATGAAACATCCATTCAATTTATCTTCAATATGCACCCAATCATAGTAGAAGAGTGCTACTCTGAAGTCGAAGTAGTTCAATTCAAGAATTTGTCTAATGATGCCATAATAAGTGACTTCTTCTTCTATAGGATTCCTATCCCTAGCACTTGTCCTGAAGCTAGTTAGCGCTTTCATTGAGACACCACTGTTCTGTGTTGTTCTATTCATTTCAAAATTCACAGTGCTAAAAATATATCCATTTACTAAGTAAGTATTATATGATATGCATTTGAAGTCAGGACCATCAAAAATTCTCTTAAATTGAGACATTTCTTAATTATGTAGTTGATGTCTTAACCAAGGAATGTATTCCATTGGTTTTCCTGCTGATAGATTACCCTTTCGATTTTGTCCCGTACGTGTTTGGCTCTGGATGTATGTTTGGTACTTCCTACAAATTCCAAATCATAGCAATTAATTATATATATATAACAACGCTTATTACCATAAGCCATTTAAAAATATAAAAAAAGAATAATATACTTCATTAACTTACTCCTCCCATTGATGATTTTCAACGTGATGTTGCAAAACCCATCTACGTGCTTGTTGGTATTGCATTGGAGTAAGATCATAAACTTTTTCTTTCTTATCATTCTGGGAATCACCAACATTTTCATCATCATTGAATATTTTTAGTCCTTGCTTATGACCTCCTATTGTATTATTAGGATAGTATTCCATGCAGTAAATCATAGATTCCTCTATAATATAGGGATCCGCAATACAACCCTCTGGGTAAGCTTGATTCATCATATACTTCTTGTATGTTCTCATCATCCTGCTAAATATTAAAATAAGGTATTAATGAAAAATATAAGCTATTTTGAAAAAGTTAATAAATTAAAACAGTTAAAGTTACCTCTCAAAAGGATACATCCATCGATATCTAACAGGTCCGCAAACTTGTGCCTCCTCCGCCAAGTGCACAACAAAGTGTGTCATAGAAACGAAAAACGATTGTGGAAAATACTTTTTGAAAAAACATAATGTTTCCACTATTTTATTTTTCATTTCTTGAAGCTTCATAAGATGAATTTCTTTAAAACATATGATGTTAAAGAATCTTGACAATTGTATAATGGCAGCGTGCAATGACTTTTCTTTCTTGAATGAATGCATCAATAATACGGGTAGTAACTGCTGCATTAGAATGTGATAATCATGTGACTTAAGGCCCTTGCGATGATAGTCATCCATACTAATATGATGTTTCCAGTTTGCACTATATACTCTCGGAACTTTCAAATCACTCAAGGTGTGACGAAGGAGTTCTCTTTCAGATCTAGATAATGTGAAAGGAGCCTTAGGCAATAACAACTTACCATTTTTTCCTCTGGCCAATATTTTGATCTTATCTTCATAGCCATAAGATCCTTACGGGCTTGTAAACCATCCTTAGACTTGTCCTTCATGTCCATGATTGTTGCAATAAGGTGTTCAGTAACATTTTTCTCGACATGTATCACATTAAAATTATGATGAATTGGCATATGCTCCCAATACGGCAATGTAAAGAAGATTGATCTCTTTGACCAAGCAGTAAGGTTAGACTCCTCATCCGTGGTCTTCTCCCTCTTATTTCTTATATACTTTCCAAACTTGGTTTGTATATTATTCATTTTAACCAATACCTGTTCTCCAGACAAATGCTTTGGAGCCTACCGATTTTCATCATTCCCATTGAATCGAGATCTTTGGCTCCTAAAGATATGAGCTCTTGGGAGGAATCTTCTGTGCCCCATATAAGCAAACTTCTTTTCATGTTTTAGCCAAACAGAGTTAGTCTCCTCACTACAAATAGGACATGCATACTTTCCTCCTGTCCTACACCCAGAAAGATGTCCATAGGCTAGAAAATCATATATTGCCCATAATAAAATCACCTTCATTGTAAACTTGTTCTTCCCGAACGAGTCATATGTTATCGACCCTTTCCACAATTCATTTAATTCTTCAATTAATGGTTGTAAATATACGTCGATGTCATGCCCTGGACCATTTTTTCTGGGAATTAAAAGTGTTAACATAATAAATTCCTTCCACATGCATAAATGAGGTGGAAGATTGAATGGAACAACCATAACAGGCCAGCAACTATATGAGATGCTCATATGCCCAAAGGGGTTGAATCCTTCTGTTGCAAGTCCCAACCGAACGTTACGTGGATCTACAACAAAATCACTAAATTTTCTATCTACAAACTTCCACATAGAAGAATCCACAGGATGATGCATGTACGAGTCATTTTTAGCCCCCTTTGAATGCCATAACATATTCTCTACAATCCATGATACGCTATAAAGTCTTTTTAACCTTGGTGTTAATGGGAAGTATCTTAACACCTTTCATGGTACATGTGAGACTCTTGATCTTACAACACTATTCACTTTCCATCTGCTTGCTTTACATGTAGGATAACTTTCCTTATTAGCATGCTCCTTCCAGTACAGAATACAATCATTACGACATGCATGTATCACCTCATAGTTCATACCCAATGAACTGATCAATCTCTTTGCATTATAGGTACTATCTGGCAAAGAGTTCTCACTTGGCAAAATCTTCTTGAGCAGTTGCAGCAAACTTGTAAAGCTATTATCTGACCACTGATATCTAGCCTTCATGCTCATCAACTCAACTGTAACTGACAACTTTGTATACTCACGTTTGCAAGATGGATATAGGGGTTGTACCGTATCCTCCCTTAATTTATTGTACTGAGTATCATTGTCTATGTCATCTTGAGGCTGACACCATGTTCCTCATTGACCTCATTCATACATGCATCTAAGTCATCGAGTTGAACACGACCAAAAGTATCATTAACCAAATCAACCATTCTGGGCAACAGCTCCTCATTACAATCAGTGGCAGATGTACTAGGAGCCTTGGCATTGACACCCATATTGGGAAGTTGTTCTCCATGAAAAAACCAAGTTGTATATGTCTGATCTATACCATTCATAATCAAATGCTCAAAAACTGTACTTAGTATTTTCTTCTCACGCATATTACGACATCTAGCACAAGGACAACTATACCAATCAACACCTCTCGAATTCCTTTTTGCAAATATAATAAACGATTTAACGCCTTTAATGTATTCATCACTCAATATATCTTTCGTCATCCAATTCTTGCTCGGCGGCGTCAAATCCATTTCTGATATCACGTGCATATAGCATATAAAAAGTGAGATACAATAAAAAAGAGGCTTTTCATAAACTGTCAAAACATGCCACACATGTGGTCATCAATCATAAAAAAAAATATAGATCTATATATATCCGCAAATATATGCACATGATTAGGTGTAGGTTTTAGGTTATAGGTTATAGGTTATAGCTTTAGGTAATTGAGAATAAGTTAAGGTTTAAGTTTAGGAAATCGAGTTCGGGTTTGGGATCAGGTTTAGGTTTGGGATCACGCATACATACATATATGCATACAAACATGCATGATGATACATCCATCCATCCATGCATGCATACATACATAAACACATGCATGATGATCCATCCATCCATGATCTAACAATCCATCCATCTATCCATGCATGCATACACACATACACACACATGCGTGATGATCCATCCATCCAGTCTTCTATCCATGCATTCATACATACATACATATACACACACATAAATCCATCCATGCATGTATGCATGCATACACACATGCATAATCTGTCCATCCATGCATGCATGCATACGTTTCATCCATCCATGTGTGCATGCATACATATACACACATACATACATGTGTTTTATCATAAAACCATGCATGATGCATCCATACAAAAAAAAAATCAAATGAAATTATTTTTTATAAAAAGAACAATATAAGGAATAAAAAAAATAGTAAAGATGTAAATGATTTATTATAAACAACTATAAATGATTTACAGTTAACCCCAACAAAGAGTTTGAATTTCATTTGATAATACAATTGATAGTAAAGATGTAAATGATTTATAAAATGATCTGTAAAAAGGTTTAAGATGCAATAAATTGCAGTCCAACTGGTTGGACTTGAGACTTCTTAATTCTAAATATTTAAGATGCATTAGATACTTTAGTATCTTTGGTTTTTCTCAATCCTTCTGTCATCCTCTATCTCTGCAACTTGAAAGTATTTGGCCCATTCATCAGGTGTAACCTGCTGAGAACATGCCATGGAAAAAAGAAAAGAAGAACACTGGTCTACTATCAAGTGGGACCCACATGTATGAGAAAAATAGACGTGAGTAAGATGGTTCATTGAGTGTTGTCCTTTCTAAAGTGGGCCACATGCATACTTTGCTTACTTTGGCGGGAAAGAAAATTTCACGATTCAAGCGCCACGTGTTCTTTTGGTGCCTTCTTTTATTATCCTCCATGAAGCAATCTTTTTGTTGGGGTTAACTGTAAATCATATATTATTTAATTAGACATATAACATGCTAATGATACTTCAATTCTATCCAATTATTCAAACTCTTTGTTGGGGTTAACTGTAAATCATTTATAACTTAAAGCCAAACAAGATAGGCTATAAAGATGTAAATCATTTATAACTTAAACCATTAACATGCATCCAAAGCTCAGCAATCTCATGTGTCATAGTAATAAATTATTGTTCATTGTATTATTGGTTAAAATAAAATTGTTCATCTCCATTCTTTGTTCATATGGTTCTTGCTCAATGGTGAGTAGTAATAGTCATGTGTAGAATAAACTTGCTCTCATGAAGTTTGATGATCTGAAATTTTTTCTCTGATATTCCATGATTCATCTCACTACTAGGATTCCCTATTATTATATATCATGTGGAAATGCATCCGTGATATTGATTGCTGCAATACCATGGATGATATTACTAATATTACATTTGTTCTACATGATAGAAAAGAAAACCGATAAACAATCAGCACTAAAAATGAAAAGATGAAGAAAAATTGTGTTTTGATTTATATAACATGTTAAATTCATTGGCATTTTGGTTTCCCTGTTAGTTCCAAAGAATTTATTTTGTACCATCCAATAAGAATTTTCTTGAATCAATTCACCCTGATCATAACTAGTGGAAGGAATATACCTAATTCACATTCTACATTGGCAAGCTCAACAAAAAGATTTTATTTTGTACAAACCAGCAGAGACCAGCAATCCTCATTTTATCCAAAGCTCAACTGGACCACACACAGGAAAGAGTGGGGATTATGACATCCATTGTTGAGACTTTCGTAGGGCCCACAGTGATGTTTATTTGTCACCCAACTTGCTCATAAGCTGACACAAACATAAGGAAAACACAAATATCAACTTGATTCGAAACTTCTGCTGCCCTAGGAAGTTTTCAATAGTGGGTCTTTGATTCCCACTGTTTCCTGTGGTGGGCCCACTTGAGCACTGGATATGCTTCCATTTGGTCTCATGCCATAAAATGAGTTGAAAAATAGATGGCCTGCATGGATAAGACACACACATCGCAGTGGCCTCATAGAGTTTACTCGCATGCTTAAGTTACAAAGTATGCAATCCACCTTCTCCAGCAGAGACATTTCATAAACACATGTTGTGCACACCTTAAACATTCACAACAAATGATGAATGGCAAGACTATTCTATGTCTGCATCCATTGTATACATGGTATATATCTATAGCAACCCAGGCCATCTAGATCATTGGTCCCATTGTTTACCAAACATGGCCAACGAACCCCTACTGCGGATTTACAGATCTAAAAATTAAAAACCTAAATAGAGAAATGAGTACCTGGCTGGGGAAGAGATGAAGGGCAGGGGCTGCTGGCCGCACCAGATCTGGAGATGATGCAAGTGAGGAAGAGAGAGAGAGAGAGAGAGAGAGAGAGAGAGTCCGGGGTAGGAAGAAGCTGGGAGTCGCGCGGGTCTGGGATCGGGACGGAGAGAGAGAGAGAGAGAGAGAGAGAGAGAGAGAGAGAGAAAGAGTCATGCGGGTCTGGGACCGGGATGGCGAGAGAGAGAGAGAGGGTGGGCTGGCGGCCTATTGAAATGGGGGGGGGGGGGGGGGACATTGGCATGCGGCTCTGTTTTGAGCGCGCGCCCAAATTTGGCTGGTGGTTGATGTTCTGTGGGCCCCACCATGATGTACATGTTTCATCCATTTGGTTCATCCATTTTTACAGATCATTTTGGTGCTTTATATAAAAAATGATAGGGATATAAATCCTAGGTGGGCCACACCACATGACAAAATTAATGAATGGATATTCACAATTAAAATTCTCCTAAGGCCCACTGTACTGTTTATTTGACATCCAATCTATTTATTTAGTCATAAAGACCCAGATGAAGGGAAAAAAAATCAGCTTAATCCAAAACTTTTACGACCCCCAAAACATTTTTAATGGTCAAAATTCATTCAACACTATTTCCTGCAATGTGGTCCACTTGAGATTGAGATATAACTCATTTTTTTATCATCTCATAAAATGATATATAAAAATAGATGGACGGCATGGATGATACACATACATCATGGTGGACCCCACATAGCACCGACCACCAGCCATTAGCCCGTGTCAGGGGGAGTAACCAATCTCTTCCCCACCATAGCAAATACATTTGATTTAATCTCCATGTTTCCTATTGTATGGTCCTCTTTAGCCTTCGATCTAGATGATTTTTGGTTTCATGCGCTATAATAATAGTTTAAAATATATAGACGGCTTAGATAAGTCACATATTTTTAGGCCCTATAGGGCCCCTTATACCCTAAGCGTCCTGTGGGGCCCACTATGATTTATTCAATTTATCCACTCCATCTATCCAAAATCTGAAGTGGACCACATCATAGGAAACAGTATAAATTGAACGTCTACCATTGAAAATTTTTGGGAGGCCACTGAAGTTTTGGATCAAGTTGATATTTTAGTTTTCCCTTCATCCAAGTATTTATGATTTATTGAACAAGTTGGATGACAAATCAAAATCACTGTAGGCCATAGGAAGATTTCAACGGTGGAAATCATTATTCCCACTGTTTATATGGTATGGTCCACTTGAGCTTTAGATATACTTTAATTGTGGACTCAACCACTAAGGGCCTGTTTGGATGGGTGGATTGGAAGGGATTGAATGATTTTAGGGTGGATGGCATGGATTTCAAGTAATGATGGCGTTGTTAATGGATTGTCTTAAGATCCATGGAATTGTTATATTCCCCGGATGGCTATATCAAGTCTGTTTGGCACACTCGGCCAATCCCTGGATTAAACCTTCCCATCCCTTCCAATCCCTCGAACCAAACATGTCCCAGGAAAATTTGACCGGATTAGGGTGGATTGGATGGGATTTAAAGGTAATGATGGTGTTGTCAGTGGATTGTCTTAAGATCCATGGGATTGTGTAAGTGTTATAGTTTATATCCCTGTCTGTTGTCAAATTTGTGGTGCCAAAATCACTATTATATATAACTTGCATAAGTGAAGCTCTCTCAAGGATCAACATTCATGAACAAGCTAAGCTCACAACAAGCAAAGCTCACAAGTACAAGGATCAATCTTGAATGCAAGAACTGCTCACAAGACAAGACTCAAGCTATAAGACTTCAAGAAGAGTACAAGGCAGTTTGTAAAGAACTCCAGACACTTTCGAGATTTCAAGATTGAGCTACATCAAGATTTCAAGATTAAACTTCATCAAGACTTCAAGGCTCATACTTCAAGGTCACTAGTTCCTAATGTTTCAATGTCCTTACTTCATGGTTGAGGTTTGACTGACCTTAGGTTGACCTTAGAAGTAGGTCATTTTAGATACATAAATCAAATGTTTATTTTACATAAGTTTGGTCTGTTCTTCGACTAGTCCTAGGCCTTCTTCGAATAGTCCTAGAGTTACTTCGACCAGTCTAAGAAATTCCTCGATCAGTCGTGAGTTTGTTACAAATTTCGGATAAAATCTGTTAGCCTTCGACTAGTCCAGGAATCTGTTCGACCAGTCGAAGGAATAGTGTCGACTGCATCTTCGACCAGTCGAAAAACTTCGACTCAAAATCCAGCGATATTTTTCAGGTTCTTCGACCAGTCAAAGGAAACCTTCGACCAGTCGAAGGTGACCTATGACCAATCGAAGGAGACCTTCGACCAGTCGTAGAACGGTCAAAGCTTATCGCGCCTGATTTTTCAAATATCTGTTATTGCTTCGACTAGTCGAAGAGCTCCCTAGACCAGTCGAAGACGCGATCTGCTCACCTATAAATAGTGCACGAATCTCAGAAGAAATCATCGAATTAATTAATCCATTCAACCCAATCTTCGTCGAACTTCTGAGAGATAATTCTGTGCTCCATCTAAGCTAAGTGTGCTTATTTAATATTCTCTTTCCTTAGCTTTATTTAATTGATTTTGTTTCTGCTATTCCAATCTAATTTGATAAGAGGAATTGTTATTCCCTTTCTTTGGAATCAAAATCAATTAAGGCAAGCCCTATTTGGTTTAATTTAAAATCTATTAGAATTAGAACCATTGTAATTGAGTACTGGACATTGAACTTGGACATTCAATCATCTACTCTGATTTGGTTCTACCGGGCTGCTACAACGAAGGAGATAATCATGTATTTTACATTTAATTGTAAATTCCTTTCTGTTTTGGTTTCTTTCAAGATTTGCCAGAAAAATCTTGTTGTATTGGTTATCTGAGGAGAGCCAGGAAAATTCAGAAGTGGGATTTTTTAATTGTGTAAACCTACAGACAAAGACACAATTGTAAAGGTTTTGGGTGAACTTGGGAAAACCTATTTTGTTAGTGAATGCTAATATCCCCTATGTGAGGATATTAGGAGTGGAGTAGCATTCTGTGTGGCTGTTGTTTAACAGTTGGTAAACACACAGGTGAACCACTATAATCCCTTGTGTTGTGGTTGAATGATTTATACTTCTGATCATTAATTATTCTTTTGTGGGATGTATGTATGGTGGTGAATGTTGTAATCATTTAATTCAAGCATTGTGAGAATTTTGTAATAGTTTAGAATTTATTTTCTGCTATTCCTTTATCAGCTTGATATTCAATTTCCTTTTAAAGCTGTTCCAGCAAGGTTGCCCTGCCATTTTTATGGTGTATGGCTGTCCCTAGAACAATACATTTATGATTACAATTTATTTTAATTCAGTTTGTATTTATTTCTGTATTCCTCTTTGGTTTGAGATTTGATATAAAGATCTTTCTAGAAATAAGGTTGTCCTGCCATAAACTCTGGTTTTTAGTGTAAGGTTGTCCTTAGAACAACATTTGTATCAACCTCTCAAGATCTGAATTTTGAGGTTATTTTACTTTCTTGCATTGTGATTTATTTTGGCTATCATATTCTTTTTAATTCCGTTGTTATGAGTTTTATTTGGAATTGTCCTATTCACCCCCCCTCCCCCTCTAGGACATATAGCTAGCCCTTTTCAAGTGGTATCAGAGCCTAATAGCTCTTTTTTAATTCTTAAATTTAATTCCTGAGCTAACGATTTAAGCTATTTAAGATGTCAAATTTTGATAGCCTTTCAGTCACAAGGCCTCCACCCTTTGATGGCTCCAACTATGCCTATTGGAAAGCCAGAATGAGGATCTTCCTCAAATCAATGGATGAAAATGTGTGGAAAGCCACAGTGACTGAATGGAAACCTCCTATCATGGAAGTTACTGGGGTTGATGGTTCAAAATCTATGAAAGTCACACCATATTACCAATGGACCACTCTTCAAAAAAGTGAGAGTAGTGCAAATGCTAAAGCACTAAATGCAATTACTTGCGCACTATCACCGGATGAGTTCAAAAGAATCATTTCCTGTGATACTGCAAAGCAAGCTTGGGATATATTAGAAATGACACACGAGGGTACTATAATTGTCAAAAAATCTAAAGTACAACTCCTCACAACTAGATTTGAAGAAATTCATGTGGAGGAAAATGAAATGTTTATGGACTTTTACACTAGATTGAATGACATTGTAAACTCAATGTGGGGTCTTGGCGATAAAATCCCAGAAAGTAAAGTGTGTGCAAAAATATTAAGCTCACTTCCTGAACGGTTCAATTCTAAAGTAACCGCGATCCAGGAACTTCGTGATACGAATAATATGAGGGTAGAAGAACTAGTTGGTTCTCTACAAACCTACAAGTTAAACTTTAAAGCTCCTAAAGGTAAATCTATCGCACTAAAATCTTCTAAATGTAATTCAGAAGAAAATTCTGATTCAGAAGATGATATGGCTCTTTTAGCTAAGAAATTTTACAAGATTTTCAAAAGTAAGAAAAGGGTTGGTTTTCAAAAATCAAATGATAAAAAGAAGTTTAGACCCAAATCTCGAAAATCTTTGAAAGATAGTCAATGTTACAACTGTCAAGAATATGGGCACTTAGCAAATAGATATCCTAAAAGGGACAAACCCAAGAAGAAGGGTATGTTGGCTATATGGGATGAATCATCTGATTCTGAAGGTTCTTCTGAATCAGAAGATTCTGAAACTGAGTCGGGCAATGAGGTTAAAGCTCTTATGACTCTAGCCAAATTCACATTTTCAGATAATCACTCAACAAGTGAAGAAAATCTGAGTAGTGAATGTGAAAATGAAGATGATCTTCAAGACGCATACAATGCCCTATATAAGGAAAGTTGTAAAATTGCTATCAAACTTAAACTTCAAAAAGAAAAGTTTTCTAAACTCGAAAAATGTTTTGAATCACTTGTCTTAGAAAAATCACAAATTTCAAATTACTTTGAAAAATCAAAATGCGATTTGGAATTCAAAAACTCCCTAATTATTTATTTAAAATCTGAAATTGAGAAACTTAAAACTGAAGTATCTTCTCTTCTGAGTTTAAAGGACACATGGAAATATGCCCAAGGTGATCCAAAGTTAGAGAAACTTTTATCCGGATCAAGAAAATGTGGCGATCTATCCGGGTTGGGCTATGATAAAAATCTACCTCCTAAACAAAAGTATACTCCTCATATGTTTGTTAAAGGAGAGTCCTCGAACTCAAAAGGAAAAAGTACTTATCAAGATTTTTCTAGAAATTCAAAAACTTTTCAAAAACCTAGAAGCAACCATGTCAACTTTAATCAGAAACGAAATCTACTAGCTGAAAAGATAGTTGATTTACTCAAGGAGCTCTTAAAATCTAACTTTATAGGTCATTCCTACAAATATACACAAAAGAAGACCAACTATATTCCTAAACCCAAAACAGTTATGAAATGGGTTCCTAAAGTTACCTGCTTAGTTGCTCACACTGCTTTCAAAGCAACAAGTCATTCAAAGTGGTACCTAGACAATGGATGCTCCAGGCATATGACAGGTGACAAAGCTTTATTCACGGATCTGAAAGATATGACTGATGGTTCAGTCATATTTGGTGATGGTAGCAACTGCAAGATTATAGGCCAAGGTACGGTTCAATTTTTTAATCTTCCTGTGTTTAAAAATGTTTTATATGTTGAAGGCTTAAAACATAACTTGCTTAATATATCTCAAATATGTGATAATAACCATAGTGTTCGGTTTTCTAATCAAAGCTGTGAGATACTAAACATTAAGGGTTCTGTAATATTAACTGGACGTAGAACATCTGAAAATTGCTATATTATTAGCGAATCCAGCTCATCTAATCAAACATGTTACATGGTCCATACAGACGAGACTGATTTATGGCACAAAGTCTTGGACATGTACATTATCGAAATTTATATAGATTGAGCAAACGAGAACTTATAAGAGGTTTACCCAAACTTCAGAAATTAGATAAAATATGTGGTGAGTGCCAGATGGGCAAACAAACAAAGAACTCACACAAAAAGGTGAATTCAAATACCACATCAAGACCACTCGAACTTCTCCACATGGATCTGATAGGACCTACCAGAACAGAAAGTCGTGGTTGGAAAAAGTATATCCTGGTAATAGTTGATGACTTTACCAGATTCACTTGGGTAGTCTTCTTAAGGGATAAATCTGAAACCCTTGAAGAAGTAAGAAAGTTTTCAAAAGGATTCAAACTGAAAAATCTTCTCAAATCAGTAAAATTCGTAGTGATCATGGATCTGAATTTGAGAATAGCAATTTTGAGAAGTTCTGTACCGACCAAGGAATATTACATGAATTCTCTGCTCCCAAAACTCCACAACAAAATGGAATTGTAGAAAGAAAGAACAGGGTGCTTCAAGAAATGGCTAATGTCATGTTGAATAGTATGAAGCTCTCTAAGAATCTTTGGGCTGAAGCAGTCAACACAGCTTGCTATATTATTAATTGAGTCTACACTAGCAAAGATAATAATAAAACGGCTTACGAATTGTGGTTCAATAAAAAGCCTACTATTAAATACTTTCAAGTTTTTGGCAGCAAGTGCTATATTTTACGTGATCGTGAAAATTTGAGAAAATTCGATACGAAGAGTGATGAAGGTATTTTTCTAGGATATTCCTTAAATAGTCGAGCTTATAGGGTTCTGAACAAAAGGACTAGTGTGATTCAAGAATCCATTAATGTTGTCATTGATGATCACTTAAACACGCCAATTTCTAATTCAGATAATGATGAAGTACTAATTATTGATAAACCTGATACTTCATCGAATCAGACTAATTCTGAGTTGAGGACTGTTAAAAATCATCCAACCACACAAATTCTTAGAAACCCTCTCACCGGTGTTCGCACCCGTAGACAACTTGAGGATATATGTAATTATGTATGTTTTACATCCCAAATAGAACCATCTAACGTAAAAGAAGCTCTTGCTGATGAGAACTGGATTGTTGCGATGCAAGAAGAACTCAACCAATTCGTAAAAAATGATGTTTGGTATCTCGTACCAAGACCTAAAGATAAACACATCATTGGAACAAAATGGATTTTTAAAAATAAGTCTGACGAGTGTGGAAATATAATTAGAAACAAGGCTAGACTAGTGGTACAAGGTTATACTCAAATTGAAGGGATTGATTTCGATGAAACTTTTGCACCAGTAGCACGTCTTGAATCTATCAGACTATTTATATCCATTGCATGTTTTAGAAAGATAAAGATCTATCAGATGGATGTGAAAAGTGTTTTTCTAAATGGGGATTTACATGAAAAAGTCTATGTTAAACAGCCAATAGGTTTTAAAGATTCCAAAAATACTGGTTATGTGTATCGGCTTAAAAAGGCACTTTATGGATTAAAACAAGCACCTAGGGCATGGTATGAGAAACTAATGAAATTTCTTTTAAGTCATAATTTTCAAATAGGATCTGTTGATAAAACTCTGTTTGTTAAAAAATATAATGATCATATCTTAATGGTGCAGATTTATGTTGATGATATTATTTATAGATCAACTTGTACTGACTTGACTACTGAGTTTGCAGATTTGATGAAATCACAGTTCGAAATGGGCATGGCTGGGGAATTGACTTATTTCCTTGGATTGCAAGTAAAGCAACAACCTGAAGGAATATTCATTTCTCAATCTAAGTATGCTTTGAATCTAATCAAGAGATTTGGATTTGAGAATGGCAAGAATTTCGATACTCCTATGAGTACTACCCTGAAACTCTCAAAAGACTCTAATGGTAAAAATGTTGACTCAAAACTTTATCAGAGTATGATTGGTAGTTTGTTATATTTAAGTACGTAGACCGATATTTCTCTAAGTGTTGGTATTTGCGCAAGATATCAATCGATCCAACGAATCTCACTTGATTGTTTGTCAAGCGAATTATTAGATATGTCGCAATTTTGTAAATCTCGATCTCTGGTATCCTCATGAGACCAGTGTCCAATTAGTTGGGTACTCGACTGGGCTGGTAATCTAAATGATAGAAAATTAACCGGTGGTGGTTGTTTTTACATTGGAAATTGTCTAGTTTCTGGTTTAGTAAGAAATAAAATTCTATATCACTTTCAACAACTGGAGTATATCGCAGCTGGTAATGCATGTACACAGCTTATTTGGATGCAACGAATGCTAAGTGATTATGGAATTAAACAGGATTCTATGTTATTACATTGTGATAATTCCAGTGCGATAAATATTTTAAAAAATCCTATTCAGCATTCTCGTACTAAGCATATTGACATTAGATTTCATTATATAAGGGAATTAGTAGAAGAAAAAGTTATATCTCTAGAATATATTCTTACCGAAGATCAACGAGCTGACATTTTCACAAAACCTCTCGATAAAAGCAAGTTCAAAAAGATGAAATTTGATCTTAGCATGTGCATTTTAAAATGATTATTTATACCTACTTGTATTATAGTGAATATATTTGCTAGATTAAATTCTAATTTTTGTATAATTTGCAAGAAATATGAATTTTTGGGCATTCTTCGACCAGTCGTGAGTATACTCGACCAGTCGTAGATATCCACGACCAGTCGTAGAACTCGAGAATCTCTTATAATTTGGGGATTTTTGTTTTCTTCCTCATTTCATTTTTCTTCTCTAAGGAGCCGTGCTTCGACTTGTCGAACCCATCTTTCATGTTCTTCAAGGTTAGTGTTCCAAATCATGTTTTTCTTGCAGATTTGTGTCTAGATTGTTTATTTTTCAAGCTTTAAGCTTTGTATTTTGGATTTCATTGAGATTTGGGGTTTGGATTTTGAAAAATCTATTTTGAGTAAATCCACTTCTCAATCGTTTGCAACTTCTTAATTCCTTGATATCCTTGTTGTAAATGGCTTCTAGAGGTAGAAAAACTACTTCCCGTGGTCCTTCTTCTTCCTCCAGATCGACCATTATCTCTAAGCGTCATCTTCTTGTTTCCAATGATGATTCATCATATGTTAAGGACATTAGATTACGTAATGTTATTGTTGAACATCCTGTTGATGTTAATCATATTGCACCTTTTGACATCCTTCCTATGCTTGAAGCTGTAAGTTGGGTTAACTTATTACATTGGGGTGGGCCTGCATACCGGTCCATTGCCCAATCCATGTTTACATGTATTAATGCTTTCTCACAGGATAATTTAACTTTTAAAATATCTACTAGAGAAGGGCCTTTTGACATTGATCCTCATTTAATTTCAGCCCTTATGGACATTCCTGTGAATGATGAGGGTATTCCTATCCATAACTTAATTGATAAACCCTCAATGTCTGAAAAATTCATGCTCACTAGAGACTTGTGCAACATGGATGTTCAATGGACACAAAAATGGAATGCGCTTCCCGCAAGGTATTTGTTACCGAAATACAGAATTCTCCACAAAATCTTTGTGTCTAATCTGTATCCTTGCGCGGGTAATAAAACTGACTTGACTTCGTTTATGGTTCGTGTTATCCATGCTATTTCCAATGGTACTCAGATTTGTTTACCATCCTTAATCTGTCATTTCATTCTTCAGTTTAGACTCCATCCTGGTCATAGTGACATTCCTTTTGCCTATTTAATGACTGTATTGGCTACACATATGTTAGTCGATATGCCAGTTGATGAGGCACCTATCCATCATCTGATCTT
Source organism: Magnolia sinica (assembly GCF_029962835.1). Taxonomy (NCBI): domain Eukaryota; kingdom Viridiplantae; phylum Streptophyta; class Magnoliopsida; order Magnoliales; family Magnoliaceae; genus Magnolia; species Magnolia sinica. The sequence continues at coordinate 26,557,452 of NC_080581.1, forward strand.
CAACAATACTAATATCAATAAGATGAAGTTGGATCTACTTCCTGAACAAGGTGGTGGTGGTGGTGGTGGTCATGAAGAAGCTGGTGATGACATTAATATGGATGACATTTTTGAGGAACTGGATTCTGTGAGACCCGACCCGAGTTCGCATGTGTGCATGTGTGTGTGTGAGTATGCATTCCGTCCATCTTGATCCCGCGGTCCTACCGGTCGAATCCCGGCGACCCGTGACCATTGGATAGTGTTTGCGGTCATCCGTGAGCCCAGTCATGAAGACCCGACTCGGATCGAGTTGAGACCTATACCATTGTGACCGCATCGTCGTTGCGATTCCAACGACGTGTCTTGTGCATTCATCCGACTTATAGATCAAAAGTTGTGAGCATTTCATCTTGTGGCCCACTTTTTGTACAAAAGCATATGGACCACTCTCAGGCACAAGTTCCCATGCACACCACCCACACACACTATAATTTCCATGGAATAAACACTACCCATCCTAAACACTACCCACACCTAACCTACCCTAGCAAGCATTGTTTGTATCACCATAGGTTATGATTTCTTTCTCTAACCAAGGAGGGAGAGTAATGATGACTCCCCTACAACCTTCCCTTCCTCTCTCTCCTCCTTCATTCTCTCATTTTCCTCTTCCATGGAAGAATTTCCAGCCCTCCCTCTCCCAATTTCCAGCAACTTCCCCTTCCTTTCTTCCTCCATCTAGCCACCACAAATTCATCTTGACCATTGAACCTTTAAGCTTGGAGCTTGGAGTACCTAGTGTTGGTGGTAGCTTGAAGATTCAAGGTGGGTGATTATAATTGTTGATCTTATTTTCTACCCTTTGATCTTTTTTTCTTTCTAGATGGATCATATGGGACCCACCAATCCATGGTGGGGATCTCATTTGATCCTATGGATGTGGCCCTTTGGCCCATCCTACATGCATGCCATGATCCATGATGGGGCCATTCTCCATGGACCCCATCATGATGTATTTTATAATCCACTCCATCTTAAGGTCATCTAGACCCTAAGGATCATGTTGGGATGGCATCCCAACCATCCATAACAATTATATATCATGCATGTAGTGATTTTATGTTGCATGTAAAATCAATGTAGTTGTATGGGTATGATTCACTCTTGGGAGGGCCCACTAGTGGCGGGGCCCTACCCCCATGGCCGGATTACTCTCTTTCCTTCTTTTATTTCTCTGATGTATGGATGATAGTGTGTGTGTGGCCCATTTATAGTGGGCCTTGGATGTCCCAAAATAAATAAAAATAAAAATCCAGCAAGGTGGGATGCTCTTATCACCTAACTCCATGATCATCGGACACCTTAATCAAATGCATGCAAGTGTCCTAGTTCTAGTATGTGATCTGGACTTATGTGGGGCCCACTGAGGAAGGCTACACACCCTTTTTATGGCTGGGATTATTGAGATATAAGCTGATGTGTCCAGCCATGTATTGCTGTCCAAAAACTTGGACTGTTGCATGGATTGTCATGTTCAATCTTTGGCATGGATTTTTGGATCATGATTGTCATTATTTTCTTTATAAGTATGGAGTGTAATGAGAAGGTGTGGACCCCACCATGAGGTGTGATGGGTCATACCTCAGATGGTCCATGATATGGTACCCAAAAAGGAGGCCCATAGGGGTGGGCGGTCCACCTTGTTGGGCTGTCCAACCCACATGTATGGAGGGAAAACATACACTTCAGCTTGGTTTCTCTGAAGGATGGGCCACTTTTATGGACCCCACCTTACTTTATTTTATGAAGAAAATACTAAACCTCCATTTTTCCCCTCTTGGATGAAGGTTGGGCCCACCTTATTGGGTAAACAATGCATGGACAGCAACATCCCTTCTTGGACAGATTAAAATTCCTAATTTAATTAAAATATTTATGAGTATCCAAAAATCATAAAATTTTACAGAGAGGTGGTTCACTTATGGTAGGACCCATCTACAAAATTTTGGGGCCAATGGACACCTGTACACACCATGGTGGTGGCTGGACTGGCCCATTACAATACGGTGTCCAGATCAGTCCGATTTTTAGGACAGATTGATTTCTTTAAATAAATTAAAATATTTATATATGTCTAAAAATTCTGAAATTTTGTGGAGATATGTTCCACCCATTCTAGGACCCACTTACCAAATTTCAGGGCCAATGGACCTCTGTGTACACCGTGGCAAGGGCCGGACTAGCCCACCACGTTGGGACGTCCAGGTCAGTCCGATTTTCTGGACAGTCTATTTTATTTAAATAAATTAAAATATTTATAAGTGTCCAAAAATCTTGGAATTTTGTGGGGGTGTAGGTCACCTATGGAAGTATCACTTTGTAAAATTTCAGATTCAAAATACATTTGAGTTGCCCGTGGTATGGCTGGAAGTGGTCTGCTAGGCAAGGACTCCCAGGCTGGGGCATCTAGCCTGCTTCGTGGGCCCACCTCGATGTGTTGAATGTCCCACCACCCATCCATGTAGGGTCCTTAGGGGATTGATCATACTTGCCCCCTTTTTATTCAATTCGAACACATTAGGTGGATTTTTGGGCCATATACCCCAGGCCCATAGGACTGCCTACACATGGGACATCCCTGCCTTAGGCTACTGCTGGGCTTGCATTCTAACAGTCTGGCCCATTTCATATATGTATTGTATATCCTCTCTCATCTGGTGGGGCCCACAGTGATGTGTGTGAGCCATCCAGAATTAATTATACTAAAAAAATACTTCTAATGCTGAACTCCAACCAACCCAGAAATTTGGGTGGGCTGGAATTTGGCATTGAGCCCAATAACTATTGCCTATAGATGTTCTTTGGGGCAATATGGCCCACTAGATTTGAGGAGGATTTATGTCAGTATCTTATCATCTTAATTTTTATTTGTTGGGCTTAATTAGTGTATGATTAAAGGCCCATCCCAAATAGGATTCTTCTTGGGCTAGTCTCTTAGTTAAGTAAGGGCCTTATAGCCTTGGTTGGGCTGGAACTTTTGATAGGCCCATTGAACCCTTGGGTCCTATATTTACCATGTCATTGTAATGGGCCTTATGGGCTAAATACTCAAGTAGTTGGGCCCTTGTTTGCCCACTATAATAAATCCATACTTGGGCCGAGATGTGAGGCCCAACTTACATGTGTTAAAAATTTAAGAATTTTCCATATGTTGGGATAATGGGCTGCCCATTAGGCCTACCACAATGAATGAACCTATGACCCTTATGGTTGGGCCCTAACCTTGCTTAAGGGCCCACCAGGTTGCCTTTATTTTTGGGCTTAGTGTATGGCCCACTAGGCCATGGGTTGATTGTGCCTTGGACCTTTCTTTGCATATATAGTAGGCTACCTTTTAGGACCCAGTTGAGGTTGGATGTCCTCCTTGGTGGCCCTAAGGTAGGCCCATAGAGGCCCTTATAGGTGGTTAAAGGCCCACCTTGGGCCTGGCTAGGACTGTTCCTCCTTAGGATTTTGACTCTCTTAGTTTGTGGGTCATCCCAAAGTACTGGGCTCCCACTAGAGGACTTCTCTTCTTCTTAGAATACCTGTCGATGTGCCTAGGTCTTGACCCTCCTTGGGACAGACGATTTCATATTCCTCAGGTAGCACACTTACATCGTTGCAACCCATATGCATCATCTGTATGAATTGATTGCATTGTATAGTGGTCATTCAGGGATGGAGTTTCTTCCCTTTTGCACATTGAGTGCCTGAAACTTTTGCATGATTTGTGTGTGCGACTCATGCATTGGCATCGCATTTCATGAGGATACCGCCCTTGCTTCATCAGGGCCTTGCCTTCACAGGGACATTTGTGGATGGCCGCATATGTGGACACCGGAAATATTACTTGAGCATACTGGGTGCGTAGGATGCCCATGGGTGAGATTCCCAAAACTTCCATGGTACCAAGGATCTGCTCCAACGCCATGACCGGGTGGAATACATGAGCGCACGAGGGCCTTATACCGTTAGGCCGCGACTCCCACTGTCGTGTAGTCGGTTGGATAGGGGTGTGGCCTTACCGCACTGGTGTGAGGAGGCATTGCTAGGCCGAGTCGACCAGCTCGTAAATGGGTCCGCTACCTTCGAGGCCTTGTTGGTGATTGGTTGTCCACGGCGGGTAGTGAGGTCTCTTACGCTCGTTTGGCTATGCGGGTCTGTAGAGCAGCAGTCTTCAGCAGTGTAATGGACCCCGGTGATTTCCTTATGATTGAAAATGTACTTGACTTATGGTTTGGATATGAGCACTGACATTACTTACATCGCATTAGCATTGGCTGTACAAGCCCCCCTTTCATACATTGCCTTGGTATGGCATTTATTACTTATTGCATCGCATTCATGGTAAGCCTTGGTAAGACTAGTGATATGTTCATTGATTATGCTTCTCTCCTTATACCTCCTACTATTCTTCTGTGCACCATTGTCACACACTTACACCACCCTCTAAGCTTCTATAAGCTTATGCACGATTGATACGTGCAGGAGACTCTAGGTAGGTGCCGTAGCAGCAGAGCATGGAGTAGAGTTGAGCAGTGAGGACTCCAGTGTTGCTGATTTTTCTCTCTTTTCCTTTTTATTCTCATGTATGTCCTTTTGGACCTTTTGGATGATTGTAAAAGTTCAAATATTTAGTGGATTTTGTGATGTGTGCCTTTGTTATTCTCAGATGTACTTGCTGTGATCTTGGGTATGCTCGCATTGGAAGTGATTATATTGTTATGAAAATCCTCCTTGTAGGATCCCAGGATCGGAACCTACCTCAGGAGCCGAGAATGGGGTACTACGGAGGCTGTTGCGGCCAGAACCGGCCATCGGGTTCCTTGTGAGTCCGGTTACCGAGTCTGGGGCGTGACAGATTCTGACTCAACAAATGATCCAGATTTTGAACCATCTGATGTTGATGCTTGTCTTAGTGCATTAGAGGATAAAGTTGAGAATATAAATGTAAAGATGGAAAACATGTCTGTTGCTCATGATTTACAATTCAAGTACATGTGCAAATATCTTAGGCGATTAAACAAAAGCATGCACCAACTTGATCCCTCTATTCCTGCTCCTTCATCTGGTTCTGGTTCTGACTAGTTTATATGAGACTTCTAGTCTGTAATAACTTTATAACTTAGCACTTAGTTGACTGATTTTGAGTTGAATACTATCTATGTTTTATACTGGATATTTATTCTATGTGAAGCTATGCTGAGTATCTCTATCAGTGTTTTGCTATACTCTCATAACTCCTCACATTTGCTCTCATATATCCCTTTATTTAGTTCTCCTTTATTGTTGTTTCCTTTGTCATATTGTGACAAAAAGGGGGAGAATGGTTTGTTCTTAACGATGTGATTGTGAGAGGAGTAGCATTGATTATGTTACTCAGGGGGAGTATGTTTGAACTAGTTGAATGAAACTGGTTGAATGTTGAATGTTGATTATGTTTATCTTGGTTATGTGTTTTGTCACTAATTTGACAAAGGGGGAGATTGTAAGTGCTATAGTTTATATCCCTGTCTGTTGTCAAATTTGTGGTGCCAAAATCACTGTTATATATAACTTGCATAAGTGAAGCTCTCTCAAGGATCAATATTCATGAACAAGCAAAGCTCACAACAAGTAAAGCTCACAAGTACAAGGATCAATCTTGAATGCAAGAACTGCTCACAAGACAAGACTCAAGCTGCAAGACTTCAAGAAGTGTACAAGGCAGTTTGTAAAGAACTCAAGACACTTTCAAGATTTCAAGATTGAACTTCATCAAGATTTCAAGGCTCATACTTCAAGGTTACTGGTTCCTAATGTTTCAATGTCCTTACTTCATGGTTGAGGTTTGATTGACCTTAGGTTGACCTTAGAAGTAGGTCATTTTAGATACATAAATCGAATGTTTATTTTACATAAGTTTGGTCTGTTCTTCGACTAGTCCTAGGCCTTCTTCGACTAGTCCTAGAGTTGCTTCAACCAGTTTAAGAAATTACTCGATCAGTCGTGAGTTTGTTACAAATTTCAGATAAAATCTGTTAGGCTTCGACTAGTCCAGGAATCTGTTCGACCAGTCGAAGGAACAATGTCGACCGCATCTTCGACCAGTCGAAAAACTTCGACTCAAAATCTAGCGATGTTTTTCAGGTTTTTCGACCAGTCGAAGGTGACCTATGACCAGTCGAAGGAGACCTTCGACCAGTCATAGAACGGGCAAAGCTTATCGCGCCTGATTTTTCAAATATCTGTTATTGCTTCGACTAGTCGAAGAGCTCCCTAGACCAGTCGAAGACGCGATCTGCTCACCTATAAATAGTGCACGAATCTCAGAAGAAATCATCGAATTAATTAATCCATTCAACCCAATCTTCGTCGAACTTCTGAGAGATAATTCTGTGTTCCATCTAAGCTAAGTGTGCTTATTTAATATTCTCTTTCCTTAGCTTTATTTAATTGATTTTATTTCTGCTATTCCAATCTAATTTGATAAGAGGAATTGTTATTCCCTTTCTTTGGAATCAAAATCAATTAAGGCAAGCCCTATTTGGTTTAATTTAAAATCTATTAGAATTAGAACCATTGTAATTGAGTACTGGACATTGAACTTGGACATTCAATCATCTACTCGACTTAGTTCTAGGCCGCTACAACGAAGGAGATAATCAGGTATTTTACATTTAATTATAAATTCCTTTCTGTTTTGGTTTCTTTCAAGATTTACCAGAAAAATCTTGTTGTATTGGTTATCTGAGGAGAGCCAGGAAAACTCAGAAGTGGGGTTTTTTAATTGTGAAAGCCCACAGACAAAGACACAATTGTAAAGGTTTTGGGTGAACCTGGGAAAACCTATTTTGTTAGTGAACGCTAATATCCCCTGTGTGAGGATATTAGGAGTGGAGTAGCATTCTGTGTGGCTGTTGTTTAACAGTTGGTAAACACACAGGCGAACCACTATAATCCCTTGTGTTGTGGTTGAATGATTTATACTTCTGATCTTTAATTATTCTTTTGTGGGATGTATGTATGGTGGTGAATGTTGTAATCATTTAATTTAAGCATTGTGAGAATTTTGTAATAGTTTAGAATTTATTTTCTGTTATTCCTTTATCAGCTTGATATTCAATTTCCTTTTAAAGCTGTTCCAGCAAGGTTGCCCTGCCATTTTTATGGTGTATGGCTGTCCCTAGAACAATACATTTATGATTACAATTTATTTCAATTCAGTTTGTATTTATTTCTGTTTTCCTCTTTGGTTTGAGATTTGATACAAAGATCTTTCTAGAAATAAGGTTGTCCTACCATAAACTCTGGTTTTTGGTGTAAGGTTGTCCTTAGAACAACATTTGTATCAACATCTCAAGATCTGAATTTTGAGTTTATTTTACTTTCTTGCGTTGTGATTTATTTTGGCTATCATATTCTTTTTAATTCCGCTGTTATAAGTTTTATTTGGCATTGTCCTATTCACCCCCCCTCTAGGACATATAGCTAGGCCTTTTCAAGTGGTATCAAAGCCTAATAGCTCTTTTTTTCATTCTTGGATTTAGGGATTTAACTTCCAATCCCTTCCAATCTACCTGTCCAAACGAGCCCTAAAATGATCTGGAAAAATGGATTGACGATATGGATATCATAAACCGTGACTTTGGGCCACGAGCTTAAAAATAAAGCCAATCCATGACTTGGGTGGGCCACACCACATACTATAGTTGAGAGGGTTACCCTCCCATTAAAACATTCATAATCATTTATTGGGCCCACCTAAATGTGGTTCATAGATCCAGTCCATTCATTATATACGTGTGTCCCACTTGGACGACAAGTCGACCCAAGTTTCACACACATCCAAAACTCATGTGGGCCCCACCAATTAATGCTTTTATATGTTTTAGGGATGTCTTCACATAGTTTTAGATGCTATGGCTCACTTGAGTTTTGTATACGACTGATTTTTGGACTTAAATGGGACACATCAAATGCATGGTGTTGATGTTCTACATACATCATGGTGGGACGCACACAGATTAACCTCATGGGAAGTTCCCATGAGGTGACCTCATAGTACCATTTCACTATTTAGGTAACTCCTTCATAGGTGTTACTCTAACCGTGTATGGCCCACCTTGATATATTTTATGTATATCGACACCATCCATATATTTTTCCATCATATATTTAGGATGTGATTTCGAATCATAAGAACTCAATAATCTCAGGTGCATCATGAAATCACTCTTATGATGATTTTTTCACCTTTGGATTTTGCTATTTTGATGAGGCTGTATGTTGAATTCTAGGGGTTGTAGGGTTTGATTTTATTTTCTTGTTAAAGATTGTTCGATTCTACTAGTGGTGTTTGGAAACTAACCTCTGATATTAATTTGATTCCATTTAGGAAAAATTTTGTCTGTGTCAATGTCTTGTGTTTCTGCAAGTTTTAGGGTTTCTAGTGAGACTTATGTATTGTGTTTTACTATTTTGAAGTCCTTGGAGCTAATATGTGGGGGCCGACTGTGGATGGGTGGAGAGCTGGGAATGCCTTTCATGGAACAATCTCTGCCACCTGATTGGTGGACTTGGTACGATTGGTGGATGTCGATCGTCTTCTTTTTTTTTTTTTTAGATTCCATTTGGCTTAAACTATATTCCAGTTCCTTTTTAATTAACAAGCAGCTTAAACTATATCTAAGCTATGCAAGTTTACATCTCATTGCTTTAGAGACGAGTTAATAGCCGAAAAATGATAACATGAGAATGGCCTATACTAATGTATGCATTTGGTACCAATTCTTAATGTTGGCAACTCACTCACCCTGCACCTGGCATACCTGTACCTCTCCAAAGGTCACACTGATTGGATGATCTTATAACTGTCTGAAATTGTCATTGGATTAATTTGGACCATTTTCTTTTTGACTATCTTGAGGAACATTGAGTTGTACTATTCTTTTTAAACATCTATATGCTTCAATCTCCTTTGGTCTGCACTCCTATTGTGTTGAAGGGCACATCTATTCTGTTGGGTAGAACACTTATTTTAATATCACAATGATTGGATAATCTCAACCATCTGATATCACCGTTGAATTTAGACCATTTTCTTTTTTACCAAGGTATTGAGGAACTTTGATTTGCACTCCTCTTTCTTAAACGTGTATATTTTTTCTTAACCTCGAGTTAACACTCTTCTTCTTCTTCTTCTTTTTCTTTTTTCTTTTCACGTTTACATGTTTTTAATCCCACCTTGTGTATTGTAGGCCACATCCATTCAATTTGGTATAGATCCCTTTTTTTTTCAATTTTTCTTGTCAAAATACAAAATCTAGTTTTCTTTTTTAAAATATATACTTTTTTACAATTTTACAATTTTTTCACAATTTTGTTTGATTTCTTAATTTTTTTTTCAAAATATCATTTTTTAATCTCACTTTTGTTATATAACTTTTTAATTTTTGTTGCCAAAATACAAGATCTAGTTTTCTTTTTTAAAAAATATATATATTTTTTTTACAAGTTGTCAATTTTTTCATAATTTTGTTTAATTTTTTAAATTTTCTTTTTCAAAATATCATTTTTTTTATCGAAATCTTGTTATACAACTTTTTAATTTGTCTTTTCAAAATACAAAATCTAGTTTTCTTTTTTAAAATATATATATTATTTACAATTTGTCAATTTTTTCACAATTTTGTTTAATTTTTTAAATTTTCATTTTCAAAATATCATTTTTTAAATATCACTTTTGTCATATAACTTTTTAATTTTTCTTGTCAAAATACAAAATCTAGTTTTCTTTTTTAAAAAATATATATTTTTTTACAATTTGTCAATTTTTTCACAATTTTGTTTAATTTTTTAAATTTTCTTTTTCAAAATATCATTTTTTAAATATCACTTTTGATATATAACTTTTTAATTTTTCTTTTCAAAATACAAAATCTAGTTTTCTTTTTTAAAATATATATTTTTTTACAATTTGTCAATTTTTTCACAATTTTGTTTAATTTTTTAAATTTTTTTTTCAAAATATCATTTTTTAAATATCACTTTTGTTATATAACTTTTTAATTTTTCTTGTCAAAAAACAAAATCTAGTTTTCTTTTTTAAAATATATTTTTTTTTTACAATATGTCAATTTTTTCATAATTTTGTTTAATTTTTTAAATTATATTTTTCAAAATATCACTTTTTAAATATCACTTTTGATATATAACTTTTTAATTTTTCCTTTCAAAATATAAAATCTAGTTTTCTTTTTTAAAATATATATTTTTCTACATTTTGTCAAATTTTTCACAATTTTGTTTAATTTTTTAAATTTTCTTTTTCAAAATATCATTTTTTAAATATCACTTTTATTATATAACTTTTTAATTTTTCTTGTCAAAACACAAAATCTAGTTTTCTTTTTTAAAATATATATTTTTTTACAATTTGTCAATTTTTTCACAATTTTGTTTAATTTTTTAAATTTTCTTTTTCAAAATATCATTTTTTAAATATCACTTTTGATGTATAACTTTTTAATTTTTCTTTTCAAAATACAAAATCTAGTTATCTTTTTTAAAATATATATTTTCTTACAATTTGTCAATTTTTTCACAATTTTGTTTAATTTTTTAAATTTTCTTTTTCAAAATATCATTTTTTAAATATCACTTTTGTTATACAACTTTTTAATTTTTCTTTTCAAAATACAAAATCTAGTTTTCTTTCTTAAAATATATATTTTTTTTTATAATTTGTCAATTTTTTCACATTTTTGTTTAATTTTTAAAATTTTCTTTTTAAAAATATCATTTTCTTATCGGAATTTTTTTTTTTTCAACATTATCAACATTATTAAAAGTTCTTAAATTTTATTTCAAAATCTAGATCTTTAAAAAATTGCATTTTTTTTCAAAATCTAAAATTTTTTTTTAAACATTGTTAGTTATTTTTCTAAGCTTTTTAACTCTTTTTTTTTCGAAATTCATAAATGTTTTTGTACTTAATTTTTGACTTGAGCATTAGAGATAGTTTAGGACCATCTCTAATGCAGACAGTCTTTGACAGTTCAAATGACCACTATAAGACGGCTAAGGACCATCTCTAATAGAGACGGTCTTTAACAGTCTCAAATAAAGACTGCTAAGGACCGTCCCTAATACAGACTATTTTCGAGTGTTAGATAAAACTAGTAAAAGATGGTCGATGACCATCTATAATTGAGACGGTCCATGACAGTCTCAGATTACCAATAAAAGACGGCCAATGACCGTCTCTACTACGGACAGTCCTTGACAGTCTCAAATGGAGACAACTAAGAACCGTCCCTAATACAGACTATTTTTTACAGTCTCATATTATAGGAAAAGACGACCAATGACCATCTCTAATTGAGACGGTCCTTAACAGTCTCAAATTACCAGTAAGAGACGGCCAATGACCGTCTCAAATGGCGGCATATAAGACGGTTAAAGACCGTCTCTTATTCTAGACGGTCAATGGCCGTCATTTATCTGCAGGTAACGATGGTTTTTAACTATCTTAAATAATTTGTGGACGTTCAAATTTTTAAGACAATATTAAGGACGGTCAAGGGCCGTCTAAAAGTTTAGAGACGGTTTACAGCCATCTCTGAAGCGTCTTTAAACCAAGCAATTTTAGAGACGGTCCAGATCCGTCTCTAAATCCATCATTTTTTTCCATTTTTCACATAGTGTACGTTCTTCAGCCCAAAGGGCATAACCCGATAGCAAAAGGTTCCCCATGATGTGATGAATGATGTCTTCTCATGATCTTCAATGGCCATCTTGATTTGATTGTATCTAGAAAAGTCGTCCATGAAGGAGAAGATCTTATGTCTAACAGTATTATCTACCAGCATGTTGATGTGAGGCAGAGAGAAATCGTCTTTAGGACTTACTTTGTTGAGGTCCCTAAAGTCGATGCACATCCTGACTTAGCTGTCCTTCTTTAAAACCGGTACGATATTTACGAACCATTCTGGATAGTTGGAGACTACCAAGAACCCCACATTATATTGATTGATGACTTCATCTCGGACCTTCAGGGCCCATTTTGGCTTCATTTCTAGCTTTGTTGGCAAATGTGTACCACTACTTCTTCATTGAGTCCCGACATGTCTTCATAAGAGAAGGCAAAGTTGGATAATCTTGGCTTCAAGAATTTCATCATCCTCTGCTTATGTTCACAACTTTGAAATCGTCTACCACAACATTGGCCTTTGTTTTGAACCTTTTGAGGGAATCCTCAAGTTCGAGAGCTGTATCATCATTTACCTCATCTTGGGCTTTATCCAAACCCATGAGTTTGAAGTCTAACTCTAGATCGAAATCGTATGAGTCGATCTCGAACTCTGGTGCTATGTGTGGTATGTTTAGCACATCGAAGTTTTTTATTATTTTTTATTTTCAAAGATTTTCTATTTTTTGTGATTTTGAAAATATCTGATTTTTTTAGTGAATTTTGGAATATCTGTTGTTTTGTGTTTTGAGGGTTTTTTTTTTGTGTCGCCAAGGGATCCCGAGCAGGACGGAGTTGCAAACCATGATTGATCTTGTCCTGATCTGAGATACCAACTGCTATTTACATTGGCATTTTTTTACCAGTATCCGTGGATGGCTTACCGGCCGATTCGATCTTAGGGGGATAGCTGACCAATTCAGTTCTTTCCCCCTTCCGAACTTACTACCCGGATTTATTTGTACTTGTGGGTCATCCGTCCCGATGACCATGAGGTCTACTGGACCAGGTTCAGAGTCTGTGTCTGACCCGATCTTTTCACTCAGAAGTTGGAGCTCTTTAGGCTCCTCAGATCCACATTGCGGTGGAATCTTGATGTTTATCCAATCCAGGGAAGGCCACTTTCCTTTTTCGATCCAATGAAGGGGATGCTTTTGCCCCTTATGATGTTGTGCTATTGGTGGGGGTGTCTCCCCCTAGCTGTTGGTGGGGATGGGTGTCTCCCCGTTCCTGTTCATCTGTGTTGCAATAGGCACCTCTCGTCCTGGATCATCTGTGGGTGTCCCTGCTTTCGTGCCCCTAACTTCATTTGATGGGTCCGGGGGTTTTGCCACCGGCATTAGATGTGCTTCTGAAGCTTTAAGGATCTTGTCTCATTGTATTGCCAGCCAAATAGACTCCTGGCTGGAGTGTTTTGATAGCTTAAGCTCTTGGAGGTGATCCTTGAGAGAGGTCCCCATGTCACTGCAAACTGTCTCAGATTTGACAAAATTAATGGGTGTGTACTTAAATGGATGTCTCCTTTTAGGCCTTGCAGCCTGATCTTCTGACGTCGGTCGATATCCCAGTCCCTGTCTTTGCTCGTTTGCACGAGCTTACTTTACTACTGTATCTTTCTCATGGAACTCGGTACAATAGTTCAGGATTTGTCGTTCAGCTGGGGGAATAACGTATTCGGAAATCAGTGGGTAAGGTTGGTGATGGAGTTCAAAATTTCGAACTCGAAACTGTGATATGGTATGTCACCCTCCGTGTGCTGAACGTCAATCACTGGGATGTCAGGTTCTGGGATGTTGACTACTGGTGGTAGGATGATTTCCAGTTGGGGCATTATAGAGATGATTCGATTTCCCGAAGGGAATTTAACCCTTTGATGGAGAGTGGATGGGATGGTTCCAACAACGTGGAGCCAAGGTCGCCCCAATAGAAGATTAAATGAGGCAGAAATGTCAAGGATCTGGAATGTGACAAGGGTCATGTCTGGTCCGATTTGTATTTTGATGTCTATCTTTGCCTCTACCTGCCTCCAAGAGTTATCGAAGGCTCTGACACTCATAGTACTAGGCCTATAGGAAGATGGTTCAATCCCTAAATGCTCGGCAGTCCTCAGGGGGCATACGTTTAAGCTTGATCTGTTATCAATGAGCATGAGTGGGACCTTGAGATTCTTATAACGGACAGCTATATTGAGTGAGAACCCATGTTTACGGCCCTCAAGTAGCAACTCGTCATCGAAAAATGTGATGGCTTGCAGTGCGAGGAGTTGTCCGATCATGTTTGCCACCATCTCAAGTGGTACATCAGGGGAGATATGTGCATCGTTCAAAGTTTTTGCAAAGATTTCTCGATGCGATTTTGACATACCCAAGAGTTCCTAGATGGAAATTTTTGCGAGCATGGATTTGAGCTAAGTTGCTACATCGTAGGCAGCATCAGCTTTATGGGTTTTTCCCAACAACGTTCCCTGGATTTCTTTCCGGTTTTGGTTGTCCCTCCTGAAGTACTAACCATTGTTGCCTACTTCAGCACATTGTGGGTAGTGCCATGGGACTACCTTTGCGTTGTAAGAGGGAACCGTCCTCCCTTCCAAATATACTAGTTCTTGAGACTGTGGAGTTGGTCTTGGCATGGTTTGCGGTAAGCTTGAGGATCTCCCTTGGAGCACAACCGAATCCTCGCAGGGCTTCAGTTGTCCTATGGTGTAATTAACCTCCCTTCTATGGTGTGTATTTTGTGAGGGAGAGATCCTTTTAGTGTGTGCTAATTGATTGGGTAAGAGGAGGAAGCTTGGAGATTGGACTGGAGGTGACCCTTGCAAGGTTAGTGGGGCCAGATCGGGAAGGCCCACTAGTAGGATGAGAGGTTTAGAATTTGACCTATTTGAGTATGCGAGAGATGATGCTGGAGGTACCCCTTGGAGAATGAGAGGTTGTACTGTTGGTGCTGCTTCAAAAAATACCTGTTGTTCAGACGGAGGCGCCTATCAGTATCCCCATGTCTGATTTACCGTATCGGGAATGATTGCTTGTATGGAGTGATGCGAGAAGGAGTACACGGGACGTCCTTCCTCAATGTTGTTGACGGTAGAGATGCCGGATGTGCTAGGCCCTACTTGATGTGATGGCAAGGGATTCTTGAGGATGTTGGCCTGAGCCATAGAGTTAGCCTGTGGGGTGATCACAATTTTATGGCTTTCGATCAAATCCTGGACTGCGTGTTTCAAAGTGAAACAGCGGTCAGTTGGATGGCCTTGAGATTGCATGGTATGCGCAATATTCATTCTCGTTGTAGCTTGTGGGCAAGGGATTCGGTGGAGGCCAAGGTTGGAGTGGTGTCAGAAGTTATTTTTGCACCAACATTGTCATGATCTGACTGTATGTTTGTGCCAATGGGGTGAATTTCCTACCCAACATTGCTTATTTTTATGGGTATTGCGCATTTCCCCTAGGCTGTTGTTGTTGCTGTTGAGGTGGTTGTGCTTGATATCCCTGTTGAGTTTGTTGTGGATGGTATTGTCCATTTTGTTGTGACTCCTGTTGTAAAGCATACTAGTTGCCTTGAGCGGCTGCAACGATATTGTTAACCTCTGTGGTACGTTACGTGGGGGCAGTGCTATTTTCATTCCCATACCCGATGGGCTTCCCTTCAACTTTGTTTCTTTTAATTGAGAGAGACTGATGCAGCCATGGGAAGATGGTTCCGACTCTTATCCCGGCTTCTACCTGTTCACCTGCTCAAATGAGCTAGGAGAAGTTCACTTATGGGTACGAAATCAAATATCCGAAAATGTTCGGATTTGCTGAATGGACAAGCATGGATATCTATTCCACCTCATCGATGGCGTTTCTCATCCTGGCAGCCATGGCTCGCCATTGTCTCACATATGCAGACAACGATTTGTCAGTTTTCTACCTCAAGGTAGCCAGGTCTGCTCTTCTTGGAGCCATATTCATATTGTAAGAGAATCTGTCAATGAATGCCTAGGAAAGTCTTTCCTAGGTCTTAATCTAATGACTGTCCAGTGATGTGTACCAGTCAAGAGCATCGCCCTTTAGGGATTTCTGAAAGAGTTGTATCAAGGCTCCATTATTCCCTGCAATCGCATTAAGTTCCCCACAAAAGGCTTTTAGATGTGGTATGGGGCACCCTTTATCGTCATACCTCTTGAATTTTGGTACTACAAAGTTTTGAGGCACCCTAGCATTTAGAAAAGGACATAAGTCCCTGAATTTGGTGGATGGTTGATCCACTCATTGTTGCCTTTGCAGCTATTTTTGCACCATTTACAATTGTTCCCGCAACACCTCAATTTCTGATTTGTTGGGTTGCGGGTATCTTGCCCCTTGCTGCAAAGCTTGGGTTACTTCCTCTGCAGCAAGGTTACTTCCTCCTCATAAGGGTCAATTTCATCGACCCTCTGGTTTCCGAGAATGGGGGGTTGTTGAAAAGAAGATAGACTCCTAGTGGCGAGAGGTAATTGAAACTGAACTCCGCTCCCTTTCGGGGGAGTGTGTGATGTACGAAAATGGCTCCCGCCCGGGGTATCTGCCAAATTCGAAATGTGACTCCCGTTAGGGAGAGTAAGTTAGACTCAAAGCTAGTCCCCTTTGTGGGCATCCGCCAGCTCTTGTCTGTAACTCCCATTAGGGGGTGTCTGTGTTGTGACCTGATTGTTGTTCCCGTTTTCGAGGAGATTTGCTGAGTAATGTATTGGAAGATGTGTGGGAGGGTTGCTCCCGTTTGGATGTTGATGTTAATCTTGTACTAATTCTGTAGGGAATGGAAGAACGGGATTTGTTGGGGGAATAAGAGAGAAAGCAGAGGGAGTTTGTGGGATTGAACTATTTTGAACACTAGGCTGTATTGCCTGCATGCTCGGTATGGCACCTGGTGCCAGATAAAGTAATAGCTCCTACAATACTTTCAGATTTTGGGTCATCTCATTCATGGCTGGAGTAGCTGGCGAGTCCATGAGAGTCGCCAGAGGTGCCGGCATTGTGTCGGTGCCGGTGCTGATGCCCGTACCGATGCTTTAGGAGCTGGCAAAGCTGCTGGCTCTTCCTCATGGGTAACCATAGCCGCACAGGATCGAGTAGTCATGACTCAGATTGGTGCCTAAAAAGTGTAAGCTAAAGATTAATTTTTTTTTGTTTATTTTATAAATGCAAATGTATGAAGAATGTCCCTTAAGATTGGAATACCACACACTTTCAAGTCAGGTCTCAGCTAGTATGCTCTAGCATTTCTCCAGTGGAGTCGTCATTCTGTGAACGCTGGAAGATCGCCACCCACGCTTTTAAGCAATCTAGTTTTGGCTTTTTTGTGTGTTGGTGTAAGGGGTATGACTTTGATTGTAAGTTTAGAGTTACCACTAGCCACTTAATCTCAAAATCCCATAGTCAACTAGAACCCGCGGAATATGTAAGGCTAGAAAATTCGAAGATCCTCTTGCCTTAAATTGACTCTTGGTCTGCCATCTGGGATTCCGAGTAAGGGACCTCGGTTACAAAGAGGGAAGGTGTTAGGCACCCTCTTTGCCCATAAAAATATACGATCTCTACTTGGTGTGGTAAAAAATCTCAAGGGATGAATGATATGGTCGGAGTAGTACTAGGCACACATGGATTTCTAATGCGGTAAGATCCGGGATTCCGGCAAGCTACAGAGCATACGTCCGGGGATGTGTCTATAAGGCGGATGTGATGATGCTTATGTAAAAGTAAAGAAAAATTGGACTAGATTACTAAGAGTTTCTAATGTGACAGTATTTGATGTACGGCAAGCCATAGAGTATACATTCGCTAGCGATCTAGAGAAGCAGGGGGGTTGAGAAGAGTGGAGATGTTATGATGAATGCTTGAATAGAAGATGAAATTATCTTTGGCTTGATCTTGAATTGGCTAGAACATGGACAACACCATGATCAATCCGGGCTAGACTGTGGGGCAGAGATGGCTGGGAGGAGGCTAAGGTGGTATCTAAAAATCAGATCTTGGAGGATTGGAGCTCCTCACCCTCACTCTCTTCCTCTCTCTCCCTCTCTCTCACTTGGAACTTTAGAATGAGATGTGTTGCTATTGAAATGTGAAGATGAGGGGGCTATTTATAGCCTTTTGGGATGGCATTGTGGTAATTGCTGGGTTTGTGAAGGGTAAAAGCTTACATGGCAGCTGGGGATTAGTTAAGAAGAGAGAAATGTTATGTGGCATGCTCTTATAGGCTTTTGGGGGTAGGTAAAAGGGTAAATAGGGTGAACTATATGAGTAATTCCATATGAAAGTTGACTTTGGGATAGGGGACAGCTGTGTGCCCAGAGAGGACACCTGTCAGATAAGGGAGGGTAGTCGGATTACCGCCCACAGTAGTCTAACTACCTCCCGGGCTAGGTTTCCTGTGCTTTGGTTAATGGGCTTTCTTTGGTGCTCTGGTTTGGCCCAAAGTCTTTTTTCGGGATTTCGGCTCAAAACAGTTAGGTGTATTTTTTAGTTTTATACTGATTTTCATATAAGCTCTGGTCTGGGTGATGGTTTAGGGTTTGGATTAGGGTTTAAGCTAGGGTTATGGTTTTAGGCTGGGATTAGGGTTTGGTTTAGGATATGATCATGATTTCCGGATTGTTCTAGTTCTCTCTAGATGCTAGCCTGGGTGGGGTGTCTACAGGTTCGCATGAGATCATTACTCGTATAGAGTAATGATCTACAATTGAGTTCATGGGAACTCCCCATGAGGTCGAGCTGTGTGGACCCCACCATGATGTATGTTGAACATCAACACGGTGCATTTGATGGGTCCCATTTAAATTATGAGAAATCCAAAAAATCAGGTGTATATGAAACTCAGGTGGGCCATACCATCTAAAACATATAAAAGCACTTGGTGGGGCCACCTGAAATTTGGATGCGTCTAAAACTTCGTCTGACCCCTCATCCAAGTGGGATACACATAATGGATGGGCTGGATTTGTGAACCACATCTCAGTGGGCCCAAAAAATAATTATGAATGTTTTAATGGAGGGTAACCCCTCTTAACTTTTGTATGTGGTGTGGCCCACAAAAGTCACGGATTGACTTGATTTTTAAGCCCTAGGCCCACTATGGAATGGTGCATCTGACTGATGGGGTATATGTTCGACATACATCATGGTGGTGTGTGTGTGTGTGTGTGTGTGTATGCAAATGGTTCTATGTGGTCGAGCTCATAGGAACTTCTCATGAGGTCGAGCTGTGTGGGCCCCACCGTGATGCATGTCGAACATCAACACTGTGCATTTGATGGGTCCCCTTTAAATAATGGGATATCCAAAAAATCAGCTGTATTCAGAACTCAGGTGGGCCACACCATCTAAAATAATGTAAAGACATGCCTAAAACATATAAAATCACTTGGTGCAGCCCACCTAAAATTTGGTTGCACCTGAAACTTGGTTTGACCCCTCATCCAAGTGGTACACACATAATGGATGGGCTGGATTTGTGAAGAACATCTCGGTGGGCCCAAAAAATTATTATGAATGTTTTAATGGGAGCTAACCTCTCTCAACTTTTGTACGCGGTGTGGGCCACAAAAGTGATCAGTTGACTTGATTTTTAAGCCGTCAAGCTCATGGGAACTTCCCATGAGGTCGAGATATGTGGGCTCCACCGTAATGCGCATCGAACATCTACCCCATCAGTCAGATACACCATTCCGTTATGGGCCTCGGGCTTAAAAATCAAGTCAATCTATGACTTGGATGAGCCACACCACATACTATAGTTGAGAGGGGTTACCCTCCCATTAAAACATTCATAATCATTTATTGGGCCCACCAAGATGTGGTTCACAAATCTAGCCCATCTGTTATGTGTGCCCCACTTTGATGAGGGCTCAGACCAAGTTTCAGCCGCATCTAAAACTTAGGTGGCCACACAAAGTGCTTTTATATGTTTTAGACATGTCTTCACATGGTTTTAAATGGCATGGCTGTCATGCCCCGACTTTTCAAAACCCGAGTACATGACCAGTTTCCCAAAAACCCGAGTGTTAACTTTGAAAGATGGTCAAATTCGAGTATACATTTTTTTTCTTTCATCAGAGTAATTAGATGAGCGTAAAATGGACAAGTAAGCATAAAGAAAATTTTCAAATTTCATTTAGAATATACAAGTGGTTACCCATAATGACTTATACAAACCAATGTCCCAAACTTACAATTACAAAGTGAAATAATATTACATGTAAACAAAGCAAATTGTAATAAATTTGAAACTATAAAATCATGTAGCAACTTTTGACAATACAATCATACATCATCACAATGGTACTTTGCTCCTCATCAGTCTGAACCTGAAAATCAATTAAGCCACCTGTGCGACTTGTACAGTTGTATATTTGATGGATGAGTGGCTAGCACAGTATGAATTCCCCTCAAAATTACACACTGTCGCATTAGGTAAGCATAGTTATAAAGCAAAGCATACAAAACAATACATGATGCAGGTCTTATTAAATGCATGGATGCGTGCATGCAATCATTGTCCTAGGTAAAACATCCAGACGAACATTGGGGTCGTCACCCATGCAATCATCGACCAGGGTAAAACATCCAGACGGTTTGTGCCCTGGGTAAAACACCAGACAGGAAAATACGTACGATGACAATAAATGATGGTTTGTGCCCCAGGTAAAACATCCAGTCAAGTGAATCCGTATGTCACGTACAACAGCAATAGATGCTGGTCTGTGCTATACATGCATGATTAACCAATCTGTTATTAGTCTAATTACAACCAGTCAATTTAAATAAGCTCACGTTCACTACGGGGAGCTCACGGCCCAGTGTAGTTCGACGGCTCGGGCATAGTGTCCCATGACCACCATCTCCAGCCTATGAGACTACCATCTTAGGATGTTTAATAGAAACCCGTCGACTAGTGGCCAATCATATTATAGTATATAGGGTTTACCATCGCATGGTTGCACTATATAAAACATAGAACCCATCTACGGCAATTACCAAAACAAAACCACGTAGGGCAAGTATCAAAATATGCCACATAGGGCTGAGATCAAAACCATACGATAAAGACCATCCTTAAAACTCATTGGACACAACAACCATGGATGGTAGGCCCACATTAATGGTCAATTTAAATCACCATTCAATAACCACTTAACCTAATGTCCATTATAATCACAACCAGTCGAGTTACATCCTAAGTATGGGTGTACATTTATAGGTGGGGGTTTTCCACTGATGTATCAGTTTAAGTTCCATAAGCAATCGACAAATAATCCACAAGCATGAACAAATATACAGGATGAACATTAAACATGTAATATAGCAATTCAATTTTCACCAACTAACACATGTGATTATAAAAGAGAAATATCAATTATAAATTAAAATACAAATTATAACTTAAGCTAATGGGAAGATGGAAAGCTCAAGGGGAAGAATCATCACCTTATTTGTCGACTCGCCTTCTAATGTTATTAGGAAGTGCGCATGCCCTTAGGCTTGGATCCTATTATGAGTTATGAAATTGCAACATTAGATTAACTTCACCATTCATGTTCAAAGTATTGTCCTAGGGTTTCGATTTCTTAGATTTTTAATGTAGAATTTGGGTTTTCATCCTTGGGTTTAGTCTTAGACTTAGATCCTGGGATTTGGATACTAATTTATCATCAATATTATTATTGTACAATGGGCCAAATAATATTCCTAATAGGGATATTATTCCATCCATATAATAATGACGGTCCATAAGTTCATATTAAAACGTATTGATATCATGTAATATTTTTATAATTACTGATAATCCCTTAAATAATTCAAATAATAATAATATAATATTTACTAATGAAAATATAATAAGTATTAATACTAATAATTATATAAACAAGTATTATAATAATCCCATAAGGAGAAAAATGATAATATAGTCATAATAATGGTTCTAGTAATGATAATAAGTGCTATGGTCTCATCACTTATGTTAATAGTACAGACCTATATTTTAGGTTACTTAGGCCTACGATTTCATCCTAGAGTTTAAGTCTAGGTTAGGTTTTAGGGTTTGATGTTAATTTAGTAATTATGAAGTATTTACTAACCCTGGTGTTACAATCCATTTTAGCTAATGCAGCAAAAACATTCGTCATGATGGTAATGGATAGTGTGATCCATTATTAAGGATAACATCTAGGAATGGTAAATAAATACTAATACCTTTCATCTAATGGTTGTAATTTGTTTACAATAACTAGTTTGGCATAAATGGCCTACAATTTATCCTCAGGTTAGAGTTGGGGAAAAGACAAGTTTCATAGGCGCAATATCCAATTATTAATCAAATTAGAATTTCAACACAAGAGGTTAGAGACTTTATACCTCAAGGAGGCCCAAATTGGTTTGGTGCGACACCACTCCCTACTTTCTCTTCTATCCTCCTCTTTCTCTATTCTTTTCTCCTCCTTCAAGATCCCACACCCAGTAGAGTTTGCTGGACTCAACCAGCCATGGGTCGGCGGTCTAACTCGGTCCCAAACCGAGTTAACTCAGAATGTTCCTTTCTTCTTCTTTCTCTTTCTTTTTCGCTTCTTGCTTTCTCTCTTACATTCCTTGCTGGAACTCCAGTGGGAGAAAATCAGCAACTCAGCCCGAGTATTAAGCCCAACCCAGATCGGGACTCGGCCCACTGAGTTCATGACTCGCCAGCGAACCCGACTCAACTCCCTGCCTTTCCTTCTTCTTCTTCTCCTTTCTATTGTCCCTATCTCTATCTTCCCTCTTTTTTTCCCTTCTCTGTCTTCCTATTGCAATGACCAGCAGGGTCAGCGGCCAAAACTCAGACCGAACTCAGTCCGAGTCCAGTTGAAGCGGCAGCGAGTCTGCAAGAGGATGTCGTACTCCCTCTCTCCCGTTCCTCTCTCACTGTCCTTCTTTCTTTCTCTCACACTTCTCTCCATCTGCTTCTCCTCTCTGAGGAAACCCTATTATTGCACGAATCAGCCCAACCCGAACCGTGACTGAGTGCAGTCCCAAACGGGGAAGATGACCGGGCGAAAATGGTGGCTTTCGAAGAACAGCTCCTTTTCTCGAAATGAAGCCGTTGTGCTGTCTATGTACTGCCAAAAGAGCTTGGGAAATCAACGGATCGGAGCTTTAGAGGCATTTCCCGAGCGGGTTCGAATGAAGAATGGAAACGGCATTTTTTTTAGCACGGCTGCCAGAAAACGGAGGAGCACTGTTGCAGCTTGATCCGCTCGTTCGTTGTAGCTCACAATTACTCTCAAGAGCCTTTTTATGGAGAAAAATTGGCTAGGATGAAGGGATTTTGTAACGGCTCCAAAATACAGCTGGTATTCTCAAACCGATGGTCATTTGGTTGCTGTTTTTCTATGAAAACCAAAATCCATGTGAAGGGTCATTGAATGGTTGAGATTATACCACGTGGATGGCCGATATTTGAGGAGAACAAAGCTCACACGGATTGCCAGTGTCGCAGTTTTCATTTTTGGAAAGGTTGTGCTTTCAGGCCCTGTTTGCACTGGCGTTTGTGTGCACGTACGGTCATACCTACGTGCGGGACTCACCATTTTTTGCTCAAGCCCCAGATACTCACAGGATGGACGGTCTGGATCATAAATGTGGGGCCCATACAGTGGGCCATCGATCAAAGCAGGCGGACATACGTCCGCTACTGAAAGGTGAAGCAAGAGGGAGTTCTCTCCTCTTTTCGCGGAAGACGGGTCAGCTCGTGTTGACCGTGTCGACGGGCCTGGTGCACCTCGAGTGCACGACCACTGTGCACACGCACTGCCTCAAATTGGGGTCCACAGTGGAGTTTAGATGAAATCCACTCCGTTCATTCGGTTCCACAGGCCCAAATAGGGCTTTTTGGCCAAGGGTCAGACAACTCCAAGGTTTAGGTGGGCCATATGGGTTGATTCCTAGCTCTAATGGTGGCTTTCCATTGATTTAGTGGTCGGATCGTCCCGAGATTGAACGTCAACGGTTGAAAAGGTCCAAGGGACCATTCATAAGTCTTTCATCATTTATTATTTGCTAATACTAATATTAATATAGATTTCATTACTTTTGTATATTACTTGTAATTAAAATAATTAAAATCTCATACCTATATATAAATATACTTCCTAATATTAACATACTCCTACATACATGCTATTAATCACATATTTATTAATAAATAATTCATAACATTACATTATAAATAAACATACATATACATGAATTGAAAATATCATATTTAATTAAAATCATATTTGTATTCAGTAATATTGTTAGATAATATACAATTTTATTAAAATATCTAATAATCTTTTGTATACATATTTCTTAAAAGATATTTAATACCACATTAATATTTATAGTCCAATTATACATTGTAAAATTTTCATTCATTATGTTTATTTAATATAATATTATTTTCATAATATTTCACATACATTAAATATATACATATCACCCTATTATGATACATTTTCAAATAGATTATTATCTAATTTATTTTTTTTTTATATCTATGTTTTTGTAAAATAATATACTTATTAAATATCATGACTTCCAGATGGTTTGATTTATCTATCAAGTGATTGAAATTCTAATACAAGATTTATTTTATAGTGTAGCGGTCTTAACGTTTAGGTTTAGGCTAGGACTTGGGGTCATTCAATTTAATTAAACTAGTGTTTATACTAAGTTAGGTTACGTGGCAACACCCACGTACTGAAAAGTACGGGGTGTTACAATCTACCCCCCTTAAAGGGAATTTCGTCCCCGAAATTCAATGCTTTTATTATGATTAGGGACGATGATAATATTCATTATTTTCCATATGTACAAGCGTATGCCACTAGGCGCACAAAACTGAGGTCGTTACAATGGCCCACCTAAGTTCCGTATATGGTTGATTTTTAAGATATCCCATAACTAAAGGGGACCCATCAAATGCACGGTGTTGATGTTCGACACACATCACAGTGGGGCCCAAATAGTTCAAACTCATAGGAAGATATATGTGTGTGTGTGTGTGTGTGTGCGCGTGTGTGTGTGGAAAATGCTCTATGCGAGCTCATGGGAACTTCCCATGAGGTCGAGCTGTGTGGGCCCCACCATGATGTACGTCAAACATCAACACCGTGCATTTGATGGGTCCCCTTTAAATTATAGGATATCCCAAAAATCAGCCGTATACGGAACTTAGGTGGGCCATACCATCTAAAATCATGTGAAGACATGCCTAAAACATATAAAATCACTTGGTGAGGCCCACCTGAAATTTGGATGCATCTAAAACATGGTCTGACCCCTCATCCAAGTGGGACACACATAATGGATGGGCTAGATTTGTGAACCACATCTCGTGGGCCCAACAAATGAATATGAATGTTTTAATGGAGGGTAACCCCTCTCAACTTTTGTATGTGATGTGGCCCACACAAGTCACAGAATGACTTGATTTTTAAGCCCTAAGTCCACCATGGAATGGTGCATCTGACTGATGGGGTAGATGTTCGATACGCATCACGGTGGGCCCACACAACTCAACCTCATGGGAAGTCGAGGATTCAACTCCTACCATTGGGAAACTTTTTATAGTAATAAAAATTCTGAATCAAGCTGATATTTGTATTTTCTATTTTTCCATATATGATACATGTGACTTTATTAACAAGTTAGGTGGCAAATAAATATCATGATAGCTCCTAGGATGGTTTCACCTGTAATATGCATTATTATCCTCGTTATTTCCTATAATGTAGTTTACCTAAACTTTAGATCTGCTTATTTTTGCAATCCGTTCATCCTAGTGGTTGCTATTCTTCATGAGAACCTATAAAAGTAAGTCGCATGATTTGTATGGATTCACATGGTGTTTTTTTTAGATTTACATAGATGTATGAGAAGGATTTCTTAATAACATAGCTAGAGTGCATCGAGCAATGCCAGGTCATTGTGAAGACGGTCGATCATGGAGGAGCGGTTACAAGACAGATGGCAGAAGGAGCAGAAGACCATGGTATTGAAATGGTTATAGTAACCCGTCAGGACGTGGGAAGCATCTAGACATTTGGATTAAAGTTATAAATAGCAAAGGAATTCAATGGGAAGATCTCATCTCCTACCAACCAAATCAAACCAAACATTAATTTTCAATTATCAGTTAATTACATTTTGTAGTGTAATTCCTTACTTTTCATGTGAAGTAAATTACATTTCTTAGTGTAATCCTTTACTTTTAGTTTGTTGTTTACATTTCATAGTGTAATTCGTAGCATTACTCAAGTAGTTGATAACCTTATTTATAATTTGATTCTACACTCGCATAATGGATTCAGTTCTTCACTTGAAAAGATGTTTTGCAGCTGCTCTCAGTGACCAATTGTAAGAATTCCTTTCTTAGCCTTTTTATATGTATTGAAAAGTTATTTCGTATGGAAGGAAAATATATAACCCAACATTAAAGGACGAACCCTATCTTCTGAATATCGCCCGATCTTGTTTACACATTGAGCGAGTGGTTGAATAGGCGACCGATCTCATCAGATCTCGGTCATACATTACGTGTCTGCCTATCTTAGTGCTCGGGGTCATAGTTGTTCCATTTAAATTGAGCCGCAAATCTAATTCTGGTACTCCCGCATACCTGTAGTTGAAAATAGAGCAGCAACAATTTTTTGCACGCACGGTGGGACCCTGTCTCTAATTTACTGATATAATATTAAAAATTATGAATAGAAGAAGTACTTAAATTGCCAGAGTCAAGCCCTCCACACCGACCGCACCACCTCCAGTCGAGGACATGTCGGTTCAAGCTGTCCCTGAAGCGTTGAATCTAAACAACAGTCCAATGCTCGATACTAGGGAGCAAGAAGGAGCATCGACCTCTCGAACAGCCTCCCCAAACGAGATAGCGGTAATGCTTCGAGATGTACAAATGAGTATTCAGCATGTACAAGAATATGGAAGAGCCTAAGTTGAGAAATTTCGTATTCAAACTGATAATACTAACAAATATATAGCCAACTATACTAAGGCTATGCATTGATTAATGGCTATGATGACCAAACGAACATCGTTGGTGATGCAATGTAATGCTAAGGGAATTTTTATCTCCAATGCAAGTCAACTTCCACCTATGCCACCTCCACAGAGGAATCCACCACCAGTTCCAGTTCAAGAGATGCGAAAAGCTTCACATCCCGTAGAACTTAGATGACCAAAGTGAGATACTAGAAATTTCGTACTTAAAAATCGGAATAAAGGATTACCATGAAAATAAAACCCTCAGTAAATCCCCAAAAATCCTTTATTCCAAGAGGGATTAAACCTATTTGGCCACGAACCACCACTGGTCCTTGAACCTCAGTGAGTGGATCGTGACCAAATCATATAAATTGTCCAAGAGGTTGTAGGCTAAGTACTCAGCCACAATATTATCTTAGTATATCACAAACTGTATCCCGAATGGATTGATCAATAACATCCATTGCCGAGAAACTATCAAAACTTTGCTTTATTTTTAGGCGATCCTGGCCAGTCAACTATCTAACGTGTCGGCTAATTTACTATGCAGTGCAGAGAGTTAGCAAATGATGACTATTATAAGTTACAATTATTTGGTCATTCACTAACGGCAATGACCTTTATGTGGTATTCAAACTTATTACCAGATTTGGTGCACACTTGGCAAGAAATAAAGGTAAAACTTCATGCTTAGTTTTTATCTAAGAATAGAGAAATAACTATGGCTGATCTTGCCCATTTTCAGCAATTACCGGGAGAAACTTATGAGAGTTATATTACCCAGTTTAAGAGGGTAAAAAGCTGATGTAAGATTGTCATGATCGAATCCGAATTTGTGCAACTAGCACAAGATGGGCTTGAATATAAACATTGTAAGAAGTTCATCAAGACAGAGTTCATGAACCTGTATGATTTGACTAAGAAGGTCTCCAAGTACAAGGAACTGCTACAAGAAGGTGCCCAATAGAAAAACTCATTAACATGGACTTATTATCATGACCCAAATTACGAGGTCACGATTGCCGAAGTGGTAGCTAAAAAACCACTTGTATGCTCAACAATGGTCAAAACGGAATCAACCACATCAACTACATAAAAAAATCAAAACATTTAAACTTTTGACATCATAAGAGCCGATGAAATATTTGAAATTCTGTTATTCAGAAAGCTTATTAAGATCCGCATGAATCATAAGATACCTTTGGCCGACGAATTACAAAAGATCGAATATTACAAGTAACACAAAAATTAGTATCATTTAACTAATAAATGTGTTGTATTCAGGAACGTTGTCCAAGATAACATCGACCGATGTTGTTGAAGTTCTTGGGAAAAGGCGAGGAAGCTATGTTGACCGATATGGATCCATTCCCACCCAATCTTGAGGTGAATATGGTCACAATGAATCTAAAAAAACCTAATCGGCTATAGCCGAAGATCGATCTTGGTTTGACCAAACAGGAATACATTCCACAACGACTAGTGTGAAGGCGACATTGGTCTCCTCATTTAAGCGATACTCGAACAAACATCATTCAACAAGATAGGTGGGGTTCACAACTGTGCGACTGATGTACCAAAAAGACTATTCCCAGACGGGGAGATCTTCCTAAATCAAGGTTGCACAGTTGTTGCATGACTCCTAGGCAAGCTGGGAAGAACAGTCAGTATCAACCACAGTGAAAAACCCCTAATTTCTACCAACAAGTTGGGGTACCCAACCAAAGGATGGTCAAGCCCCCAACAACTCGAGAAGGAGTATGGAAGCGGGTTATCCATCCAAAATTTTTGGCAGAACTAGAGGTATTGACTCAAACTCAGAAACACCGATGACAAAGGCGTCAAGCAACTATGAGAAGAGAATTGGAAGAAGTCACATACATGCCTTAGTCGGATATAGTCCAACCGCCACCATTCTGGAGAATTCTTGTGTCTGAAGAACCAGTGGTTGTAAACACGGTAGGAGCAACCCTGTCTGCAGTGTTACATGACCAGGATTCTAATGTTTTCGACTTGTCTGCTCTGTCGGCCAGTCCAAAAGAGAGATGTTTGTGGTAATCTATCAGATCATCTTAGTGACAAATGATTTCAAGAGGATGAATGATTGGTGATTGAATTAGCAACGACTACTGAAGCACTGCAAGTCGTCTCACTAAGCACTGTAAGTCATCTCACCAATGAGCACCTTGGCCAGCCTTACGGTTGATGAAAGCACTAAGCAGGATGAAGACCTTAATATACAAATGGATGTGGGAACACTTGGGGGGAATGTCCGAAGGAAGGAATTGTGTTCGGGGTATTGCCACTAGTCATGTTCCATTGCAATATAATGTTCACATTGCCTTTTAGCTTCTAGGCCAGACCAGCCCAGCCAAGTAGAATGGTAGGCGATGTGGAAGAATTCAGTCCCCTGGTGGTATAACAACTTGCCTCCTTTCCATTTGAGGATACGTCTGGAAATAAACCTAAGTTGGATGAAACCTCACATGTAAACACAATCACTGTGGAGTTGGGGGCTACATTGAAAAGAGTAGTCATAGAAAGACCCATTCACAGCAAGATGCAACATCTCAAGCCGTTGTACATATCTTCTTATCTCGAAGGATGCCTAGTCACCAGAATCATGGTCGATAATGGAGGCACCGTCAACCTTTTACCATTGAGAATGATGTCAAAACTAGGGAAGATAATGGCTGATTTGATCCCTTTAAAGGTTGCAGTCAGTAATTTTGCTTTATTAACACTCATGGGGTCCTACCAGTCGATTTGACTATTAAAACCAAAATGGTATTGGATCTATTTATTGTGCTCGATACTTCATCCAGTTGCAATGACCTACTAGGTAGAGATTGGATTCATTCATTCATGTGTATCCCATTGTCCCTACATTAGTTCGTAATCTTCTAAAATTAGGATAAAGTTAAGCTAGTCCTGGTCGATAATGAAATTGTGGTAATGACCGCTCTAGTAGAAGTAGGAATAGGTCAAAGTGTCCTAGAGGGGGGTGAATAGGATTTTATAAAAATTTATGACAGTTTAAAATCCTATCATCATCATCTTGATCTAATATAACAATTTATCAAGATATCTTTATCTTAACTCTAATGGCTTTCAAGCCAAATAGAGGATCCAATCACAAGACTATTCAATATCTAAGCAATACATAACTTTAGTCTATGATAGATGAACAAAGTGACTGTATGTGAGATGTGATACTTATCAGTTCTAAGTAATCATGGATCATGTGATCATTTAAAGTAAGCACAGTAATGTAAAGCGCAAATAACAATACCAAAAACAGTCATTTATAATGGTTCGACTACTTGCCTACTCCACTCCCGGTGGACGCACTCAATACTTGAGTGTACCGGATTTCACTAACGGAGGTTTTAAATCAGGTTCACCTCTAACCTTCATAACTTACACAAGGTCGACTCTAGGACTTACGCAAGGAACCTAGATGTGTCTCCATGAGACATAAGTTTATACCCCACACAAGAGCAAGAGTCAACACACAGCACCTGGGTTTTATGCCCTACCAAGAGCAAAGGATCCACACAAGGAACCTACCATTTTAGGCCACACAGGCCAAGGATCCACACAAGGAACCTAAATTTTATGCCCTACATAAGAGCAAAGGTCAACACATAGCACCTAGGGTTTTAGGCCACACAAGCCAAGGACCTACACTAAGGACCTAAGTTTATGCTCACCAAGAGTAAGGGTCAACACACAACACCCACACGTATTCTCCCTTCGGAGGCCTCCTATGAGGACTTGAAAGGGGTGAGAATCACCTGTGACCCAATCATACACATAGGAATGATTAGCAGGGTCTTTGGACTCTAATGACTTACAGATAAGTAGATGAGCCCTATTTAGCACGTTGATGAAGATCTCCTCCTTTGATGATGAAGAATCTTCAGCTCCCTTAATCCATAACACTTATAATGCTCCAATGTAAGGCGACGAGTTGGGTTAAGGTTATGTTAGAATCCTACTCTATTAAATATTTTTTTCTATTTTAGAGATGGAGTAATTCCAAGCATCAAATCATTCAAGGTATCCCATCTCAATGATTTGTCATTAAGGTGGTAGTTGGAGGAACCTTGAATGCGGAAGTTCATTCACCAATCCACTCTATTGAATATCAATGATGAGGGTGGATTGAGAAATGAACTCCCATGAGAGAAAAAGGCTTAGGGTAGGTGATCTGATTTAAACACTCAAAAGCTCTATCTATTTTCTCTACAAACAACCTAAGGCAATCTCCCATTAAATAGGCAAAAAAGTTCTAACGGAAATAAAACAGTCATATTTTCGACAAAGTTTGATATCATCGAGCGTATACTCTCGATAATGTCTAATGACCGCTCGATGACACAAACTCAATCTATCAAACACTTTTGAAGCTTTTTACCAACTAATCGAGGAAATCAAACATGCTTCGATGTTATCAAATTTCGAACTCTGATTTCATCGACACATGGTCCGATTCCTCGACATTTAAAAAATGAGAGTAGACTTGCCTTTGGGACTTAATAGGCATCGATATGATCGATCATTCCCCAATATCATCTAGTTTTGAATATCGATGATATCGATCTCAGTTTCGATTCATCGATCTTTTCAAGGAATTTTCCTATAAACTTGCTGGAAGTTTTGTGTCCCAATTTGATGCCATCTACCTGGTCTCTATATGATCAAGCTTCGAATATCGATATCACCGAGTGATTCTCGATACTATGAACATTTTGAAAGATTTTGCTTAAAAGCTTGCTAGACAGATTTGTGTCCCAATCTGATATCATCGAAGATCTATCGATATCATCGAGGTTCGAATTTTGAGGATCTCGAGGCTCTCTTCAAGATATCGAAAATCACATGATTTTCCTTAACTGCATATTGGACACAAACTGGCCAAATGCCAATGATATCGAGTCTGTCATCGATTCATCGATAATTCAGTCCCGGATTCATTATGGTTGCTAGACATCTGAAGTCCTCATTTCGATAACATCAAGTGAGTATCGAGGACATCGATAACAGAGTCCGATTTCATCGAACCACTTATCGATAAATCGACAAAGGTTGAAAACTTAGAGATTTTCCTGATTTTACAAAACAGTTTTCACACCTTAAATCCTAAGTTGTTCTATCAATTTTTAATGGTTTTATATACCTGGTGTTTTGGGTCAGGGGATGTGAGATTAAGTTTACCTTTGACGAGTTCGAGCACACATCTTGATGAGGCGGACACTTGAACGATCTTCCTATAGGGCTCATTTGTCTTGCTGACTTAACACTCACGCTAATTAACAAACCAGGGCACTTTCAGACAATAAACCCTTTTTTGCCACTTTAAATGCGAATGAAGCCTATTACTATGGGGAAGAAGTAGGACCAATTTGGTTTATTGGAAGGAACAAGTTTGACCGACCAACAGGAATATCCGTAAAAAAGAATCCACATAGTTTGTGTAAGCCATTATGAAAGTAATTCGACCAAGCAATATCCTGTCAAGGGACATTGTTCCTTATTGGTCGATTCCATGTTGTACCAATGATAAATCTCATAATCGGTAAGATAGGAGATAAGCTGTATCGGGTCGATTTTACGATAAGAATAAGAAAAGCCTGAGAGATGTATACGAGGGTTGTCTTGTGAACTTTGCCGATATGGATGTCTCGACTGAAGAAGAGGACATGGAGCTTAAGGAAGCCCCTTATGAGCTGGAGGATTCTCGACCCCAGGTTCAGGACCCTCTAGTAGATGTCAACTTAGGGACTGATGTAACGCCCCATGTTTTCAGGACCCGAGTATATGACTCGTTTCCCAAAAACCCAAGTGTTAACCTATAGAGAACCAAAATCCATATTTTTTTATCTTCAGAGTTAACAGTTTAGCGTAGAATAGACAAATCAACATAAAGGAAATTTTACAATTTTATTCAGAATATATAAGAGGCTGCCCATAATGACTTATACAAACCAATCTCTCTGAAATTAACGAATATAAGATTTACATGATTTAATACATAAGAAATAATAGAACGCATATAAATTTAAGCCGCAAGACCGCGCAACTTCTCGTAACAATACAGCCGTGCATCCCTGGCACTTGTACCCATCTCCTCATCAGTCTAAACCTAAAAGTCACTTAAGTCACCTGTGTTATCTGTACGGTTATATATTTGATAAATAAGTGGTTAGCTCAATGTGAATTCCCCTCAAGATTACACACCACCGTCTTAGACAAGAAGTAGCATGAAAACATCCAAACAAACAAAACATAGCAAATGCAGTCTTATTTTATACATGGATGCATGGATGCATCATCAACCCGGGGATGTTCATCCTTTCGACAGTTGGGCTCATCACCCATGCAAATGCTGACCATTAGCGAAGCACATCACGTACCACGTAATGACTGCTCATCGTACATCACGTACATAAATCGATAGTTGGTGGTCTGACAGCTAGCGAAATAATACCCTAATAACTTGGAAGCACATACTACAATATCCAGAAATATCAATCCCTCATCATAAATATGCCATGTATGCATGATTAGCCAAGCCATTATTAGTCCAATTACAATCATCCAGTTTAATAAAGTTCAAGGTCACTACGGAAGGGGGGAGGGGTGGGTCATCACCTAGCATAAGCCGACAGCTCGAGCATAGTGTCCCATGACCACCATCCCCAGCCCATAAGTCTACCACCTTAGGGTATTGATAGAACCCATCAACACATGGCCAATCAATTCTTAATGTATGGGAAGCTACCATCGTATGTTGAGTGGGAATGAATGTCAAATATACTAAATACAACGTTTAAAAAGGAATCGGCAGGTGTCACGCCCCAGACTCGGTAACCGGATTCACAAGGAACCCGATGGCCGGTTCTGGCCGCAACAACCTCCGTAGTACCCCATTCTCGGCTCCTGAAGCAGGTTCCGATCCTGGGATCCTACAAGGAGGATTTTCATAAAAATATAACCATTTCTAATACGAGCATACCCAAGATTATAACAAGTAAATCTGAGAATAAAAAAGGCACATATCATAAAATCCACTATGAATTTGAACTTTTACAAGTTTACATAAGGTCCAAAAGGACATACATAAGATAATAGAAGAAAGAAAGGAATGATGCAATACTGGGTCCTCAAGCTCAGCTCTAATCCAAACTCTGCCACTGCGACACCTGCCTAGGATCTCCTGCACGCATCAATCGTGCATAAGCTTATAGAAGCTTAGAGGGTGGTGTAAGTGTGTGATAATAGTGCACAGAAGAACAATAGGAGATACAGGAAGGAGACATGCTCAATAAGAATATCACTAACTTTACCAAGGCTTATCATAAATATGATGCAATGAGTACTGGACGCCATACCAAGGCAATGCATGAAGGGCTTACATAGCCAATACTAATGCGATGCAAGTAATGCCAGTGCTCATAACCAAACCATATGTCAAGTATATTTCCAATCATAAGGAAATCACCGGGGTCCATTACACTGCTGGATGATTGCCGCTCCGCTCTGCAGATCAAACGAGCGTAAGAGACCTCACTACCCGCCTGTGGACAACCAATCACCAGCAAGGCCTGACGGTAGCGGACCCATTCACGAGCTGGTCAGACTCAGCCTAGCAATGCCCTCTTACATCAGGCGAGTAAGGCCACACCCCTATCCAACTGACTACACGATAGTGGGAGTCGCGGCCTAATGGTATAAGGCCCTCGTGCGCTCATATATTCCACCCGGTCACGGCGTTAGAGCAGATCCTTGGTACCATGGAAGTTTTGAAAATTTCACCCATGGGCATCCTATGCACCCAGTATGCTCAAGTAACATTTTCGGTGTCCAAACATGGCCATCCACGATGTATCTGTGGAGGCTACAACCCTGATGAAGTAAGAGTAATAATGCTCATATATTATGTAATGCCAGATGCATGAATCACACAATCAACTATGCATCAATTCCAAGCATCCAACATGCTCAAGAGGGAATATTACGTCCCTCGAGAAAACAGCATGTAATGCCCAGTGGCACAATCATAACCACACACACAGTGTCATCCAAGCATACAATGATGCACATGGGTCATGAAGATGGGTCTAGGAGCATCATGCGGCGATATACAAAGTAAATTACATTCTTCTTATCCAATAAGGAACCAAGACTAGGTACTTAGACAATATCCATAAGGAATCCCACCTCTAGAGGGGGCCCATTTATCTGGGGTAGCCCACGCGACTAAGCATACAACAACGGGTCTAAGTAATATAGAAATAAGCCTAACAACTGTCTAAGATAAGTATCCAATCACTCTTAAATACAATCAGACCTAGAGGGGTCCATACTGAGGACATTTAACCACCATTCCCCAAAAAGTCATATCAACCATGAACTATATGGATAAAAGGCCCAAGGCCTACATTTAAGATAAAAATAAAAGTAACCACATACATATATTTCTCATAATAGGCCATAAAAAGATATAAGACCACTTTTAACAACATGGGCTCTAAGAGGGGAATTAAGGCCCAAGGCCCAATTCCCAATGGCCATAGAATCCATACATTAAGTTGGACTTGGTGGGCAGCCCGCATACACAATATAAGGCCCAAAAATAGGTTTAAGTTTGGATCAAATGGGCTCCACTACATCAGCCCAATAACTAACAATTTAAGTAGGCAACCGAGGGCCCAATACTATCATTACCTTAGCCCACAAGTCCATCAAAATGGTGGAAGTCGGCCCAATGTATGGTTGGGCCAAGCTGGGATGTCCCTGCCCAATCTGGGCTCACTGGATGTCCCAAAATTCTGATCTTAAGATGGAGTCCTCATAAGATTACTAAAAGTGACCCAAAAGAATGCACTGATTAAGCCCAAAGATTATAAGAAAGCATAAGCATGTAACACGTACACAAGTTCTCAATATGGTGAGCCCCACAGCCAAATAAAGTTGTACCTATAAAATTGTACATCGGAGGCCCTTTGATAAACCTTTGGCCCGTTTGACTTCCTGAGCCTGCTAAGGTCCAGAAATTAGTTGAGTATGTGGAAATAATCTCATGAAGGTCAACTATACTCACTGCGGGACCCCACCAGATGGAGAGTGTGTATATATCATGAAAAGATCAAGTGGATTGTGAGTCCAGCAGCAACCCAAGGCAGAGAGTGCTTCCACAATCGGGCGATCCAAGGCTTGGACGGCCTGGACCAAACATGCATTAAGGTAGATTCCACATACATGCACATTGAGCCTTAAATAAATGGCTTAAGGTCTATGGTGGGCCTTTAACCACCCATAGAGAAACCTATGAGCTTACCTTAGGATCACCCAGGAGGACATCCAACCTCAACTGGTTTCCAAGAGGTAGCTCACCACTACCCATATAATGAAAGATCTAAGGCCTAAGCAATGTGTGGACTAGTAGGCCATACACCAAGCCCAACTCATAGGCCATATAGTGGGCCCTCAAGTAAGGTTTGGGCCCAACCACAAAGGTCATAATTCCACATATTGTGGTGGGCTTCATGGGCAGCCCAGTAATTCATTTACATGGGTAAGTTTCACATTTAACACAAATGAGTTGGGCCTCACTTTTGGCCTAAGTACAGGGTCAGTTTAGTGGGCAGCCAAGGGCCTGACTTCTTATGTATCATTGCCCCTAAACCCATCATAAGAGTATAGGCCCAAGATCAATGGGCCTATCCAAAAGAACTGAGTCCACAAGGCCTACTTGCTAACACAAACATGCATATATTATATCACATAATGGGCCCTAAAGAAATGGCCCAAAACAAAAGTCATCCAAATCATACATTATGGTGGACTTGAGGGTAGCCCATAAGCCCAAGAATACACATGGGCAAGACCTATACTGACAGTGTGGGCCTTGCCACATCAGCCCAAACTATACATTTATGTGGGCCAAACAAGTCAGCCCATAATTAAGCATTTCATGAGGGCATCACGGCTAATAAATACACACGGTCAGCCTGTAGACGGCCCGTTGGGCCCGTGAAATAATAAGATCTGGCCCTGCACGATCTTGGGCTCAAGAAATAGGTTTCCAGCCCATTGGGCCTATAAACTACCAAAAATCTGGTTAAGGCTAACCCCCAACATCACCACAAAGGTGGGCCTTAAGAGCCACTAATTACGCCCAAAAATATCTAAGGAAATAAGGCAAGGAGTGTGTGCAATACTCCCCTAAATCTGGTGGGCCACAACAGCTCCAAAACAATCAACTATGGAGCAAATTTGGGCCCATTACTGGAATTCCAGCCCACCCACTTCCTGGGCCTGCTGGAATCCAGAAATTTATGTAATTCAGATGGGTTACTAGCCCATGGTGACCCACACATATCACAGTGGGTCCCACCGGATGAGAGGGAAATGCACAACACACATTAGAAGTGGGCCATGCCGCTAGAATACAGGCCTAGCAATAGCCCAAGGTAGGGGCGTCCCGTGGTGGGTAGTCCTACGGGCCTGAGTATCTGGCCCAAAACTGACCCAAGTTTGCAGGCCACACCACGGTCAGTACAGGGGCCCGATGGATATGAAAATTTACAAGATGATCCTCCCATAGATGGACCACGAATCTTCAAAATTTTGTGATTTTTGGACGGTCAGAAATATTTTAATTAATTTAAATAAAACAGACCATCAAGAAAATCTGGTGAATCGGGACACCTGAATGTGGTGAGCCAGTCCAGCACTTTCCACGGTGTGCACGGGGTTCCATTGGCCCTAAAAATTTGTAGGTGAGTCCTACCATGGGTGGACCACCTCCCTGTAAATTTTTATGATTTTAAGATACTCAAAAGTATTTAAATTAATTTAAATAATACAATCTATCCAGGGTAAAATATTGCTGGAATATAACTGTCCTGAATTTGGGTCATCCAATGGGTGGATTCTGGGCCTCCGAAATTCCTAAAATTTGGACCCAAGGTCCCTCATCAAGCCTAAAACAAGTTGGGATCCAAAAATATGGCCCACCTTCTTAAAAATTATTTTTTTAATATTATTTTTATGGGACTATGCTGCTGGACTGCACAGCAGAAATTTCTGGCAGTCCAGTAAGTTGGCCCACCCTTTTGGATGCCCAAATAGGATTCCTTAGCCCTGAAATTGTGTGGATAGGTCCTACCATGGGTGGGACACCTCCCTAAAAAAATTTAGGATTTTTGGGATAGTAAAAATATTTTATTTAACTCATGCAATTTATGGACAGCAAGGTCCAGATTTTTATTTTCCTGCTGTAGCAATACTGCTGTCCCTGACTTTAGCACCCCATTTGAGTGGGCCCAGGTCTATGTAAATTTGGAAAAATGTAAGGACAAACTTCCTATACAAATATACAATAAGGTGGGGTCCACAAAGGTGGCCCACTATTTCAAAATCAGGCTGATATTTATGATTTTCTAGCAAACAGTGTGGCTGGACAGTCCAGAAAAAATCTGGACCGTCCACCCTCCTTGGCCCACCCTTTTGGGTGATCAAATAGGGACATTTGAAGGTGAGGTTTAGCATACTTTTAGGTGGGGTCCACACCTCAAAGAGAAGTCTAAGAAATCAGGAAAAAGGAGACCACAAACAAGGCCTACAACACATACATTACAGCATAAAAAAATTCCAGCAATCTGGACAGCAACATGTTGCTGTCTAGATCAGCCCAAAAAAATTAATAAATGGGAAATAAATCATAGATTTCATGAGGTGGGGTCCACCCTGATGTGTCACACAACTCCTAGGCCCAGCCCCTCCCCAAGAAAATCCATAAAATCAGGCCCAAAGGCTGTCCAAATCAAGCAGCAAAACTAGGCAGCACAGTTGGGCCTGGGTGTCCAACAACTTGGTCCTGAATGTCCCAAAAATTTAAAAATTCTGGTTGCATGGCACATCAGGTGGGCCACATAATCATTACATCCAAACCACAGAAAGTGGAGAAGAGAAGAAGAAAGGAAATCTCATCAAGATCGGGTCCGTGGAGAATGGCCCCATCAAGATCACATGCATGCAAGTGATGGCTAAAAAGACCTTATCCAAGGAGTGGTGGACCTTCACCATTGATGTGGTGAGTCCTACACTCTCCATATGAAGCAACAAAAGATCTATGATAATAAGAACCATGCAATCTATCCTACATGCTCACCCACTTGTTGGATCTTCAAGATTCTTCAACCACCATACTCCTTAAGCTTCAAGGAAGGAGGTTTAATGGTGATGATGGATCTTTGATGGTTAGATCTAGGGGGAAAGAAGAGGAAAGATGGCTAGAAAAGTTCAGCAATGGAGGACATTGGAGAGCATTTGCAAAGAGGAGAAGAGAGAAATGAAGAAAGAGAGAGGGAGATGAGAGAGTTTCTAAAGTTGAAATGATTACTTTCTTAGAAAAGATGAGTTTTGAAAAGAGAAAATAATCATTGCTCATGAGATAGGATGGCTCATCATTGCCTAGAGAAGCCAATCTCATCATGGTTTTCTTGAGAAAAGAAGTCATCATTACTAGGCTAAAGGTGGCTTACATGGGGAATAGTGCACATAGAGAAATGTGCAATCAAGTGGGTCCCACCAAAAATGCAATCAACAGTCCAAATAATGCGCGGCCCATAACTTTTGATGGACACACCGGATTTATGCATGAGATACGGCGCTGGAACCGCGGCGACAATGCGGTCGCAATAGCATAAGTCTTGGGTCAATCCGAGTCGGGTCTACGTGACCAAACTCAAGGGTGACCGCAATCACTATCCGAAGGTCGCGGGTCGCTGAAATTTGACCGGTAGGACCGCGGGACCAAAATACACGAGATGCATACTCACATACACACATGCACACATGCGAACTCGGGTCAGGTCTCACAGCAGGCATGCCTTAAACATGAATAAGCAACGGCGATAAAAAATGTCAAATGGTTCATCCCACAATCAAATAGGTAGAATCACCCCATATATGGTAAGTCCCATGAATAAATTGTCACTAACATAACCTCTATGTTGAGGGTCTATTTCTAGCACAATAAATATCATTACACCTTGAGTACGGACTCTCTTTCTTAAATAGAGGTTCACCTCACAGACTAGAGAGATTTTGATTCATATGTGTCTTACAAACAGTAAAATAACATATCCAAATGGCATAAAGATTAAGTATCGAACTAGGATACTATCCTAATAAAGTACAACTTAAGTGCAAGGGTAAATACAATTCAAGAACTATTAAATGAATCAAGGTCTAGTATATGCATTTGATATTCATGATCAATTCTTAAACATATCTCCAAGCAAGCTAACCATATAATTAATCAAGCTCCAAGGTATCATTCATAATTAATTTAAAAGCTATCCTTGATCTAATTTAGAGATGGAAAGCTTAAGGGGAAGAAATTATCACCTCACGATCA
Organism: Magnolia sinica; assembly: GCF_029962835.1. Lineage (NCBI taxonomy): Eukaryota > Viridiplantae > Streptophyta > Magnoliopsida > Magnoliales > Magnoliaceae > Magnolia > Magnolia sinica. Next base: position 26,597,680 of record NC_080581.1, read on the forward strand.
AATCGCCACTAATGTTGCTAAGGAATGCATGTGCCCTTAAAGTCGAACCCTAGCACGAATGGCAAAATCGTATAGTTAGATTCAAGTTTTACGAACCTTCTAAGGTTAAGATCATAACCTAGGGTTTGAGTCATTTATTTTTAGGGTTTTTATGGTAGAATTAGGGCTCCATCCTAGGGTTTAGTCCTAGGCTTAGATTCTAGGATTTGAATCCTAAATTATTAATAATAATATTATTATTATTATTGTACAATGGATCAAACAATATTCATAATAAGAGTATTAATCCATCAATATTAATAATGATGGTTTATAGGTTCATGTTTAAATGTACCGACATTATCTAATATTCTTATAATGACTAATAATCTTTTAAATATTACGAGTAATAATAATAAAATATTTACTAATGATAATAAATAAGGACTAATACTAATAATTATATTAACAAGTATTATACTAATCCCATAAGGAAAATGATAAATATTTTCCAATGCTAATAGTCACAATTATCAATAATGAATTTAGTCATGATAATAGATACTATGACCTACCATGAATTATGAAAGTCTACAATTAGCTCAAACCTAACACACTATCTATGTTTAGCGTATTGACCTTGAGTTTAGACCACTTAGGTCCAGGATTTTATCCTAGAGTTTAGATCTAGTCTAGATTTTGTGCAATTAATTTTAATGTTAATTTAATAATTATAAAATATTTATTAACATTACTGTTATAATTAATATTAGTTAATAATCATTATGATGACACCAATTAGTACAATCCACTATCAATGACAAATATTTAAGAATGATAAGTAAAGTACTATGATTTAATAGTTGAAATTTGTTTATAATAACTAGTTTAGCATAAATGACCTACAATTTATCTTAAGGTTAGGGTTTGGAAAAAATACAAGCTTCATAGGTGCAATATTTAATTAAATAATCAAATTAAAATTTCAACACAAGAGGTTAGAGAGTTTATACCTCAAGGGAAGTTGGATGCGGCCTAACCAATGAGCCAGCGGTCTGACTCAGCTCTAAACCAAGTTGACTCAGCTGCCATGTTTCTTCTCTCCTTCACCCTCTTCTTCTTCTTCCTCTACTTCATCTATTCCTTTTACTCTCTTTCCCCCTGCCCTATCCAGCAAGGTTGTTAGATTAGCCAAGTCAACTCGGCCCTGAGTCAACTCACTCAAAGGCTCTCTCTCTCTCTCTCTCTCTCTCTCTCTCTCTCTCTCTCTCTCTCTCTCTCTCCCCCCCCCCTACTTCTTCCCTTCTTTCTCTCTTCTTCTCTACCCATCCAGCTGGACCTAGGCTAAGCCCACATCTAACTCGACCCAACAGACTCGGTAGTGAGTCAGCCAACAACCCAGCCCAAATTCTCTTTCTCCCTCACTTTTCCCCCTTTCCTATTCTCCTTTCTTCGTATCTTTCTTTGAATTTGTAGGGAGGCTGGATGTGCTTGGTAGCGACTCGGCTAGGCTCAAAACTCGACCTAACTCAAGTTCACGACTCAGCAGCGAGTTAGGCTCGGCTTGGTTCGAGTTGGTGCCACAACGCATCCACCCTCTCATCATTCCTCTTTCTACTTCTTTCCTTCTCTCCCTCTCTATCTATTCTTCCCTCTACTGCAGTTCTAGGCACCCGTTAGATGACCAAGGATGGAACAGTGACTCAGTGGTTGGACTGAGTCACGTCAGCGGGTCCAAATTCAGTGGAAACTCCTTCGGGATGGGTTGGTGCAACAGACTGCACCTTCTCCTTTCTTCTCTCTCTTCTTCCTTTTGCTGGGAACTCAGCATGGCCTGAACCAAATGATTCTGGCTCAACCAAACTGACGCAACAGTGGCCCTTGCTGGTCTGACGGCTTGGGTGGGCCGAGATTGGTGCAACATGCACCATCTCTTCTTCTCTCTTTCTTCCTTTCTCTCCTTCTTCTATTCTTTCTCATTCCATTTTCTTTCTTCTTCCTACTGCGATGCCCAAGAGGGCCGGTCGTAACCTCATTAACCGTTTCTTCTTGATGAAGATGGTGATGGCCATTAATGGCGGATCTCAAACAGAGGCTTTCTCCTCTAATCTGCCTCTTGTAGACGGTCCATATGGACTCTAGGAAGCTTGTAGATGAGCTTCATTGAAGCTTTAAGGAGGTTAGGCCGGTGGGTTCGAAAGGAGGAAGAAACGGCTAGTTTTCGTGCAAACCCATAACAGTCGGTGAGGACCCCTGCTGCACTCGACCCCTAGCACTTGTATAGAGTCCCTATAACAATCCTAAATCGTTGGATTATAAACAATAGGCCTGGATCATGTTGCTGTGCAACGACTCTAAATACAGCCGGTAAACATGAAACCAGCGGCCGTTCCGGTTTTGTAGTGGAAGCAACCCTAAACCGCTTGCATCACATGGAGGGCTGAGAATGCTTAGGAAGGACAGCTAGGATTAAGGGAGAGAGACTCGCGCGGATCGCCCTGTTGGCAGCAGTAGGTTTCCCTTTTTGGAATATTGTGTTTGTAGGACTCTCTTGCAGTGAGGATCGTGTGCATGCACACGTGATGAACCATGCGAAAATCCCTTGGTTTTGGTCAGAGGGATTATCCAAACCAGATGGATGGTTCAGATCATTCATGTGACCACAGGTGGTGGGCCCACTAATCAAAATAGTGGTGTTGGCCGTTGGAAGAGAAAAACGAAAGAGGAAGAGAATCCCTCTATTTACAAGAAGTCATGGGCCAGCGCCCAATTTGACCGTGCTAACGGTCCAATGCACCTAAGGTGCTTCAGCACCGGTGTACATGCACACCAATGTGGGGCCCATGGTGATGTTCGTGGGAAATCCACTCCATTTATTTGATCAATCTACCCATATAAGGCCATGAGCTCAAGATTGGGGCTGACCTAAACTTTAAGTGGGCCATACTCTTAAATTTATAGTTCTAATGGTGGATTCCCGTCGATCTAATTGTCGGATCTTCCCAAAATTGAATGTCAACAGTTAAAAGATCCTAATGGGTCATTCCATCATAGATTACTTACCAATTACTAATATTAATATTAATCTTATTATTATTACCATCTACTACTATCATTATTTTATATTAATAAAATTAAATTAATAACAAGTAATAAAGTAATTTGTTATATATAATTTATATTATCACATATTGTTAATATATATAAATTATATGAATATTAGTGAAAAGAAACAAAGATTAATATATATTATTTGTGTATTATTTGTATAGTTATATATGTTTTATGTTTTAATTTTATATAAAATGTTCAATTGTTTGAAATATGTTATTTATTATAAATTTTATTAATTTACAAAATATAAATTTTATGATTGTAATTCATATAAATGATGTCACAAGTGTATAGTTATAATATGGATTATAATTATATATCATTTTAATATGAAATTTTAAATATTTATGAAGTGTATAAATAACATTTCAGAGTGTATATATTTATGTTGTATTATAGTATTTTTTATAAATGATTGTTAAATAGTTATATTATATAACATATATATACTAAGTTTTATATATATATATATATATATATATATATATATATATATATATATATATATATATATATATTTGATAATTATTACATTTTACATATTCTGAATTGGATGACCAATCTGATGATTGGATAATTTCAAAATCGATCCTAAGCGCAACTAATGTTTTCTGATATTATCATCGATGCTTCTAAGTGTCCCCAAGCTAACATGGATGGACTTTAACCTTTTCTTTTAGGATTGGGTGATTATACCGTATAGGTGAGCATCAAATCATCTCCCAGGAAGTTGCGGGCTTGATGAACAGTGGATCTTGTGATCCATAGCTTTAAATCTACAATGGTCGGTTAGATTTGTTTATCAATGAAATTAGAAGCCTAAGGATAGGTTTTTCTAACGACGTGATGGTCCATCTTGAAGATTAACGGATGGATAGCTTAATACATAGGTGCGGACTACTTTCAACAGTCGGATTCAAACCGTAATGAATGTGAATATCCAAGTAGGTTAAGTTTGTATTTATACTAGATTAGATTACATGGTACCACTCGAATACTAAAAAGTACGGGGTGTTACAACTGAGCAAGATCCAAAGCCATCTTCGTCAGTGATTTGCTGAGACCTCAAGAGAAACCATGGTTGATTAATTTACTTGAAGAGTTCGTTGATTGCTTCTTATGGGATTACCATGAGATGCCAGGACTCAATTGAGGCTTAGTTGAGCACATGTTACCTATAAAAGAAGGGTATCGCCCGCATAAGCAACTGCCCAAGTGAATGATAGCGAAAGTGACCCATGAAATAAAAGAATAAATTGAACGACTTTTGAAGGCTAGCTTCATTAGGGCTATCAAATACACTGAGTGGATTTCGAATGTTGTCCCGATTATAAAAAAGAATGGTAAACTACAAGTTTGCATTGACTTTCAAAATTTTAATATGGCCACACCAAAAGTTGAATACGGTGGCTGATCAGCTGATTGATAGCGCTTTTGGGCATATAATCATATCCTTTATGTATGGTCATTCTGGGTATAATCAGATTTACATGGCAACGGATAATGTACCGAAGACGACGTTCAGATGTCCAGGTCCACTCGGAACTTATTGTTGGGTGGTGATGCCTTTCGGACTTAAAAATGTGGGAGTCACATATCAGAGGGCAATGAACACCATATTCCATGATATGATCGGCTGGTTTATGGAGGTCTATGTGGACGATGTAGTCTATGTGGACGATGTAGTAGTCAAGTCAATCAATATAGAAGACCATGTCATTCAATTACATAAATCATTTGAGCGAATGAGACTCCATAAGCTAAAAATGAACCCCTTAAAGTGTGCTTTTGGAGTTTCGACTAGCAAATTCCTGGGATTTCTGGTGCATCAGGGAGGAATTAAAGTCAATCGGAACAAAGCTTGAGTAATTATAAATGCCCACCTGCCAAGGAATAAATCAGAGATGTAATGATTCTTAGGGCAAGTTAATTTCATGTGGAGGTTCATATCTAATTGTGCAAGGAAGACTAACGCATTCTCTCCATTGATAAGGCTGAAGTAGGGGTCTGAGTTTGTATGGGAGGTAGAACATCAGCTAGCTTTCGACTAGATCAAAGAATATCTGATGACATCGCCAGTGTTAATGCCACTAGTCGAAGGTTGACTGCTCAAGCTTTACGTCGCAGCATCAGCCGAGTCAATCGAAGCTCTCTTGGGCCAGGATGACTGGACCTGGAAAGAGCATGGGGTTTATTATTAAAACCAAACATTGCTTGACACAGAGAAAAGATACTCAATTATAGAGAAGTTATGCTTATAATTGTACTTCATGGCCACTAAATTAAGACATTATTTGCTAGTCGAAAGAGTAATGTAATAGCAGTGACTGACCTAGTCAAATATACGTTGAATTGGCCAAATTTGAGTGGTTGAATTGGCAAATAGGTACTGGATTTATCTAAATTTGATATTTTTATACTCCACAAAAGGCAGTAAAAGGTCAAGTCATAGCAAATTTCTTAACTGACGACCCGTTTTATTTAGAAGAACAGATTTCTCCAAAGATTAGGGATTTGTACTACGTATAGTTAACACCATGGAAGTTGATCTTTGATGGACGAAAGACGCTTAAGATGGTATGATCCAGCATAATTTTAATCGCACTAAATGCAAACAGATAGGAGTTTGTGTTCCAATTGAAATTTGACTGAACCAATAATTAGGTTGAGTATAAAGATATGATAATCGGCCTAGAATTATTATTAGAGTTAGGTACAAGAACTGTGATGGTAATAGGAAACTCACAGTTATAAATCAATCAGATGGCAGGGCTCTTCAAGTGTACTAGTATAACCTTATTGCCATACTATGCCTTGGCAACCCAAATGTTGGATAGTTTTAAGAAAGTAAATATAATGCACATCACTAGGGATCACAACATGGATGCCAACAAAATAGCATAGTTAGCTGTAGGGCACGATGTGCTAGGAGGATTGGCCGAAAGGACGATTGCTATCCAGAAAAGATCCCTACCATATGTTTTTGAAAGAGGAAGAGATATGAAAATAAACCGAGTTAGGGGAACAAGATTGGAGGGCTCCTCTCATTGGTTATCTTTAGAGCCCACACACTAAGGTCGACATGAATGTGAGAAAGTCAGCCGCAAATTACGTCATGATTGATAGTGAACTCTAATGAAAATGAGTCGACAGAGTCTTACTTCGATGCCTATATAAAAAAGAGGCTTTATTGGCAATCGGTGAGGTCCATAAAGGGATATGTAAGGCTCATCAAGCAGAGAGGAAAATGAGACTCACGCTTCGATGTTATGGGTATTTTTGACCGACAATGACGGTTGATTTTATGTGGTATGCCAAAGGTTGTTAGGCTTACCAGAAGAATGGGCCAATTCAGCATGTGCCCGCTACGGAAATACATTCGACCATAAAGCCTTGGCCTTTCCGGGGTTAGACAATCGACTTGATAGGCCAAATTCATCCACCTTCATCACAGATGGATTTATTCATCATTATGGCAACCGATTATTTCATTAAATGGGTGAAAGCAAAGACTATGAAAGGGGTCGATCATCGAAAAATCATAGAATTTATCGAAAGTAGTACCATCCATCAATTCAGAAGTCCAGAATCCATAACGATGGATCAAGGTGCAGCATTTTCGACAAAAGAGGTGCGGGCAATGGCGGACAAATATGGTATAAAAATCTTGCATTCAACACTATATTATGCATAGGCCTGTAACGCCCCGTACTTTCAATGCTCGGGTGTCACCAAATAACTTAGTATATATATGCTATATGACCTAACCATGTAAATAAGTACTATAACACAATTTAAATGCATACACTACAAAATGCTACTTGTACACTTCATAAATATTAAAACTTCATAATACACTGGTATGTAATGACAATCTACATTAAAATTATACACTTGTGGCATTATTTATATGAATCTCAATCATAAAAATTAATACTACATAAATTAATAAAATCTATAGTAGATAACATATTCCAAGCAATTTAAGATTTTATATAAAATTAAAACCTAAAACATATATAATCATACAAAGAATGCACAAATAATATGTGTTGATCCTTGTTTCCTTCCACTAATATTCATATAATTAACAATCTGTAATAATATAAATTTTATATATGTATACATGTAAAAAATTACATTATTACTTTTATTAATGAAATTTTATAAAATAATGATAGTAGTAGACGGTAATAGTAGAATTAATATTAATATGGGTTGATGGGTTAGTAATCCATGGAGGAATGACCCATCAGGGCCTTTTAGTCGTTGTTGTCCAATCTCGGGATGACTCGACCATTAGATCAACAAGGAGCCACTGTTAGAGCTAGGAATCAGCCCTTATGGCCCACCTCAGCTTTGGATCTGACCAATCTACGGTCAGGGGCCCTTTGTAAGGCCTCCTAAGATAAATGGATGGTATGGATTTATCACAAACATCACGGTGGACCCCACCTGGTGGGGTGCATGTGCACTGTTGTGGCACACCCGCTGTGTACCGTACCACCTGGAGTGGTCAGAGCTCCCTTGACCTGAGACTTCCCGAAATAGAGAGGTCTCTCTCTCTCTGCGTTCTCGACAGCAGCGAGCGAGCGTCCGTTTGCAACGTGTGTGGCCCACCTTAATCACCCCCTGGGGATGATCCAAACCGTCCTTTTGATAGAGGGTCCGCGCATGACCAAAAATCTTAAATTTCCAATGACACGGCACGTGTGGGTACACACAAATATCGCTGCAATCAGGCCCTACAAAACCGTGTTTCCAAAAACGGCAATTTTCCTCCTTGCCATGAGGGCAATCCACGCGCCCTCCTTCCCTTGCATCCTAGCCGTCCCTGGAGAGTGAATCCTGGCCTTTGAAAACAGAAAACACTGTTACCAGCTATACCACCGTGCGACAGATAGTTTCATAAGAAGTGAGAGAGAGTGAAAGTCCAAGATTTAATCCAGGCCATTTATCCTCCATTTGACTATCCTGGGACATTAGGGTAGGTGACAAAAGGGCTGGGGTTCAAGCAACAACAGCAGAACTCCCTCCCATCCTAGCGGCGGCTTGGAAAATTGGTTGTTCCTTTCTGAGCTCGAACCCACCAAGGAAGCTGCTGTGAAGATTTGTTCCATCCACCCTCTAAGCTCCATACGGTCTATACATACCTTCTGAAAGAGGTAGATTGAAGGAAAATGGTCCGGGCGAGATTCCGCCATTAACGGCCATATGCTCCTCCGCCGAGCTGCTGGGTGCCGAGCTAACTAACCCGACCGAGATCGATTTGGGTTAGTGTTCTTGCTGACCAGGATTGGAAGACGAAGAAAGAATAGAGAAGGAAGAAAGCAGAAAGAAATGAGGAAGAAGAAACGATGGTAGAGTGAGGTGTTGTGGCCGCACCCCGCTGCTGCTCACGTTACAACGTCACACCCTCGCTCGAGTCAGGCTAAGTCTTAGCTTGAGCTAGTTGTGCCAGGGCCGATCCTAACATCCATTACTAGACGTTTCCGCTAGGAGAAAAGAAAGTGGAAGAAAGGAGAAGAAGGAAGAAGGAGAAGGCTCGAGCTAGGGCCGCACCAATTGGATTCGTTGTTGGGTCGTCGGGCCTGATCAGATCCATGTTCCTTGCTGGGTATTCCTAATGGTGAAAGTAGTGGGAGAGAAAAGGGAGAGAGAGGGAGGAAGAAATAAGAGGAGATGAAGGTTCAGGTCCTTGTTGCTACTGAGTTATGTTTGACACTACCGGATGGAGACAACTCACTGAGTTGCATCAATGATAGTTCCAGCAGTTGTAACATCGTTGCTAGGCAATGGAGAAAGGGGAGAAAAAATGACGAGAAAAAGAGAGAGGTGACTCGGGTTGATGCCAAGTCAGCACGCTGACTCGCCGCTTGTGAGTTCGCTAAGTCAACTCAACTCGAACCGAGTCGAGACTAGACCGAGTCAGTCTGAGCATCTAGCTGCTACTGCTGGATCTCCAGTAGAGGGAAAGGCAGGGAGAGAAAGGAAGGAAGGAGAAGAAGAGAGAGAGGAGGACATGTGTTGAGTCGAGTTGACTCAACCAAGTCAACTAGGTGAGCCATATTTCCTTTCCATATGAAAATCGTTTCGATTATATTGTTATCATTACAACCGTCATTATATTTATTAAACATGATAAACGATTAATAAACTACCTATACTATGTTAGTTACAATGGTTAAGTATAAGTGCTTCATTTGTCACTCCTAAACATTGTCATGATAGTTACTACTCATGGATAGCCATCACCACACCATCTACGTTAGTATTAGAAACTAACTATTAAATGGTATTAGTATGTCACCCATCACTTGAAATATATTACCATTAATAATAGATTATGATGTTTGTTACCAACGTAATACTTGTTACTACTATGATCGCAAGTATTAATCATATATATATCATCAACGATGAATGGTGACTAATCATATTATTACATTTTGCTAAAACTACACACATATTATAGTTCAACCCCTAGGACTAAAACCCTAAAAGTAATCCAAACCCAGGGTAGTGTGTAGAGCTTGGATCTAATTGTATAAGTTCCTGATTTATGATAGAGATTGATTCTAAGGAAACACGCATTCTCTAGCAACACTAGTAGGCACTTTAAAGTATAAGGTGATGATTCTTCCCCTTAAGCTTTCCATTTCTCATTAGCTTAAGTTATAGTTTTATCTTAATTTATAAATGATATCTCCATTCTATAAGCACCTGTGTTAATTGTTGAAATTGAATTGTTATATTACATGTTTAATGTTCATCCTGTATATTTATTCATGCTTGTGGATTATTTGTGGATTACTTATGGACTTTAAACTGATACATTAGTGAGAAACCCCCACCTATAAATGTACACCCATACTTGGGATGTAACCCGACTGGTTGTGATTATAATAGACCTTCGGCTTAGGGGTTATTAAATTGTGGTTTAAATTGATCATTGATGTGGGCCTACCATCCAGGGTTGTTGTGCAATGGTTTTGAAGGATGGTCTTTTATCGCATGGTTTGATACTTACCCTATGTGGCTTGTTTGATATCGCCCTATGTGGCTTTGTTCTGGTATTTTTTCTATATAGGTTTGATGTTTTATAGAGTGCAACCATGCGATGGTAAGCCCCATATACTATAATATGATTGGCCACTAGTCGACGGGTTTCTATTAAACATCTTAAGGTGATAACCTCATGGGCCGAGGATGGTTGTAATGGGACACTATGCCCGAGCCGTCGGCCTACGCTGGGCCATGTGCTCCCTGTAGTGACCATGAGCTTATTTAAATTGGCTGGTTACAATTGGAATAATAATGAGTTGGCTAATCATGCATACATCGCACAGACCAACATCTATTGCTATTATACATGATGTATGTATTGTTCCGACTAGATGATGTGTCCCAGGTTCAATAATTCCATAGGTGATGTACATGTTGTTCCGACTGAATGATGTGTCCCAGGTTCAATGACGAGCCCACTCTCTGCACGAATGAGCATCCCCGAGGCGAAGATTGCATTTCATACATCCATACACCTAATAAGACTGCATTTACTCTGTTTTAGTTGTATGGATGTTTTATACTATTTCTTACCCAATGCAGTAGTGTGTAATCTTGAGGGGAGTTCACACTGAGTTGGCCACTCATCCATCAAATATACAACCGTATAGGTAGTACAGGTGGCTTAAGTGATATGCATGTTCAGACTTGATAAAGAGCAGGGTACGATTGCCAGTGATGCATGACTGTATTTTCTTGGAGGAGCTGCGTGATTTTGCGGCTTATATTTATATGTTTTATGTTATTCTTCATGTATTGAATCATGTAAATCTTGTACTTGTTTAAATTCTGAGACATTGGTTTATATAAGTCATTATGGGCAACCACTTGTATACTTTAAATGAAATTTGAAATTTTCTTTTATGTGTACTTGTCCATTCTACGCTCATCTGTATACTCTGATAAAAAGAAAAATATATATACTCGAATTTGACCATCCTTTAAGGTTAACGCTCTGGTTTTTGGGACACGGGTCATATACTTGGGTCTTGAAAATTTGAGGCGTTACAGTTGGTATCAGAACATAGTTTGAACAAACTTGGCCTTGGGAAATGATCTTATACAAACCTTAAATGTCTCAAGTTAGGATGTTTGAAATTAGAAATTTGAACTTAGGTGAACTTCCCCTAGAATTAGAAGAATGATTGAGAACGTAGAGATCCAAACTTAGGCTCCCCCATAAATTGTTATGGTAGCCATTTGAATTGATGTGAAATTTCCCTGTAACTAGGAGAAATTGAGAATATAGGGAATTAATATTTTAAATTCCCTAGAAAATTGCTTGAATAGCTGTAAAACTTAGAAGTGAACTTAGATTCCCTTAGAGTCATTAGGAAGTCATTTGAATTTTCACTTATGTAGGAATCCCTTAAAACTGGGATGAAATGAGAATGTAGAAATTCAAATGTTAGGTTCCTTAAAGAATTGTTTGGGTAATTGTAGAACCTAGAAATGAACTTAAGTCCCTTGAACATTTTAGGTTTGGTTACTAAACTTAGCAACAGAACTTTAGTTCCCTTGAAAGTTACCAGAATTATCGTTTGAACTTGAAGATTAAATTCATGTGCCATGGAAGGAAAAATACCCACTATGATGCGATTGAGATGGAATAAGAACATTCCTTGAACTTAACTTTTGATGAATAATTTTCTTAGAAACATAGACTTGACAATTCAAAAAAAAAAAAAAAAACCTCTTAACTAGAAATAACATTGTCACAATGGTTAGCAAATGAGATGAACTTAGACTTCGTAGGAAATTTCTTATCCCCTAGATTGTATATGGGATCAAGCATAAACACCCTCTGAACTTAAGAAATCATACAAGGAATGTAACTTTAATTCCCTAATACATCTTCTTACATAGATATAACATTTCCCACAATTTTCAGCATGAAAAAGTTAGTTAGAGGTGAACTTATAGAATCTTAGATAAATTTTCAACCATAGGATGATCATGTCAAGGCTAGATTTGAAACCCTGGATGAACTCAGCAAATTTCAAACTCCAACTTCCACGTAGGAATTTGGTCATGGAATTTTTAAGTAGTGCACTAGGTGATCAGAGTGTGCGCTGGAAGCGTGATGGTTGCTCGCGTCTATTCACGTAAATTTCGGGTGCTCTCATTGAGAAAACTGGAATGATTACATGATATTTCCCATTAGTCCAAAATAATCAGGATCACGAGTTCATGGAACCATATTTAAATAACGTTTACATGGTTTGGCTCAAAATTCTAAATCCTAGCAAATCTCAATGATTCCAATGCCTTGATCAAGCAAAGGATCGAGGTTTAACAGAATTATGAATTGATACCCAAAATCCTCTGCTCTGCATGCAGATGATCAAAGTATCGAACTAAAAACCACTACAACCATCCATTCGTGCTACCTAAAACACAAGAACTAGAAAATTGTATTGTATTTTAGATTTCAGGGACTATCATTAAAGGATAGAGAGAAGGATAACATATTACTATTAGTTCCCACCTGGATGGGATTATAATTTTAGTAAATAATATAAGAAAAAAAAAATTGATGTTGACAAGCGATAGGATAATCCCCTAACTCTCGAAGGATCTCCAACCGTTAGTAGAACCTAAACACACCAATTGATCCACTAGACTAGGGACTTAAGGGTTGTGGTAGGTCTGTATATAGCTGGTTGGGTTTTCAAACTTAGGCATATACATGGGCCAACTTGTTAAAATAGAGATATGAAAGTTAGAAAAATATATCTATAACTTGTTTAAATCTAAACACACTTAGACAAGTACGATATGGAGTACACCATTTGGATGGTGTTGAAAATTGAGATGTACGCTATTAATTCTTTAGGTTGAAACTTTCTTTAGGGGGGGTCCACTATAATAGCCCCAGTTTCATAATTACTTGTATACATTTGTACAAACACACAACCTTTAAAGAAAATTGGTGAATGCTTAGAAGCATTGATAACTAAACTGTCGTCGTTCCTATACATGGCAGAAGTATGGAATTTCAGGGACGAAATTCTCTTTAAGGGGGGTAGATAGTAACGCCCCATACTTTCAATGCTCGGGTGTCACCATATAACTTAGTATATATATGCTATATGACCTAACCATGTAAATAAGTACTATAATACAATTTAAATGCATACACTACAAAATGCTACTTGTACACTTCATAAATATTAAAACTTCATACTACGTTGATATGTAATGACAATCCACATTAAAATTATACACTTGTGGCATTATTTATATGAATCTCAATCATAAAAATCAATATTACATAAATTAATAAAATCTATAGTAGATAACATATTCCAAGCAATTTAAGATTTTATATAAAATTAAAACCTAAAACATGTATAATCATACAAATAATACACAAATAATGTGTTGATCCTTGTTTCCTTCCACTAATATTCATATAATTAACAATCTTTAATGATATAAATTTTATATATGTATACATGTAACAAATTACATTATTACTTTTATTAATGAAATTTTATAAAATAATGATAGTAGTAGACGGTAATAATAGAATTAATATTAATACGGGTGATGGGTTAGTAATTCAAGGAGGAATGACCCACCAGGGCCTTTTAGCCGTTGTCGTCCAATCTCAGGATGACCCGACCGTTAGATCAATGAGGAGCCACTGTTAGAGCTAGGAATCAGCCCTTATGGCCCACCTTAGCTTTGGATCTGACCAATCTATGGTCAGGGGCCCTTTGTAGGGCCTCCCAAGATAAATGGATGGTATGGATTTATCACAAACATCACGATAGACCCCACCTGGTGGGGTGCGTGTGCACTGCAATGGCACACCCGCTATGCACCGTACCACCTGGAGTGGTCAGAGCTCCCTTGACCCGTGACTTCCCGAAACAGAGAGGTCTCTCTCTCTGCATTCTCAACAACAGTGGGCGAGTGTCCGTTTGCAACGTGCGTGGCCCACCTTAATCACCCCCTGGGGATGATCCAAACCGTCCTTTTGATAGAGGGTTCACACCTGACCAAAACCTTTAAATTTCCCATGATACGACGCATGTAGGTGCACACAAATATCGCTGCAATCAGGCCTTACAAAACCATGTTTCCAAAAACGGCAATTTTCCTCCTTGCCATGAGGGCAATCCGCGCGCCCTCCTTCGCTTGCATCCTAGCCGTCCCTGGAGAGTGAATCCTGGCCTTTGAAAACATCAAACGCTGTTACCAGCTATACCACCGTGCGACAGATAGTTTCATAAGAAGTGAGAGAGAGAGAGTGAAAGTCCAAGATTTAATCCAGGCCGTTTATCCTCCATTCGACGGTCCTGGGAGATTAGGGTAGGTGACAAGAGGGCTAGGGTTTGAGCAACAATAGTAGAACTCCCTCCCATCCTTGTGGCAGCTTGGAAAACTGGTTGTTCCTTTCTGAGCTCGAATCCACCAAGGAAGCTGCTGTGAAGCATCGTTCCATCCACCCTCTAAGCTCCATACGGTCCATAAAAACCTTCTACAAGAGGCAGATTGAAGGAAAATGGTCCGGGTGAGATTCCGCCATTAACGACCATATCCTCCTCTGCCGAGCCGCTGGGGTGCCAGCTAACTGACCCAACTGAGATCGGTTTGGGTTAGTGTTCTTGCTGACCAGGATTGGAATAAGAAGAAAGAATAGAGAAGGAAGAAAGCAGAAAGAAATGAGGAAGAAGAAACGATGGTAGAGTGAGGTGTTGTGGCCGCACCCCGCACCTGCTCACATTACAACATCGCACCCCCGCTCGAGTCAGGCTGAGTCTTAGCTTGAGGTGGTTGTTTCAGGGCCGATCCTAACATCCATTACTGGACGTTTCAACTGGGAGAAAAAAAAAGTGGAAGAAAGGAGAAAAAGGAAGAAGGAGAAGGCTTGAGCTAGGGCCGCACCAATCGGATTCGTTGTTGGGTCGTCGGGCCTGATCAGATCCATGTTCCTTGCTGGGTATTCCTAATGGTGAAAGTAGTGGGAGAGAAAAGGGAGAGAGAGGGAGGAAGAAATAAGAGGAGATGACGGTTGAGGTCCTTGTTGCTACAGAGTTGTTTTTGACACTACCGGGTGGAGACAACTCACTGAGTTACATCAATGATAGTTCCAGCAGTTGCAACATCATTGCTAGGCAATGGGGAAAAGGGAGAAAAACAAGAAGAAAACGAGGGAGGTTATTCAAGTTGATGCCAAGTCGGCACGCTGACTCGCCTCCTGTGAGTTCGTTGAGTCAACTCAACTCGAACCGAGTCGAGACTGGACCGAGTCAGTCTGAGCGTCTAGCTACTACTGTTGGATCTCTAGCAGAGGGAAAGGCAGGGAGAGACAAAGGAAGGAAGGAAGGAAGGAGAAGAAGAGAGGAGGAAATGTGTTGAGTTGAGTTGACTCAACCAAGTCAACTAGGTGAGCCATATTTCCTTTCCATATGAAAATCATTTCGACTATATTGTTATCATTACAACCGTCATTATATTTATTAAACATGATTAACCATTAATAAACTACCTATACTATGTTAGTTACAATGGTTAAGTATAAGTGCTTCATTTGTCACTCCTAAACATTGTCATGATAGTTACTACTCATGGATAGCCATCACCACACCATCTACGTTAGTATTAGAAACTAACTATTAAATGGTATTAGTATGTCACCCATCACTTGAAATATATTACCATTAATAATAGATTATAATGTTTGTTACCAACGTAATACTTGTTACTACCATCATCGCAAGTATTAATCATATATATATATATATGAATGGTGACTAACCATATTATTACATTTTGCAAAAACTACACATACTATAGTTCAACCCCTAGGACTAAAACCCTAAAAGTAATCCAAACCCTGGGTAGTGTGTAGAGCTTGGATCTAATTGTACAAGTTCTTGATTTATGATAAGGATTGATTCTAAGGAAACACGCATTCTCTAGCAACACTGGTAGGCTATTCAAAGTATAAGGTGATGATTCTTCCCCTTGAGCTTTCCATTTCCCATTAGCTTAAGTTATAGTTTTATCTTAATTTATAAATGATATCTCCATTCTATAAGCACTTGTGTTAATTGTTGAAATTGAATTGCTATATTACATGCTTAATGCTCATCTCGTATATTTGTTCATGCTTGTGAATTATTTGTGGATTGCTTATGGACTTTAAACTGGTACATTAGTGGGAAACCCCCACCTATAAATGTACACCCATACTTGGGATGTAACTTGACTAGTTGTGATTATAATGGACCTTCGGCTTAGGGGTTATTGAATGGTGGTTTAAATTGACCATTAATGTGGGCCTACCATCTAGGGTTGTTGTGCAATGGTTTTCAAGGATGGTCTTTTATCGCATGATTTGATACTCGCTCTAAGTGACTTGTTTGATATCGCCCTATGTGGCTTTGTTCTGGTATTTTCCCTATATAGGTTTGATATTTTATAGAGTGCAATCATGCAATAGTAAGCCCCATATACTGTAATATGATTGGCCACTAGTCGACGGGTTTCTATTAAACATCTTAAGGTGGTAACCTCATGGGCCGGGGATGGTGGTAATGGGATACTATGCCCGAGCTGTCAGCCTACGCTGGGCCATGTGCTCCCCGTGGTGACCATGAGCTTATTTAAATTGGCTAGTTGCAATTGGACTAATAATGGGTTGGCTAATCATGCATGCATCGCACAGACCAACATCTATTGCTATCATACATGATGTACGTATTGTTCTGACTGGATGATTTGTCCTGGATTTAATAATTTCATGGGTGATATATGTATTGTTCCAACTGGATGATGTGTCCCGGGTTCAATAATTTCATGGGTGATGTACTTATTGTTCCGACTGGATGATGTGTCCTGGGTTCAATAATTTCATGGGTGATGTACGTATTGTTCCGACTGGATGATGTGTCTCGAGTTTAATGACAAGTCTTCTGTCCACACGGATGAGCATCCCCGGGGCGAAGATTGCATTCCATACATCCATACACCTAATAAAACTGCATTTACTCTGTTTTGGTTGTCTGGATGTTTTATACTATTTCTTACCTAATGCGGCGGTGTGTAATCTTGAGGGGAGTTCACACTGAGTTGGCCACTTATCCATCAAATATGCAACCGTACAGATGGCTTAAGTGATATGCATGTTCAAACTTGATGAGGAGTAGGGTACGATCGCCAGGGATGCATGACTATATTTGCTTAAAGGAGCTGCATGATTTTGCGGCTTATATTTATATACTTTATGTTACTCTTCATGTATTGAATGTAAATCTTGTACTTGTTTAAATTCTAAGACATTGGTTTGTATAAGTCATTATGGGCAACCACTTGCATACTCTAAATGAAATTTGAAATTTTCCTTTATGCTTACTTGTCCATTTTACGCTCATCTGTTTACTCTGATAAAAAGAAAAATATATATACTTGAATTTGACCATCCTTTAAGGTTAACACTCGGGTTTTTGGGACACGGGTCATATAATCGGGTCCTGAAAATTCGGGGCTATACAAGGCCAATGGCCAGGTCGAAGCCAGTAACAAGGTAATTAAAAACATCTTAACGAAGATGATTGAGGAAAACTCTCGAGAATGGCATACGAAGTTATCAGAAGCATTGTGGGCTTATAAAAACTCACCTCGGATAAGTACTAGGATGAGTTCATTCACGTTAACCTATGGACATGATGGAGTAGTGCCTCTATGGGTCACTGTGCCATCCCTAAGGAGTTGACCCCTACTAAGTTTAAAGAGGCCATGCTGCTCAAATTCAAAAAAATGAATGAAGTCCGAATGAAAGCCCTTAATTCGATCGTAACCGATTTTGTGGTCATTACTCGTGCATATAATAAAATGGTAAAAGGAAAATTCTTTAGAGAATGGGATATGATTTGGAAAGTTGTACTGCCGATCGGTTATGCAGATCCATCTCTAGGTAAGAAATAGTCTTCCACATGGGATGGACCATACGTCGTTGTCTAAATCCTTAAGGGTGGAGCGTATATTCTGAAAGATATGAATGAAAAAATTACAAAGGCTCCAATTAACGGCCGATTCCTGAAGCTGCGTTACTGCTCACTATGGGAGGTAATTTAGGAATATGCCAGAAAAGTTTAAAGGATTTACAATTATTTGCAAGAGAATAAATGCAAATAGTTTTTATTGGAAGAAACGAGGCCTTAAAACAGTACGTTGTTTGATTACAAAAAAGAAAAAGAAAAAAGAGAGAATATATATATATATATGCAAAAAGATAGGAGATCCTCGGTCGATCAGCTGAATTACAGATAAGTTGCCTTAAGTTTTTTGAATTTATTAGCGGCCGATTCCTTTGCCCTGTTAGCCCATGCACGCCTGCTCCTCCACGACATCCGCTAGCCTGTGGTCTGGTGAAGAAGACCAATGAGCATATCAAGGCATCGGTCAACTTCCATAAACTCTTGCCCGACCCTCAATTTTTCAGTCCTGCTAGATTCTTCACAAGACAGATAGAACTTTATCTGGGACTCAATGAAGTTTGTTTGGTCGATCCCTCTCTAGGTAGAGGTGGGCCATCTCTAAGAGGTTAGCGAATAGGTTGCCACGCTGGGTCTCCAACAATCGCAACATCCTTTTGTCGAAGTGATGCCGACAAGTCCATTGTAGTCGGTCTTTCCATGTCATATCATACTGGGCCGAGAAAGTCTTGAACTCGGCATGGATGGATAATCTGTTCTCCTAGAGAGCAACACATTGGTGAAGTTCTAAATCAGCCTTGGAATAGATATCCCCAAGGAGAACTCATAAATAGTCTCTAAGATTTTTTGTAGAGCCTCATCAGCTTTTGCCACTTTGGAAACATCCGTGAGAAATGGGTAAAGGTCCCGAAGGAAAGAAGCATGGGAGAAATATTCGATTCCTTCATCGAAGATCTCTTTCAAAATCATCAAGGATTGCGAGAAGAAAATGGAGGATGCCATGACTACAAGGCTCGCTATCAAAGTCAGTATTGTGATTTGTTTCAAATTCGAGCAAAGGGTGCTTTTATAAGCATCACAAGAGGTGATAAATGCATGCATTGGATAAAGGTTAGCAGTTGAAATACTCGAGGTAGACGGCTGAGCTATCGCTTTGATTCCTATAAGGTTTGAATACATAACGAAATAAATGAATCCCCTCGAGAACCTACGCGCATTTGTTACTACTTAGTTAGCACGAGACTACATATATAAAGAAAGGAAAAATTGGCTAAGTATTGAGAGGCCAAGTTATTGTAGTTTAATTTGGCCAAGGATGAACATTTTGTAGGTCTCATGTCACAATGGTAAATGGATCGGGATAATCAGTTGTCTTGAATATTTTGGACGATGGCCGATTTGCGGAGGAATGATCTGATATCCCAAAAGGAAAATATAATGTCTTGGTATACTATGAAAATCAACCTTGATGCATTTGAAAATTTGATAAAGAGCAATTTATTCAAAGATGTTGCTGGTCACTGACTACATTACAAAAGTAAAAAATAAAATAAAATAAAATAAAAAATAAAGCGATCAAATAACTTAGACTATTTTAGTCTTTATTTCTTCAAATTCTTCAAGAAAAGCCTACTTCTCAGCTTCATTTTGTTCCTGTTTAGGCTTCTAATCAGCTTCATTTTCAATGATGATTGTAAGGAGATGAAGAAATTGGTCGATGTGGATGTTGTGAGAAGAAACTCTGTTCTCGGCTTCTCTTTTCCCACCAAGACTTATCTTCGACCAAATCTGGTAAATAACAATTTACTTGTACAAGAAGGAGAGATCTTTTAGGAATGGGAAGCCCCTTAGCAAAGAAGGAACATTCTCGTTCCTTGAGTTCTTCCAGCAATTTGGTATGA
The DNA here is from genome assembly GCF_029962835.1 of Magnolia sinica. Taxonomy (NCBI): domain Eukaryota; kingdom Viridiplantae; phylum Streptophyta; class Magnoliopsida; order Magnoliales; family Magnoliaceae; genus Magnolia; species Magnolia sinica. The sequence continues at coordinate 26,617,691 of NC_080581.1, forward strand.
TTTGCTTGTAACGTATGGAGCATGGTTCGGTTGAACTGATGAGTTTAGGCCCATCGCAGTTGCTCATTCTACGGTAGTTCATAAGCTTCGCTCACCTCCAAAGAATCTTCCTTAGTTAAAGCCTGTTGGCGAAGATATCCAGTGAGCTGCTCAGATTCGAAGGTGAGTTCGCAGTAACAGTGCCTAATGGAGTATAGATGTTTCAGCTTTTAAAGAAGGTCTTTCAATGCGACCTCTGATTCGGCCGTTGTCGAAGCCTCCTTGACAAAGTAATTCACATCAAAGAACAATGAAGATTAACAAAAGTCTGTATAACCCTAATCAAAGATTTTCTACAAGTAGCTCTTAGCACCAATGAGGAATGAAGAAATGTTGGAAGCCGTAAAAGCAATAACGAGCTATACATTTTAGGGAAAGATAGGTATGAATCTAAATAAGATTTGAATTAGTTTAAATAGATGATCCAAGCACCCATGATTGGAGCAATTATAGCAAGAAAGACACTTCATGTTCCGGGAAGACTAGAATGTGTAGCCGTTAAGGGTTTTTATTTGGGAAGTAACACATGATGTCTCAAATTTTGGGGGCGGTAAGAGAAAAATAAGCTTAAGCATTAAACAATAAAAAGGAGGCTCGATGGCCAATTGCATTAATATATGATCTCTGATACATGATTACAATTCAATGGAAGAAAAGGGTTGCATCAATGCATTTATCATCTCTAATCGGCCTTTCGCCACTCGTAAAGTATCCTCCTGTTTGACAACGGCTTGACGAAGTCAACTAATGGTAGTTGTCTGAGCCCTAGCTGACATTGCCAGATTCTCGATCATTTCCTTCTGGTGACTATGCTCAGCATGTTCTTCGCATAACTCCTTTTTAGAGTCATTAGTTATGCTTCCAGAGCTGTGATTCTGACTTTTATCTCCTCTAACTTGGCCCCAGATGTCTTTAACTTAGCGGTCCCGGTTGAAAAATGTTTGGCGATATCTTTGGCAGAAGCCATTTGAGATTCTGTTGTTGAATGCTCTGCCTCAATTCGGTCGACAATAACACATATATGGTGTTGTTCTTTGATAAATCCCAAGAATTCCTGGAGAATTGGTAACTTGTCCATAGGTTTGAGATCCAACCAAGAGAAAACACGATATGATTCGATCAATAGTTCGATCTTATCGACCATCTCAGCCTTCAAAGTTATAGATGACCCCACCTGCATGAGGATCTGGAGTTCTTCCTTAAAGTTTTGCAGACTGCTTGAGAGAGAGGGCGACTCGACCATAACAATGTCTTCAGTGAAAGTTCGTTCAAAGGAGGAAAGGATGTCATCGAGTTGAAGCACACTTTCGATGGAAGTAGGGAGAATGGAAGCTTCGCCCATGATTATTGGCATTAGAGTGGGTAATGGGCATGAATCAGGCTCAAGAGCATCGATCGTTGAAGTCTCTTCTGTCATCGGCTCAGGTACATTTGCCTAATGAGTTGAAAAATCTTCGACCGTTGGAGGAAGCTGTTCAGCCGATGAAGAGATCAGTCAAGGAGATGATCTTTTGCCAGAACTTTAAGAGGTAGCACTCAGCGGTTGTTCTTCTTGTTGTTGTTGTTCTTAGTCGACAGTGACAGGTGGTGTTTGGGGAAGATCAACCATGTATTCCGACTCAGTGGTGAGAGTCGTGACTCTAGGAAGGGTATGATAAGGAAAGGTTTCAGCATTGACTGTGTCCTCAAAGTCAACAGTCTGAACATTAGTCACTTCAGGAGCATCGGTCGCTGGTTGGCGCTATTGCAGCGGGTGCGCCACTATGACTTGTTGTAAGGCCCGTATCCTACTCCGTACCGTTCCGTAAGTTCCTGCGATCCTCCCGATCGAATTCCTGTAACCTTCGACCCTTATTCGACGATTGCGCGCGATCCAAAGCCGAGTCCTGCAAACCGAAGTCGGCTTAACCCGAGACTTGTACCCTAGCGACCGCACCGTCGCCGCGGTTCCAATGCTGCGTCTCGCGTGTCGAGGCGATACCCATACTAGGATATATGGGCCCGTGTTCAATTTGAGAAAACACCGCGTATTTGCAAACCCAAGAAAGATTTCAAATCATGTCCCATCAATTCCATCAATCACACCTCATGTCAAGTACACATCACCCCATCCCTAAGCAACCCCTAAAGTCAACACTCTCTTACACAAAGTACACCCATCACTCACCTTTTCACCCATCACACCTATCTCTCTCTCTCTCTCTCTCTCTCTCTCTCTCTCTCTCTCTCTCTTACACCATTCTCTCATTTCTCTCTCTCATTTTTTTTTCCTCCCAAGCAACCCACGTCCATGGCTTTCCATGGGAGAAGCTTTGTGTGGCCCACTTCTATCTCCCATCTCCACCATCTAAGTTTGATCCCAACCGTAGAAATTATCCATTTGGAGCTCTAGCATGCATTGACGGAAGAAGGAAGAAGGGATCTAAGGTGGGTGTTTTCTTTTGTTTTGTTTGTGTGGATTTGATTATTAGAGGGCCCACATGTGGTGGGACGCATCTTGATGTATGTTTTGTATCTTGGAGGGGCCCATAGTGGCGGGGTCCCTCCCATTTTTTTTCACCATTCTCTCTCCTTCTCTCTCTTCCTTTTTTTTTGGGTGAAGATGATAATGGGTGTGGCCCACTTGATCCACGCCGTACGACCGTGAGGACCCACCTCAATGTATGTGTACATCTGGCCGTCCATCTGCTGGACAGTTTGGACGGCGCTGTGAAGGCCATACCATGATGTATGTTGGATCCACACCGTCCGGACAGTTTGGACGGCGCTGTGAAGGCCACACCATGATGTATGTTGGATCCACACCGTCCGGACAGTTTAGACAAGCGCTGGACAGTTTGGACAGTGCTGTGAAGGCCACACCATGATGTATCTTTTGATCCACCCGTCCAGCCATGGTACCCACCTTGATTTATGTATTTAATCTGCACCGTCCAGATGTACTGGACGGTGGTACCCACTTGCTGGATGAAGAGAAATGCAAATATCAGCTTTCTCCAAAGCTTATGGGTCCACACGTGTGGACCCAGCGATGCAGGTGTTTCTCTCCAACCATCCAGATTCAGCCATCTGGTGGGCTGCACCATAGCAGCAGCAGAGGTGCTGCTAGCGTCTTAGGTCCCCACGCCCCTTGCTGTATGGAGGCAAAACAAATATCAGTTTGATCCAGCCAGGTAGGCCACACTGAAGTGGACCCCGCATTGATGTATGTGTTCTATATTCTAGCCGTCCATCTACATCAGTGCAGGTCCATGGTTCATGGACTGCACTAGCAACAGCAGCACCATCCAGATTGCCGACCGTCTGGATGGCAGGAAAACACAAATATTAACTTTGTTCTAAAACAGATGGCCCACCTGACGTGGACCCCACCTTGCTGCACGTGTGCAGCACCTACATCTTTAGTTTTCCAGACCATTGTACGGCCTGACCTGATGGGCCAGGGCCACTAGGCCGGCTCCTGTCCAGCAGGTCTGGACGCTCAGACAACACAAATACCAGCTTGATTTAAAACGCTGGTGGGCCACACTGGCGTGGACCCCACCTCAGTACACGTGTGATGTGTACCCACCATCCATCCAATTCTCTATTGGGTCGCACGTGGAAATGAGACAGATTCAAATCTCACGTGGAGTACACTGCTGGACAGCATGCTGTCTAGCATGTTCTCTAACGCTGGGCCCACTAGAGGGCCCCATCGAGATGTGCAGTGCATCCAGGCCATCCACCCAACCTTCGGATTTATCAGGCCATGGGCCTAGATATGAGCCAGATCCAGATCTCTAGTGGGCCGTACCACAGTTGCAGCAGGGCTTGCCTGTCTGTCCAGCTACAGCAAGCCCACTTGGGCTGACTGCTTGTGCCAACGGCCCACTCCTTGGTGGTCCACAACCAGCGGGATCCACCATGATATATGTGATTCAATCTAGACCGTCCATCCACCAGCCTCACAGCTGCTGGACTTGCTGACGTGGATCCACCGGTGAAGTATGGGTCTCATCGCACCGTATATATGGGGGACCCACTTGACGTATGGATTCCATCCAAACCGTCCAATAGTTTCAGACAGTGGGGATCCACCTGACGTTCATGCTGAAAGCTCATGGCCCCACCATAATGTAAGTGTTTTATCTATGCCACCCACCCAGTACGCGTGCTGTATCCAGCACATGGGGCCCGCATTAATGTATGTGTTTTATCTATACCGCCGTCCATCTTATTTGGTGCAGCCCACTTGAAATTTATGAGGCCCATTGGTGCGACCTGCTGATGCGGTCCACTTGACGTTTATGAGGCCCATTAGTGCGGCCCATTGTGATATGTATTTGTCCCATGAGGTCAGGCCCATTGTGATGTATATTAGGCCCAGATACGTGGCCCATTTGATGCATACGAGGCCCTAGCATTGTAGCCCACTTGTTGTAAATGAGGCCCACGTATGAGGCCCATGGTGATGCATTTATGGCCCATTGATGGGGCCCATTGCGACAAATTGGAGGCCCATGGGATGAGGCCCATAGTGATATATTCAAAGCCCATGGGCTAGACCCAATATGATGTATTTGAGGCCCGTGGGCGTGGCCCATTGGGATACACTTGAGGCCCTTGTATGAAGCCCAATGCGATGAATGTGAGGCCCATGAATGAGGCCCAATGTGATGAATGTGTAGCCGTTACGTTGTGTAGGAATCTCTTACGTGGGCCAATCCTTAGGAGCAATGCTGGTTAGATGTCCACATTGATGGGCAATGATGGTTGGATGTCCACATTGTGACCTTCCCTTAGGCCTTGTTCGGCCCATTCTCATCAAGGCCGATTGTCGTGACCGATTTGCCGACTCTGATCATCGATCGATCCGATTCTTATGACCGATTTGCCGACTATGATTATCGATCGATCCGATTCTTATGACTGATTTGCCGACTCTGATTATCGATCGATTCAATTCTCGTGACCGATTTGCCGATTCTGATTATCGACCGATCTGATTGACGTGACCAATTTGCCGACTCTAATCATCGATCGATCCGATTCTTATGACCGATTTGCCGACTCTGATTATCGATCGATCCGATTCTTATGACCGATTTGCCGACTCTGATTATCGATCGATTCGATTCTCGTGACCGATTTGCCGATTCTGATTATCGACCGATCTGATTGACGTGACCGATTTGCCGACTCTGATCATCGATCGATCCGATTCTTATGACCGATTTGCCGACTCTGATCATCGATCGATCTGATTCTTATGACCGATTTGCCGACTCTGATTATCGATCGATCCGATTCTTATGACTGATTTGCCGACTCTGATTATCGATCGATTCGATTCTCGTGACCGATTTGCCGATTCTGATTATCGACCGATCTGATTGACGTGACCAATTTGCCGACTCTAATCATCGATCGATCCGATTCTTATGACCAATTTGTCGACTCTGATTATCGATCGATCCGATTCTTATGACCGATTTGCCGACTCTGATTATCGATCGATTCGATTCTCGTGACCGATTTGCCGATTCTGATTATCGACCGATCTGATTGACGTGAAGGATTTGCCGACTCTGATCATCGATCGATCCGATTCTTATGACCGATTTGCCGACTCTGATCATCGATCGATCCGATTCTTATGACCGATTTGCCGACTCTGACTATCGATCAATCCGATTCTTATGACAGATTTGCCGACTCTGATTATCGATCGATTCGATTCTCGTGACCGATTTGCCGATTCTGATTATCGACCGATCTGATTGACGTGACCGATTTGCCGACTCTGATCATCGATCGATCCAATTCTTATGACCGATTTGCCGACTCTGATCATCGATCGATCCGATTCTTATGACCGATTTGCCGACTCTGATTATCGATCGATCCGACTCTCATGGTCGATTACCGATTCTGATTATCGATCGATCCGATTCTCGTGACCGATTTGCCGATCCTGATTATCGATCAATTTCGATTGTTATGGCCGATTATCGAGGTCAATCATCGAGGCTGATTCCTACTATTGAGGCCCATTCTGACGAGCATTCAGCCTCGGCCTGATGCATTTGAGGCCTATGTACTGTATGTGAGGCCCATGTGAAAGGCCCATTATGATGTATTAAGCTATTGAGTGAGGCCTATGATGTCGTATACTAGGCCCTTGTGTGAGGCCATGGGTCCACTATATGGTAGGCTCTATGCGGGCTATTCTTGGGGGCAATGTTGGTTAAATGTACACATTGTCAAGGCCGATTGTTAATACCAATTATGAGTATGTGACAGCATAGCATCACGATACATGCCCATACGCATCATCTGCATGTTTGTTATGAGATGTGGTTGACCATCGCATATGGCATTGTGCATGTTGTTATGAGACTCCCTGATAGGCGTAGATTATCTCACATGAGTACACGGAATGCGCATGATTGATGCATGACTGATTTGCATGACTCATGCATCTTGCATTGTGTGTTGTGATTACTGTACGCCCTAGCGAGATCAGGGTCGTAGCCTCTACAGGTATTTCGTGGATGATCAGATGGGACACCGAAAATTTATGTTACATGGGGTGCTATAGATATCCCTGGGTGAAAGTCCCTAAACCCTCTTGGTTCCAGAGGTTGCTCCAACATCTAGACCGAGTGGATGCATGAGCGCATGAGGGCCGTATACCATTAGGCCGCGTCTCCCACTGTGTCGTGGTCGGTTGGAAGGGGGTACGGCCTTACCTGCCTGAGAGGAGGGGGCAATGCTAGGCTGAGTCTGACCAGCTCGAGGAATGGGTCCGCTATCGACGAGCCGGGCCTGATATTGACAGGCGGATAGTGAGGTCTCTTTCACTCACCTTGTTGCGCGCGATGGGGCGGCAACCTGGTTTGGAGTGTAATAGACCCCGGTGATTTCCCAGAGAGTAACCGTACTGATATGTGGACTTATTGAGCAAGAATTGCATATTCATTCATTCACTATCCACTCGGGCTGGTGGTGCGTAACTATTTGTTACATGTACCTTCGCATGGCGAGGATTTCGGTTGGGCGCGCGACTAACCTGAGATCAGGAGTTTACCACATTGAGTCTGACTATCCAAATTTAGGTATGGGACTAGTTTGGATAGAAGTTCCCTAGTGGTAGACCCCATAGCCTGTGATACTATGTACTATCATCCCGACTTCACACTCCAGCATGGTCATTTCATTCGCATTGCATACCACATTGCATCCGCAGTACTTAACATTTTAGGTTGCTATGTTTCTGCATTGTACGGCCTAGATACGACTGATGGTATTCATGGACTCATCAGGATTTGTATATTGCATTGCATCAGCGGCATCTGATATTTGACTTATTGTCTCCGCATTGCATAGTCGATCTACATTGCTTCATCAGTATATGATATTGTTTTTATTATATTTTTGCGTCGCATAGCCTGGATAAGACTGATGGTATTTATGGGCCTATCAGTATGTTTTCGTATTACTCTGATTTCGTATGATTTATGATCTTGCTAGTGTTTCTGATATTGTATGATTATGCGTTTATCAGTATTTCCGCTTACTCTGATTACTCCGGTATTGCTTACTTGGCACTTACCCTATGCACACACTTTCACCACCCATTAAGCTTTCTATTAGCTTATGCACGATAGATACGTGCAGGTGATGTTAGGTTGCAGCAGCATTGAGCCTGGAGCGTGCAACGGTCTTCCGGAACTTTGATTTATTTTATATATGTATTTTCCCTTTCTGTATTGTACTCAAACGATTATATTAGTGGATATGTGATGATGATGTTGCCTTTGTGATTTGGGTAATCTTGTGGTTATGCTCATTACGAGATAAATGTATATTGAAAAATCCTCCTTGTAGGATCCCAGGATCGGAATCTGGCGTATATACGCTGGGAGTCGAGAATGGGATACTATGGAGGCTGTCAGCACCGGATTTGGCGATCAGAAATTTTGTGAGCCCGGTTTCCAAGTTTGGGGCGTGACACTTGCTTTTCTACAGCTGATGGGTCTTAGGTAACTATAAAAGAGAGGTATAGTTAATCGATAGGAAAAGCAAGAAAAGGGCAGAATAATTGCACAGGTAAGTAATTTCCACTTAAATTAGAACGGACGATATAGGTGATGAATCGGTTGTTTACAAACTGAGAGTTTCTAATAGTTATTGCTATCATTTGTATTAAAGTAAGGAATGGTGGTGGATTAAGAAGATAAGGAGTAAGATATTTTTCATTAAATAAAAGATCAGGATTATTTGATCTCTCCTTATCCTGTCATCATTTGTTACAGCATTTATTATAATGACCTTCATGGTGATGTTTCAAACCTTCCTTGATTTATTTGAAATATTCTTCGGCAGTGAGTCCTGGCCAGTATTTAGTTTTGAAGTATTTTTCGAATGAGACTACGACCTCAGTCGAGGAAGTACCTATTTGTCGTCGTCCTTTAGATGAAATTGGTAACGATTGATCTACGTCAATTAGTTGGGAAGGTGGATCGATGTGCTTAAGAATTAGATTAGTTGGTTGAGGAGGTGGACTAAGAGGAACTCCCAGATTAAGAATTTTCTTTAGACCTGATGTTGGCTGGCGAGCTGATGGAGAACAACATGTACCTTCACCACAACTTTTTGGTGCTTTGGGCAAACAGTTGCTGTCTCGATCAGTGAAGTTTGTAGAGTGGATTCAATGGACAATTCGGTATCTAGTTATTTGGTTTTCGAGTGGAAGCAATAATCGATGTGGGCGTTGCTCTTTTCTTTTCTCTAGGCTATATGGTAAAGGAGAGTTGGGCCATGATGTCTTGTGAGGATTTATTAATTAACTTCCGATAATGGTTTTCTCACCAAGCAACGAAGGTGTCCATTATCTAAGGTTGATTTAGATAGTAGGGAAGGATAAGAAATAACATGGACTCTTGAAAAGAAACAAGGAGAGAATGTTAGAGTTCGACTTTATCAATGATTGACTGACTGTAAAGAGGCTGATTGCAAGTTATTTAAGTAAATGGATAGTGGATACATTGGACCAGGCCAAATTGATGGGCAAGTAAGTTAGAGCAGTATTTCGATCTCGGCTTTAGCATTTTTGTCAGAATTGATCATACCACCACAAGGAAGATCCATACAGATAAGGTAACTTTCCCATGCTTGATGTAGTTGGAACACCTCATCGGCATTAGTCTCTTACTCAAATTGGTTGATGAACCAAGTAGGGCGGTATTCTCTACCATATAATGGGATGAATGATCGAGTCCACTTTCCTTTATCCAGAGAAAAGAATAGTGCTCATATATACATAAAGTGATTGGACTTCTTGAAGAGAGTTGATGACGCATTCACAATATGAAGAATAAATTATACCAGTGGATGAAATTATGTACAAGGGAATGATGAAAGTACTCATAAATCCACATCTAAAGAAGCCACATCGGTCCTCCTCAATGATATAGACCCTAGGTGGTGACTTCATAGATGCCTCTGTACAGATGATCATCGAGTATGAAAGGTGCTAGAGCAAGCTTTTGACCTTAAGCAAGTGCCTCAGCTAGTGAAACATACTCATTTGTATTTTGCATAGCATTCACACACAATAAATGTCGGCAAATTCAAAGCAGTAGAAAAAGGCGTATGCTCTTGATAATCAACCAATCTAGTGTGTTTGCGATAAGCCTGCATGAAGTGAGAATAGGCTTTATCAGCTTTATTCGTGAAGAGTCTGGGTGTCTTTTGTGGAAAACATGGATAGAATTTTTTCACCAAAAGGTAGGAGTTGAGTCAAGGCCACAACATCTAGGATATTCAAAATCATAGGGCCACGACCGAAGAAGAATGTATTGTGGAAGAGCTCCAAATCATCGAAGTAGTAATAAGAAGGGCATGATCTGATGGATAGTCGTGGATGGATAATTTAAAGCATTCGTAGATGTCAAAGCATTGGCAGAATCGATGATTGATTCAGATTGAATCAATAAAGTTTCACCAGGATAGATGGAAAACAAGGGATCCATCATGCTAACTTCATCGACGTCTGTTGTTGGAGCAAATGTTGAACCCACGCAAAGATATTCTCTGTTATACATTTGGAATATTGTTCCATTAAGACATTTCTCAGAAAGGACATCTACCACGGTGATAAGATTATTTTGATGGAATGAGGTGGCTATTGATTTAAAATGATATCGAAGTTCTGGTTTAGATGCTTAGAATGAAGAAAAAAGGGGGCGTAAGAATGAAAGGGAGTTGAAATGGCGCTTCTATCGGCTGAATGGATAGAACATTTATTAGGGCATCATGATGATTTTGTGGGAAACAATGTGAAAACATGTGTTAAAATGGGGTTTGACCCTTGTTTCGATAAAGGGCAATTGTCGCTGACATGTTGCAATAAGTCGGCCGAATATTGTTATCCAAGTGACGACACGTGTAAATAATTAATGCCGCATTAATGAGAGGCCACACGTTGCTTTCACTTTTTTCTAAAGGCGAACGTTGGGGACAATGATCATCCCTATGGTTGCCAATATTCTTCATGAAAACCAATCAGAGTAAGTTACGTGTGATCTGTATGGATTCACATGGTGTTTCTGAAGATCTGCATAGATGTACGGGAATGATTTTTTGATAACATAGCTACAGTGCATAGAGCAATGCCACATCATTGTGAAGACGGTTGATCATAGAAAAGTAGTTACAAGACAAATGGCAGAAGGAGGAGCAGAAGGCCGTAGTGTCGAAATGGTTATAGCAACCGCCAGGACATGAGAATTATCTAAATAGTCAGATTAAATTTATAAATAACAAAAGAATTTAACAAGAAGACCTCGTCTCATACCAATCAAATCAAACCAAATATTATCTTTTAATTACCTTTTTAATTACCAGTCAATTATTTCCTACAAAGTAAATTACATTTCTTACTGTAATCATTTACTTTCATATTTATGTTTACAATCCATAATGTAATTTATAATGTTAATCAAGTAGCTGATAACCTTAGCTATAATTTAAGTCTATATTCGCATATTGGATTCAGTTCTTCGCTAAAAAAAGGTGTTTTACAGCTGCTCTCCGTGTCTTGCAATCAACTATAAGAATTTTTCTCTCAACCTTTTATCCATATTGAAAAGCCTTTTTGTACGGAAAGCAAAGGCGTAACATATCATCAAATCTGACGAACCCTGATTAATCTATTTAAATATTATATATGGGTAATATAAAACGTGTCTGCCTCTATTAACATTTGAAATCATAATTGTTCAGCTTGAATTGAGCTACAAATCCAATTTTAACAAGCTGACTAATTGATAGAAAATAGAGCACCGACACTGTCAAGCCTCATAATATTTTAATATACGTCAGCGATGTATTATGCACTATGCAATCCTAGTCACTCCCTATCATTTTTTCCATTTTTAAATATTTCACCACAGCTCTTTTTAGATACAGTGTCTCATCCAACCTTTATTTTCGCTGAAGCTTTCTTGGAAGTTTCTGCACTGGAAGCCTAGGTGAAGGCTACTGTAATGTTTGTTAGAAATCTATTCTATTCATCTTTTTAACAAGGTCGGTTAGAAATCTATTCCGTTCATCTTTTTTAACAAGATCATTTTAGGGCATGAGATTAAAAGTGAGTAAATCTAAGACTCAAGTGGGCCACACTAAAGGGAAAGGTGGAAACCTCAATGTGGTTGACAGTGATGTTTACATGCCACACATGCCGTTCATAACGTCATTCCTACTGGGATAAACCGAAAACAAAAATATTAGGTAGATTCAAAACTTATGTGGCCCATGAATATTTCAACTGTGGACATTCAATCCTTATGTTTTCTGCCCACTTGAGTATTGGAGCCGGCTCATTTTCATTTTCACGTACTAAAATGATCACACTAAACTGATGGATGGAGTAGACTTATCACAAACATCACCGTGTCCCCACTTAAGCTTCCAACATGAGAACTTTCTTCGAGAGGCTTTCGCAGGAAATCTGCTCCCCATCTGCCCGTCTCCAGCTGGGAACGGGCAGCAGCTATAAGTGGCCATTGTGATATATGGGTCTTTTCTACACCGTCCATACATTTTTTTCCTATCGTTTTAGGTACGAGCTCAAAAAATGAGGCAAATTCAAGGTTCAAGTATACTACAAAAAGGGGATTTACCGTTGAAAACTTCATGAGGCCATAGAGGTTTTAGATGGAGCTGATATATGTGTTTTCTCTTCATCCAGCTCTATCTAACTTTATGAATAGGTTGGATGGCAAATAAACATCACCATGCGCCTGTAAAAGTTTCGATGGTGAGAATCATTATCACTGGTTCTTCCCGTTGTGTGGTCCACTTGAGACTTGGATATATCTCATTTTTGGCCTTGTATTTAAAATGATACGAAAAAATGGATAAACGGTGTGGATAAGACTCATACATCACGGTGGCCACTCAAAGCTGCTGCCCGTTCCCAACTGGAAACTGCTGGGTAGGATGCGATCCGCGTCCATCCAAGCCCACATATCATTTGTTCATTTGTTGGACGTCAATCCAGACCGTCAGTACGGACGACAACAAACCAGAGGAACTTTGAAGGTTACCATTTAAACTTTCTTAAGATCGACTGGTACATTTATTCTCCATCCAAACCGTTCGTGAGGCTAATCTCAAAAGGGTAATGGTGAAACAAAATACCATTCCGATCCAAAACTTTAAGTGGGCCATGGTAAGATTTCAATGAGCCTAGGTAAGCTTTCGATTTACCCGATTTTTGATAGAGAAATTTATGACTGTGGACACCACCTTTTATCCAGCGGTTTTTTTGAAGCAATACAAACTTAGAAAATGCAGTTGGACCTCCTCGTACGGAGTCGGAATATCAGGACGAAAATACCCCTCCTGACGGAAATGGATTCGGTACTCCCCCTGCCACCAGCTAATGGCGGACGGTCGGTGTTCTGTGAGCCCCACCATGATGTATGCTTTTCATCCATGCCGTCCATATATTTTTCCACATCATTTTATGGTATGAGACCAAAAATGAGGTATATCCAAATCTCAAGTGTACCACGTTACAGGAAACAGTGTTGAATGAGCGTCAACCACTAGAAACCATGAAACCATTAGAGAGCCATAAAAATTTTGGATGAACTTGATTTTTATTTTTTCCCTTCATCTATGCCTGTACGAACTAATCAACAGATTAGATGTCAATTAAACAGTTCATTGGGCCTTAGGAGAAATTTAATTGTCAATATCCAATCAATATTATCTTCTAGTTGTGTGGTCCACCTGAGATTTATATCCCTCTCATTTTTTGGAAGAAGGACTAAAATGAACTGAAAAAATGGATGAACAGAATGGATGAAACACATACATCATGGTGGGGCTCATAGACCACCGACCACAGCCATTGGGTGGTGGCAGGGTGAGTAGCCAATCCATTTCCTTTCCTTAATATCTTACTCCATTTTTTCACCCCTGTTGCTTTCACTCGCTTCTCAAAATAACAGTCTTTCACTCCTTTTCAACGATAAACTGACGCATGGAGGTTATTCTTCTCATTTTCCTCATCAAATCTTAGTGAATCATGTAGATATCATCATTCTACATTTGTCATTTTCTTTCTTGGCTAGGGTTACATGAAATCCCATGAAGTGGCTGCATTTGCAATCCTTGAGAAGGTTGAAAATATTCCCTCACTCCAAAGCACCTCTCTTCAACCTACATTTGACCTGTACTACGATAGTCGGTGGTACAAATATTTTTAAAAAATGCTCGGCTCGTACAATTGCATTGCATGAGAAGTTCGGTCAATTTCATGTGTTAGGCTTAGTTAATTTTATGTGTTGATCGGTCCAATCCATGTGGAACTCACTCAATTCCATTTGAAGCTTACTCAATTCCATGTTAGAGCTCACTTGATCTCATGCTATGCTCGCTGAATTTCATGTTTACCCTGCTCAATTTCATGCTAGGATCACTTAATTTAATGTTAGCCCAACTTAATTTCATGGTAGGTAAGATAAGGTCAATTTAATGTTTGCCTCGATAAATTTCATGCCAGGATTAGTCAATTTAATGTTTGCCCAGCTTAATTTCATGCCTAGATAAGATAAGTTCAATTTAATATTTGCCTCAATAAATTTCATGCTAGTATCGCTCAATTTAATATTTGCCCAGCTCAATTTCATGATAGATAAGGTCAATTTAATGTTTGCCTCGATAAATTTCATGCTAGGATTGCTCAATTTAATGTTTGCCTAGCTCAATATCATGCTATGCTCGCTCGATTTAATTTTTGCCCCGCTCAATATCATGCTATGCCAGCTCGATTTAATGTTTGCCCTACTGAATATGATGTTATGCTCGCTCGATTTAATGTTTGCCCCACTGAATATCATACTATGCTCACTCGATTTAATGTTTGCCCAGCTCAATATCATGCTATGCTCGCTCGAAATATCATTTGCCCAGCTCAATATCATGCGACGCTCGCTCGATTTAATGTTTGCTTGCATAGCTAAATTTATAGTTTGTCCCGCTCAATTTTCTGTTTGCCCTGTTCAATTTCTAGTTTGCCTGGCTGATTTTTTGGATTTTCCTGTTGAATTTTGTAGTTTGCCCCCCTCCATTTCTAATTTTTCCCGCTCAATTTTCATGTTTGCTCTGCTCAATTTTAGTTTGCCCCGCTGATTTTCTAGTTTACCCTGCTAAGTTTCATGTTTGCCCCGCTCAATTCCATGTTTCCCCAGCTCAATTTCTAGTTTGCTCGGCTCATATTTTCAATGTATGAGCTTTGGTTGTTTATTTGATGCTAGCTCAATGAATTTACTGATGTACTTATTTGATGCTAGATACGGTCAATTTAATGCAAGTTGATGCGCATGTGTTAGGCTTAATCAATTTTATGCATTAGGCTTATTGAATTTTATGCGTTGATGGGGATTACATACACTCGATTTAATGTTTGCTTGCATAGCTTAATTAATAGTTTGCCCCACTTAATTCCATGTTATGCTCGTTGAATTCCATTTCGCTCAATTTCATGTTTGCCCTGTTGAATCTCATGCTTATCCCCCCCCCCCCCGTTGAATTTCATATTTGCCCTGCTCAATTTGTACGTTGTCTCCCTCGTTTTTCCAGTTTGCCCCGCTCAATGTCATGTTAGATTGCCTTACTCAATTTAATAAAATACGATACGAAATCATTCGTAGAAGGCCTAATCCATATAAGCTCTGGTTGTTTACATAAAAATTTAACGCGTTGCTTACTCTTTATTTCCTTAAGCTTTGTATCATTCTCATCTATAAGGGAAAGCGAGTTTTCGGTCTTCTATTATTTAATTGAGTTTTATCTTATGGGAAGCTTCCGTTGTTTAACGATTTATTGATAATTTGTCATTATATTGAATTTTGCAGATAATGGCTACGAGAATCATCTGTTGCTATGGCGGGGAGTTAGAATGTGAAAACAAGCAATGGACGTACACGAGTGGAAGTACGAAAACTATTTCGCTAGATGTTGATACTACGTACGAGGAACTTCTATCCAGAATGTACAGGATTATTAAGAGAACACCAACAGATTGTGATATTCAGATGAAAGTTTTGTATCCCTGCTCCAATAAATCAATCCCTCCAACCGTACTTGAGGACGACGATGATGTCAAAGTGTTCCTGGCAACACAGTTGGAGCATTCGAAAAAGTTCATCCCTTTAGTCATCGAGACAATCGAACACATTAATATGACAACACACGTTGACAGTGTGGCAGAAGAGCATGGCATGAAATTTGAATATAAGCCAAATCCATTACAAGTAGTAGGAACAAATGATCAACTGTCCGAGCCGCCCCAAACATCAAAATTTGTGAGTACCCAAGTCTGCGGTGCACGTAACCTTGACCTCATTTGTGATTACATGACACCGCCTCTAGCAACAACAGCAGATCTGCCATCATCATCCATAGCCCGAAGATACATCAGTCCTGAAAGCAACATCCCGCATCCAAACCTTCCCGAAACATCAAACTTCAACACCCGTCAAGTTCCTGTGCCGTTTGATGATGCTGCATTCACTAATGCAGCAATGCTGGAATATACGGATTCGTTGAGTGAATCGATCGAGATAGCCGTTGAGCAAACATTTAAGGACAGGGTCGGTTTCAGCATATTTTGAGCCAATTTGCCCTTTAAAATAAATTTCAGTACAGGGTACTGTACTCAAATTCTAAGAGATTTACGATTGTATGCTTCGAAGAAAGATGTGAATGGAGGGTTCATGCATCACGCGTAGGTGATTCAGGAATTTTCAAGATATGGACTTATACGCCAAATCACACGTGTGGTATGTCATGGATGAGGAGTGATCACCGGCAAACAAGCAGTAAGTTAGCATGTGATTTGGTTGTTAGCCGCAGAGAGCAACGCCTAGGGTTGAGGCCACGTGATATTATCTTCGCCATGCAAGAGAAGTATAATATTGTTATCAGTTATAGGAAGGCATGGGCAGCCAAGGAGCTTGCAATTAATTAGGTGATGGGGTCTTATGAAGACTCCTACAATCAACTCCCCTTGTATTTACATGAATTGAGGACAGTCAACCCAGGGACAGTGACTGCCCTGCATGTTAACAAAGAGACTTTCAGGTTCGAAAGATGTTTTGTTGCGCTCGGACAATACGTTAGAAGTTTTCAAAAATCATTGCGGAGGGTATTAGCCATTGACGGGATACACTTAAAGGGAAAATACAAGGGTGTTTTATTCATTGCCACGGCCTTAGATGGGGACAATCATATATTTCCAGTTGCGTTTGGCATCGGGGAATCGGAGAACAGTAGCAGTTGGAATTGGTTCCTTACTTACCTTAGCGATGCGATAGGGTCTCTGGAGGATCTTGTGATTATATCCGATAGACATAAAAGTTTACTGAAAGAGGTACCCCATGTCTTCCCACGTGCAATTCATGGCTACTGCGCATATCATATCTACAGAAACTTGGTGGACACCTTTAAAGACAAGTCATTGGAGATGTACTTCTGGCGGGCAGTGAAGACATGAATGGTGGCTGAATTCGAAAAATTAATGCATGATATCGAAATGGCCAACCCCACAGTACATGAATGGCTAACAGAAATCGAATACGAGAGATGGGCATCTTCACACTTTCCAGGAAAAAGATTCAACTTGGTTACTACAAACATTTCTGAGTGTGTCAATGCCCTCTTCAAAGAAGCACGCGAACACCCCGTTACAAAATTGATAGAAGGGGTTAGATTGAAGATACAGGAATTGTTTTATAAGAGAAGAGAATCTACGGCATCATTTATAGGGCCATTGACACCATGGGCGGAGCAACAGTTAAAGGATCTTGTGCAGAAGGCGCGAGATGTTCGCTGTCATCCTATTTCTCGAGACGGGTACTATGTTGTGGGAGATTATAATGATACAGTCAAGCTCAGTAAGTTTTCGTGTACATGTCACGAGTTTAGCGTGAAGGGGTATCCTTGTATGCATGTCTTGTCAGCATGTATAAACTACAACTCCCTCATTACTCATACTGTTCCCCATTCTGCACGGTGTAAAATTACATAGCCACGTATAGCGAATCGGTGTACCTAGTACGTGACAAGAGTGAGTGGGAAGAAATTTCGGTGGGCTTCAAGGAGTATTGTGCACAAATTAAACTCCCAGGACAAAGGAGGTCAGCTGGAAGACCCAAAAAGCTTAGAATTCCATCGTGTGGAGAAGAATCGAAAACAACAAAGTGTGGGCGATGCAAACAAATTAGGCATAATCGCCGGAGGTGCAAGTTTCCCATATCTGAGAAATAGCATACTTTGTAAATTCTTTAGTGTTTTGATGTATAGCATACTTTGTAATCTTGGTGGATGATGAATGAACTTTCTACTTTGTCCCACTGTATTTTCAATTTGTCCCGCTAAGCTCGTCGAAAAGGAAAATGCACATGGAAATCAATGCAAGGCAATTGCCAAGATACTAGAATGAGCAAAACCAAAAACTAATGGCTGATAGATAAGAACTTCACAGGCATAAAAGGGAGACCCCTTGGCCCGCTCATTTTCATGAGAAATTCACTGAATTCCTAGTTTGCCCCCCTCAAGTTCATGTTTCCCCCACTGTGTTTCTAGTTTGGCCCGCTCAAGTTTAAATGGCTACAAAGCAGAGCTGGACCACAGTTCCAAAGCACGATCGGAGGTGGAAGTGGCACCGGGAATAGAAGGATTATGCAACTAAGGATTGGAGCACATGCAAAAAGTCACACTAATAAGGTGAATTACATCCACCTGAGATCTGCTACAGAATTTGGACTGCAAACCAGCCTCTAGTGGCTACCAACTAGATGGTTAAGATAATCCAATGAGGAGTGACTTTTGATTCTCCATCCAAAATGGGCCACATGACTGCAATTGCCTAAATTGACTTAAATTACGTGCACGGTGGATGAGTTGCAAACATTTAATAGATAATGGGAGAACAAGCGTGAGTCCTTGGAAATGACGTGGACAAATGAGACCCGACATCATTAGTGTACCTTCTACATAAACAATCCACACTCAATTATAATTTATAAGTAACTAATATATTGATCGGGTTTGAGTTGGGTCGAGCAACCTGAGACCTCAACCTAAGCCCAGCCTAAGTTTTATTGGGTTGGTGTTTGTATAGCCCAACCCGAAAATCAGCTGAGCAAACTAGGAGATCGGCGGGGCAAACATGAAATTCAGCAGGGCAAACTTAACAGATAATTTTATGGCTTAAGCTGATAAATCTAAACGTATCCAATGTTCAAATGGACCACACTCATTTTCATGTTTGCCCCGCTCTTTTTCATGCTTGCCCCGCTCTTTTTCATGTTTGCCCCGCTTATTTTAATGCCAACCCCGCTCATTTTCATGTTTACCCCGTTCATTTTCATATTTGCCCCGCTCATTTTCATGTTTGTCCCCCTCTTTTTCATGCTTGCCCTGCTCTTTTTCATATTTTACCCGTACTTTTTCATGCTTGCCCCGCTCATAATTCAGTTTGTCCCATTGTTTTTCTAGTTTGCCCCGCTCATACTTAAGTTTGCCCCACTGTTTTTCTAATTTGCCCCGCTATTTTTCTAGTTTGCCCCGCTCATAATTCAGTTTTCCTCGCTGTTTTTCTAATTTGCCCTGCTCATAATTTAGTTTCCTCAGCTGTTTTTCCAGTCTGCCCCGCTATTTTTCTAGTTTGCCTCGCTCATAATTCAGTTTGCCCTGCTCATACTTAAGTTTGCCCCGCTCATACTTAAGTTTGTCCCGCTGTTTTTCTAGTTTGCCCCGCTCATTTTCAGTTTGCCCCGCTGTTTTTTAAGTTTGCCTCGCTCATATTTCAGTTTGCCCTGCTATTTTTCTAATTTGCCCCGCTATTTTTCTAGTTTGCCCCGCTCATATTTCAGTTTGTCCCGCTCGAGTGGTAGATTCTTAGGAGTTTCAACACCCGGTCAAGCGTTCGAGTATCCGTAGGTGGTGAAATTCCACTAGTGTGAGTGTGTGGGGGTATGTGTTCATGTTTCCCCTACTAAATTTCATGTTTCCCTCGATCAAATTTCTAATTTGCCCCACTCAATGTTTTCTCAAAGTGATCGTTTTTTATATATCGCAATAGAGAATTCCATCGTTTATAGTTGAAAAGAAGAGTCAAAAGAGATTTTCCAATCCAATGAAATATTGGAAAATAGCTAGGTTGGTTGGCTAAATTAGCTTCTCCTACACCAAAATCATATGTGGTAAGTAAATCATTATAATTTATGAGATATGGATCCTATAATCAAATAGACAAAGAAATGAATTAAAAGTTAGAAAAATATTTTTATATACTTGTAGATACATATTTACATAATTATGTATTAGAGAGAAATGTAAGGGGGAAGAAGTTCTCCATATAAAAAATAAAAATATAAAAAATGAGACAAATCTAAAAAAATGAATTGACTACTCTCATTATGAGATAAGACCAAAAATTATACAAATCTAAAAAAATAAGTGGGCAAGACAACAGACCTGGTCGACCGGGTCCCAACCCGGTCGACCCCAACTAGCTGATTGAATTTATCAGGTCCCTGGACCAAGGTACCTATCGCTACGGATTCTCGGTACCTATGGCTACGGTTATAAACCGTAGCCATAGAGGCCGCTAAATCCATAGCCATAGGCTGCCCTACTTAAAATCAGAACCAGCGAGTTGGGGTCGACCGGGTTGGGAGCCGGTCGACCGAGTCAGAGCTTAGCCTATGGCTACGGATTATAACCATAGCCATAACTGTAGTGCTATATACTTTTTTCTCTTTTTTATTTTTCTCTTTATTTATTTTTATTTTTTACATGGAGAAAATTTTCCCCCTTACATTTTTCTATAATACATAATTATATAAATATGTATATATAAGTATATAAAAATATTTTCTATCTTTTAATTCATTTCTTTGTCTATTTATTTAACAAGCATATCTCCTAAATTAGAATGATTTACTTAACTTACCACATAAGATTTTTGGGGTAGGAGTAGCTAATTTAGCCAACTAACCTAGTTATTTTTCAAGATTCCATCGGGTCCATCTTTTTCATAGCCAACAATCATGGCCACCTAAGAGAAATCACTTGCCATGAAAGAGAAAAAGTCCTCAATTTATTTTCAAAATTGCAACAAACCCAAGACATCATTTCAGTAGCAATAGTGTAGGATACGATGTAAAGTAAAAACCCACTACACCTCATGAATCAATGTAATTTCAAAATGAAATTATGCATGCAGTGAATTACTGATTTAGATAGTGGACTCAATCCAATTCCAAACAACACATTCCATCCAATTCCATTGCAAAATTCTTTTAAAAAATTCCGAATCAAGTTGAGAAGTATTAACAATATCTACTAATCAATGTGTAGTGAAATTCCACTAGTGCTCAGAAGTCAGAAATCCTTCTTTAGGGCCCCACCTATGAATGAACTTAGACGGGGAGGATTTCTCACAAACATCACAGTGGGCCCCACCTGAGTTCCCATCCCCCAAACCGTCCATCAGCAATCATCTCTGCACGCCAGCCAGAGGAAGGCAGGGGTATTTTCATCCTCAAATTCGGTGGCCCACTGTGATGGTCCAAGTGCGTATTCTAAGTTTGTATTGCCCAACTGTGAAAGAGTAATGAACCAATTATTCTGTCACCAGATTTTCTAAGCATTCAATAATGAATTGAGTTGGGGCATTCAACACCCTTCTCAAAACACTGTGCATCCATGCCTAAAATCCATTATAGGAGACAAACCTTAACATTCACAATGTTCCACTCATTGGGCTTTTGCTGAAACCCTGTCATTAGAGGCTGCATACACAATTGATCCTCAAGACTTCAATTGTAGAACTAGAGGCTTTGAACTTTTAAGACAGTACCTACCTGGAATTTATAGTGAATTCCACCAACTGGTTTTAAAGGGACCACTGTGCCGTCCATCCACAAGCCCCACATGAATCCTGGAATAACCCAATCAACCTCAAAGTATCTCCTAAAAATGACTAAATGTACCACACTGTCTTACACTGAATGAAAAGATGGTTGCATATTGTGATTCCTTTTTACACATCAAACACCCGTTAACCGATGGCGCTTTTGAATGATATCAATTGTAAAAGTCTTGTTCAATGTACTGGACCACAAAAAAGCCTCACAAGAGAAATATCAAAGGATCAACCAATGCATAGTTATCCTAAAGGGCATGTTTGGATTTGTTGAAATGAAAGGTAGATACATCACGTGATATTCAAGCCACCAATGTCAGAGGTGTACCTGTTGTTCACAATTTAAACGTTATCTTTCCATTCTTCTCCTCAGGTTGTATATGGTGCTAACACTAATTCTTCTTGATTTGTCATGACTGCTCCAAAAAGAAGAAGCATGTTGAGGTTGTATCCAAGCCATCCATAGAGAACTAATCTGGATGATAATAGAAACTGAGTACTATGTTCATGATATATCATACATTCAACTGAAGAGTAGATCAAAGTCCACAGGTGTGGGGTTGTCTATTAGTGATATTTTAAGGATTTCCATTCTATCTTTAGTAGTTTGGCTAATTAATGATACTGCTTTCTCCATGGAAGTAGCAGTGTAGAGAATCAGATGACCATTTGCACGTCATAGAAAGCACAGTGGAACTACATGTTCATGGAATGAGTGTAGCTGAGATGAGGATTTTAACATCAAGGCATAGTTGCAGGACTCTCTCTCCCCCTTCCTAACTATTTATACTTGTTTACATTTTGAAATAAGTACTTCCCCACTCTCACATGCCCTCACATGCCCTTTAGGAGAACCATGCATTGGTTGAAAACAGGTGTATGCAATTTCTGAAAACAGGTGTGTGCAAATTTTGAAAACATCAACCGAAGCATTCAAATTTTCCATGAAAAATATATAGCCAAGGCACTACTGGAGCAATGCAGATTAATTATCCTGAAGATGTGCCCCTTGCATTTTAGAACATGATAAGGCACTGGTAGAATACAATAGTTTTCCTGGGCCCATTTGGACGCACCCTCAAAAGGGGCATTTGATGCATAAACACCCTTTTGAGAAACCCCCCTTCTGAGCCACCAAGGCACTGATAACTTTATTCATTTTTCTTGCATATCTGATGTAAACAACTGATGGCATTTTTCCTTCACAAACATGGATGGAGCTATGAAGGGTAACATGGATGAGTTGCCAAACAGGTAACATGGATGAGTTGCCACAATGACAATTTCACATCAAAATCTAGCCCATCAAAATGTTAGGGTGCTTTGCCTAGGAAGGGTGGCTACGAATTGTGAGCAAACCTTTTGTTGGGGGGATTTTCAGATATTGCTAGCATACATATTAGCAGAGAACATTAAAAACAAACCATAGATTCAAGAATTCCCAGCAAATATCACCCGAAACATAACTACATCCATACATTCTTCCCCTATATACCTAACCAGTAGAAAAAACATAAAAAACCCAACTACAAACTATTAAACTATTAGGTGGAAATTCCCCATTTCTTACAACCCACAAAACACAAAACACATAACCACAACCATGGCTTCACCCGAGACCTAATGGTCCTGTGAATCAGTCGGATGTGGCGCTGCTCCATCCTTTTGGACGCAGCATAACACTTCCTTCAAGGTGCGTAAGATCTTCTTGTTCCATTGCTCTTGTTCGGTCACTTTGGCCTTCATTTCAGTCCTGAAATCAGTTAATTCAGACCGAACCGATGTCAACTCCTCTTCCACCCGATTGAAGCGCTCATGTATAAGCGGGGGGGCCACAAAATCTTCGTCGATGTCTTCGTCATCGTCTTCCTCTTCCTCCTCCTCTCCTTATCCTTCCTCATATCCTTCTCCTCTTTCACCCTCTTGTTCCTTGTTCAATTTCATCCTTTTAATAGAATTAGCATCAATAAAATTCTGCGGCTCAAGCCTCGCATTACAGATGAAACTAAACCCACGATCCTTCGCCATCTTACCGACCAACCGTCCGAAGGGTAAGGACAGATTGGAATTGGTGGTGGCAGCCATCAATATATGCCGCATTATAATAGATGGGTAGTAAACCTTCTTGCGGGTACCTACTAAGTACAGAACCTCCAACATATACTATGTTAGTTGTGTATGATTACCCGATCTAGGATACACATTGTACGTGAAGACAAGGTGGAGGAACCTATAAACTGGAAGCATCTTTGTTACCTTCAAACAATTATCATCCTGTATCTAAGGCTTATTTTCACCACAAACAAGAACAGTCATCTCCTCCTTGTACCTGGACCTCTTCGAATCCTTATATGGAACAACCACTGTCCCACGTGGCACCCTAGAAATCCTCTCAATGTCAGTAATACTAAAAGTTCTCAAGGAATTACCGATTAACACGTCGAAGGTCATTGACTGTAGACTTGGATTTTTAATTGAAGCGTAGAAATGTCACACAGTATCGGCGTCGGCATTGTTGTAGGGTGTGAAGATGGGATTCCACCTAAGTGAGGCAAGCCACTTGCGCTCTTGGGTATCGGCGAACAAGTCCTTATGCACGTACCGCTCAAAGCATATCTTGCGTTTGGCGAATCTTCCAAAATCCACTGCTTGTTCTGCCCCGACTCCCAGGCCGTGAGACGTTGACGGACCCGCCCGAGACGTGGATGGACCCTTTTGAGGTCCTGAGCTAACTTTCTTCTCCCGGGTAGCTAAGACCGTTGAGGTTGGCGCTCCAATGTCCTCCCTTCGCTTGGAGCAACAATTATATTGTTCTTCTTCTGTTTCCTGTACACCACGCTTCTTAACCATAAGGCTCACCATTAATGGGAGCAATAGCCATGAAGAAACGAGAAGAATGAAAGCCCCCATTGGAAATTATCAATGGGTTTTTTTTAGAATTTTGTAGATTTCGATGGAATAAGATAGAAAAATGAAGAAAATGAAGGAAATGAAAGTGGATTATGGGATTTGTATGGGAGTAAAGAAGGATTTGAGAAAAGATTTAGAAAATAGGGAAGGTTTGTTGGATTTGTGGAGGATTTGAGAAAGGGTTTAGAAAATAGTAGGAAAGATTTTAGAGAATGGAATGAAAATGATGATGGGTTTAGGATTGTGGAAGAAGGGAACGTGACTAGAAGATGAGAAGGTGTGTGGAAGAAGAGGAAGTGGGTTTTAGGCAATGGGTTTAGGATGATATAACTTACATTTCGACCGGGCTTCGGGCTTCGGGCTTCGGGCCTGTTGTTAGGTGAAGGAATGCTCGAAACCGTCGACCGGCTACACACACAGGACAGCGAGTTGGGACCCGGTCGACCGGGTAACCCTTTACACAGTGAGATGGGGTCGACCGGGTAAACGGCCATTAGAGCCAGATGGGGTCGACCGGGTCCACCTGGTCAACCGGGTAAGGTCACACCAGCGAGATGGGGTCGACCGGGTATATCCAGTTGACCGGGTCCATGTCCCTCATAACGGCAAATGTTTTTTTAATTTTTTTCCTTCACAATAATCCTAATGGCATTTTTCTTTTTTGTCAACCTCACTTAGCAAAACCAGGTTTCAACTCATTTTGTCAACCATACTTAGCAAGTAATGTTATTATCAGGCCCACACAGGCATTTCGTCGAACACAATACACATTGGTGGGTTTGCATATTTATATAATCCTCAAATATAACATATGTATAGTATTTTTACGGATATTTGGAAAGAGAAAACCTGATTAAATGCTTCAACTTAGGGTTTGGGTCAAGGGTCGTCAGAACCTATCCAACACATGAAGTTTATAAGGATAGTTGGAAAGAGAAAATCCAATTAACCTAGGATTTGGGTCAAGGTTCGGATCTCACCTCTTAGTTAATTCTAGCGAACAACAAAGGAGTTCTTAGGCTATGATTCTAGCGAGGCACATGCATGAATCATAGCATAAGACTTTAGTGCTGAAATTCTCCGAACGGTTTGTCTTCCGGTTCTCTTTGTGTTAGTTGTGTCAGGACACATGCATGCGGCCATAGCTACGAAAATTGGAAGAGAGCTCGAATTTGTTACCTTTTATCAGCCACACTTCGCATCTACTACGATAGGACCGAGGTCTCTGGTGAATACACCCACACACACTCCGTCCATGTTGCTGGAATTGTTGTAGGAGTGAGTGAAAGAGAGAGAGGGGTTAAAGGGTTTTATACCCTGGTTTTAGGTCAGTTGGCCCCGGCTTTCGCTAATTCACCCAAATGGCCTTATTGGACTTTATTCCGATCACCATTTCTCAATCAAGGGTCAGATTTGACTGCCCCGCTGTAAGGACATATCTTCAATATTCAAAGCATAATTTTAGGTGAAATCTGAAGGCCGAAATGCCGCAGTTGACTGTCCCAATTGGCAGGGCCATTTGTTTAAAAAATACAAGATTTTATTTCAGGGCTATAGCGATTTGCACTTTACAAGTGCCCACTGGTCGATGCGATTCGTTCATTTGCAAGTGCGGTTCGGATCTATCGTCCGTGATGTACCACAAGCCCAGTGAGCCCAAAGACCTCCCATTCAGTCAGATTTTTTTGCCCTTCACTAGGCGATGCATAGCCTGATAAGACAGTCACCAAGTACAATTTGCACAGATCGGCTCTATGGCCCGTGTTTTACGGGGCAAAATGAAAGTTGGACGGGGCAAGTATGAAATTGAGCGGGGCAAACTAAAACCACAGCGGGGCAAACTAGAAAATCAGCGGGGTAAACTAGGAAAATCAGCGGGGCAAACTAGAAAATCAGTGGGGGATAATGGAAAATCAGCGGGGGAAACATATAAATGAGCGGGCCAAATTAGAAAATCAGCGGGGGAAACCGAAAAATCAGCTGGTCTTTAATTTTCATATTTATTTTCAAAGTTGTATAAATGTATAAATGGCCTGTTGTCTTTGCGCATGACATTTAAATGTTGTAAGTGCTATAGTTTATATCCCTTTCTGTTGTCAAATTTGTGGTGTCAAAATCACTGTTATGTTATATATAACCTGCATAAGTAAAGCTCTCTCAAGGATCAATATTCATAAACAAGCAAAGCTCACAAGACAAGACTCAAGCTGCAAGACTTCAAGAAGAGTACAAGGCAGTTGGTAAAGAACTCAAGACCCTTTTAAGATTGAGCTACATCAAGATTTCAAGATTGATCTACATCAAGTCTTCAAGGCTCATACTTCAAGGTCACTAGTTCCGAATGTTTCAATGTCCTTACTTCATAGTTGAGGTTTGATTGACCATAGGGTGACCTTAGAAGTAGGTCATTTCGGATACATAAACCGAATGTTTATTTTACATGAGTTTAGTCTGTTCTTTGACTAGTCCTAGGCCTTCTTCGACTAGTCCTAGACTTGCTTCGACCAGTCTAAGAAATTCCTCGATCAGTCGTGAGTTTGTTACAAATTCCGGATAAAATCTGTTAGGCTTCGACTAGTCCAGGAATCTGTTCGACCAGTCGTAGGAACAGTGTCGACTGCATCTTCGACCAGTCGAACATCTTCGACTCGAAATCCAGCGATGGTTTATAGTTTCTTCGACCAGTCGAAGGAGACCTACACCAGTCGTAGGTGACCTACGACCAGTCGTAGGAGACCTTCGACCAGTCGTAGAACGGTCAAAGCATATCCCGCCGGATTTTTCAAATATCTGTTATTGCTTCGACTAGTCGAAGAGCTCTCTAGACCAGTCGAAGACGCGATCTTCTCACCTATAAATAGAGCTCGAATCTCAGAAGAAATTATCGAATTACTTAATCCATTCAAGCCAATCTTCGTCGAACTTCTGAGAGATAATTCTGTGCTCCATCTAAGCTAAGTGTGCTTATTTAATATTCTCTTTCCTTAGCTTTATTTAATTGATTTTGTTTCTGCTATTCCAATCTGATTTGATAAGAGGAATTGTTATTCCCTTTCTTTGAAATCAAAATCAATTAAGGCAAGCCCTATTTGGTTTAATTTAAAAACTATTAGAACTAGAACCATTGTAATCGAGTACTGGACATTGAACTTGGACATTCAATCATCTACTTTAATTTGGTTCTACCGGGCTGCTACAACGAAGGAGATAATCAGGTATTTTACATTTAATTGTAAATTCCTTTTTGTTTTAGTTTCTTTTAAGATTTGCCAGAAAAATCTTGTTGTCTTGGTTATCTGAGGAGAGCCAGGAAAACTCAGAAGTGGGGTTTTTTAATTGTGTAAGCCCACAGACAAAGACACAATTGTAAAGGTTTTGGGTGAACCTGGGAAAACCTATTTTGTTAGTGAATGCTAATATCCCCTATGTGAGGATATTAGGAGTGGAGTAGCATTTTGTGTAGCTGTTGTTTAACAGTTGGTGAACACACAGGCGAACCACTATAAACCCTTGTGTTATGGTTGATTAATTTATTCTTCTGATCTTTAATTATTCTTTTGTGGGATGTATGTATGGTGGTGAATGTTGTAATCATTTAATTCAAGCTTTGTGAGAATTTTGTAATAGTTTAGAATTTATTTTCTGCTATTCCTTTATCAGATTGATTTTCAATTTTCTTTGAAAGTTGTTCCAGCAAGGTTGCCCTACCATTTTTATGGTGTATAGCTGTCCCTAGAACAATACATTTTTTATTACAATTTATTTCAATTCAGTTTGTATTTATTTTTGTATTCCTCTTCGGTTTGAGATTTGATACAAAGATCTTTCTAGAAATAAGATTGTCCTACCATAAACTCTGGTTTTTGGTATAAGGTTGTCCTTAGAACAACGTTTGTATTAACCTCTCAAGATCTGAATTTTGATGTTATTTTACTTTCCTGCATTGTGATTTACTTTAGCTATCATATTCTTTTTTAATTCTGCTATTTTAAGTTTTATTTGGCATTATCCTATTCACCCCCCCTCTAGGACATATAGCTTGGCCTTTTCAAATGCGTGCTATCATTTATCTTCGAAGATGTATAGATGGCCTGTTGTCTTCCTTTTTTAGCAACCAGCTAAGGAAAACGTATCTAAATAAGACTTTAATTTCACTATTAAACTATGGAGGTGTCTTAAAAGAATACTTTATGGATCTTCTAAGGAATGCTTTGGATCATGCTCGAAAAGTTCATTCCAATAAGCACATTGCATTGATGGGTATATGTCCCAAAATAAGACTTATTGGATGTTGTAGGTTCAACTGAATCACCAAACCATGCGTCACAGTTGAATAAACTGAAGACCCAGAGTACTATTCATATTATCTTTTCAACGATCATATCATTCAAATCAGCGGGGCAAACTAGAATATCAGCGGGGGACCCTATAAAATCAGCGGGGCAAACTACAAAATCAGCGGGGGAAACTGAAAAATCAGCGGGGCAAACTACAAAATCAGCGGGGGAAACTGGAAAATCAGCGGGGCAAACTACAAAATCAGCGGGGGAAACTGGAAAATCAGCGGGGGAAACTACAAAATCAGCGGGGGAAACTGGAAAATTAGTGGGGCAAACTATAAACTCAGCGGGGCAAACTACAAAATCAGTGGGAGATACTAGAAAATCAACAGGGCAAACTACAAAATCAGCGGGGAAACTGTAAAATCAGCGGGACAAACTACAAAAACTAGAATTTTTGCATGTCTATTCCCGCCAAGGTGACACCGCTACACAAAATATCGATGTATTTCATTATAAATATGCCACAGTCATAACCATTGTCCTGCTTCGGCCCATATTCATCGACTCTGACGGTCCACTTCTTCCCTTCAAGTGCAGTGCTGTCTCCAGTGGCATGGAAGAGGATGGGGAGTGCATCAGTCATCCTTTGCCTCTTCTACCTCATGTGCGGATAGTATCCTGAAAGGATCCATCTGTAGAGGAAATGGTATCAGAGAAGTTGCAAAAGCCGTTACTTGCTCGGGTTCGGGAACCGCTGCAGGGGTTGTATCGAATGCAGACAGGGACAAGTACGGAGAAATCTTGTAATATGATGGCTTTGGTATCCTTTCGGTTCTCCTTTCATAAACAGGATGAGAAGTGGATGCATTCAATACATTAGTTATGTGGGACCCACTGCTATCCTACGTGTAGGCCCCACTAGGAAGTATGTGTTTTATCTTCATGGCCCATTGTTTGGATGGTGGGGCCCACCATGATGCATGTGTTGTATCCATACCGTCCAACTACTTGTGATATCATTTTATAGCTTAAGGAAAAGAACGGGTCAAATCTAAAGTTCAAGTGAACTCCACCATTTAAATAGTGGACAGTGACATCCACCGTTCGAACTTCTAAGAGCCACGTTAGTTTCCAATTAAGCTAATAATTGTTTTCATATCATCTATCTCTATGTTATCTTATGAATAGGTTGGGTCTCAAAATACATAAGGGTGGGCCCAATTTGATAAACATTTGGCCCATTGGTGTGGCCAATTTGATATACATTAGCTTTGACATTACTATATGATTGCACGTCTAGGTGCCATATCCAAGTTCTTTATCTTCAATATCATTTACTTCCCCTCGCTTCCTCAACTCCTCACCCTCCTCCATCACAAAACGTCCCCTCCGTGTACGACTACATTCCTTCTCCTTAATAAACTCTTCTCTCTCATTCACTAACTTTTCCTATTTTCTGTTGTGCATGTTCCATTGTTTTAATTTCCTGTTTTCTTGATGTGTGTGTGTGTGTGCAAAGAGACAATTTCGGCCGATATGGATCCTATAATCTGATATGCCCAGTATCGTATCATTTTAGGGCCTGGCTGATACAGTCACAGCATTATTTAAAACTTTGCTCAGAAGTCAGAAATCATTATTTATCATTTGAAGCAGCAATCTCGTGATGTGCTAGCCTGACACTCATGGAAACTTCATTGTCCAACATTACCCAATTGGACCTCCATACTCCATAGAGTACTAATCAAGTGATAAAATGGATGTTATTTACTTCAGTCATAGGGTTGGCTGGTGGAATGTGTTTGGTTTTGGTTTAATGGAGCTAAGAGAGTTGAGTTAACTCCAGTGTCTCTCCATTGCCTAATCTATAATAAACTCAACCAATCATCGTGGCTCTTACCTATGTTTATGCTTTACCCCCAATCCTTCCATCCCATTCATCCATCATCACTTTCAAATATTAGCGGGGGAAACTAGGAAATGAGCGGGGCAAAGTAGAAAATCAGCGAGGGATACTAGAAAATCAGCGGGGGAAACTAGAAAATCAGCGGGGCAAACTAGAAAATCAACGGGTGAAACTGGAAAATCAGCAGGGCAAACTAGAAGATCAGCAGGGCAAACTAGAAAATCAGCGGGGCAAACAGAAAAATCAGCGGGGCAAACATGAAAATGAGTGGGGGAAATATGAAAATCAGCGGGGCAAACTAGAAAATCAGCGGGGGAAACTAGAAAATCAGCGAGGGAAACATAAAAATTAGTGGGGCAAACTAGAAAATTAGCAGGGGAAACATGAAAATCAGCGGGGCAAACTAGAAAATCAGCGAGGCAAGCATGAAAATGAGTGGGACAAGCATGAAAATGAGTGGGTCAAGCATGAGAATGAGCGGGCCAATCTCAAGCACTGAGTCACAGCAACATTGAACTTGATCGATAAGCATAGCGAGGCAAACAAAAAATATAGTGGGACAAAGTATAAAGTTCATTTCATCATCCACCAAAATTACAAAATATGTTATACATCATAACTTACAATTCCGGCGAATATGTAAAATTTTTTCAAAGTATGCTATCCACCAAAATTACAAAGTATGTTATACATCAAAACTTACAAAGTATGCTATATATCATAACTTACAATGTACATTCAACGATGTATATAATACAATGTATACAACGTATTTCCAAAATTTATCCCATGCCCTAAACAAATATCATCTACAAACTAGAGACAAGCAATCATATGCTATTAACTTCCTCCAAACGGCGGTGAATTTTTGCATGTCTATTCCCGCCAAGGTGAGACCGCTACACAAAATATCGATGTATTTCATTACGAATATGCCGCAGTCATAACCATTGTCCTGCTTCGGTGCATATTCATTGACTCTGACGGTCCACTTATTCCCTTCAACCGCAGTGCTGTCTCCAGTGGCATGGAAGAGGATGGGGAGTACATCAGTCATCTTCTTCATCTTTTGCTTGTACTTTGGCAATAAATTGGTGCACAAGCTATCCACAACAACAATTTCTCTTGCCTAAAATAGATGACTAGAAGAAACCAATGTGAATTTTCGTGATTTATGAGCGCGTAGACCTGTTCATGATTCACAAAATAATATATTAGTCAAACATGATAGAAGACATAATAGTAAGAGATGATGTTCTGTGACAAGTGCATTACCCGTTCATAATACCAAATTGCTTTGGTGTATGGTTTATCTCGCTGCTTGGCAATTGTGTAGGCCGTACCCATCTGACCTAATAGCTCGGCCTATTCTGACGCCAATTTGGAGGCCTGGTATGCAATCAAAACAGGCAAATACCCCTCAAGGCTTTGCTGTTACAAACATGATGAAAGTTCACGTCATGTAAGAAAATCAAATTTTCAAACAGATTACAGATTAGCGCAATAAACAGTTACCGTAAAATACGTAGGACAGAACTTGCAATCTTGAGGATATGCTATTGAAAGGTCGTTATGCCTTTTCTCAAGAAACTCGATGTATGTGTCGATAGCCTAATCAATAGGATAGTACGATTTAGTCATAGATTAATATAACACATAATTATATGTCAATCAATGCATATCGAGAATAAATTAGTAATGCTTACCTCGCTATCAACCCACGCATCCTTCAGCCATATTGTACTGAACCATTTTCCCGCTGCCATGGCCTTGTTTGCTTCGTACCAGTCCTCTGCCTCTTCTACCTCATGTGCGGATAGTATCCTGAAAGGATCCATCTGTAGAGGAAATGGTATCGGAGAAGTTGCAAAAGCTGTTACTTGCTCGGGTTTGGGAACCGCCGCAGGGGTTGTATCGAATGTAGACAGGGACAAGTATGGAGAAATCTTGTAATATGATGGCTTCGGTATCCTTTTGGTTCTCCTTTCATAAACAGGATGAGAAGTGGATGCATTCAATACATTAGCTTTGACATTACTATATGATTGCACATCTAAGTCCTCATGTCCAAGTTCTTTATCTTCAATATCATTTACTTTCCTTCTCTTCCTCAACTCCTCACCCTCCTCCATCACAAAACATCCCCTCCATGTACGACTACACTCCTTCTCCTTAATAAACTCCTCTCTCTCATTCACTAACTTTTCCTTGTCCTCAAAAAACAAATCCTTCTCCCTTTTCAATTATTCTTTCTCATTCAACAACTTCTCCCTCTCAGCAAACATTGCTTCTTTCCTTCTCATATCTTCCCTCTCTTTTCTCAATTCATCCCTCTCCTTCTTCAATTCCTCTCTCTCCTTCTTCAACTCTTCCCTCTCAATTCGAAATTCCTCCATAAAAATAACATTCTTCATAATACCCCCCCTCGGTCCCTCTCCCTCCACGCCTTTCTCATCGTTATCATCCGACTCATCCTCCTCATGATCAGTCTCATTACCCTCATCATCATTATCTTCCTAGGTCTCGATAAGCTACAAGATGTATAGATGGATATGTAAGAGTAAGGATAACTTTACAATAATAGAAAATTATAGTTTATTTTTCATGACATCTCACCTGGAAATTGTCACGCACAGAGCGAACGACATCCATTTCCCATTCTCGTAGAGTTGGCTCTAATTTCATTACTGCTAATGTCTGGAAAAGAAAAAAGAGTAATGTTAAATAATTAAGCGTATACGTCAACTTAAGCAAAGTAAATGCTGGAGATATATAAACTTACAGCTTTACTCTCGAAAATAGCATTTATTCTGTTGTACCTCCAACATTTCCAGCCTCGGTATTGAATGAACTGTGGAATTTGATGGGGAAAATATGAAACAATACACACTTGTAGGGTCAGAAATATCTCTACTGCCCATACCTGTTAGAATGAAATTGTATATGGTTAAAAATCCGTAATTAAATATAGAAGGAAAACATATAGAAAATAAAAGGTGTTCTTACTTGTAGGGGAAGGATGCAACCACATACAGTGTACCGAGGGGACCTTGATGCGGCAACAGCAGATTCGATTCCTTGCAACATTGTATAGTTATCCCAGACTACCCCAGGGATACATATAGAATTCATCTAACGAGTCCACCAGGTGAATATAATCCAAGTTGCACATGGTTTTCGGTTCGGTTCCCCTAAGAAAGCACTTTACAACTAGAAGTAAGGCAACCTTCACAACATTCTCATGCTTTTTGGTGTCAACTAATCTCTCAAACACATCCATTAGGTGCTTCTTTACGACTGGATATTCTTTGAAGTATTTATCTCTTAGTGTACTTGTAGTGCAACGATTCTTCGGTATAGTAAGATCTCCAACTTAAGACCGGTAATGAGGGCGAAGTCCATCTCCGAAAACTGCAATCGCCTCCCCCTGATCTCAAATACTGAATCACTTTTGTATCTTAATAAAAGAATGTGAAATATAGCCCCTATAAATCTAAAGGATGTAACATGCAATAGAAACGAGAAGGGAGATTGCCTAAACAAATTTAGGCGACTATTGTGTTTTTCCACTCCAGCCTTCACCTTGTCAAACCACCATGTTAGTGTACACCTAGATGTTGGGTTGGAGATTACGGCAGAATATTCGTCGCCTGCAAAAATGAATTGAAAAATATATCAAATATAAAATTCATAAGATAAACATAGTATACAAAATTGGAATCATTTCTGAAAACAATGTAGCATTTCATTAATTTGAACAAGCTTCATATGAAATATAAATAGAAAATGAGCAAGGAAATACCAAAAATTGTATAGAGACAAACCATCAACATAAGCTATACATTGATCGGAGCTAACAAGAAATTGGAAATTGAACAGGGCAAGCTGGACATTTTACCAAGTTCAATGTTGGCCAAATTAGTGAACATTTATAGTGGTAGTATCAACAAGAAGATGTTATTTGTAACTAGTTTTATAGTTGGTGAATTGGCCATATTTTCTTCTTCAAGAGAGTTGTCATCTTTAAAGAGGCATGCCTAAACCCTTTTATAAAAACATAATAGCCAGCGGGGAAAACATGAAATTCAATGGGGAAAACATGAAATTGAGGAGTGCAAACTAGATAATCAGCGGGGCAAACTACAGATTCAGCAGGACAAATCATTAAAATCAGCGGGGCAAACTGAAAAATCAGCGGGGAAAATTAGAAGATCAGCGGGGCAAACTAGGAAATCAGTGAAGCAAACTGAAAAATCAGCGGGACAAACATGAAAATGAGCAGGGCAAACTTAACAAATAATTTCCTCGCTTGAGCCAATAAATCTAAACATATCCAATGTTGAAATGGACCACACCACATGAAATTTTGAATTGAACTTCTAATGTTGATCATTTCTTAGGGGCCACAGAAGTTTTGGATCAAGCTTATAATTGTGTTTTCTATTAATCCATATATGTATGATCTTATGAATAGGTTTGATAACAAACAAACATCACTGTTGAGCCGACTATGGTTTCGGCGGTAGAAATCATTATGGCCACTATTTCCCGTGGTATGATCCACTTGATCTTTTGATGTGCTTCAATTTGGGGGCTAAACCCCTTAAAATAAATGAAAAAACGGATGGACGGTGTGGATATATTACATACATTCATTGTGGGCCCAGCTGAGTTTACATAGTACAATGGGAACGTACTGACTAACTCAGTACGCAATTCGATTACGCTTGCTATGCCCCATGATGGTGTTTTATTTGTAATACATCATGTTCATCGGATTATATAATACCCATCCATTTTCATCGCAATATGTATACACCAAAACCCCATATGTGGAAGGGAACCTAGACATTGAGGGAGGAAACCTAGACATTCAGCGGGATAAACATGAAATTGAACGGAACAAACATGAAATTCAGTGGGGGAGACATTAAAGTCAGCGGGGAAAACATGAAATTCAGTGGGGAAAACATGAAATTGAGGAGGGCAAACTAGATAATCAGTGGGGCAAACTACAAATTTTGCAGGGCAAATCATTAAAATCAGCGGGGCAAACTGAAAAATCAGCGGGGAAACTAGAAGATCAGCGGGGCAAACTGGAA
Source organism: Magnolia sinica (assembly GCF_029962835.1). Taxonomy (NCBI): domain Eukaryota; kingdom Viridiplantae; phylum Streptophyta; class Magnoliopsida; order Magnoliales; family Magnoliaceae; genus Magnolia; species Magnolia sinica. The sequence continues at coordinate 26,653,427 of NC_080581.1, forward strand.
AATCAGCGGGGCAAACTGAAAAATCAGCGGGGCAAACATGAAAATCAGTAGGGAAAACTTAACAAATAAGTAAACTTAGCGGGGGAGACATTAAAGTCAGCGGGGAAAGCATGAAATTCAGTGGGGAAAACATGAAATTGATCGGGGCAAACTTGATATTCAGCGAGGGAAACATGAGATTCGGCAGGGCAAATCATTAAATTCAACGGGGCAAACTGAAAAATTAGCGGGGGAAACTAGAAGATCAATGGGGCAAACTAGGAAATCAGCGGGGCAAACTGGAAAATCAGCGGGGCAAACTAGAAAATCAACGGGAAAAACTAGAAAATCAGCGGGGCAAACTGAAAAATCAGCGGGGAAAATTAGAAAATCAGCGGGGCAAACTGAAAATCAGCGGGGCAAACTTAACAAATAATTTCGTAGCGTGAACTGAAAAATCTAAACATATCCAATGTTGAAATGGACCACACCACATGAAATTTTGAATTGAACTTCTAATGTTGATCATTTCTTAGGGGCCACAGAAGTTTTGGATCAAGCTTATAATTGTGTTTTCTATTAATCCATATATGTATGATCTTATGAATAGGTTTGATAACAAACAAACATCACTGTTGGGCCGACTATGGTTTCAGCGGTGGAAATCATTATGCCCACTGTTTCCTGTGGTATGATCCATCTGATCTTTTGGTATGCTTCAATTTGGGGCTCAACCCCTTAAAATAGATGGAAAAACGGATGGACGGCGTGGATAGTAAATTCAATGTGGGCCCAACTGAGTTTAAAATATAAAAGGTGGGGTCCTTACTCTTGCTCGGGTGGTAAACTCTCGGGAGTTTCAACTCCCGGTCAAGAGTTCGAGTGCCATAGGTGGTGAAATTCCACCAGCGTGAGTGTGTGGGGGTGTGTGTGCAGCGTGAGTGTGTGTGGGGGTGTGTGTGCAGCGTGAGTGTGTGTGTGTAATAATAATTAAATAATATATATATATATACCTGTCTTGTGTGCTTTCTTCGATGGACCCACCATTTCAAGAAAAAAAGACAAAATGTTGATATGGGGCTGACAAAAAGGGTGTTTCTTTTGGTCTTTCTACTGGAAATGTAGTGAGGAAATGAGGGGTGAAAGCAACTCCAAGGAAAGTGGTAGTAGAAAGGGAGAGGAAAAGCAGAGAGAGAAAATGGAGAGGAAGAGCCGTTTGTATTCTAAGTTTGTATTGCTTCAAAAAAATCGCTGGATAAAAGGTGGGGTCCACAGTCGTAAATTTCTCTTTGGACATGTTGCAAGTGACTGACGTAATAAGTGGGAAACGGATTGGCTACTCCCCCTGCCACTAGCACAGTGGCTGTGGTCCATGCTATGTGGACCCCACCATAATGTATGTGTTTCATCCATGCCGTTCATCCATTTTTAAAGATCATTTTGCACATGATTCCAAAAATTATAGGGATACAAATCTAACGTGGATCACACCACAGGAAAACAATAGTGATTGGATATCCACCATTAAAATCTTCCTAAGGCCCACTGTACTGTTTATTTGACATCCAATCTGTTGACAAACCTAAATGAAGGGAAAAAACAAATATCAGCTTGATCCAAAACTTTTATGCCCCCAAAAAGTTTTTAATAGTCAACGTTCATTCAAAACTGTATCCTGTAATGTGGTCCATTTGAGATTTGAATATATCAAATTTTTGGCCTCATCACTAAAATGATCTATAAAAATATATTGACGGAATGGATGAAACGAATACATCATTGTGGGTCCCACAGAACACCGACCATCAGCCAGTAGCCAATCTGTTTCCCAATAAGTGGTGGTGAACTATGACCCTTACCTTAGTATCTTTAAAAAGGCCGTGGCTACATTCTCTTTTTCATCATCTGGTGCGTTGTTAAAATCGAAGTTGGAAGAGAGGAGAGAGAATGGGTGTGGTGAAGCTGGCTATTGGCGATGGGCTCATCACATTCACGTGGATGTTCTGCGTTTCCGGACTAGGCGTTTTGGCGTTCATCATAGCGTCAGCTCTCAATCTGGACCATCATCTGGTGGGCCCACTCCCCAATCTCGTTATCGACACCGTTCTCATTTCTCTCATCGTCTTCTTCTTCACACTCCTCGGCCAGCTCTTGGGCGGCGCCAGCTTCAATCCCACAGCCACCACCTCTTTCTACGCTGCTGGCGTCGGTGGGGTCCACGACGACCTCGTTTCTGTCGGCCTGCGCCTCCCTGCGCAGGTTAGCAATCCCCCATTCCCCACGTTTTTATTTTTTTATTTATCAGCATTCGAGGGACAGAAATGGAGATGATCTAACATTGTCGTTGGGGCCCAGTTTCGATCTGGTGGGCCCACCTGGCCACGGGAAGTTCTTGTGTTCGGAAGCTATGTGGAGCCCACAGAGATGTCCGTTACAGATCTACTCCGTTCATCAGTGTCTCCAGATCACCATAAGATACGATTCCAAAAATCAGTCAGATTTAAAACTCAGGTAGGCCACACCAGACGAAACAGTGAGAACAGAAATTTCCACCGTTGAAACCTTCATGGAGCCGACCATGATCTTTATATGCCATCCAAACCGTTCATAGTGTTATTACCACTCAGATTAGCTGTAGGCACAAATATCACACTGATGGGCCCCACAAAGTTTCCAATGGTGCGCCTTCGATTCCTGCTGTTTCGTGTGGTGTGGCCCACCTGAGTTTTGGGTCTGCATGATTTTTGGACTCCTATCATATTGGGGTCTTGAGAAACTGATGGACGGATTGGATTTGTTATGGGAATCTCTGTGAGCCCCACATAGCTTCCGATCACAGGAACTTCCTGTAGCCGGGGCACAGGCAAGTCGCGTCCCCTCCAACCTACATTCGGATGATTAGGATCATCTGACAAGGGGAGATTCTGGGGGTTATCTTCCATCCACCATGGGGCCCACATTACACTAGAAGGTGGGCCCCACATGTACAGTTTGCAGAGGATCGTAGCTGTCTGTTGGTGGATCACTGCCACTTATCAAAGCAAGAAAGCAAACTGGGCCAAATCAGACGGCTAGGATCATCTGATGGGTGAAGTTTCTTGTGGTGTTTCCTGTTGTGCATAAGATGAACGGCCTGGATCACTGGAAGGTAGGCCTGGCCAACAGAATCTCATATTCTCAATTGAACTTCCCCAAGTTTCATCCTTTTTAAAAGATGGATAAATGCTGCTGATGCCTGATGGGGCTTGCTAGATTGAGATGGAGTGGGGACTCATCTTCACATGCTGACATGGCACGCTTAAGAAAGATCTAGGCCGTTAATCAGTTGGAACCTAAAAATATTTGATGGGTCCACTTGTCGATTTTCAACATACAGGTGTAGCCAACATAATGATTAGACCAGCTCGAACTTTGGGCAAGGGGAGGTTTTTTGTGGCACCCATCTGATGAATGGTCTGGATCTTGCACATATTTGTCACATTTCCATGTGTGATCAAGGCCCTCGTCATGTTACTTGAGCGAGTGCCGTTCACATTCCCCCTTAAAGGATGGAGAGATTTCTAGACTTGTATTGATTGCAGTTACATTATTATTATTATCGATTAACAGGCAGCTGGGGCAGTTGGTGGGGCCATGGCGATCATGGAATTCATGCCTCCACAGTACAAACCTATGCTTGTGGGACCTTCTTTAAAAGTCGACCAGCACACTGGGGCCATTGCTGAAGGTGTCTTGACCTTCCTAATAAGCTTTGCTGCTCTTCTCATAATCCAGAAGGGGCCCAAAAATGTACTGTTGCAGACATGTCTGCTATCTGTTTCGACCATGTCAATGATTGTTGCAGGATCTGGTTATACTGGGCCATCCATGAATCCTGTCAATGTGAGTAGTTGGACCTCTTCTTCTATGAATTTTCTTTCTTTCTTTCTTTCTTTTATCGTCTCATTGATTTTTCATTTCATATTCCCAGTCTTTTGTTGCTTGTGAATCTAAGGCTTTAACCTACTTGTAATGCAAATGTTTCTTTCTAAATATATGGCTGATGTATATGCCTCCTTATTTTGTGTAAATGGTCTATGCGGATGCATTTTTTAAAAAAAATTTAATCACAGAACAAAGTTAATTTGTAGAATTCCGCAAATCCTTCACTGTAGGAAATGCATAGGTTTTTAGTTTCTATCAGTGGGACCCATGTTTTAGTGATCTGGTCCATTAGTTTGTTTTGCCCTGTGTTTGATGGACATGCCCAAAATATTTTTGACATTGGATGATCCTAGCGTTTGGATTTTTGGCCTTTATTTTTTCAGTTAAATTCGAAATGTACTTGTATTTCCCTTGGCAGTCCACCCATTTTGTTGGGTCACTGATCTCTGTGTTAGGATTGTTGAACAAACTTAGTTTGTAAAGTTCCTTAAATCCTTTAATCTTAGGAAATACATATGGTCCTTAGGTTTTCAGTTTCTGCAATTTGGGTCCATGGTTCAGTGATCCATCCAGTCATTAGTTTGTTGGTCCCCATGTTGGATGAGCATGCTCCAAATATCTTCCACATTGGACGATCCCAGCATTGGATCTTTGGCCTTCTTTCAGTTATAAAATGGGACCATTCTTGTATTTCCTTTGGAAGCCACCCATTTCTTGCAGGCCACTAATCTCCTTGTTAGGATTTTCTCATTGGGGGAGTCTGACATAGGGTAGAAGGGTTTTGCACAAGCAATAATGGAAGATGGATAAAGAAGGACTGAACCTTTGCGTATGCATGTTTGGAGCCTGGGGTTAGGGTGTTCACCTTCTTCATGAGGAGGAATTCCCTTGAAGAAAATTTATTTTCATTCATAATTATATTGCCATATGACATCTAAGAAGACATAAAATCTCTATAATTCTGAGTGAAGAAATAACCCAAAATAGTATACAAATGGACCCTTACTTTTATTCTCTCATGTTTATCCCTTTCTTATTTAACATATACTATTAAAGATCCCTGAAAACACTAATCTCCCAAACTGAAAAATTGCTAATGACTTAACATAAGATTCCATATACTTGGAAAGTATTAACTAAAGACGATCAAAGCAATCTAATTTTGGACTCCTGGTAAAATCCATCAATATCTCTTTAAAAATTTATAAACACACATTTCCATGTGTGGGACCCACTGGACAAGCCATATGACTTGCAAAATGTGTTTTATAGGGGTGTGCTTCTTCGTCTTATGCTTCTTGTGGTTGTTTTTGCTTGCACTATTCTCTGTCAAAATTTTGATCTTCTTGCCTAGGGGACAAGTATCGATTGGTCTCAATAGTTTAATCTCCTTGGCTCACTTCATGATTAAACCTGATATTCGATACATTCCATCAATCGGATTAGGATGGAACTAGAATTGCTTTCTATCCCTCTTGATCATGTCGGAATTTACATTTACAGATCATAGGATCTAGAACATATTAGAATGGCCTTCTGAGTAATACATCGCACAGATCTATCACACACATCGATCAACACTACATCATGCCAAACCTGTGTTAGTCATCATTGGCTGAAAAAGAAATCAAGCAATGGTATGCTACCTTGATTTTGTTCTCATTTCAAAACCCCTTCGCCAAGTGAGTTTGAGCCTCTCAGCATCCATCTTCAATTTCTCCAATATCATCTTTGACGTGTAATTCCCTCAGCACCCATTATCGATGTCCAACTTTTATGCTCTCTTTCTGCTTGCAAGTTGTCATGGAAGCATTGGTACTCCAATCTTCTTCCCTTGAAGATTTTGGAGACCATAGCACATGTCATACATAGAGATGTATTAGGTCTTCCATAATTATATCTCAATCACTACCTCCATTTGTCTTTCTGTTGCGCATTGATCATCTTTATTTTTCTTCACTAGTTGAACTGTGTCTTAACCATTTCCTTTTTGGTCACTCATAGGAACGATGCCCGAATTTTGAACACCAGTAGAACCTCAACTGATGGTATATGACAACACTCAAATATGTAACTCAAATTAAACTATATAGTAGGCCCCACTTTAGATGGATCATAAACCAACATAAAATCGTAAAAGTCATTTTTTACTGTCAGATTCATGGATGCCTGATGAATGATTCTTTGTGTATTTAATTTCAATTCCCTGAATAGTACATTATTGTTTTTATGCAGAGTTCAAAATTCTTCCATATTTACACGTGTTCACCAAACAGGGTTAACAATTTCTACAAAACTAAATATAACTATTATTTTTAGTTCTGATCTTTTTTTTAACCATAAGAAAAATAAAAAATGAAAAATTGTCGTATTCAAACAGCCCCATAGTGTTTCTTCTCCATGGAAAGAACCCACCAAAAACCCTCTCATCACTAGATAACCATAGCTACCGCATTTGAGACTTCAATAGAGCAGGGATCATCACCAGCATGCAGCCAATAGCCATGAGTGCTGGCTGCTGCCAGCTGCCACGGTTGTGGGCTATGGTTGCAGCTAGCAGCCATGGGAGCCAACTGTGGCCGGTAGCCGATTGCAATAGGATTTGAACAAAGGAAAGAGATGGGGAGGAGGGGATTTTGTTGCATGCAATTAGCAGCAACTTGCTACGGCAGCAGCTCACATTGCTGATCTAGCGGTGGTGAGCCATGGATGTCAGTCTCTTTGTTTGGTGATGGTGGCCATGGTTACCACTGCTGGTATCACTTTTAATTTTTGTTTTTAATTTATTTATAAGGTTTGGGCAATGACAAAAACAGGCTCACTCATAAAGGCAGCATATGCATGGCCTTCTTCCAGCAATCCAACATAGTTATGTATGCCCACTAGATAGGATCGATGTTTTTTTATTGTATGAGCAGAGCCAATGGACAAATGTAAACGTGCTTTTGTTTCTCTTTATTCTCTCAATAGTTTCCATTTCGATGTGTATTTTCTCTGAGGAACTCCTTTATTTATAAAGAAAGATGAATCAAAGAGGATTAGTAGAGATGATTAAGGTAGGATAACATCAAAGAAAAGGCAAAAAAAAAGAAAGTTCAGCCATGTGATGGCATAATCACATACTTATGGCATATGCGGTTGCAAACAAATGCCCAATGGTCTAAAATTGCATACGGCACTATGATATATGCGGTGTATGCAGTTAAAATGGCAAATGTGATTGCATATGTCAACACTCAAATATATCTCTCAAATTAGACTGTCCAAATAGTGTGTCACTTTAGATGGATCATAAACAAACATAAAATTGTAAAAATCATTTTTTTAACTGTCAGATTCATGGATGCCTGATGGATGATACTTTGTGTATTTAATTTCAATTCTAGAAAAATACATTATTTTTTAAATGGGGTTCAAAATTCTCCATATTAACACATGTTTGCCAAACAGGGTTAAAATTTTGTACATAACGAAGCTTAACTATTATTTTTAGTTCTAGTCTTTTTTTAACCATAACAAAAATAAATAAATAAATAAATTTGTTGTATCCAAACCATGGTTCTGAATGTCGGTATCAGTCGGCATATTGGCTCGGCAAGAAAATGATACGATAAGGCGTCATATGTATTGGTATCAGGGCCTTATCAGCCCATGTTGGTCAGATTTTTATTTTTTTTAAGTCAAAGAATTAAGGAAAATATTAGGAAAAAAGAAAATAATAAGATATTCAACAAACAATCTTTTTTTTTTTTTTTCGTATTTTGGACTGGATGACACAATATCGATTTCTATAGATGAGACATCTTGCAAATCATTTCGATAATGATCTTACTCTATAAAAAAAAAAAAAAAAAAGACTTTTAATGCTCTGGGTGAAGAGATGAAATCTTGGATTTTTGCGCATATCCAAATCCTTATTGATGAACTCATTACATTTGTTGTTTGCTTTTTAAAAAATAAAAAATAAATTTAGTTCCTTGAAGAAGTTTTATTTGCTCGGTTATTTACTCCCACCCCTTTTTTTAGGTTTGTCCACTACTTATGAATCTAAACAAACGAGTTCCGATAAAACTGGAAAATCAAATAAATAGTAATCTTTGACGAGCAGGATCAAGAATCATTATTATTTCCACACAAGAAAAGGGTGGAAAATTCCTTTTCTTGTGTGGAAGATTAGGAAGATGAGTAATCGCTCCTAGAATCATTTGTTCCTTTCATTTATCTGCGTGTATTCTCCTCCTACTTATGCCTATTATCTATTAGAATTCAATTCTATTAGGTACAAAAAAACTATTGATGCATTACATGGCATTTACAATCTCCCGATGGGAGGCCTAGCATAGTCACAACATGCCCATTTTGATTAAAAAAAAAAAGAAGGGGGATCAAATAGTCTTCTTCGCAATATACATACTATTATTAGGAATGGGATACAAGCAATTTCTGGCATCTCGCAGAAAAACAGTATAAACAAAGCAAGCATAACATTTTCCATGATTTTTTTTTTTTTTTTTGGATCATACATAATTGCATTGATCACAACAATTCGGCTCTTTTTACCATCTTGATGAATCCATGGATCTAGAAATTCATTTTGGACAATTGAACCTTCTCAAGCATGATTTGGTGAACTAGGGCCCATGATTGAAATACAACAAAAAGAAGAAAACATAAAAAAGAAAATTAAAGTTTACCATTCTTTCCGATTTTTCCCATAATGGTCCACTTCGCTTCGATTTGTCAAATTCCCTCAAATCATTTGTTTTGATCCCAAAATAGGTCTAGATCTAGCCTAAAATGAGTTTTTAAGCTTCTTCCATGGTTTAAATGAAAAAAGAAAAAAAGAAAAAAGAGGAGAGTGAAATTATAATTAAAAAAAAAAAAAAAAAAAAAAAAAAAAAAAAAAAAAAAACCAAAAACAAAAACAAAATTGGGCCTTTATGGGCATATTGGCCTGTATTGGCTATATTGGGTTAATTTTTTCGTATCGGGCCAATACGACCTCGTATCGCACATCATCTTGTGTTGATATGGATACGATACGGTCGTATCGACTGATATGATATTCATATTCATATCTATGATCCAACTTACTATTTCTTCTTCATGAACAAAACCCATCACAAACCCTCTCATCAGTAGGTAGCCATAGCTACTGTATTTGAGACTTTAACGGAGTAGGGATCATGACTAGCATGCAGCCAACAACTATGAGTGCGATGTCGATAAATACCATCAATACTACAATCACTTCTACATGCTACTTCTAGATTTTTAATTAAGGTTGTGCTTGATTGTGCCAAATATCGAGAAATTTCATGATATTTTGCACCAAATCAATCTGATTAAGAATGAAATTTAATGACATTTGGTGCGACCAAACATAGCTAAAATAATAGGAAAAATAGGCAAAGATTAAGTATAAAGGTAAAGACTAAGCAACCTAACTGAAATAATTGATAAATAGGAAAAGATCAATACTATTACTTCATCTTTCAAAAAAAAAAAAAAAAAAAAATACTATAATAATTGAAAAAATTAACTAATTTCTTTTTATAAATGAAAATGTAACAAATCTTTGAAAACATGAATTGACTTTACTGTTTTAGTGAAAAATAACTTCGTGTAAGCCATGTAGCATGTATAATAGGCTATAAAGCATGTAGCATCGGCTACCCGTTATTTAAGGTATTTTCATGAGTTATGTGGCTTTTAGGCTAAGCTATATGCTAAATAGCGAAGCTATTTAAAACACTGGTTAATAACTTTCTCAATTTACCTCAATTCCTAAAACAAACTTTAATTAGCCAGGCAATTTTCAAAATATAAAAGGAAAACAAGTACTGATTTGTTCAAAAATAGGAAACCACAGATACTAATCCTGCTGACGAATCCACCTGTCTGATCACATGGATCATGTGGGCCCCATGATTGTTCAAAACACCAAATTGATTGCTTTTGTGGGCCCCATGGGTCAATGGTCAACTTTTTTAAGTGTAACTAGTTGGTTGGGATGGTCCACAAGGCTGCTCAAATGACTTTTTTTCTTTGAATAACGAATTTTATCTTACTATATATGACGCATGTAGTGGAGATTATCATTTTACCTGCGCAATTAGTTTTCCTAGAGCGATGAACTTTGAATATTAAAGGACATGGGAAGATATTTTAAATAGAGCCATGAATATTTTTTTAAGTTGGAGGTGTGGCTTCCTAACAACTAAGGGTTTGGATTTTGCCCGCAAAAATCTATTAAATGGCTTATATATTTTACCCACAAAAAGCTCGCATAACACCCTCTTTCCACGTGTAGCTCCTACTAATCTCTCTCTGCTTGTCGGCTGCATCCCTCTCTTGCTACATGCGGATCTCTTTCTGTGTAGGTCAGTCCCTCTTTGCAAGTAGACTGCACACTGTTTATCTCTGTGTAGCCTGTGCCCTTCCCCCGTATGCTCTCTCTCTCTCTCTCTCTCTCTCTCTCTCTCTCTCTCTCTCTCTCTCATATGTGCTAACCCCTAATTAATAAAAAAGACAAATGGAAAAGGAAACAAGATTCATCCAGGCAATTGGCTTCTCTCCAGAGAAGATTAAAGGGAACGTATGAAGAATGGCATTGCATTCTAATCTCATTTAGAATGAAGGGTAGAATCCAAGGAGGGACCTTCCCAAAGGTCTATGCAATGGCCAAGGAGTGTCCTTTAAGAATGAGCCAGCCACTGAAACAATCAGCAAATAGCTCAATCCTGATTTTAACCGCCATGGTTTCAGCTCTTATATAATTGTCGATACCCTTTGCGATGAGAATGAGAGAACAACAGAGTCGGTTAAAGCATCTAAGCCTTCTCACAACTAGTTGGGGTCTACTGCATGAATCCTTTTCCGCCATTCCACCCTATCGAGGACCATAGCTTAAGTTAGACCGTAGGTCATCGATGTCTTTTCTTACTACTTCCACCTACATCCTTTTGGGCCTTCCCCTTGCCTTTTTAGAGCCTTCAACTTGTACCAACTCAGTCCTACCTGCGAAGTTTTTGGTCTCCATTGCACATGACCAAACCATCTAAGTCTACTTTCCCTCATCTTATTACCTATTGGTGCTACTCCTAAATTCCCTTGAATGCATTCATGTGTAATTGTATCCTTGTCTTGCCATGCATCCTTCTCAACATCCTCATTTCATCTATGCTCATCCGATGAATGTGTTGTTCCTCAACTGCCTAACATTCTGTCCCATGTGAAGAGTTAAAAGTATCATTCGGAATTGGTAAGTCTTGCCCAATACAGAGGTCTTTTTTTTTTCCAAGCAAATATATGACTGTATCAGCCTGAAATGGCTTGATATAGGGCGATACTGGATTAGACTACCCGGTTTCAGTGGTGACTGTTACAGTACGCCAATACTGATTTTCAATCCTTGCTAACAGATACCTCCAATCCCCGACTCCCCATAAGTTCCAAGAGAGCTGCCATTTGCATTAAGTTTCCAAATACTTGAGCCGGGAGAGCACTGAGTAGTAATTAAGGAACCTCATTGAAAATCTTCATTGACTCAATTCCATTCATGAAGAACATTGGATAGAGGAATCCCCATGGAAAACATGTAAATAGCTTCCCTAAGAGGCAAGGGAAACATTTACTTCATTATGCAAGGACAGCAATGAAAACTTCTCGTCTTTGAATATTTTTATTTTCTTCCTTTCTTTCCAATTTTCCTGCATTACGCCATCGGGCAATTTCATCCAAAGTGCTTTACCTTGAGGCTTAGAAGAACCACTATTTCACCCTTCCATAATCTCAATGACAGAACCCAGCGTGATCCAAACTTTGGATCGTTTATCATGGAGATGATGATTCACTTCAATAGGAGCATTAGATGGCCTAGCATCCAACATGCCTGCAACACTGAGGAGATGTAACACATTTTCTTTAGGAAATAAAAGATGTTGTGCTTTGACCTTGCGACTTCAATCCCAATAAAGTACTTTTAAAGGGCCCTCAAATTCTTAATATCAAAGTTTGAAGGCTTTAACATTTTCAATCTCAGTATCACTGCATCTTAAGAGAACTATATCATCAACGAGCTTTGGTAAGCCCAAATGCGTGTGCAATAAAGCTCATGTACATGCCCCACCTGCTAACATGGTAGGATAGGTCTAAGATCCAATTCATCCTTCAGAATGGCGCCATTACATTGATGCCCAGCCCCAAGAACCAGGTCGACCCACTGGTCAGGTGGCTCACAGTTTGCAAAACAAATGTACCACTTTGAAAAACTTGGTTGAAGTTTTCTAACCCATCTACCTGTTTCCAATATTGGGGCCCGCATGCTGATTGGACAAGATTTTATTTTTGGGAAAACATGTAGGTCAGACCAACCCGATGGATAGATTATATCCCATACAAGTGCCATGCTGGTACATTTGTGGCGTGCATATGAGCTTTATTGCACATCCATGTGCGCTTAGCAAAGCTCATCATCGATGCATATGGTTAGTATAGTGGGAAGGCTGCTAGTGATCCGTCTTACTCGGAAAACCAATCTTTGAGATCATAGTTTGAATTTATCAAATCAGGCCCCAAGGGACTGTATCAACCCTTAAATGACCTTTTTCAACATACACAGCTTCCCATTCTTCCATTGAGTCTTGAGACTCAAACTAGGTGGAGGATCCATGTATACTTCCTCTTAAAAATATCTGTAAAGAAATGCATTCTCTACAACCAACTGTTGTTAAGGGCTATATGTAGTTGGAGAGTTCAATTTGGCAACTGGGCAAATGTCTCGTGATAACCGACTCCATAACATTGACTGAATCCCTTTGCGGCTAGATGCGCTTCATATGAACTTTATTAATCCATCATGCTTATGTTTATGGTGAACACCAATTTGCAGCCCACTGCATGCTTACCTTCCAGCAACTTTAGTGTAGATCCCAAGTTTCTTATTTCTCTGAGGCTGTCATCTCGTTTTAGTGATGGTCAGGGCATCTACAGCATTAGGATCCAAAGTAGAGTCGTCGAGGTAGAAAAGTGTGTATATGACCCAGTTAATGATGGGGATGAGATGTGTGACTGTTTTGCCTTCCGAAGAGCAATCAGAAACTCATGTGAGAAAAGCAAAGGTATCGAGTACGAGGACAGGTGATGATCAATGAGCGACTCTTAAGGGCCTTGTCTTTCCTCTGAGTGTACACCTTCAACTGCTTTTCAACAGGCTTGGACTGATCTTGAACTGGACTGCGAGGACTATCAATAATCATCAGTAGAGGAAATGGTTCATCATCGCTGATATTTTCTGCATCGGCGAGCGTTCCATATCAAACTGGCATGGAATACACATTTTACAGTATATTGAAGATATATCACAATAGCTAATTTATTGTGATATATCGGCACTAGACTAAGTACACTTGAGTTTTCTGGATCAAAAACACGATTTGTGGTAGAGAAATCACTATCAGAGAGGGATTTTGAGCCAGAACTCCAAAAGTGAGAAAAATTAAAATTTCTTTTGATAAATTTGTTTTGTTTTTCAAGAGATCTTAACAAAAACAAGTTGAAATCCAAGTCTATGCATGATGTTGATGCACTGAAATTGATTTGAAGTAAGAAAGTTTTGATTTCCAAAGTGAAAAATGGATGAAATTGGTGAAATCCGAATTTCTTCTGTTTTACCATTTGCTTTCTATGTAAGTGTTATGTTTTTGAGTGTGTAGACCGATCGACTTTGGTTGGTGTAATTCAATTTTTATTTGATTTTGTAAATAGTTTGAAAAATAAAAATGCCTTTTTCAAGAATTCCGTTCATAGGTTGAAATTCATGCAGACACTCTATTAATCGAAATTAAAGGTGGAAAATTACTCATTGAAGAATCAATTTGGGAATTTTACCCAGGGATTGACTTGATGAATGATCTGAAAGTGTATCAATGCACAAGTAAATTCCAAGCGGCTAGATTACTGGACAGCTTGATAACTGCCAGACCATTTCAGACCACATGTGCTGCTGCTGTAAATTTCGACATTACTGTTAGTGGTGAAGAACAGCTGCACACACTTTTGAGAACTAAGCAGTTCATCAGGGGGCTGTATAGCCCATGTCTGATACTCATGAGATGGTCCAAAACATAGAAAACAAATGGACCTGCTGAAACAAATTTACTTTTCTAGGTGTCTGTCTATTTTGTACATTTTGTGATTTTTGGGCCATGCATCTACTTGGTGTGGCCCACCTCATGGGTGTCTCAGATTTTCACATTTGCCTGCATGTAGAGACCTGGGTTACTTGCAGCTTCTATATTTGCGCATTGAATGCAACATGCAACAAGTTCATTGTCGCATTATCTGTCACTGCTCTTGATGCTTATTCTTGCTGTATAACTTCTCTTTTTTTCTTCTTTTTTTAAAAAAAAATTAATTTTAGTAACTTAAAAAAAAATTAAAAATTCATGGTTTATTGCAGGCGTTTGGCTGGGCATATCTCAATAAATCCCACAATACATGGGAGCAGTTCTATGTTTACTGGATTTGCCCCTTCATTGGAGCGATTCTTGCTGCTTGGGTTTTCCGGTTTATTTCCCACCTACTGTTAAGCAGAAGAAAGCCTGAGAATACTAAGTACTCTCTCTCTCTCTCTCTCTCTCTCTCAAGAAAAATAAATTCACTGCCTTTGGGCAAAGAAATAGATTTTTGTATATACTGCCTTTGCTAACTTCTGTCTATAATTGAAACAAACAAAACACCCTTTCTTCGCTTCTGTGAAATCCTAACCGCTGATAACAGTTTTGGGCCCCACAAAATTTTGATTTGTTTTGACTATGGAGATTTTTGTAAGATTCTTGTCTAAATTTAGCCAAAAGTATACCTTGATGATTCCCTGCAGAAAATAAAGTTTCCAACGAACTTGTTAATCTGTGTAAGATCTAGGCCATTCATCAGATCGTGACCCCAACCTATTTTCGACAACTTAGAAAGGAGGTCTTCGAGGTCTGGGTTCAGCAGGTTGACCTCATTGTGTAATGCCCCACTGCTGAAAGTCAGGCAGCCCTGTCATCAATATGACCACAGATGTAAGGTTTTAGGGCTTTGGCACAGAGGTGGCAGGTCCTGTCTGATGAACAGTCTAGATCTTGCGCACACTCCACATCGGGATCCTTCTCGGAAGGGTTGCTTCAGCTTGCGTGAAGTCCCAGCTAATTATCATTGGATTCTTTTGTGAATGTTTTCTCACTGTAGATTAACAATGGGCAAAATTCTCGATCGAGCGATCAGCTGATCAGATACTAACCTTTCGATCCAGTGGCCTGTAAATAGATAGATAGGAAGAGATACAGTAATCAACTATGAAAAGTCCCAGTATCTGCAGGAGTTTTGAGAATGATCCATCCAATGGTCAGGATTTTGCCCAAACCATGTGATCAACTGTAGGAATATAAAAAGTAAGTCCAGTGTGGAAAGGTCTATAGGGTCGGAGTGCCTACAGTTTCATCACAGATGTAATCTATATCATTTCTTGGGGCTGTTTGATTTTTAATTTCCCTGGCAAATACAGGGAAATAAGTAATTATTAGTTACCCACCTGTTTGAAATTCACCGAGAGTTAGGTTTCGAAAAGCGGTCCATACAATACCTGGGGAGCGGATTGGATACTGAACGCTTCAGTAGCCTTGATGTGGCAAAACGCCATTGGTTAGATACCAATGGTATGTTCCCTTGTATATACGAGAGAAAATGACCACTGTAGACAAAACCTTTTACCCAGCGGTTTTTATGGAGGAAGACAAACCTAAGTTACCAAGTTAGACTAGCACGTGCGGACAGCGACTTTTAGGACGAAACTACCCCTCCTTTTTACTGCCGTTGCTTTTCCTCTCCCTCACTTTCCTCTTTCCATTTTCGAAAAAAGAAGACGAAAACTCCTGCACTGCTGCTTTTCTTCTCCCTCTTTCAACTGTTTGTTTTTCCTCTCCCTCCTTTTCACTGTTGCTTTTCCTCTCCCATTCCACTGCTGTTTCCCTGCCATTGCTTTCACCCTCTTTCCTCACCCGTTGGAAAGACAAAAAAACCCCCTTTCTGTGGGCCCCCCTTATCAACATTTTGTTTTCTTCTAAAAATGGTCGGTCCAATGAAGAAAGCACGCACCACAGGTATATTTTAAACTCAGTTGGGCCCACATTGAATGTATTTAATATAGGAATCGGATTGGCTACTCCCCCTAACACCAGCCCCGTGGCTGGTGGTCGGTGATCCGTTGGCCCCACCATGATGTACATGCCTGTTGGTCGGTGCTCTGTGGGCCCCACCATGATGTATGTGTTTCATCCATTCCGTTCATCCATATTTAAAGTTCATCCAGGGCTTTATCCTAAAAATAAGAGGGATATAAATCTTAGATATACCACAATACAGGAAAACAATAGTGATTGGATATCCATCATTTAAATTGTCCTGAGGCCCACTGTACTCTTTACCTGAAATCTAATCTGTTTATTACGTCATAAAGACCCAGATGAAGGGTAAAACAAAGATCATCTTGATCCAATACTTTTATGGCCACCAAAAAGTTTTTAATGGTTGATGTTCATTAAACACTGTTTCCTGTAATGTGGTTCAATTGAGATCAGGATATACCTCATTTTTTGTATAATATCGTAAAATGATATATAAAAATAGATGGACGGCATGGTTGAAACACATACATCATGATGGGGCCCACAGAGCACCGAACACCAGCCATTGGCTGGTGGCATGGGGAGTAGCTAATCCGTTTCATGTAGTATATCCACGCCATCCATCTGTTTTTCTATCTAATTTAAGTGGTTGAGCCTGAAATTGAAGCATATGAAAATATGAAGTGGATCATACCACGAGAAACAGTGAACATAATGATTTTCTAGTTTACCCCGCTGATTTTCTAGTTTGATCCACTCAATTTCATATTTGCTGGAAATGCATGGGTGGATGTATAACATACTTTGTAATTTTGGTAGATGATGAAATGATCATCTTTATACTTTGTCCCATTGTATTTTCAGTTTGTCTCGCTCAATTTCCAGATTAGCCCGCTCAATTTCCAGTTTGGCCTGCTCAATTTCATTTCCAGCTCGGCCCGCTCAATTTCCAGTTTGGCTTGTAGTATATCCACGCTGTCCATCCATTCTTCCATCTAATTTAAGCGGTTTAACCCCAAATTGAAGCATATCAAAAGATCAAGTGGATGATACCACGGTAAACAGTGGGCATAATGATTTCCACCATTGAAACCGTAGTGGGCCCAACAGTGATGTTTGTTTGTTATCACATCTTTTTTTAAAAAAAATTATGTGAATGAACTGCTTCGAATATAGAATAAGTAGCCTAACGTACTTTTTTATTGTCTATATAAATTGGCCTACGTAATCACTATTTGTGAAAAAAAAAAAAGAGTATATTCTTTAACACACATATAAATACCATGATCAAGTATATCTTTCAAATGATGCAAAATCTTTTTCCCTACTTGTAAATGAATCTAACTTAGAAATTTCATGTGGTAGTTAAGTAATTCCACAATATACAAGATGTTTAGGCTAGTATGAGTTAAGTATTTAAAACTTCTAATCAACAACTTGAAACCCTTTAGGATCTATCAGATTGTTTTTCTTGTCGTTGCTCAATTTCAACGTAATTTCCATGAGTATGCACACTAATTTAGAATTTTTCATCTCAATGATTTTTAGAGTTTCATGAATATACGTGTTCTCAAATGTAAAAATTACATCATGTATTTAATTTATCCTGATTCAAGATAATACGCCATAAGACCCATATTTGTCATTTCAAATTTACGAAGTAGCCTTTATAAACTCATCAACCATAACATTATCATTGTTTGTGAATATTAGATCACCAATGTATAAGGATGTCAATAATACATCACCATGTTCATTGTGTTAACATGGATAACATGCTCATTAGGATAACTTGTTTGTTTGTTATCAAACCTATTCATAAGATCATAGATACCTTGTTTTCAATTATGTCTGATTTTGTCCAGTATGTTTATCTTATAAATTTTATGTTTGATATGTTTTTCAATTCATCTCTGCAGGCGACGAATATTCTGCTGTAATCTCCAACCCAACATCTAGGTGTACACTGACATGGTGATTTGACAGTGTGAAGGGTGGAGTAGAGAAGCACGATAGTCGGCTAAATCTGTTTAGGCAATCCCCTTTCTCATTTCTATTGCATATTACATCATTTAGATTTATAGGGGCTCTATTTCACATTCTTCTTGTAAGATACAAAGGTGATCTAGTATTTGAGATCAGGGGGAGACGATTACAGTTTACCGAGATGGACTTCGCCCTCATTACCGGTCTTAAGACTGGAGATCTTACTGTACCAAATATTTCTTGCACTACGAGTACATTAAGAGAAATACTTTAAAGAATATCCAGTATTAAAGAAGCACCTAATGGACGTGTTTGAAAGATTAGTTGACACCAATAAGCATAAAGACGTCGTAAAGGTTGCCCTACTTCTAGTTGTGGAGTACTTTCTTAGGGGAAACGAACCGAAAACCAGGTGTAACATGGATTATATTCATCTGGTGGACTCGTTAAATGATTTCTATAGGTATCCCTGGGGTAGTTTGGGATACAATACAATGTCGCAAGGAATCGAATCTGCCGTTGCCGCATCAAGTTCCCCTCGGTACACTGTGTATGGTTGTGTCCTTCCTTTACAAGTAAGAACACCTTTTATTTTCCATATGTTTTCCCTCTATAGTTAATTTTGGATTTTTAACCGGGTGCAATTTCATTCTAATAGGTATGGGCAGTAGAGATATTACCAGCCCTACAAGAATGTGTTGTTTCATATGTTCCCCATCAAATTCCACGGTTCATTCAATATCGAGGCTAGAAGGGTTGGAGGTACAAGAGAATACATGCTATTTTCGAGAGTAGAGCTGTAAGTTTTTATATATATCTCTTCCATCTACTTTGCTTAACTTGACGTATATGCTTTTATATTTAACATTACTCTTTGTTCTTTTGCAGACATCAGTAGTAATGAAATTAGAACCAACGCTATGAGAATGGGAAACGGATGCCGTTCGCTCGGTGCATGACAGTTTCCAGGTGAGATGTTGTGAAAAATGAACTATATTTTATCTACCATTGTTAAGTTATCCTTACTCTGACATATCCATGTATACATTTTGCAGCTCACTGAGACTCAGGAAGATGATGAGGAGGATGAGGAGGGTAATGAGATTGATCATGAGGAGGATGATGAGTCAGATGATAATGATAAGAAAGGCATGGAGGGAGAGGGACCGAGGGTGGGTATTATGAAGAATGTTCTTTTTATAGAGGAATGTCGGATTGAGAGGGAAGAGTTGAAGAAGGAGAGAGAGGAATTGAAGAAGGAGAGAGAGGAATTGAAGAAGGAGAGGGACGAATTGAGAAAAGAAAGGGAAGAGATAAGGAGGAAAGAAACAATGTTTAATGAGAGGGATACCTTACTGAAGGAGAAAGAACAATTTAAGAGGGAGAAGGATTTGTTTTTTGAGGAGAAGAAAAAGTTAGCGAATGAGAGGGAGGAGTTTAATAAGGAGAAGGAAGGTAGTCGTACACAAAAGGGATGTTTTGTGATGGAGGAGGAGGGTGAGGAGTTGAGGAATAGAGGGGAAGTAAATAATATTGACGATAAAGAACCTGGATACAAGGATCTGGATGTGCAATCGTATAGTAATGCCAAAGGTAATGTATTGAATGCATTCACTTCTCATCCCGTTTATGAAAGAAGAACCAAAAGGATACCGAAGCCATCATATTACAAGATGTCTCCGTACTTGTCCCTGTCTGCATTCGACACAACCCATGGGTCGGTTCCCGAACCCAACCAAGTAACCGCTTTTGCTACTTCTCCGATACCATTTTCTCTACATATGGATCCTTTCAAAGCATTATCCGCATATGAGGTGAAAGAGGTAGAGGACTGGTATGAGAGAAACAAGGACATCCCGGCATGGAAATGGTTTAGTACAATATGGATGAAAGATGCGTGGGTTGATAGCGAGGTAATCATTACTAATTTATTCTCTATATGCATTGATTAACATATAAGTAATTGTTATATTAATCTATGACTAAATTATACTATCCTATTGATAAGGCTATCGACACATACATCGAGTTCCTTGAAAAAACGCATAACGACCTTTCAATAACATATCGCCAGGATTGCAAGTTCTGTCCTACGTATTTTACGGTAACTGTTTATTTCGCTAATCCTTAATTTGTTTGAAGATTTTATTTTCTTACATGTATTGAACTTTGAGCATGTTTGTAACAACAAAGCCTTGAGGGGTGTTTGCCGGTTTTGATCACATACCGGGCCTCGAAATCAGCATCAGAACGGGCCTCGCTAATAGGCCAGCTGACCACAGCTTACGCAATTGCCAAGCAGCGAGATAAACCATACGCCAAAGCGATTTGGAGTTATGAACGGGTAATGCACTCGTCACAGAACATCATCTGTTACTGTTATATGTTCTATCATGTTTTGACTAATATATTATTTTGTGAATCATGGACAGGTATATGCGCCCATAAATCATGAAAATTCACATTGGTTTTTGTTGGTCATCTATCCTAGAGTAAGAGAAATCGTTGTTGTAGATAGCTTATGCACAAATGTAATGCCGAAGTATAAGCAGCAGATGAAGAACATGATTGATGCACTCCCCATTCTCTTCCATGCCACTGGAGACAGCACTGCGCTTGAAGGGAAGAATTGGTTCGTTAGAGTGGATGAATCTGCACCGAAGCAGCACAATGGTTATGACTGCGGCATATTCGTAATGAAATTCATTGACATTTTGTGTAGCGGTCTCACCTTGGCGGGAACAGACATGCAAAAATTCACTGCCGATTGGAGGAAGTCAATAGCATATGATTGTTTGTCTCTAGTCCGTAGATGATATTTGTCCAGGGCATGGGAGGATTTTTGGAAAGATGTATTATACGGAGTATTAATTTCATTGTTAAATATACTTTGTACATTGTTGTCCCGCTCATGTACCATTTCATGTTATATACATTGTATGAGGTTTACAGTAATCTTGGAGTGACAACAAATTTCCATGTCTGTGCATTTCAGTCTGAGTTCTTTCTCTAATCACGATAGCCTTGGGAGGGTTGATCCGAGGGATGGGTTGACTGCAAAAGGGTCGATTAAAACTATATTGGGTTATCTTGCTGGTTCTGAAATTATTATGCCAGCCAGTAAGATAACCCAATATAATTTTAATCGGCCCTTTTGCAATCAACCCATCCCTCGGATCAACCCTCTCAAGGCTATCGTGATTTGAGAAAGAACTTGGGCTGAAATGCACATACTTGGAAATTTGCTGCATATTTGCCGGAAGTACATGGGTGGATGTATAACATGCTATGTAATTTTGGTGGATAGTGAAATGAACTTTGTACTTTGTCCCACTGTATTTTCAGTTTGTCCCGCTCAATTTCCAGTTTGGCCCTCTCAATTTCTAGTTTGTCCTGCTCAATTTCCAGTTTGTCCCGTTCAATTTTCAGTTTGTCCCGCTCATTTCTATGTTTGCCCGCTCAATTTTCAATTTGTCCTGCTCAATTTCCAGTTTATCCCACTCAATTTCCAGTTTGGCCCGCTCAATTTCCAGTTTGGCCCGCTCATTTTCCAGTTTGGCCCGCTCATTTTCCAGTTTGTCCCGCTCATTTTCCAGTTTGGCCCGCTCAATTTTCAGTTTGGCCCGCTCAATTTCTAGTTTGTCCTGCTCATTTTCCAGTTTGTCCCGCTCATTTTCCAGTTTGTCCCGCTCAATTTTCAGTTTGCCCCGCTCATTTTTCAGTTTGGCCCGCTCAATTTCCAGTTTGGCCCGCTCAATTTCTAGTTTGGCTCGCTCATTTTTCAGTTTGTTCCGCACAATTTCCAGCTTGTCCTGCTCAATTTCCGGTCAATTCGCTTCACTTCACGATCATTTCCATGCATTTCACGGTCATTCTCGGCGATTCCGTGTTGATTCACGATCATTTCCATGCATTTCATGGTGAATTCCCTTCACTTCATGGTCATTCCACGCATTTCAGGGTCAATTCGCTCCACTTCACAGTCATTTCCATGCATTTCACGGTCAATTCGCTCCACTTCATAGTCATTTCCATGCATTTCAAGGTCAATCCCGGCGATTCCGCGTTGATTCACGATCATTTCCATGCATTTCACGGTCAATCCCGCCGATTCCGTGTTGATTCACGGTCATTTTCATGCACTTCACGGTCATTTCCCTTCACTTCACGGTCATTTCCATGCATTTCACGGTCAATTCCAGTGATTCCGTTTCATTTCACGGTCAATTCCCTTCACTTCACCATCATTTCCATGCATTTTTTTCTAAACAAACAAACTAAAGTATAGGACTACTCCATTACAAGT
This sequence comes from Magnolia sinica, assembly GCF_029962835.1. Lineage (NCBI taxonomy): Eukaryota > Viridiplantae > Streptophyta > Magnoliopsida > Magnoliales > Magnoliaceae > Magnolia > Magnolia sinica. The sequence goes on from NC_080581.1 coordinate 26,675,792, forward strand.
CGTATTTTGTATCAAGCAATTTATTTGGGAGAGGGAAATCCAGCATATCTTGTTAGCTTGAGGGGAGGCATTGGAATTTCCTTTGCCTTCAACACAGATGATCTGCACTCAATTATAATTAATTTATAAGAAACCTATATATTAATTGAGTTTGTGTTGGGTCAGGCAACCCAAGACCTCAATCCGAGCTCAACCCAAGTTTTATCAGGTTGGTGTTTGTATGGCCCAACCCTAAGACCAAACTCGATACATCCTGCCCAAGCCCAACCCAATGTTGGGTCGGCCACAGGTTGGTCGGGTTGAGCTCGCCCAACTTCTAGTCCTAAAATCATATACGGTACGTCAAGTAACTAATTTTGGTTTAGAAGATATTCTTGTTATATGAATAAAGAAAGAAATGAAAAAAAAAAAAAGCGATAATTTTTTTTTTTGTGCATATGCTTATATATACATATTTATAAAAATGTAGGTAAAATAAAATTCTCCATGTAAAAAAAAAAAAAGAGACTGGATACGGATACGGTTATAGCTACGGTTATAATCCGTAGCTATGGATCGGGGGTGGAATCGCCGAATCCACGATTGATCGTCGATTGGGACAGCGACTTGCGGTGGAATCGCGGTAGCTGCGATGGATCGCCGGTCTATGGCTACGGTTATAATCCATAGCCATAGATTCTTTCCTCTTTCATTTTTTTTTCCATTCTTTTTTTTTTTTTGCTGTTGTAATTCCCACGTCCTTTTGTGGGTCCAATCATGAGGTCTGTGTTATATCCAAACCGTCCATCTATTTCACGAGCTCATATTAAGGCTTGAGATGAAAAATAAGATAGATCTAACTATCGAGTAGACCACACTGTAAAAGGCAATGGGGAATTGAACGTCTACCATTGAAACCCTTTTTGGGGTTATAGAAGATTTGGATCATTCTGAAATTTGTTTTTCTTCCTCATCCAGGTCTTTGTGACCCTATGAATGAACTTAGACGGGTAGGATTTCTCACAAACATCATAGTGGACCCTCAAAAAGTTTCTAATGGTCGACGCTCATTCAACACTGTTTCCAATTTGTCCCACTCAATTTCCAGTTTCATTTGACATAAATCACTATGCATGCTTCAAAAAAATCAGTATAGTGCAAGGCTTGTCGATGAGATTAAAGGGCAGAAAATGTACTTTTGTTAGATTTGCTAGTCCCTGTAGGAAAAACAGTTGCTTATAGTTTTTCTCTGAGTTATTGAATGAATGATTGTAATAAGATTAGTAGTGAAGTTAAAGTCTTATTTAGGTATATTTTCCAAGTTGCTCAATCTAGAAGCTGGTATTTGAAATTGCAAAACTTTTGTCATAGATTTGTAAACGATGAAATTTTCCATGAATATAGATTTGTAAACGATGAAATATGCCAATCCATTCGTTTCAGCTTCTTTCCTGAAAAATGCCCCCTTTTAGTTTCCTTGCCTAGACTGGCAACAAATTTTCCATGAATATAGATTTGTAAACGATGAAATTTTTTCAAGAAAATCTTGCTGAAAGACCATCATGGGAAACAATTTATCATTTCTTACTGTTTTTGAGATATGAAGTTTCCCAAAAAACTCCATTTTCGTTAAAAATAAAAAATAAAAAATCCACAAATCCAAACAATCCTTAAAGTAGGCTTGAGGAGATTGCTCAATTCATTGATAGGCAGTCAAATCAGATAAAAGAGTTTGAAGCAGAGAGAGAGATAGAGAAGCTGATACGATTGCATGAAGATGAGAAGACTGAGTTGAAGTGGAGGTATTTGGAAGAAGAGGTGGAATTGGAGAAGGAATTTGATGCTAAGCTGACCCAACTGATGGGCAAGTGACTATTGTAAATAGGTCCAATCTTTGTCTTTTTTCTATCAAATTTTGATTTTTGTTTCAGCTTTTTCTTAATCGTATGTTTGCAACCCATCAGTTAAGAAAACAGTTGGTCAGTAAAAAGATGCAAAAGCAGTCCATGGTTTGGTGAGCAGGCTACTGATCTAAGCCAGCTACGGATGTGCTAGCTGCATATAGATCATTAAGAAAATGCTGCAACAATTTTAAATCTCCCATTTTTTTTTTTTTGGTTCCTATTAGTTTTGTCCAAAAATTGATCGATTTCACTTTTAGCACAATATTGAACTTGATATGTACTTGTGGGCCTTGGTTCTTGGATGCTCTCTAGGTTAAATGAGTTCAAGTCATGAGACAAATTCATTCATGTTTGTGGGCTTGTTTTCTTTGTTCAGGCTAGTATATATGAGGAGGAGAAGAATCTCATAGACTGAATCAGTTTGATAATGCACTAACCTTTGCTCTATCATTTGGTAGTGCTTATTTCCTTTGCTTCTATTATAAATTTTGTTTATTCTTTTTGTCATTACATTGATTGTTTCAAAGATTTTATTTGGAATGGAGCTTTGATATTAGGAACATTGTGTGATCTAGGTTGTAGGAATGAAACTATAATAATTATCAATTGCATCTGGTTTATCTAAACTGCTGGTTGCATCGTGGTCATATAATCTTGGTGACGTTTGGTAGTTTTCAAAGGCAATTCTCAATTTTGAAGGAATGGTCATGCAAATCAGTGGGCAATCTGGGAGTTGGCTCTACATGTATCTATCTCCTGGTATAACTAGCAAGCCATTTTAAAATGCAAACTTGAAGAAATGACTGATCACAAATCTCTCTCTATAGTGACTAATTTACCATTTCACTCTCATTTGGGCTCTGAAATCATCTTTATTAATGTTGTGGGATCCCGTTCAATCTTACTGGATTACAGAAAGTTAAATAAACTAAATCTTGTATGTTTTAAGTTGTAACAGCCAATGACACAGCCTAATATTGACATTTGTGGGCGAGAACAATGTTTGAGATGTACATGAACGAGCCCAAGAACTACCTTTTTCTTTTTCTTTTTTAACCAACTATTTCCTTTTCTTTTATTGTTTATTTTCCTGTAATTGACACAGCTTCTGTTAATGAAAACTAAGGGACTCGAAATGCAATATCAAGGTAAAGGTAACATGCATTCCTTTGTTGGTGTGTCAGTGACCACACTAGCTTCCCTCGAAACATGATAAAAATATCAGCACATACCTTATACCAACTTTTTTAGTTTTGCTAACAACGAAATTTAATCTGCATTTTCTACATCTCTTTCCACTATAACCAGCCTAGAAAATAAATGAGACTCACCTGCCTTGTTGGAGTCTCACCGGTCTGAAACACCATATTGTTTCTCCCTAGTCACCTCTCATAACACCAACTAAATTTTTTTGTCCGCGTTGTCGCTGTTCAAGCTCTTTCCATACAGATGCCAAAGTGACACAAAACCCATTTTCACTAATTTCAACCAACTGATAAAAAATTCTTGATCATGACTCTCACTCACTTCTAATGATACTCTATTTTCAAAGTATTTCTTATTCCTTTCCTTCTAGATCCACCAGATTATGTCAAATGAAAGCATCCTGAAAATTCGCCCTACTTGATTAAACAACAATTTCATCCTCCCACCTATGACCAAGGCCACTTTTTCGGAGAACCCAACAAATTAAAAGGCGTTTGAAGAAGTTCCATATCCCTAGGCATTCTACAAACAAGATATAGGTGATTGAATGATTATTCTATTTCGCTACACAAGTGACACATTTCTTGCTTGCTGAGGTCATATCATCTTTGTTGACATCTCATACTCTGGAAGATCCTAGCCTTTTTTTGCTGTTGTGGCCTAAAAATATCTTTGGAGGCTTCCTGTCTCTTCATGGCACCCAACAATGTAATAATGACATTAACTAAACATGACAATTAGAAAACACTGGTTTGATGAGAGTAATTCAGCCTCCAGACAAATTGAATGTTTTTTTTTAAAAGACAAATTCAATACCAAAAGGTCTTTCCATTCAAATACGCACATTCATTTATTGCCTGCTGGTCACATGTAGGACTGTCAATGAGCCAGGCCCAGGCCAAGCGAAAACAAATTTTTAGTCTGGAAATTTATTTCGTAGCATGTTTGGATGAATGTCCTTTCGGAAAATGATCGTGTGGGAACGCTGTTTGGAGCATTAATTCAGTTTACATAAGAGGAATTCTATGTTTTCCTTGCATTTAGTTTTCATCCTTCTTCAATTGACTGATTCTTTGTTTTTATGTTATAAAGTCTTCTAGTGGTGGTTCGCCCTTGAAAAATTACAGAAGACACACAAGAGAAGTTATCGGTATAGTTGTCGGATGTGCAAGTGGACTACTGATACTTGCATCCATTTTCAATCTAGGATGGATGAAGGATGCACCTGGCCATATGCGAGTGCACACAGACTCACTAAGATTTATATTTTCATTAGTATTGTAATTGTAATTGTAATTGATTGAATGACGGATTGTAATTGATTCATTATTAAATGAATGATTATAATTGTAAGTTTTAGTCTGAATGAAGGATTGTAATTGATTCATTATTGAATGAATGATTGTCATTGAATGTATATATAATTGTGCAGGTGGTAATTAAATGAATGAATGATTATAATGTTTTTAAATGCAGGAAATTGCCTGCTAGTCACATGTGGAAATTGCCCCGCTGATTTCATGTTTCCCCTGCTCAATTTCCAGTTTGTCCCGCTCATTTTCCAGTTTGTCTACCAAATTTTCCAATTTGTCCCGCTCATTTTTCAGTTTGGCCAGTTTGGCTCGCTTAATTTCCAGTTTAGCTCGCTCAATTTCTAGTTTGGCCCGCTCAATTTCCAGTTTGGCCCGCTCATTTCCTAGTTTGGCCCGCTCATTTTCTAGTTTGTCCTGCTCAATTTCCAGTTTGACCCACTCATTTACTAGTTTGTCCCGCTCATTTTCTAGTTAGGCCAGTTTGGCCTGCTTAATTTTCAGTTTGGCTTGCTCAATTTCTAGTTTGGCCCGCTCAATTTCCAGTTTGGCCCACTCATTTCCTAGTTTGGCCCGCTCAATTTCCAGTTTGTCCCACTCAATTTCCAATTTGTCCCGCTCATTTTCTAGTTTGTCCCGCTCATTTTCCAGTTTGGCCAGTTTGGCCGGCTTAATTTCCAATTTGGCCCGCTCAATTTCCAGTTTGGCCCTCTCAATTCCTGGTCAATTCGCTTCACTTCACGGTCATTTCCATGCATTTCACGGTCATTCCCAGCGATTCCGTGTTGATTCACGATCATTTCCATGAATTTCACGGTCAATCCCCGCGATTCCGTGTTGATTCACGGTCATTTCCATGCACTTCACGGTCATTTCCCTTCACTTCACGGTCATTTCCATGCATTTCACAGTCAATTCCAGTGATTCCGTGTCATTTCACGGTCATTTTTTTCTAAACAAACAAACTAAAGTATAGGACTACTCCATTACAAGTCGTATTTTGTATCAAGCAATTTATTTGGGAGAGGGAAATCCAGCATATCTTGTTAGCTTGAGGGGAGGCATTGGAATTTCCTTTGCCTTCAACACAGATGATCTGCACTCAATTATAATTAATTTATAAGAAACCTATATATTAATCGAGTTTGTGTTGGGTCAGGCAACCCAAGACCTCAATCCGAACTCAACCCAAGTTTTATCAGGTTGGTGTTTGTATGGCCCAACCCCAAGACCAAACTCGATACATCCTGCCCAAGCCCAACCCAATGTTGGGTCGGCCACAGGTTGGTCGGGTTGAGCCCGCCCAACTTCTAGCCCTAAAATCATATACGGTACGTTAAGTAACTAATTTTGGTTTAGAAGATATTCTTGTTATATGAATAAAGAAAGAAATTAAAAAAAAAAAAGCGATAATTTTTTTTGAGGCATATGCTTATATATACATATTTATATAAACATGTGTTAGAGAAAAATGTAGGTAAAATAAAATTCTCCATGTAAAAAAAAAAAAAAAAAGATTGGATACGGATGCGGTTATAGCTACGGTTATAATCCGTAGCCATAGATCGGGGGTGGAATCGCCGAATCCACGATTGATTGCCGATTGAGACAGCGACTTGCGGTGGAATCGCGGTAGCTGCGATGGATCGCCAGTCTATGGCTACGGTTACAATCCGTAGCCATAGAAAACCGTAGCCATTGGTTCTTTCCTCTTTCATTTTTTTTTCCATTCTTTTTTTTTTTTTTTTTTTTTTTTTGCTGTTGTAATTCCCACGTCCTTTTGTGGGTCCAATCATGAGGTCTATGTTATATCCAAACCGTCCATCTATTTCACGAGCTCATATTAAGGCTTGAGACGAAAAATAAGATAGATCTAACTATCGAGTAGACCACACTGTAAAAGGCAATGGGGAATTGAACATCTACCATTGAAACCCTTTTTGGGGTTATAGAAGATTTGGATCATTCTGAAATTTGTTTTTCTTCCTCATCCAGGTCTTTGTGACCCTATGAATGAACTTAGACGGGTAGGATTTCTCACAAACATCACAATGGACCCCCAAAAAGTTTCTAATGGTCGACGCTCATTCAACACTGTTTCCAGTTTGTCCCACTCAATTTCCAGTTTCATTTGACATAAATTACTATGCATGCTTCAAAAAATCAGTATAGTGCAAGGCTTGTCGATGGGATTAAAGGGCAGAAAATGTACTTTTGTTAGATTTGCTAGTCCTTGTAGGAAAAACAGTTGCTTATAGTTTTTCTCTGAGTTATTGAATGAATGATTGTAATAAGATTAGTAGTGAAGTTAAAGTCTTATTTAGGCACATTTTCCATGCATTTCTAGTGACCTTACTGACCAAAAATGACCCATATAGGGTTAATATGGGAGTATAAGTGCCACTAGGGTCATTTAGATCAAAACTAGAGTTATATATAACTCCATTTTCTCACACCTCTCTACCTTGCACAAATTTTCTATGTTTTCCTAGGGCATTTCAAAAGAGGAGATAAGGAGAAGAGAAGAGGAAGCTCGGAGAAGTGGGATCCAACCAAGGAACATTGATCTTCTTTTCCTTGGGAAGACTTCGTGCCGCGAGCGGGACCACAAACAGGTGAGATCCGACCCTCGACCCAAAAACCTAGACTATCGAAGGCCTTTTTTCACATTTGCTAATAGAATACGTCTATTGTAGAGATCTTTACGCCCTACGTCGAACTCCTACTTCAAAACCGCCGACAAGTTTGAACCCTATGTTACCGTTTTATCGGCCCCTGAGGGCCCAGATAATGATCACGGGTTGCGATCTACGCTGAAGAACTTGTTGTGCTGTTTATTTGAAATGATTTGCAAATGATATGTTTTATGAAATGCATTGCAGTCCATTTGTTCGATGAAATGGCTAATTCATTCTTGCTCATTTCAGCTCATTTCTGCTCACTAATGCCTATAGTTCCTATTTTACATGCTATGTGTTCACTCAATCATTTATGCAATACAAGTTCCTAAATCTAGAAGTTGGTATTTGAAATTGCAAATCTTTTGTCATAGTGTACTTGAAAACAAATTTGCAGGTATTTGTTCCTCCTAGTGATTTTATTCCACTCTATAAACCACACTACCTCTTCCAGTGGTTTCTGGGTCCCTACTCATGGCTTAGTGGTAGACTCACAGGAGTTTCAACACTAAGGTCATGGGTTCGAGTACCCATTGTGGTGTGTGTGAGTGTGAGGGTGTGTGCATAATATATATATAAAACCTCCAGTGGTTTCCCATCCACTCCCAACTATTTAAAACACAGTACCTTCAATGACAAGGCTATCCACAAAATGGATATTATGATAAGAAATATGAAAATGAAGACAATTGCTGGGTTGGGGCCCCATTGACTGGTTGATCTACAATGGGGCTCAAGTGTCTGATAAGATATCATGATCTGCACCATCCACTTGATGTGCCTGAGAATGGACTGACAATTGGATAAGTAAGCATCATATGGATTCAGTTTTATCCTTCTTCCATCAAATCTATGCTTATAAACAATTTGAAGATGTCAACTGTGCAGTTGTCCATCTGCACTGACTTTCTATACTGGCCCTTAACAATTGATCCCACATAATGGACAGTACAGATTATCTGACATTGCAGCCATGTGGGCCCCATCCCTAGTGGCCAAGCAACATACTCCCAATTGCAGCTGAAACACATCTTTCTTTCTTTTCTTTTCTTTTCTTTTTTTTTTCATTTTTTCGTTGACTCACTATGAAGATGAAGTTATAACCACGTCTAAGAACATCAGCAAGGAAGATAGTTCTCCTCTACATCATTTTAATAAAATCACCCAACATGTATAATTTCTCTCCAGTGAAATCTACCATGTCTGTAACAAGTTTGTAGCAATGCAGGCGTAGGGGATTGCACCGATCAAAGGATGTCTGGTCGACAGCGACGAGGAGGAGGTGACCAAGCAAGAACTCGGAATTTTCGCCTAAGCGAAAGCTTTCAATGAGAATATCTAGCATGGCCTTCTCCTCGCCGTATGCTCTTTTTATGACAGCAATTATTAGAGTCCTGTTGCTCATAGAAGCCCCCTCTATAGCTGCTGTTTCATCCATTTTAACTGATAATTATATGGCTTGATGCCAAAAATGAGATATATCCAAATCTCAAGTGGACCTCACCACGGGAAATAGTGTGAATTGAAATTATACTGTTGAAAATTTCTTGGGGTCCACAGAAGTTTTGGATCAAGCTGATATTTGTTTTTTACCTTCATCCATCTCTGTGTAATCTTATGAACAGGTTGGATGACAAATAAAAATCACTGCCGGCCCTAGCAAGGTTTTAACAGCGGAAGTCATTAGTCCCATTGTTTCTTATAGTGTGGTCCACTTGAGCTTTGGGAATACTTTTATTTTAGACTCAAGCACTGAAATTATCTTGAAAAACGGATGGACGGCGTGGATAACCCACATACATTCATACTTAGGCCCAACTGAGTTTACTCAGTACGATAAAAGCGTACTGAGTAACTCAGTACGCAATCCTATTTCCCCCCGTGGTCACCAAAGTGGGGCCCACCGCAACTGATCACTGATCGAGGCAGCGATTTGGGGCGGAATTGCCGGATCCGCAATTGATCCCCGAATGGGACAGGGAGTGGGGGCGGAATCGCGGGATCCGCGATTAATCCCCGAAAGGGACAGCGAGTTGGGGCGGAATCACGGGATCCGCGATTAATCGCCGATCGGGCCACCCCCCATTTAAGTCGGTACGTGAGTGGGGCATTGCAAAACTTCACTCACTCACTCAAATCTCTCCTTTTCCTCACTACTCTCACCGTCTTTGCTTCCCTCAACCCTCTCAAATCGGAATCCCCAAGCCTTCCTCCATTTCACCTTTCATCTCATTCTCCCTTACATCATTCCCACTTCAACATCCATCGTGTCTTCTTCTTTCACCCTCTTTTCATTTCGAATCCCTAAACCCTACAAATTTTGAAATCCTCACATCCCCAACTCCTATAAAAATTTCGAAATCTTTAAATCCCCAAATCCTACTAATTTCGAAATCTTCAAATCCCCAAATCCTACCAACTTCGAAATCCTCAAGTCCCCAAATCGTCAAATCGCGGTGGAATCCCTCTATCCAAGCTTCAACCCTTGCATCATTCACCTTTGAGTTTGTAAGAAAATGGCCTTTCTTGGAGCTATCGCCTCATTCTTCTCCTTTTCGTTGATCATTTCCCTCATGGGAAAGAGGAGGGCAGCTCCCGAGGAGGCGGGGCAGAGACGGGTTATGCGTGCGCGAATGCAGAGTGAGCTGAAGCTAACAATTGCTCCTAGTGCCACGGAGCCAAGCCGTGAGAGGCGCTCGAAGAGGAATCACGACCGTCTTGAAAAGATGGCTCCTATCGCGCACCCCAAGGTGAACCTAGGGAAATTTCAAAATCGAAAAGTCGTGTTTGAGGTCTCCGTCGAAGGCAAGTTCTTTGGCGAGTTCGAGTTGCTTGACCGTCTCTTGCACAACGATTGGGCACACATGTTTGAGGGTAATTATCGCTCTGATGCGGGCTTGGTAAGGTCCTTCTACTCTGTAATTCGTAGGGCAAGTTTGAACCCGTTAGGGTTCGACGTCCCTTTTGGCGGGCAGACGATCCGCGTTGACATACAAGTCATCTCCAAGCTCATCAGCGCCCTTGTAGGGAAAGTGCATATTGATGTGAAAATTATGAAGAAGAAACAGGATAGGGATGAGCGAATTATGCACCTGTGTGGGAAGCTGGTCGAGTGGAAGCGTGGCAGCAGCGTGGCTGCTTCCAAGCTGCTCTTCCCGTATTGACTACTCCACCACATTTGTACGTACAACTTGTATCCAAGGACTAGCAGTAGGCCCTCATGCCGCCCCTTTTTGTGGCCCCATCCCTAGCATGGTGTCATCTTCTCCCTATGGGGAGTTCACGATATGTATTGCCTAAGTTTAGTTTCCCGTTATGCAATGAAAATGAAATCTCCTTTTCTTCATGTTATTAATGGTGTGGGATGATAATACTCCTAGATAAATTTTTCTTTCCATTGAGCACTGCATTATTTCAACCACATGCAAACCGCTCATCTAGTGGGCCATTGCTTGAAAAGCGGCTGCAACACTTCCATTAACCTGTTAAGTTCGTAAATTCTTTCATTGAAGAGGAGAAATGTTTTGGCTATATGTAAGAGAAATTTGGTCCATTCATCATGTCAATCTAATCGTATGGGCTTGTTTTCTTTGTTCAGGCTCATATATATGAGGAGGAGAAGAATCTCATAGACTGAATCAGTTTGATTCAGCACTAACCTTTGCTCTATCATTTGGTGAAATGAAACAAAATCTGGTGGAATTGACCGTGAAATGCATGGAAATGACCGTGAAGTGAAGGGAAATGATTGTGAAGTGCATGGAAATGACCATGAATCAACACGGAATCACCGGGATTGACTGTATGGTGAAGTCTCACAGGTTTTTATTTGTGGAACAGCTTTTTATTTGTGGTCTCGATTTCTGGATGACTGCATGGTGAAGTCTCACAGGTTTCAGTTATGATCATGGACTGATTGAATACTATCAGACCGCCATTAGAGTTGTTGTTCTCTATCTAAGTCCCTTTATGTTTATAATGTGATGGTTGAATTAAGTAGTTTATCTACTCCAGAACTGTTTCTTTGGTGTGCTTTGTTTATTAAATTGCTCTTAGTTTCTCTTTCACCTGGACCCAATGCTTCATAACCTTTATATTTATTGTTGTTTCAAGTGCTGAAGGGAGTTTATAAACTAATGCAGATGGTGAGCGTGCTCTCGAGCAGCAAAACAAATGCAGATAAGATGCTTATGTATGCTGAAAACAACAACCAGGTAATTCTTCTTATCCAATGTTTATTTCGTGGGCAGTCTCTATGTGATTGTGTCAACAATATATCATTTTAAAGCTTATTTCATACTTTTGATGGATTGAGCACCCTAGAAAAATCCCAGGTCCACTTACTGAGATTCCTCTCGTGTTCTTGTTCTTCTATCTAAGAAGGAAGTCCTATTGCTGTCGAGTTATTTCAACAAAAGGCATATCTTATTTCTATGGCCACTGCATATCATCATAGCTTTGTTTTGTTAAAGTTAGCTGTTGAGATATTCTTGTGTGGTGGATTGAAGTAGCATTGTTTCTTGAAGTGTTATGTTTTGGAGTACAGCTGCACAAAGGGTAAGGGGGAAGCAGAAATAGGTTTGGGTATGGGAGTGGGGAAGCATTCGTTTAAGATGTTCGCAAATGTGAACAGCTTGGAAATGGGAGGGGAGTGAGATTTATAGTGGGAGTGGTACCTAGGTAGAAGGTTTGTGCAACTAAGGATTTAAGCCATTGGACACCTTGATATCCACCGGCCAACACCTCTCCGGTCATCAAGGATAGCATTGATCTAGAACATCAAGAGTTTTCATAGTTAGGCCTGTTTGGATAGGAAGAATCCAAAATGTGCATATTGGAAACCTCCATGGAAAACTAAAAATGTGAAAATCATGGAAGGAATCCACAGTCTGCAATTTGTTTTGCAACTAAAATTTCCATGGAAATTTATTTGTTTTTACTTTTGCCATCGTTTGGATTGATGCTCTTTTTAGTGTGAAAAACCAAAAAGAACTCTCAATGGTTGGTTGGTGTTTCCAACGAAGAGAGGAAATGCCCACGGAGTAGCTTGTTTGGGAGAAATCAATCTAATCGTATGCAGCTCTGCTTAAAGGATCAAATGCCCATACGTAAGTTTCTGTCCACCCTTTGTTGTCATTCAAGACCCAGTCTCTAACATGCACTCATTGTTGCTGGAGTTTAAGTTGAGAAATTCAAAAATCTATTGGTTTCCATTTATTGGGTTTGTTCATCTTTGTCTGCTACTTCACCCTTGGTCTTCATCCCTTTTGAGTTCAGTTTTGTACTTCTTTTCTAGTTTTTATATCTTCCTCTTCCATCAAAAGTAGCTGCAGAAAAGGTGAACTGCAGTTCTTCTGACAAGTTTACTTCCATTCATCGGTCAATTTGCCCCCCCGTTCATTTCTAGTGTTAAAGGGAGAGTGAATGAGTGAATGAAAGTGAAAACATGATCCATGTATATTATATACCAGGGGAAAGGTAGAGATAGATGAAGTTAATTTCACTATTCATCCATTTATTGTTTATTATTTAGGAGGAGCATAGCTGTTAACTTCACTTTTTTGTTTATTTCTCATATATTAGCTCACCTAATAATGAATTGAAGTTACATTTATGATTACTCTTTGCTTACCATGATGTTTCTAATGTTTACATTACCTATGTGATCCCATCTCCCTTTTAGCCTTTTGAATTAAATTGATTTTCTTTGTGATTCTATATATTGTTTGAATTCCTAGCATGGAAATATGTTAGTGCAATTTCAATTTGATTTTGTATTGGTTATTGTGGTTTAGTAGTTTTGGGTGATCTGATTATTTTCTATTCCGGCAAGTTTATCATTTTTTCGTATGAAAATTCAGCATATCTTGCTTGATCTCTGTATGCTTTCTTTTAGTGTGTGATCTGGGCAGATGCGGGGCCAACGCAATGCATTTTCACCATCCAACCTGTCTATCAGATGCATTGTCTCTGAAAATCCCTATTGCCCAAAAGTCAGCGGGATAGATGACTCATGCCGGCCACTGCAAAGAGAATGAAGTGCGAGGGAATTCCTACCCGTGAATTCCACAGGGGTTCACCTGAGTCGGAAAACAGCCTGAATCTTGGCATGCCTGTTCATCTGGACTGGATAAAGCGTCCGAACAGCTTTGATTATATATATATTCAACACGGCCGGTCCCCTATGCTAATCATTGGTGGGCATTCTCTCTCAATATTATCCCTGTGCTGTGGCCCATCTGAGTTTTGGACCAGTATGATTTTTAGGCTCTGGATGTTTTCTGAGGTGAAGCATCTACATCACTGGATCTACATCTGCCTGGTATGGTGGTAACTGTAAATGGATCGCCCTCCTCTTTTGTGCTCTGAACTGTTTTTTCTTCAACGAGTTATATATGATACTCAGGCTGTGTATGACACTTGATACATAGGCACTCAGAAACTGCACACGTGTTATATATTAAGTCAAATAAATAGAAAAGATTGTGTGGACCACTGGGCAAATCCAAAATCCCAATATCAAATTGGACGAACAATCCTAACCTCTAGCTCGCGAACATTTGTTTGCGTAAATGGGACAGTTAGATATTTTTCATTGTTAACTGTCCAAGAAATGTCCACCAATCTGATGGTCAGATAATCATATAAGCTCAATTTTTGGTTCATGAAACATTTACACTGGGTAGCATAATTTAGACAGCCTAATTTGACTACTCATATGCAACATGTGCAATTTCTAAGTGCATGTGGATCATCCATCACACTCTGCCAGAGTATCAGAGTTTTTCTGTATTTTTTTGGAAACCTGTCTCTATAATCCCTTGGTAGATTTGCTTTGTGCTCGTCTTTTACTCCTAGGCTATCATTTTGTGATCTGAACTGCTTTTATCGAGTTTTACTGCAATTTTACAAGGTTTGCTTATGAAATATCTCTCACTCAAGAGTGGAGTCTATTAGTAGTTTCATATTTTGCTGTTGTTTGATATTCACATGTTCGGTTTTGTGATCTTCTTTCCTTTCTGCAGAATTTTAAAGTAGGTCCACTGGTTGGTTTCCACAATTTTCAATGCGTTTGTGTAATTTTCTTGCAATTTCTCACTGAAATTGATTAGCAATTTGCCCTTTGCTATGGTCTGTTCTTTGTATGTTAGGCACTGGTTTTCTTTTCTTTGTGCAGTCCTTGCATTATGCTACAATAAATGGTCTGAACTAAGCTTCTATAATTTTTGTGGTTATTGATAAAAAGAAAATCTGAAGATTCTGAACTGTGCTCTTTTGAGTTGCTTTTTACAATTATTTTTTTTTGGCAATTTTCTACTGGAATCAATATGCTAAAATAGATTCCACTTGTTAGTTTTCTAGAAAGTTTCCCCAGTCACTGCTGGTATTAATTGTTATTTGATGACACCAATTGGCAGGTTTGCTTCCTGCTTTTGATCTGTGTAAATTAGGTTGCCTTTTCTTTCTGCATATTTTTCATTACAGTTCTGTTTACCCTAGTAATAATCTTAATTTGATTTCTAATGACTTTTGTATGGTTTTAGCATACTAGGTTTTGAGAACAAATAGAGTGGGATAAGTTGCTTCAAGTCACATAAACTGCTTTTGGTCAATTTAATTATTAATTTAATTTCTTTTCAGTTCTAGGAATTTATACTCTTGATTGGAAATTCTGCAAAACCAGAAATTTCTTGTTTTTACAACTTCTCTAGACTTCCAACTGGAATGGCTGTCGTTCCCCAACAAGGCATTTTGGGGCTTTGAAAGAAAAGAGTTTTGCCTCCCCCTTTGTTTTGGTATGTTGAGAAAAGGTGGCCTATATATATATATATATATATATATATATATATTGAATTAGATCTAGCAAAACAGCTTTAGACATATGTACTTTCTCTTTAGTTTTCTTGCTACATTGTGAGTGTATTTTTTATTTTATTTTTTTGAAATTATCCATTGAGACATTTAACACTTTTTTTTCCTCCTGTTGTTGTTGTTGTTACTATTATTATTATTTGTTAGAGTTCTGTGTATCTTTGCTATTTCTCTTTTTTCTTTTTTCTTTTTGCAGAATTTTATTTGAAGTCTTTCTGTAAGAACTTCTTAGACTGAAACATTTTTTCTGTTTCTGCAATTTCTAAGTGCATGTGGATCTTCCACTGGGTGTTCATCCGATGGTTATGATGAGTTTCCAGACAAATCCAGCATTTCCAAGCATGCCAGGCCACGGACACCCATGTCAGGTCCCAGAGTGGTGGAGGATGATGGAAGGGTTGGAAATTGGATTGAGGAGTTTGGATTAGATATGGAGTGGGGCCGGCTAGGCCTGCCAGTTGTGCCAGTGACACTCTTGTTCCTGGATATTTCATTCACTAGGTATGTTGAGATTTTTCCAACTATCATTCGATAAGATGCTCACAATCTCACTGCCACAAAATTCCCCTAAATCTGTACATACATGAATCTCTTCTTGCATCAATAGCATGAATCTCTTCATCTCCTAAATCTATTTTAACCTTTGCCACAGGTATGATGCCAGACTGAAAGAAAGAGTTCAAGTTTTCAACAGTGTCACTAGCTATGCTAAACCTGGAACCATGCTAGCCTTATTAGGTGGCTCCAAAGCAAGTAAGACCACTCTCCTCAAATGCCTCTCTGGCAGAGTCCCTCCAGATGGCAGCCTTAATGGCGAGGTCCAAGCCAATGGCTACAACCTGTCTAATGCCTTTTCTAGAGTTGTTGGCTATGTTGAGAAGCTAGACGCCCACTAGCCTTACCTTTCTGTGCGCGAGTCCCTCCTTTTCAGTGCTGGCCTCAGGCTTGACCGAACAATCAGCTCCATGAGCCGGCACATCCATGTCGAGCTAGTCCTCAACCAACTCAGCTTGAAGCTTTATGCTAACCAACTTGTTGGGTCCCTCCGTGATGCCACTAGAAAAACCTTCGAGATAGCGAAGAAGATCACCATTGCCGTTGAGCTTGCTGCAAACCCAAGTGTCCTCTTTCTTAAAGAACCAATCTCTGGCCTTGACGCTGCTGGAATTTTCAAATATACTCAGAATTCTCTCACATGTGTCAGCTTCTGGCCGCATCATAGTTGCGACCCTCACCCATGCTAATGCACGTGCACTCTCCTTCTTTCATCAAGCTCTAATCCCAACACAAGATAGCCGCCAAGGGTATTTTGGTCCAATAGGATTTAACTGCAACGAATTGCTGATCTACTTCACTTCAATCCCAAAGGTTCCTCAATATTTCAGTGTACATTGTTACTGAATGGTGATGTTAGGCAGGCATGGGTGGATGTGCATTTGTTACTGAATGGTGATGTTTTTGGCATGCTTTATCAACATTTTTGTTATACCTTTTTCTCATTTCAGTGTACATTGCATCATGACTAGTATGCCTACTAGTATGTACTTTCCCAAATAAAAGAAGTATTCATTCATAACTCCCAACGGGAGGAGGTACACATGCATGTGTAGGTCATGAACTCAACCTTACATTCATTAATGGAAAATGTCCACATGAACTCAGATTGTTTATTTCTAACCTAAATGTTGAAAGTCTAATATAAATTACTCTATGTTTGAATTTTATAACCTCAAGAGAAGGGTGGTCTGTGAGGTTTCTCTGCATGGAAACCAAGAAATTCACGGATGCAGATCTCAGGTTTAATAATGCTACCATTGAAGCATAAAGATAAATATGTACTTAAAAAAAGGTCACAAAATAGTGAGGGAAAGGTTAAGGCAAAGAGGATTGATTCCATGTTTTTTTTTTAAATAAAAAAAGAAAAGAAAAAGGAATACAGATATAGTTACGGTTATAATCCGTAGCCATAGATCAGCGGTGGAATCGCGGGATCTACGATTGATCCCTGAATGGGACAGCAAATTGGGGCGGAATCGCAGGATTTGCGATTGATCGCCGAATCTATGGCTACGGATTATAACCGTAGCTATAGTCGTATTCCTGTTTTGACATGTAAAATTTTATTCTACCTACAATTTTTCTCTAACACATATTTTATATAAATATGTGTATATATATACGCATATTAAAAAAATTTCACGGTTATACTTTGTCTCATTTCTTTCTTTATTCATATAGTAAGAATATATTCTAAACCAAAATTAGTGAAGGGAAATGATCGTGAAATGATGGTGAAGTGAAGGGAATTGACCGTGAAATGAAACGGAATCACTGGAATTGATCGTGAAATGCATGGAAATGACCATGAAGTGAAGGGAAATGACCGTGAAGTGCATGGAAATGACCGTGAATCAACACGGAATCGCTGGGATTGACCGTGAAATGCATGGAAATGACGTGAATCAACACAGAATTGCCGGGAATGACCGTGAAGTGAAGCGAATTTAGCGGGAATTGAGCGGGCCAAACTGGAAATTAAGCAGGACAAACTGGAAAATGAGCGGGCCAAACTAGAAATTGAGCGAGCCAAACTGGAAATTAAGCAGGCCAAACTGGAAAATGAGCGGGCCTAACTGGAAAATGAGCGGGCCAAACTGGCCTAACTGGAAAATGAGCGGGACAAACTAGAAAATGAGCGGGACAAACTAGAAAATGAGTGGGCCAAACTAGCCTAACTGGAAAATGAGCGGGACAAAATGGAAAATGAGCGGGTCAATTTGGTATTGAATTTGTCTTTTAAAAAAAAACATTCAATTTGTCCAGAGGCTGAATTACTCTCATCAAACCAGTGTTTTCTAATTGCCATGTTTACTTAATGTCATTATTACATTGTTGGGTGCCATGAAGAGACAGGAAGCCTCCAAAGATATTTTCAGGCTACAACAGCAAAAAAAGGCTAGGATCTTCCAGAGTCTGAGATTTCAACAAAGATCATATGACCTTAGCAAGCAAGAAATGTGCCACTTGTGTAGAGAAATAGAAAAATCATTCTATCACCTATATCTTGTTTGTAGAATACCTAGGGATATGGAACTTCTTCAAACGCTTTTTAATTTGTTGGGTTCTCCAAAAAAGTGGCCTTGGTCGTAGGTGGGTGGATGAAATTGTTGTTTAATCAAGTAGGGCGAATTTTGAGGATGCTTTCATTTGACATAATCTGGTGGATCTAGAAGGAAAGGAATAAGAAATTCTTTGAAAATAGAGTATGATTAGAAGTGAGTGAGAGACATGATCAATAATTTTTCATCAGTTGGTTGAAATTAGTGAAAATGGGTTTTGTGTCACTTTGACATCTGTATGGAAAGAGCTTGAACAGCGACAACAAGGACAAAAAAATTCAGTTCGTGTTATGAGAAGTGATTAGGGAGAAACAATATGGTGTTTCAGACCGGTGAGACTCCAACAAGGCAGGTGAGTCTCATTTATTTTCTAGGCTGGTTAAAGTGGAAAGAGATGTAGAAAATGCAGATCAAATTTCATTGTTAGCAAAACTAAAAAAGTTGGTATAAGGTATGTGCTGATATTTTTATCATGTTTCGAGGGAAGCTAGTGTGGTCACTGATCATTTCCATGCATTTCACGGTCAATCCCGCTGATTCCATGTTGATTCACGGTCATTTACATGCACTTCACGGTCATTTCCCTTCACTTCACGGTCATTTCCATGTATTTCACGGTCAATTCCAATGATTCCGTTTCATTTCACAGTCAATTCCCTTCACTTCACCATCATTTCAAGGTCATTTTTTTCTAAACAAACAAACTAAAGTATAGGACTACTCCATTACAAGTCGTCTAGTGGGACCCACTTGAGGTATGTATTCTATCCAGGCCGTCCGACAATGGGGCGTGACATACTAAGGGCCTCAGCTTTCACCTCCAAGATCCTATCGAACATTTGGTTGTCTGGGCTCAGCTGCATCCACTTCTCTTCTGAGAGGAGACTCGAGTAGTAGGTGATGACGTCATCACAGATGCAGGCTTTATCTATCCATCTTATTAATGGAGAATTGGTAATACATTAAAACAGAGATAGCAAAGCTAGAAAACCAAGAAAAAACAATGAAATTATTTGGGAACAAAAAAGAAAAAGAAAATCATAGATGCTGAGTCTATTGACATGGTTAACTTGCTTATTTCAAGTCCTTGTTACACGGTGCCATGATTTTGTGCTTTGCGCTTTTTGTTCAGATTGAGACGGAGAAACTCCTAGCGCAGTTAGTAGAGAATGAGATGAACAAGAGATTGGTAAACTTCAATGTTGTAGGTTCATTATCTTTATCCTTAATATTCTGGTAGACTGACATATTAGTGGATCTGTTCAGAAAGAAGGTACTTACAAAGGAAAGAAATTCAATGCTATCTGCCACTTCTTTGGCTATCAGGCCCGGGGTTCTTTACCATCGAAGTTTGACTGTGACTATGCCTATGTATGTTCTAAACAACAGCAGCTTTCTTTCCTTTTCCAGTTATGTTGATGATCTGTGCATGATTAAGAATCAAATCTGTGCAGGTTCTTGGGCACATCTGCTATCACATTCTAGCTGCTGGTTTGAATGGATACATGGCAACTGTGACCAACCTGAAAAATCCCGTGAACAAGTGGCGATGTGGTGTTGCTCCAATTACAGTATGTTCTCTGTTCTATTTAATTAGATCAAAATGCTCGTTAGTTCTGATTCCTACAAGGAAATGTCAGAGATTGTTCCCAGCAGCAAAAATGGAGAAATTGGAAGTTTCATACAAAAATGAAATCAGCTTACCTTTTACCTCAACAGGAAAAAAGGGATCTTCAGTGCTGCCTTCTAATTCTTCGTGGTGTTTTCTCATAAAAGGAAATTTTCTTTTTTAATTTACAAGTATTGTTTTCTCATAAAGACAAACTCTCTCTCTCTCTCTCTCTCTCTCTCTCTCTCTCTCTAATTTATGAACTTGTTCTGATTACTGAAGTATTGACTGTAGCATGTGTATTTTCTTATCCTTGATATCATTCATAATGGAGAAGCATAACATGGCGTTTTCTATGGATCTTAGGCAATGATGACTGTAAAGCGATGGTCGCAGGGTCCTAAGGCCATCTCGATAGGCAAACCTGCTGTTCACCCTGCTACTATTGACTTGAAAGGCAAAGCATATGAGTATGTCCCCAAGTCTCTATTGCTCTGACTTACTGAGAGTTTTGCTTGTTGAAATCTTCCTCAGAATCTGGATTCTTGTATACTTGAGGGCATGTTTTGGATACAAGGAATCGGAGGGAAACTATGGAAAAAGTAATGATTATCCAATGACTGTTTCTTTGAACGTTGTTGAAAAATGGATTCCATAGTTAGGGGTCCTGTTTGGATAGAAAGTGGAATCTTCAGATTTATTAGATAACGATCACCTAGTTTTTGGCACTAGAGAATCCAGATTGTGAATAAGTTTAATGATTACTTTGTGGAATCCACGCATCCAAACAGCCCAACCGTCTTTTCAGTGGAAAAAGTTTTTCTATTACCATATGGTGGGGTCCACTTGAACTTTAGATCTATCTCATTCTTTTTCTCATGCCATCAAATGATCTCTACAAATGGTTGGACAGTATGGATACAACACATGCATCATGGTGGGGTCCACAAAGCTTGGTGACGTCACCGTGGGTACTGACCTTGTCAGTATCTAATCGCGCCCGTGGGTCACCGTGTGTATGGGTCCCATCCCCAAAATCAAGAGGATTGGACTGGCCAGCCATACTATCTTTAACCTGGAAAGGAATGGTTCACTCAAAATACAGGAATGCTCCACATTAAATGCCCAAAGCTGTGTGTATGAGAGAGAGAGAGAGAGAGAGAGAGAGAGAGAGAGAGAGAGAGAGAGAGAGAGAGAGGAATGGAAACCCCAAAAATTCAGAGAGAGAGAGAGAGAGAGAGAGAGAGAGAGAGAGAGAGGAATGGAAACCCCAAAAATTCAGAGAATGAGAAGTCATAGTTTAATACATTTTGGCCTAAAACATAGTGAAACAAATGGCTATATGTGTTTATATATTATATATAAATAGCATCAAATATAAAATTTTAATTAAAATAATTATAATTTGTGTATTTTTGTAGAATAAGAACAACATATATTGACAGTTGAATGGTGTTCTTTGCCTCTCTCAAATGCTTCCTTTTAAAGTAATCCACATATAAATTAGTCCCTCTCTACTAAAAGTTTTCACCTTCTACTCAATTTTTATCAATGGGTGATGACCACCAATCTCTCTCTCTCTCTCTCTCTCTCTCTCTCTCTCTCTCTCTCTCTCTCTCTCTCTCTCTCTCTCTAATTGCCCTAAAAAATATTTTTTATTGAAAACTTTTAATTATAATAAAAGCTTTCTTTTCAGAAATACTGACTTTGAAACAGTTTTTTCTAACCATGGGCAAATTTTGGTTTTTTTTTTTTTTTTTTTTTTTTTTTTTTTTTTTTAAATCCACGCACACACACCCTCACACACTCACGCCATGGTGGGATTTCACCACCTATGGGTACTCGAATCCTTGACCAGGTGTTGAAACTCCTACGAGTCTATCATTGGAGTAAGTGTAAGGACCCAGATGCGGTTAACCAGCTTGCTATGTACCTATATCATTTCTAATCTTATCATTACGTTTAAAAAATGAGTCAAGTCGATGCGGGTATCGGAGTCAACCCGACCTGGCTCCATATTAGTCGAGTTTTGGAACTATGGTTGACAGATTGGGACAAGTCACTCGAGCCTTCAACCCAAGCACCACCAAACATGGGGGGCTGATTGAGTATTTCTGCTGACCTAGCAACCCTAAAGGTTTTAATTGAAACATGAAATGCCTAGGCATTAACAGGACCATAAACTCTTTCCTACAATTAAGGGACGAGCCATGATGCAAAAATCATGCGCATCAAATCAATATTCCGTTGTTTTCATTTAGTCCATGTCCCCGGCAGAGGAAAGTGCTGTAAGTGATGCCGTGTTCCCCTTCTTATCTAGAGAGCGCTGCAGTAGATGAATAAAGGCGAGTGATGACAGATGCTGTGTTCCCCTTCTTATCTAGTGAGCGGAACAGTAGATGAATAAAGGCGAGTGTGTGAGGGCCTGTTTGGGAGATTGTATTTGAAACCCCTGGCTTTGGAACCGCCTGAATTTGAAATCCTCTTGCTATGTTTGGCACCATAGATTAAGAATTAACTTTAATCCAAAAGTAGCTATTCATAGTATATTTGTAGGGGTTTGAATTTAAGTACTAAATCAATTTTAATCTCTAATTAGTGAACTTATGCAATTTTTGACACAATGGTTGTAATAAGCCTGCTGAAATATATACTCTTTCAGAAAATGATGAAATTCCAAGTCTCGGATAGGCCACAAACATAAGATCACATCTGAGTGACTAACCAACGATTTTTAACCATTGATTTGTATGGACGATGTTTGGAGGGTGTTGATCATTATATTAAAGTAATTAATGGTGATGTCATTAATAATCTAATTGTTTTTGAATATCATCAATGGGCCATGTTCCCAATAGAATAACAGTACAGTGACCCACATGTTACACATGCAACTATTGAAATGAATTTAGGTGTAATCTAAGCTCTCATGGTGGATTTCAAACCCCTCTTTTGAGGGGATTTCAAACCCCCAGTTACTTTATGCTACCAAACAATTAGGGGATTTGAGTTAGGGGATTTGAAACCCCCTCAAATCCCTCCAAATCCATAGTGCCAAATGACCCCTAAGTCATTGGTCCAAATCTGATAAAAGCGGGCTTTAGAGAGAGAGAGAGAGAGAGAGAGAGAGAGAGAACTGGTGTTCAGTACATCGTATTGTATAAAAAAGAATGCGTTAGAAGAACGCTAACTCATGATTTTTAAATAGGGGTATCAATGGGCGGGTCTCGGGCCTGAAAATCAGATCCTACCGGGCAGGGCTCCGTGGGGCCCACCATAATATAAGTATTTTATCCACACCATTAATCATTTTTATATGATTATTTTAAGGTATGAACAAAAAATTGAGGTAGTTTCAGGGCTTAAGTGGACCACAAAGTGGGGATTGAACATCCACCATTAAAAATTTCTTGGGAGCTGGACAAGTGTCGAATCAAGATGAAATTTATGTTTTCACTTCATCCAAGTCTGCATGACCTTATTGATAGGTTGGGTGGTAAAAAACATCATGGTGGCCCTTAGAAAGGTTTCAACAGTGGGTGGCATTATCACTGCAGCTTCCTTTGATGTGGTCCACTGGAGCTGTGTATCTGCTTCATTTTCTGTATAATGCCTTAAAATGATATGAGAAAAGCGATGAACGGTGTGGATAAAATACTTACATCACGGTGGGCCCCATAGAGCCCTGCCCGAACGGATTACCGTCTGGGTGGGGGTAGGAAGCAATCTGCGTCTCTAAGGTTGAGAACTAGAGGTGGGCAAAATGGACCCGATTCGGTGGATCTGACCCGATTCGAACAGAACCGATGGCCTGGATCGGTTAGGTTCGGGTAAGATTGATCAGATCCGAACGACAATCGGATCGGATTCGGGTACGTAGTAAATCCGACCAAACCGAACCGAAATCCGATCCGTTTGAATCCAATTCGATCCGGACAACACCGGGTGTAGTAACTAGTAAATTACAAGTTTACCCCTCCCTATATCTCATTTTAGTAGGTGGATCGTACAAATTTTTTAACAGTGAAAATCATTATCTCCGCTTCTATTTATGGTGTGGTCCAGATGATCTTTGGATATGATTCATTTTTTGGATAATGCTCTAAAATGATCTCTGAAAATAGATGAACGATGTAGATATAATAAATACATCACTGTAAGGCTCATGTAACTTTGATCTCCTTTGAACCGTTCGTACAACTCGGAGCTCGAGGAGCGTCAGTGCTCGTCTTCGAGCGACACGTACCTAGAGTAGCTGTATAGCTGGTGTTAGCTAGCTCTTGTCTTCGAGCGACACGTACCCAGAGCAGCTGTATAGCTGGTGTTAGCTAGCTACAGAGAGGACTTGAAGCTTCTTCAGGAAGTCATATCACGCATAAGCTTCTTCAAGAAGCTATTTGAGATTTAACTTTGCAGAAGCCCACACGCATGTGCAGGTCAGTCAAAGCACGCCTCACCACATATGCCAGTGTGGTAGACATGTGCAATATCCGAGCCATTAAATCAGAAGGGTAACACTATGTAGATTGCCTATTCGTAGAATAGGATCGGAACACTAATCAAGTGGACTAAAATTAACTGAACAAATGTACATTTGTAAAAGAAATTGGCTAAGTTTCTAACACATCTGGCACAACTACTGAGTGGACCACCTTCATCTTTCAAGCAGTAGAATCTACACCGTTGGGTCTGCATGATGGGTGGATTGGGTTTTTCACGTATGTGCAATGCTATTGGGGCGTGCGTTCTGACTTGTACACGTGTGGCTTAGTAAAGCTGGTGTCTTATTATATCGCGAATGTAGCTGGCGTGAGCTTTACGGTTTTATCCTACTAAGTAAACTATGTGGGGCCCGTCTTGAATTTTTTAGTTTATCCACACCGTCCATCAGTTTTTCCATATCAATTTAAGGGTTGATACTAAATTTTAAATATATCCAATAATCAAGTAGATCACACCGTAGGAAACAATGAGAAAAATAATTTCCACGCCGTTGAAAAAAAAGAACAATCCGAACCTTGTCCAATCCGATCCAACTCGATTTTCCTGACCGAGTTGGACTCGGATCGGTTCAGGCCAGCAGAAGATCGGATTGGATCGAGTAAGATGGCCCGGACTCGTACCGGATCGGATCGGGTCGTGTTCGACCCTACAAATTTTGAACCGAATCGGGTTGGGCCAAATCCGATCCGACTCCATCTGGTGCCCAGCTCTACTAAGAACTACCCCAGGCCCGGCCTGTTGACAGCCCTATTTTTAAATAATAATGGACGGTTGTTGGTCCCCATCAACGGGTAGATTCTTGTACCATGATTTGCTCCAACGGTACTATTGAATTAACTGTTCCAGTTGATGATTGGGTATCGCACCTGGCATTCAACCCTATATTAAATATTTGAATATCATAATACCTATTGAAGGGTAACGTATTTGAATATTTAAAACTATATCGTCCCGGCACTAGCAATGTGGATGGTACCCTGGCCATGGACCCACCTCGGTGTATGTGTTGTGCATCTCCCCAATCCATGACCGAGGGAAAAGAGAAATATCAGCTTGATCCAAAACTTTTGTGGCCCAAAAAAAAAAAAAAGATTTTAATAGTCATTCACTACTGTTTCATGTTGTGTGGTCCACCTGAGATTTGTATCTGCTTTGTTTTTAGGCTTCTGCCATTAAATGAGCTGGCAAAACGGATGGACAGCATAGATATACAAGGAATACATAGGTGGGCCCCAAGATCAGGTCCCCCACCTATATCGCTCGTGCCGGGGTGGAAGGTAAGTCGCCAGATTTAAAACTCTGGCACAGTAGGGTGGTTTATATGCAGGCGCTTAGAAATTATAAACATGGCATAAATTAAATTAAATAAACCTGTCCAAATTGAGAGACCCACTGTGGGCAGGTCATCAGCCATAGCTTTTAAGGTTCCTAATATTTTATTAACGGGAATTTAATTGTTTAACACGGACCGTTCACTATTTTTTTCATTTGGTATGTTCACTAAATGTCCACCGATCTTTCATTTAGGTAGTCCAACCACTGTATTTTTGGATTTAGAAGAAATCTAAATCAGGACCCAATATTTGGACGGTTCAGACTTACCTGAATGCCACCTGCTATATTTGCCAGTGCTCGTTATCAATCATTCTAAGAAAAAGGCAGAGATTCGCTGTGACAAAATTTCTCACTATTAATTATATTTAATTTCACACGTAAAATAACCTTCTTTATAAATACATTTTAAATTTATTAGATATTATTGGGATAAGCTTATTTGAGGAAGGAAATTATACAATTACATTCGTCTAAATTTCCCTTTTTAAAAAAAAGTCCAATTCACCCATGTGATATGTGTATAACATCCAAGCCATCTAACATATGCAACCCATTACGGAGATCATATGAACAAAAAATCAGACCAATTGAGTCATTAAATAGGATACAAATCAATTTGGATGTTTTGAGTGGTGTATATTATATTTTATGCATTACCTTACCTTATCATCATATAGTCCATATTTTTTGTTCACCTAATAAGTATATTAGCATGCATCTGTTAGACGGGTTAGATGACAGTAGTTGAAAGCATCACTAGCCAACATTCGAATCTGAGTAGCATGTGACAGGTCCTTACTCATGCCTTGGTAGTAGATTCACAAGAGTTTCAACATGAGGTCATAGGTTCAATACACGTTGTCAATTAGTACTGTGGTGTGAGTGTATGTGGGTTGTGAATGCGTGTGTAAAACTTTAAAATAAAATAAAATAAAGTATCAGGACACTTGGAATTCTATACGGATAAATAAGGACCACCTTATAAGACTAAATACTGGATGAACATTAAAAGATGATAAGGACTACCTTACAAGGTTAAATGCTTCCGGTGATCACTTGTCTAGCAACCTTTTCAGCTATGGACTAAAAACCTCCCTTTCTTAAATTATTTCCCAAAACCTGCTTACCTATTTCATGTACATCCTGCGGCTGCTTACACTAACAGGTACTTTGAGCTCATTAGGCATACATACTCTAATCTAATAAGAGCTTTTCAAATAAGAGCTACTCTAATAAGCTTATTTTATTCTAACTCTTGTTTTTAATAAGCTTGCATGGTAAAATCAAAAACCGCTAATATATGAAAGAAATATGTTTGGTAAAACATTTAAATAAGAGCTTTTTTAAGAGTAGTTGATGTCATTTTTAAAGATCACAACAACTCCATTACATTAATCTTCCAGTACATGCAATCCACATTTGATGTGTCCATTGTGTGGACCTTCGAAGTGGGTTGTCCATCATGTGGGGCCTACCGTTAATGTCCACCATCTATCATATAGGACATACTTCCATATGGATCATCCATCATGTTACGCCACTTTGGATATGGGCCGTCCATTATGTGAGACCTTAAATGTGGATTAGGTGAGGCCGACTTAATGTTGACTATCTATCACGAGGGACCACACTTTTATGTGGGCCATCCATCATGTGTGGCCCACTCCATCCATTATGTGGGCCACCTTGATATGGACCATTCATTATGTGGGCCCCCCTTCAATACGGACCGTTCATCTTGTGGGCGCACCTTTGATGTGACCGTCCATCACGTGGGCCCACATTTAATGTCCACCACCCATTATATGGGTCCCACCTTTGATGTGGATTGTCCATTAAGTGGGGCCCACTTAACATGGATGGTCCATGTTGGCCCACACTTTGATGTAGGTCATTCATCATGTGGGGGCCACCTTTGATATGAACCGTGCATTATGTGGACCCATTTTGATGTGGACCATTCATCATGTGGGGGGAACCTTCTGTAACGTTTTAGATTTTCACTATTTTAGATTTTTAGAAACTTTTGAAAATTTTCATTATAATTAACTTACGTTGTCACTTACTGTAACGCCCCGTGCTTTTGGATACTTGGGTGTTACTGTGTAACCAAACATAGTATAAGTACTAACCTACCTTATGTTAACATTTACCTCTAATCTAACCTAAATGAGGCCATTCGGAGTAATCTCCACTCATAGATCAATTTCTATCTAACCGCTAATTTTAATAAATCGATAACTGAAGGTTAAGACCCATGTATCATGGCCCACTTACAAAAATAAAATGATCCAATCCTTCTAATTGAAGGCCGATAAGGGCCAAATGAATGAATAAATGGCATTGATCGGAGTGTGTCCCATGAAAATAATCTAGAGAAAATTTATAATAAAAATAATGATTATATAAACATTTAAATATAAATAAGTAATTTAGTTTTGAAAAAGAAACCTGTAAAACATCCCCGAAGGACAGAACCATCAGATTAAATATAAGTAACTAATGATTTAAAAATATAATACCAAATTTAAGAATAATAAGGATATTAAAAACAACATAAAAATGATATTAAATATTATGACTATGTATTGGGCCATCTAATCTATATTCTAGCCATTGAATTTTAGATAGGTGATCCCTCGGACCATTTCTACCATTGATGTTCAATTATGAAATAATCAAACCATCAAATCTACAATTAGAACAAAACAAATTAGATATATGGTCCACCTAGGTTTGGATATGCCTGACCATTGGTCAGAGGACCTGAAGTCGGGCCTCCAAATGAAATGGACGGAGTAGATTTGTCAAATACATCTATGTGGACCCCAATTGTGGCGTGCATGTGCACAGCCCGTTCTGATCCGCAGTACACCGAAACCGTCAGCACGGTTTCACCGTGCTGACCCGAAAAACCTAAAAGAAGAGAGATTTTCCCTCTTTTTCCCCCAGTAACGGCGTTTGAAAATTACCGTCCGTGTGTGTTGCTGGAGGCCCACCATCATGGGTCATTACAATGATCTGAACCGTCCATTATGTTGTCGTGGTGGGTTTGACTTAAACCGAGCTCCTCCCACACGTATATGCACTGGTACACGTACACGATCTTTTGCACAAATCGGGTATGTGCGGTTACTTTTCCAAAAACGGAAAACTCCGTTTCTTCTCCTGTTTGCCAGGCTGGCAACCCTAGCCTCTTGCAACCTCGGCCGTTGGATGAACATCATCCAAACCACTCGTTTTAGGGCATTTACATAGCTGACATTAGAATCTTTCCGCCACTGCCGCAAATGGGATCAAACCTAAGCTAAATCACTAACCGTCGTCCATTCGGTGGGTCCCACAGCGATCATAGGACCCATCCACACCATCCAAACGCCTTGGATCACAAGATCACCCCTTCAACTCAATTCTGCCATTAGTGGGGTTGTCATCTTCCCCATTCATTCGAAAAACCCATTTCCTTCAAGTGGACCCCATTCCTTAATCTAAGCCGTCCATCTGGTGGCTCATGGCCTCAGATGTCCATCCATAACATCCGATCTCAGCCACAAAATCAAAAACGGATGTATCATCAAAGGAATTCCCAAGTTAGAGCCGTTAAGCCTTAACTAATCCCATAGATTAGCAGCGTCGTTCGAATCCTGTAGAAGGGGATTAGTGGAGTCTATAAAGGCTGCGTTTAGGGCGACTATTTCCGGAAAGAGAAAGTGGAAAAGAGTAAGGAGAGGGCGCCGCACTAGCCGCTGCACCCTGTCGAGTCGACTCGGTTCGAATTCGGGCCGAGTTCACTGTTACCTTCGGTCGTAGGGGACCTGTTGCAGTAGAGAAGAGAAAAGAAAGAAAACAGAGAGAGAGAGAAGTAAGGTTGAGAGTGAGGAAGAAGAAGGAAGAGGGGAAACAGAGGGAAGAAGTGCAGCTGGTGTGAGTTCCAGCTGTCCATCCGAGGCCGACCCATCTCACTCTAGACCCGACTCGGTCCGCACCAGCTGAGTCAACTCCGTGCCAAACGCTGCTTCTTCCTCACCCTGTTCTGTCAATCTCCAGCCCTGGTCCAGGTCTGATTCCGCCCAAGACAACGCCTGGGATCGAGGCAGGGAGACTTGGTTCTGCATTCCGGCGAACCAGGTGCTGGGCACGCCACATCTAGACCTTTCTCAGCATCCAAGCAGCGTCCCTGGTCAGTCACTGCAACTGGTCTCACTCAATCGCTGAGGTACCACTCCCAACTCGGTCTTGAGGCATGACTCAGGCCTACACTTCAGGGTAAAAACCCAGATCTAAATCAATGAGGGAGGTCGGTTTGCATCCCCATAACCACCATCAGGGATCTCAGTCCGATCTCAGTCATTGCAACGAGTTAAACTCAACTCGTTAACGAGTTGACTTTACCCAACCGAGCTGAATGATGTGTTACCTCCAGAAATCCACTTTGAAATCAGCCAAACAGGCCCTAGAGATAACACAATATTCCTGAGTTGAATAAACCAGAAACAGATTGCAATGGACTCTCTTATACATTTACTTACATGCCTAAATGACTAGACTGAGTTGACTCAGTGATGACACGTAGAATGATTCATCCAGGGGTGTCTTTAACTGACCGCTTGAAGGGGGAATTCTAACTCATCAGCAACATAGAGTAATCCCAATCCAGGTATAAACCCAAACTATGTTGTTTATATTTGAAACTCCCCTCAACTCAGTGACGAGTTGACTCATCCAAACCCCTAACTGGGTAGAAACTAAATCCCTCTTTCAATTGGTGTTAAAGATCATCTCAGGGAGCTTGGAAAACCTCATCAAAATCAGAGAATCAGACTCTTGAATCCTACTTGGGAGAACGTCTGGATTAGAAACAACACTCAACCAAGGTAAGGGATATCCCACTTGGCTTCCTCATTCATGGAATTCTAAGATTGTTTGAACTTAAATTTATAATAATATTGTGATTGTGTGGATAGTAATTATGTCTCTTCTAAATTTCAATTGGTGATCATGCCCCTAATTCATTTTATGAAAATTGTGTTACACACATCATGCCACACTTAGAAATGCTTATATCCATGTACACTCCCACTAGTTACATCATGAGGTAAGAGATCTTGTTTTCATCTTAAAAAAGGAATTGCTACATTACTCGTATCCATGTCAGAATGGTCTTGGAATATCAAACATATTAAGGTACTCCTTAACTTTCTTATTTGGATGAAATACATGTGAACTATTATATTAACTTCTATGATTCATGCCATACAATTGTCCTACAAATAATAACAATATGTTTACGAGTAGCCTTGTATTCTCTATGTTTTCCTAAGTAATGGTTTGATTTGTACCTAGCCGTTTTAGAGGAGAAAAGTGACATGATGCTTTTATTACTTGTATCTCATAAGTTGTACAAAGAATGCCAAGGGTGGATTACTACCTCACTTGAGAAGGATAGTGGACTTGTTTAGAATGCTTGAAATGTCACACTTGTGGGCCTTCACTTGGGCCTAAAAAAAGCAATCGGATTTATATTGAGCTCATATTTAAATGCTAAACATTCTATTAAAAGACCACAAGTCTTGATTATGCTCATGAGAGTAATCTTGTGAATCCTACGAAATGTGCTGAGCATCATGGTACATGACATCCACGACATATGAGTTTTTCTGAGTACTCAATGTAAGCCGCACTCTGTTCGATTTATTGAAAGTTCCAACACTTACAGTTAAACTCATAGAGTATGTGCATTTGTGCTACTTTGGGCGCTCTTTCTTTGTATGAGGCTTTTCTGGGATTAGACTCTCCTTGGGCGTACTCCGTGTACTTTTCCAGGAGATATCCTTGGCTGCACTCGTCTGAATGGCCTATTCCAGGTAGTTAATCTACCGTGGGCAGTCTGTATGGTCTTTTCCAGGTAGTCTACGACCCTTTATTTTAACAGCTGGATGTGCATCCCCAGATCTGTGACTTGAGCATACATTCATACATCAATACATTTACATTTAAATTCACATTATCTTCAATATGATTGATTATGTCTGGTTTAAACTGTTTTGGAATGACATGGTATGCATGAATCCTTGCGGAAAATTTCCACCGAGTTTTCACTCATCCAATCGTGCGGTTGCACCAAATAGATGCAGGGTTGATAACAGGTGGAGACCCCTATAACGAGATTCCAGGAACGGCTGAGGTGGAGATTGGCAATGAGGGCCTTTATGCCATTGCAGTTGAGCCGTTAGAGCTCGACTGATAATTTAGGATTTACTTGCTTTCATATTTCAAATTTTGTATCTTGTTTGAATTGTAATAAAATAGTTTCCCTATTGGAGGATTTCATTTCGCTTACATTTACATGTATTAAGCTTCCTTGTTGTTACTCTTGATATCCTTAGTTTATGTAATGTTACCTTACTCCATGTCATGGAATTTGCCGCTATTTAGATGTATGTTAGTCCATTTTATAACGTAATACTCGAGTTCTCAGTGAGGAGCGACTATCCTCAGGTTTCGAGGACCAGGGTGTTACACTTACTGACCCTTAACGATCAAGGTGAGCATATACACGGGTGGTACCAGTAAAGAACCGTATAAGTATGATTAATCAACCGTAGGAAGCCAACGAATTCACCTGATCACTTAAACCTCGAGCCTAGCCTCGTGATTTGTTCATCTAGGGCCTAAATCTAGCCAACTTATTACTGACCAATCAAGACAAATGCAACTAAATAAAGACCTACCTAAAGCCAGGACAACTAGGGGTCAGATCTTAATTAACAAACCAAATTGACCTAATTACTCTTTTATCTAAAGAACCAACGGTTTAGGGTAATTAAGATCGAATCATTGTTTTCGTTAGTTGCGAATAGGCCACACTATGAACTTACTTAATCTAAACCTTAATCATCGGATATAAGAAATCTCATTATCAAATTCATTCCAAAAAATGCCCCGATTGTCTGAACAAGCTCTAAACCGCTCCTTTGTGGACTACTAAACCCGAGACTATAGAAAGACATTCGTCCTAGCGGGCTTGTCATTCATCGTGGGATATCGAGTTGAGATCGCGTCTCAAATTACTCAACTTGGACTCACAAAGCTAATACATGAGACGTGTGAATATTCTTAAAATTAAGCAAAAACTTAGTTAGTTGTCCACATCCGGTCTTTGCTAAAGTTGTCTTTCAGACTATTAGATTGCGACCAAATTTAAGACAACAACCTAAGTTAATACCCAGTACATATATGTATAGCCGCAATCCTGATCAACCATCGGTGACTGTCGAACTGACTTGATTATACCCATCAATCGACGCATTCAAATGGTGAGTCGATCGTATTCATATGTAGATCATCACTAGAGCCAACTATCATATGGTGTATATTGACCCATTACACCTTATAGTAGACCCCCAAATGTTAGAAACACCCTCCTATAGGGCTTATATAATGAAAACATAGGCTTTAGGACCATTTGTATCATTTATGGTGCTATAAATAGGGCATTTGGGGGTAACCATTGCTCCCATCCGATTTTTACCCTACAAAAATAGAGAAAGAAAGAAAGAAGAAGAGAAAGGAAGTGAGGAGGAGATTGGTGTCTCATTCACCAAATCTTTCAATCAAAGCTCTAGCCTTGACCGTTCTCCTCCACTAAATCCACCTCATTTGTAATTGAAAGGTAAGAAACGAACCATACTTCCCAACCTAGATTTTTGTACAATAAATTGCATGAATCTCACCTAATTCCTTTAGATTTGGTGTAAGAATCATTTTTCCCCAAAATCCTAAACTTAAAAGCTCAAAAATTAAAATTTATTTCTTAAGGTGGAGACCATTATTTCTACGTTGCAATCTATTGACCCTTGAGGGTCTCAGTTAATAATTCTTGATAGTGAATGATGTGGTGTATGATAACATGTCTATGCTTTGATAATTACATGCATTGCTAATTCTTGCTTATTGATGCTCACATGTTCGTCAAAATGCTTAAGTGACTGTGTTATTTTATTGATAATTATATGTTCGATGAAATGCCTGAGTGATGGTGTTATGTTATAGATGCTCACATGTTTGATGAAATGCTTAGGTAGTTGTGTTGCTAAATTTAGGCTTCATATGAAATTTTGTTATAATTGCCCAATGAATTGTTAATCTTTAGCAATGTTTAGAATTGCTTACAATATTGGGTCAGTCAATAAGTCACCCGAACTAAGGGGTGAACCGAGTTAGGCTGGTCACCCTAGGCTTATTCGATCGACCCGTGTTGGACACGAACAACTGACAGTAACTAGACTATATGGGATGCTTGCACCCAATGCCAGGTGCACCGAGGTTCTCCTAAGTCAATTAAATTAGTCTAACAGCTGATTGATCATGTATATTCACAATGTATGATACAACCAAATTGAATTTAGGATACTCCGTTCCTAATGGATGAGTCTATTCATAACCGTTAGTACGATGCGATCCCACAAAGACTCATGAGCTAGCATGGTAGTATGGGACACCATGTCTAAGTTGTCGGCCTACTTTAGGGTGACATGCCTACCACATAGGCAAAATATTGGGTGATGAGCCGATCATGTTGGTGAAATATTAGGTGACGAGCCTCCCCATAGTAAACAGTGAGCATTGATGGAGGTGATAGATTTTTGTTCAAACGGCCCCGTTAAATACTCGGCTGATGGATTCATGTCAGAGTACTATTCGAACGACCCAGGCATAAATGAAATTGGGTAACGAGGCATTTCCTTTATGGTGATTTGGTTTTATGTGACAAGCATGCACCTCTAAAATAAGTGATCATACTTAGTATTTAGGTGATGACCCATCCTGGATTGATCTTCATACCTTTAGTATCATACCTTTGGAATTGTTGATTTGTGAGATATAACAAACGATACCTAAATTTGGATCAAGGGACACGGGTGTGGAGCTGCTACGTATAGCAATGAGCCACGTGATCTGGATAAGGACTTGTGATATAACGTCGGTATCCTAGCTTTGCTAACTTACTGTTTGAATCGTAAATAATAACAACTTGGCTAATCATGCATATCATCAAGACAATATTGTTGGGTTGTGTCGCGGGCCAACCATTGTGTATATCATCATGAAAATTATTGTTGGGTTGTGCTGCAGGCCAACTATTGCGCATAACATCGCATCATGCATCAAATAACCGACTTAAGAATTGTTTGTTTCATATGTTATTAGTACCCGTACTGATTAAGTTGATAACATATGTAACCTATAACTAATAGAACCACTGAGTTAACTACTCACTCCTACTTGGGACAATGTTTTAAAACAACAACCATGCGATATTATCAATGCAGGTACTATCGAAATCTCTATGGGTATGCTTACATTGGACTACACCACCGTTATGTTTTGAATAATTGGATCAAAATTGAGAACTTTACACTTTAATCATTTTGAGTGTGTGTGTGTGTGTGTGTATATATATATATATTGTGGCTTGTATAATTCTCATTTGGGCGGATACTACTCTTGGAATTGTATATTTTGAATATTAGTCATCTATTTTTTGGGTTAGTTATATCTGCTTAACTTTTGATGTCGTTGATTTAAAACTACTCTGATTGGTGAACGTTAACCGGGCTGCGCAGGCACGTGAGAACTCGCCTACATGCATTTTTGTTAGGTTCACACTCGAAAACTTGAGATCTGAGCCTTCGTACTCGGGTGATGATTTTCAAGGCGTGACACCTTCAATATGAATCGTTCATCATGCGAGCCCAACTTTGATGTCCACCATCCATCACGTGGCTCCCACCTTTACTATGGACCGGCCATAATGTGGGGCCCACTTGATGTAGATAGTCTATCATGTGGGACCCACCTTTGATGTTCACCATCCATGATATGGGTCCCACCTTTGCTATGGGCCATCCATCATGTGGAGCCCACTTGATGTAGATAATCTATCATGCGGGGCCACATTTTAATGTGAACCATCAGTCATGTGCGTCCCACCTTTTCTATGGACCATCCATCATGTGGGGCCCAACCGTCAATATGGGTCATTCATCATATAGGCTAGCCTTTGATGTCAACCTTTTATCATGTGGTCCGACCTTTAATGTCAACCTTCTATCATGTGGTCCCACTTTCAATGTCCACCATTTATCATGTGAGTCCCACCTTTGATGTGGGTGTTCACAACACTAAGTGCAGGGCCGCGATATAGTAATAACTCGGTGAGACCGAGGCCGAATCCATATGTAATGGGGAACACAGCCTAGAACTAATCTAAATCTAATGGTTTGTCTGGATTTTTAATCAAGCGATGAAGAAAAAAGTTTTGAAATAAGTAAAGATAAAAATATTAAGGATTCAGGAATCCACCTATAATAATCTCAATATTCAATCTACTTGATTTAACGATAACTCAATTGGAATCGAAGTCATATCATATCCAATCGGATGATGGAGCATTTAAAACATAATGGAATTCTGAACTTTTCATTAGTTTAGTTCCCAAATATCCGTCTAATTACAATGATCATAGGGAATTCCCTCATCCACCATGCCCATAGACGATGGTGAATAACGACTTTTACAGATCACACAATTCCAAAGCCAATAAGATCATATCAAAAGCTTTTACAACATTTACTGTAATTTTAATCACAATAAATCATAGAAAAGTGAAAATATATGTCACGCCCCAAACCCGAAAATCGAATTCACAGGAATCACGATTGCCAAGTCCGGTGTCGACAGCCTCCGTAGTACCCCATTCTCGGCTCCTAGCGTCCATATGCCAGATTCCGATCCTGGGATCCTACAAGGAAGATTTTTTTGTACATTTAACTCATAATAAGCATAACCACAAGATTACCCAATTCACAAAGGTAACATCATCATCACATATCCACTAATATAATCATTTGAGTACAATGCTGAAAGGGAAAATACATATATCGAAATCAAAACTCCAGAATACAATTGCACGCTCCAAGCTCAACGCTGCTGCAACCTAATAACACCTGCACGTATCTATCGTGCATAAGCTTATAGAAAGCTTAGAGGGTGGTGAAAGTGTGTGCAAAAGGTAAGTGACAAGTATACAATACAATGCCATGAATCAGACAATAGAATAAATAGAAATACTGAAAAGATACGATATCAGAGTAAGTAAAATTATACTGGTATGCCCATGAGTCATACGATATCAGAGTACGCAATTCAGATCAGCCATATAAATGAGGAGTCAAAGAGAGCCAAATATCAGATACCGAGGGTACAATGCAAGATGTAAATCCTGCTAAGTCCGTCTAGGCCATATAAATACAGAAACATAGTAACCCAAAATGCTAAGTACTGTGGATGCAATGTAATATACGGTGCGAATGTAATGACCATGCTGGAGTGTGAAGTCGGGATGATAGTACGTAGTATCGCAGACTGTGAGGTCCACCACAAAGGACTTCTATCCAAACTAGTCCCATACCTAAATTTGGATAGTCAGACTCAATGTGGTAAACTCCTAATCTCAGGTTAGTCGCGTGCCCAACCGAAATCTTAGTTATGCGAAGGTACACGTAACAAATAGTTACGCATCACCAGCCTGAGTGGATAGTGAAGGAATGAATGAATAAATATGTAATTCCTGCTCAATAAGTCCACATATCAGTACGGTTACTCTCTGGGGAATCACCGGGGTCTATTACATTCCAAACCAGATTGCCGCCCCATCGCGGGTAATAGGGTGAGTGGAAGAGACCTCACTATCCGCCTGCCAATATCGGGCTCGGCTCGTCGATAGCGGACCCATTCCTCGAGCTGGTCAGACTCAGCCTAGCATTGCCCCCTCCTCTCGAGCAGGTAAGGTCGTACCCCCTTCCAACCGACCACGACACAGTGGGAGACGCGGCCTAACGGTATACGGCCCTCATGCGCTCATGCATCCACTCGGTCTAGATGTTGGAGCAACCTCTGGAACCAAGAGGGTTTAGGAACTTTTACCCAGGGATATCTATAGCACTCCATATAAAACAGATTTCTGGTGTCCCATCTGGCCATCCACGAAATACCTATGGAGGCTACGACCCTTATATCGCTAGGGCGTACAGTAATCACAATACACAATGCAAAATGTATAAGTCATACAATCCAGTCATGCATCAATCCTGCGCATACCGCGTGCTCATGTGAGATAACCTCTGCCTATCAGGGAGTCTCATAACAACATGCTCAATGACATATGCAATGATCAACCACATCTCATAACAAACATGCAGATGATGCGTATGGGCATGTATCATGATGTTATGCTGTCACATACTCATAATCAGTATTAACAACCGGCATCAACAATCGACCTCGATAATGTGGACATTTAACCAACATTGCCCCCAAGGAATGGCCTACATTGAGCCAAACATATAATGGGCCCACGGCCTCACACAAAGGCCTAATATACAACACAGTGGGCCTTACTCAAGGCCACATATACACAACAGGTGGGCCCTGCTCATGGGCCTCAAATACATGACATGTGGGCCCTACACATGGGTCTCGAATACATCGAATGGGCCATGCATCATAGGCCATGAATACATCACAATGGGCCTTTCTCATGGGCCTAACATACATCATAACGGGCTTCATAGCTGGGTCCTCAAATGCATCCCAATGAGCCTCATCTCACAAGCCTCATATACATCATATTAGGTTAAACACGGCCTGAACGCACATCACAATATTCCTCAAATACGGGCCGCATATACACCGCATTGGGCCTCAACAATCGGCCTCGATATTCGGCCTCAATAATCGGAATCAGCAATCAGACACGACAATCAAAATCGACAATCGGCCACGATAATCAGCCTCGATAAATAATCGGCCTCGACTACGATAATCGGAATCGACAATCGGTCATGATAATTGGCCTCGATCGCTAATCGACAATCAGCCTAACCAAGGGCCTAAGGGAAGTCACAATGAGGACATCTAACTGTCATTGCCCATCAATGTGGTCATCTAACTAACATTGCTCCCAAGGAGTGACCTATATAAGGAATTCATAAACAACATAACGGCCACACATACATCACATTGGGCATCATTCATGGGCCACGACTCATGGGCTTTAAATACCCCATAGGTGGGCCCTACACATGGGCCTCAAATATATACAACAGGTGGGCCTCAATGGACAGGCCACGAATACATCAAGATGGGCCTTACACAAGGGTCTCATATATCACAATGGACCTCATATCTGGGCCACAAATACATCATAATGGGCCTTACATACATCACATGGAGGCGGGCCCTGCACATATCAAATGGGCCCTAACAGATGGACAGTGTACTTGTTGTTCACACATTAAGGTGGGCCGCATGAGTGGACGGCATAGATGAAACACATACAACATGGTGGGTCCTGCGATTACACAGCAGAAGGGCCCACCGTTCAACAAGCTAGATGGTGCAAAATTATACAACACATACATAGCGATGGCCCCACGTCTCTCGTGGCCGGACGAAATAGATATTACACATACATCACGTCGGGCCCACGTCCCATGGACGATGCAGATAAAACATATACATTATATTGGGCCCATATGTACATCACATTGGCCCATATTTTATGGGCCCCAAACACATCAAGTGGGCCGCATCAATGAGCTGCATCACTTGGCCCTCAAATACACAACAGGTGGGCCCTACACCTGGGCCTCAAATACATCACATGGCCACCCGTCATGAACCTAATACACGTCACAATGGGTCGCACGATAAGGGCCTAATACACACATAATGGGCCTCGTGTACTTCAAGTCGGGCCTCATCATATAGGCCTCATATACGCCAAGTGGGCCGCATCAATGGGCCTAATACTTTCTAAAAATGAATCATATCGAAAGATCATTTAAACCACACCCTAAATAGGGGCGGAGATGATGATTGGAAAATCATCTGGACCATACCACAAATAGCAGTGGTGATAATGTTTTCCGCGGCTTAAAATTTTCAGGGCTCACCATGAAGATTATTTTCTATCCACTCTGATCATAAGGTCACAAGGGTCTGGACTAAGAAAAAAAAACAAATTTCATATAACTCCAACACTCCTGCGTTCCTAAAAGGGTTTCAATGGTAGGCGT
Source organism: Magnolia sinica (assembly GCF_029962835.1). Classification (NCBI taxonomy): domain Eukaryota; kingdom Viridiplantae; phylum Streptophyta; class Magnoliopsida; order Magnoliales; family Magnoliaceae; genus Magnolia; species Magnolia sinica. The sequence goes on from NC_080581.1 coordinate 26,715,448, forward strand.
TCAACCTTCTATTGTTTGCAGCATGGTCCACCTGATGGAAAGCATGGATATAGAATAAATACATCAATGGTGGTGGTGGGGTCCACGTACGTGGCCTACAAGCCTAAGACGAGCTCGTTAAATGAATGGGCTATTCAAATATAACACTGGCATCACGGTACAGCCAGCATTGTCCTAATGCATGGACAGTGCGAATGTACAAAACATCAAGGTGGGCCACACGTCCAACCTGATGGACGGTGTGAAAGCCACACGAGCAGGGCCCACTGTTCCAATGCACGGACGGTGTGGTTACAACACTAGATCATGGTGGGCCCCACCTGCCAAGTGGATGGACGTTTTGAATATAACAAATACCTCATGGTCAAACCACTACTAACGTCAATACAACAGCTATTAGTTGGTTGTGAGGTACATCAGCCCATCTGCTTCCATCTCCCATTCAGATGGACAGCTGAATATATAAGGCATAACTCAAGGTGGGCCCCACCCCCACACGTGCAGCACATGTGGGGTGGGTCCCATCCAAAAAGGGACGGGCGGCGTGGAGAAAAACACATATATCATAGTGGCGTTCCACACGGCACCATCCAAATAGACGGGGCAGAAATAAAATAGATATATCAAGGTGGGCCTCATAGATGGATGGCAAGGGTGAAACAGGTGGGTTCAACGAAAGGCCCACCATTAGGTATATATCATATAATATAATACATAATATATATCTATATAATATATATATTTAATATATGATATATATATATATATATATATATATATATATATATATATATATGTACACATACACACATAATGGTGCGGCCACACACGTAGGGTGGGTCCCACCATCCAATGCAATGTACAGTGCAAATAGAACACATAAATCAGGGTGGGTTGCCACTGTCCACCGTCAGTGGACGGTGCAAAAGAAACACATACATCACTGTGGGTCCCACGTGGGGCCCACCATAACGTTTATCTTCCATCCAACCCATTCATAAGGTCACCCGTACCTGGATGAAAGGGAAAAACAAATTTCATTTTGATCCAAAACTCCTGTGGACCCAACGAGGGTTTCAATGGCAGACGGTTCAATTCACACTGTTTCCTATGATATGGGCCATCTGAGCTTTGGATGGGGCCCACGTCAAGCAGGGACCCACCTCATGAACGGTTTAGATGTCATACACACATCATGGTGGGGCCCATGGCTAGAGCCGTGGGTTACTGTCCGCTCGCCTGTCCGCCTGTGCGTGCGCAGGCAACGCCTGCTGCCATTCTGACAACAGCAGCAACGTTACTTATGAATTTTTTATTTTTATTTTGTTTTCTGGTTTTTCTAAGGTTTGCTCATGTGGGGCCCACATTAGGTGAATCCACCCCGTCCAATGGCCCTCCATGGCTCAAAACAAGCAAAACAAGTCCAATATTGGGCCTGTTTCGGTGTATAGAAACAACAGGGGATATTTCAACAGTAAACTCGTTGTTTGCCATGTTATGGCCCACCTAAAAGTCTGATTGGTCCCATCTTTTGGATCAACGCCTAAAACGAGCTTGGGAAAGGAATGAACGGCGTGGATTGAATACATACATCAAGGTGAGGCCTACATAGATAGCCCTCCTAAAAGCTTTGAAAACAAAGCTGAAATGTGCTTTCCATTAACGTTCAACATCCCACGGTCTGGGCAACGCATGTACATAAGGTGGGCCCGGCTAGGTGGGCCACCAAACGGAGTATGGTGCGGGTATAATACACACAAAGTGGGCCCCACTTGTAGATGGTTTGGATAAAATACATGCCTCATGGTGGGGTCCATTTAAGTGGGTCACATGACCACACCATCACAAAGAAATAAGGAAAGAGAGAGTGGGAGAAAGAAGCGCCCACCTTCAAAACTACTACTCCTTCCGCACTAGGGCAATCTAGCTCCAAGGAGAAAGAATCAATGGTTGAGATTGAATTTTAGAGGTTGGATGATGGCGTATGAAGTTTCATGGTGGGTGGAAAAATGGAGGAAAGCTTGGACGTGAGTTGCTCTCATGGAGCTTGGCAGAATGAGAGAGAAAATGAGGAAGAGAGAGAGAGGTGATAGGTGAGAGATGTGAGTGATGGATAGGTGTGCTTGATGGGTGTAGAGAGAGTGTGTGTTGACTTTAGAGGTTGCTTGGGGATGGGTGTATGTACTTGACATGATGGGATGGAGTACTTGACACTTGATGCGATTGATGGGACATTCTCTTGGGATTGCAACGCACGGCGTTTCTCTCGAAATGAACACGGGCCCACATCTCCTGGCTCGGGTATCGTCTCGGCGCGTGAGATGTGGCATCGGAACCGCGGCGACGGTGCGGTCGCAGGGGTACAAGTCTTGGATCGAGTCAACTCGGGTTGACGGCGAGTGAATCAGGGTCGCGCGCAAATACCGGTTGAGGGTCGAAGGTTGCCGGAATTCAACCGGGAAGACTGCGGAAGTCTATGGAACGGTACAGTCTAGGACACAGGGCTTACAATATATCTTTATTTAAACTAAAACTTGTAAGTGTTATGGTATCTAGCTCCTATGATTGTCAAATTTTGTAATGCCAAAACCTCTTGGAAACTGTGTCTTGTGTAGCGCATCTACATATTCAAGACAGTGTATCTCATGTACAAGGACAAAGGTCTTTACTTCAAGAACTTCAAATGCAAGATTACATGTTCATGTTCAAGTACAACATCAAGTGTGAATTCAATCTTTCAAGCTTTAATAGTTCAAGTTTTCAAAGCTTCGTCCAAGTCAAGACAAAGTTCCTATACTCTCAAGCTCAAGCTTCAATGTTAGTCAAATTCAAGCTTTAGAAGTCTCAAGTTCAAGCTTCATCATATGATAAGATATCAAGCTTCATGAACTTTAAAGAACAACTGTTAACCGAAGCAAAAGAAAAAGATTCAATGTTCATATATCATGAATAAGGTATGAATGACCCTAGATTGACCATAGGGTAGGTCATTTTGTATACATAATTTAATTGAGTCATTTTATAAGTGCATAGACTGTTTCTCGACTAGTCTTGGATTAAATTCGACTAGTCCTATCACTGGCTCAACCAGTCCAAGAATTCCTCGACCAGTCTTAAGTTTGGTACTGATTTTCAAAAAATTTTGTTAAAGCCTTGACCAGTCCTGGAGAATGCTCGACTGGTCGTGTGAACTGTGCTCGACTTGTGCTCGACCAGTCCTGCAGGTTCGACTCAAAGTCCAGCAACTAAAAAGAGTCCTATACGACCAGTCGTAGATAGAACTCGACTGGTCGTGAAAGCCACTCGATCGATCGAGCAGGCCCTATGACTAGTCGTGGAACGACTTTATCTTATCTCACCCAAATTTTTAAAAGTTTGTTCGTCCTACGACTAGTCGTGCCGACCTCAGGACCAGTCGAGAGTGCGATTTCTGCACTTAAAAATAGAACACGAATTTCAGAGTTTCATATTCAATTCAAGCTAAATCAATACGTCAGTCTAATAGATAAGTTAGTGATATTCTTAAGCTATTTAGTGCTCATTTTATATTCTCTTTAATTAGCTTTCTTTGCATTTAATTTTGTATTCTGCATTCCAATTTTATTTGAAAGATGGATTAAAGTATTCCAATTTCTTGGAATCAAAATCAAATCAAGCTAGTCTAAGGTGATTTAATTTAAAATCAATTTAGAACCTAGAACCATTTTACAAGTGAGTGTGAACATTGAACTTCTACTCCATTTTGGTTCTTCCGGGCTGCATCAAAAAGAGAATATCCAGACAAGTATCTTACAGTTTTTGTAAATTCATTATTTTGGTTTCATTGAGATTGTGTCAGAAAAATCTCTTTATTTTGGTTTGTCTGAGTTGATCTAGAAAACTCAGAGTGTGGGGTTTTTGAATTGTGTAAGCCCACTTGAAAGACACAATTGTGAGGATTTTAGGTGAACCTTGAAAAACCTATTTTCATAGAGAACACTAATATCCACTGTGTGAGGATATTAGGAGTGGAGTAGTTGTGTGGCTGTTTTACTAAACAGTTGGTGTACACACAAGTGAACCACTATAATTTCTGGTCTTGTGGTAATTGATTGTTTATTTTATTTTGTGGATGTTGAAATTTCCCTTTATGCATTTGTGGAGAATGTTGTAATTTCTTTTATGCAAGTGTGAGAATGTTGTAATAGCTTAGTTATTTTCTTTGCTATTTATTTCTTTATTTCTCTATGTCAGTTTGAGTTTTAGATACATAGACCGTTCTAGGAATCAGGTTGTCCTACCATAAACCTTTGGCTTTTGGTGCAAGGTTGTCCTTAGAATAACATCTGTATCAACCTCTCAATACTAGTACTGTTGAGGTTGTTTTACATTTCTGTATTATGAGATTGTTTATTGCTATTAATATTTATATTCGTTTAAATTCCGCTGTTAATTTTTTAATTTGGCATAGTCCTATTCACCCCCCATCTAGGACTCTTAGCTCAGCCTTTTCAAGTGGTATTAGAGCCTAATAGCTCATTTTAATTGTTATTTCTCTTGGATTAATTTCCTAAGCTAAACGATCTAAGTTTTGTAAGATGTCAAATTTTGATAGCCTTTCAGTCACTAGGCCTCCACCATTTGATGGCTCCAATTATGTCTATTGGAAAACCAGGATGAGGATTTTCTTAAAATCCATAGATGAGAGCATGTGGCAAGCCACAGTGACTAATTGGACCCCTCCTACCACTAAAGTAACTGGTACCGTTGGATACATAACTGTTAAAGTAACACCTTATTTTACTTGGACCAATCTTCAAAAAAGTGAAAGTAGTGTCAATGCAAAGGCTCTAAATGCAATCACTTATGCATTATCACCGGATGAATTCAAGATAATTATATCCTGTGATACTGTAAAGCAAGCCTGAGATGTTTTAGAAATAACACACAAGGGAACAACAATTGTCAAGAAATCTAAAGTCCAAATCCTCACAACCAAATTTGAGAAAATACGTATGGAAGAAAGTGAAACTTTCATGGACTTCTATACGAGATTAAATGACATTGTCAACTCTATGTGGGGTCTCAGTGATAGAATCCTAGAAAGCAAAGTCTGTGCAAAGATACTACTCTCACTACCAGAACGGTTTAATTTAAAGGCGACTGCGATCCAAGAACTTCGTGATACGGATAATATGAGGGTAGAGGAATTAGTTGGCTCATTACAGACCTATGAGTTAAACTTTAAAGATCCTAAAGGTGAATCCATTGCTCTTAAATCTTCTAAATGTATTTCTCAAAAAATAGTAGTAATTCTGATTTAGAAAATTTTGAAGATGATATGGCCCTTTTAGCTAAAAAGTTTTATAAAATTTTCAAAAGTAAAAAGAGGGTTGATTTTCAAAAACCTAATAAAAAGAAAAGATCTAAATCTAAAACTTGAAAATCTTTAAAAGATAGTTAATGTTATAACTGCCATGAATATGGGCATTTAATAAACAAGTGTCCTAGAAAGGACAAACCTAAAAAGAAAGGTACGTTGGCTACTTGGGATGAATCTTCCTACTCTGAAGCCTCTTCTGAGTCAGAAGATTTGAAACCGAGTCGGGTAATGAAGTTAAAGCCCTTATGACTCTAGCTAAGTTCACTTTTTCAGATAATGATGATTCAGCTAGTGAAGAAAATCTGAATAGTGACCATGAAAATGAAGAAGATCTTCAAGATGCTTAAAATGCTCTATACAAGGAAAGTTGTAAAATTGCGATAAAACTAAAACTTCAGAAAGAAAAGTTTTTAAAACTTAAAGAAAATTTTGATAATAGTGTTTTAGAAAAATCTCGCATTTCAGATTGTTTTGAAAAAACTAAGTGTGACTTAGATTTCAAAAACTCCTAAGTTGAAAACTTAAAATCTGAAAATGAAAAGCTAAAACTTGAAGTATCTTCACTTTTGAGTTTAAAAGACACTTAGAGGTATGCCCCAAGTGATCTTAAGTTAGAAAAACTCTTATCCGGATCCAGAAAATGTGACGACCGATCTGGTTTGGGTTATGACAAAAGTATTCCTCCTAAACATAATAATACACCTCCTAAGTTTGTGAAAGGAGAGTCTTCAAACTCAAAAGGAAAAGTCTAAATCAAAATTATCCTAAAAATACTAAAACTTTTTAATCCTTAAAACCTAAAAGCAACCATACCAACTATAAAAATCAGAATCATAATATTTTATCTGAGAAAATTGTTGATTTACTTAAGGAGCTCTTAAAATCTAACTCAATGGGGCGGTTTATATCAACTACAAACATAAGATGACCAACTATACTCCTAAACCCAAGACTGTAATGAAATGGGTTCCTAAGGTTACTTACTTGGTTGCCTACACTGCTTTTAAAGCTACAAGTCATTCAAAGTGGTACCTAGACAATAGAGGCTCCAGACACATGACTGGTGGCAAAGGTCTGTTCACCAATCTTAAAGACATGACTGATGGTTTAGTCACTTTCGGTGATGGTAGCAACTACAGGATTGTTGGCCAAGTTATGGTTCAACTCTTTAACCTCCCTCTATTTGAGAATGTTTTATATGTAGAAGGGTTAAAACACAATTTATTAAGCATCTCTCAAATATGCGATAATAATCATAGCGTAAAATTTACTAACCTAGGGTGTTAAATTTTAAATAAAAATGGTTCTGTAATATTAACTGGTTGCAGAACTTCTGAAAACTGCTACATTGTAAGTGATTTAAGCTCATCTAATTTATTGTATTACATGATCCATACCAATGAAACCGAGTTATGGCATAAACGACTTGGACATGTACACTACCGTAACGTGTATAGATTGAGCAAAAGAGAGCTAGTAAGAGGCTTACCTAAAATACAAAAAATAGATAAAATATGTGGCGAATGCTAGATTGACAAACAAATTAGGAGTTCTCACAAAAAGGTGGACTCCAATGCCATATCTAAATCGCTCGAACTCTTCCATATGGATCTTATTGGACCAACTAGAACGGAGAGTCGAGGTGGCAAGAAGTACATACTGGTAATTGTTGATGACTTTACCAGATATACTTGGGTAGCCTTCTTAAGAGACAAATCAAAAACTCTCGATGAAGTAAAAAGGGTACTTAGACGTATCCAAACTGAAAAAGAGTCTCAAGTCTGTAAGATCCGTAGCAATCATGGATCAGAATTTGAGAATAACGGTTTTGAGAAGTTTTGCAGTGATCAAGGAATATCACATGAATTCTCTGTGCCTAAAACACCACAACAAAATGGTAAAGTAGAAAGAAAAAATAGATTGCTTCAAAAAATGACAAATGTAATGTTAAATAGTATGAAGCTCCCTAAAAATCTTTAGGCCAAAGCCGTAAATATTGCGTGTTATATAATTAACCGCGTTTATACTAAAAAATCAAATAATAAAATGGCTTATGAAATGTGATTTAATAAGAAGCCTATTATCAAATACTTTTGAGTTTTTGGCAGCAAGTGCTACATTTTATGTGACCGAGAAAATTTGGGTAAGTTTGACACCAAAAGTGATGAAGGGGTATTTTTAGGGTATGCTTTGAATAATCGAGCATATTGGGTTCTTAATAAGAGGACCGGTGTAATTCAAAAGTCCATTAATGTGGTTATGGATGATCACTTGAAGACACCTGTCTCAAGTTCAGAAAATCATGAAGTACTTCTAATTGATAAACCAGATTCTTCATCAAGTCAAAATAACTCTGAACTGAGAACTGTTAAAGACCATCCAACTAATTAAATTCTTGAAAACCCTCTCATTGTTGTACACACTCGTAAACAACTAGAAGATATGTGTAACTACGTGTGCTTTACATCTCAGATAGAATCGGCTAACGTAAAAGAAGCTCTTACTGACGAAAATTGGATAGTTGCGATGCAAGAAGACCTTAATCAATTTGTTAGAAATGATGTTTGGTACTTAGTTCTTAGACCGAAAGTTAAACACATTATCGAAACAAAATGAATTTTCAAAAATAAGTCTGATGAACTTAGTAATATTAATAGAAACAAGGCTAGACTGGTTGTACAAGGGTACACTCAAATTGAAGGCATCAATTATGATGAGACCTTTGCCCCAGTAACTCGTCTTGAATCAATCAGATTATTTATATCCATTGCATGCTTTAGAAAGTTTAAAATATACCAAATAGATGTAAAGAGTGCTTTCTTAAATGACGATTTGCATGAATAAGTGTATATTGAACAACCAACGGGTTTTGAAGACCTTAAGAATGCTAATCATTTCTATCGCCTGAAAAAGGCACTCTACGGTTTAAAACAAGCTCCCAGGGCATGGTACGAAAAGTTAACTAAGTTTCTACTAAGTCATAACTTTTTAATGGGAAGTGTTGATAAGACATTATTTGTAAAGAAACATAATGATCACATTTTAATTATTCAAATTTATGTTGATGATATAATTTATGGATCTACCTGTGCTAACATGACTGTTGAGTTTGCAGATCTTATGAAATCTAAGTTCGAAATGAGCATGGTTGGAGAATTGAATTATTTTCTTGGATTGCAAATTAAACAGCAATCTGATGATTTCTTTATTTTTCAAACCAAATATGCTCTGAACTTGGTTAAAAGTTTGGATTTGAGAATGACAAAAATTTTGATACTCCTATGAGTACTACTTAAAAAGTCTCAAAGGACTCTACAGGTAAGAGAGTGGATTCTAAATTGCATCGCAGTATAATAGGTAGTTGGCTGTATTTAACCGCAAGCCGACCTAATATTGCATTTAGTGTAGGAATTTGTGCTAGATATCAATCTGACCGTAAAGAGTCACATTTAATTGCTGTTAAGCACATTTTGCAATATGTCGCTAGTTCAGCTAATCGTGGTCTCTGTTATCCACATGATACTAGTGTTCAATTAGCTGGTTACAAGGATGCTGATTAGGCTAGTAGCATTGATGACCGAAAATCAACCAGTGGTAGTTGTTTCTATATTGGGAACTGTTTAGTTTCTTGGTAAAGTAAGAAACAAAGTTCCATATTGCTCTCAACTGCTGAGGCTAAATACATTACAACAGGTAATGCATGCACTCAGCTTGTATGAATGAAAAGAATGTTAAGCGATTATGGAATTGCAACGGATTCTATGGTTTTATATTGTGATAATTCCAGTACAATTAATATATCTAAAAATCCAATCTAGCATTCACGAACCAAGCACATTGACATTAGATATCACTACATTCGTGAATTAGTGGAAGACAATATAATTTTTTTGGAATATATTCCGACCGAGACTCAACTTGCTAACATATTCACAAAACCGCTCGACAAAAGAAGGTTTTCTAAATTGAAATTTGATCTTGGTATGTGCAATTTGAATTGATTATTCATGCATTTCTGTATCATAATGTATATATATTTGTTATTTTATATGTTTAAAATTTCAAATTATATGAAAATTGTAAATTTTTGGCTGTGCACGACCAGTCGAGTACATACTCGACCAGTAGTGGCACGATCGGTCGAGCATGTACTCGACCAGCCGTGTAGCGCGGGTTGGTGCTTTATTTGGCAGAAAAATTCATTTTTCTTCATTTAGGGTTTTTTCCAACAGGTCCAAGGTCGACCGGTCGAACCCATGTCCTAGTTCTTCAAGGTTAGTACTTTATTTACGTTTTCCTTATAGATTCAAGTTCTTAGCAAGAAGTTTTCATCATTGGTGTGATTTATTTCTTGATTCATAGTGATTTGTGGGGTTTTCTTCTGAAAAATCTGATCTAGTGAAAACTCACTCTACTTCTTTTGCAATCACTTTGTTCCTTGATTTCTTTGTTACAAATGGAAGGTAGAGCAAAAAAGAAAAGTTCTCGTGGTCCTTCCACTTCTAAGTCGACTCCTATCACAATGCGCCACCTTCGGTCACCCGAAGATGATCCATCTTATGTTCGGAATATTAGGTTGCGCAGTGTTATAGTTGAACGACGTGTTCATGTTAAACATCTAGCTCCATTTGATATCCTTCCTCTCCTCCAATCTGTAGGATGGGATAACATATTGCATTGGGGTGGGCCGGCATACTGGTCCATTGCGCAAGCTATGTATGCATGTATTTCTAATTTTTCTACTGAAAACCTAACATTTATTATTCCAACTAGAGAAGGTCCAGTTGAAGTAGACTGACATTTGATCTCTGGTCTAATAGACATACCTGTCAATGATGAAGGTATTCCCATTAGCACTCTAGTGGCTAAACCAGCTGAATCTGAGAAGCGTATGCTTACTAGAGCTTTGTGCAATATAGATGCGGAATGGAATATTTCAGGAAATGCACTTGCCTCAAAGTATTTATTACCCAGATACAAAGTCCTTCATAGGATATTCATTTCAAATGTCTATCATCGTTCTGGTAACAAAACCGAACTCACTACTTTCATGGTTTGGATTCTTTATTCCATTGTTTCTGGAACCCATGTATGTCTTCCTTCTCTAATTTGTCATTGTATCATTCAATTCCTTCTCCATCCTGGACACAGTGATATCCCTTTCACTTATCTTATGACTGTGCTGGCTACCCATATTTTAGTGGCTATGCCTGTTGGAGAAGCTCCCATTCAACACCTAATCTTCGACAACTCCAATATAAACAAAATGAATCTGAGGTTGGCCGCAGGCCAAGTCAATGTGGGTGTTGGTGGAGCTGATGCTGTGAATGAAGAGGAAGGTGATTTACCTCCAAATGACATTAACATGGATGATATTTTCGATGAGATCGAATTCGACTCAGTAGATGATCCTGATTATCAGCCATCTGACTTTGATGCGCGGTTGCGCTCACTTGAGGAGAAGGTAGAAAACATGAATGTGTCCCGTGATTTGCAATTCAAATATATGAGCAAATATCTTAGGCGCCTTAACAAGGGACTTCATAAACTTGATCCTACCATTCATGCTCCTTCATGGGGTTCTGATTAGTATTTGCTTATCTTGGTTTGTAATTACTTTTATGATACTTGCCTTTCTTTTATCTTATCGGGTTGAACTTGGTTGAATTTGGTTGAACATGGTTGATTATGCTTGAACACTGCGTGCTTATGGATTTCATCTATTGATTATCTTGTTCATTTCTTCCTCATCAATCTTCTTATTCTTTCTTCTTTATCTACTTCCTCATCTATTGGTTCCTTCCTTTGTCATATTGTGACAAAAGGGGGAGAATTTTGTCATGTGGATGTGAATTGTGGATGTGGATTATGGATAGTAAGTGTACATCCATTTGTAAGGGGGAGTTTTGTTGGAGGAGTATATGCGAATTTTTGACCTGTTTATAACTGGTACGTGATTCTTTAACCAGGTTGTAACTGGTTTATATTGATAACTGGTGCGTATAATGCTTATGTTATTATGAAGTGTGTTTTGTTACAAATTTGACAAAGGGGGAGATTGTAAGTGCTATGGTATCTAGCTCCTATGATTGTCAAATTTTATAGTACTAAAACCTCTTGGAATTTGTGTCTTGTATAACACATCTACATATTCAAAATAGTGCATCTCATGTACAAGGACAAAGGTCTTTACTTCAAGAACCTCAAATGCAAGATTACATGTTCATGTTCAAGTACAACATCAAGTGCGAATTCAATCTTTCAAGCTTCAATAGTTCAAGTTTTCAAAGCTTCGTCCAAGTCAAGACAAAGCTCCTATACTTTGAATCTCAAGCTCAAGCTCAAGCTTCAATGTTAGTCAAATTCAAGCTTCAGAAGTCTCAAGTTCAAGCTTCATCATATGATAAGGTATCAAGTTTCGTGAACTTCAAAGAAAAACTGTCAACCGAAGCAAAAGAAGAAGATTCAATGTTCATACATCATGAATAAGGTATGAATGACCTTAGATTGACCATAGGGTAGGTCATTTCGTATACATAATTTAATTGGGTCATTTTATAAGTGCATAGACTGTTCCTCGACTAGTCTTGGACTAAGTTCGACTAGTCTTAGCACTGGCTCGACCAGTCCAAGAATTCCTCGACCAGTCCTAAGTTTGTTACTGATTTTTAGAATTTTTGTTAAAGCCTCGACCAGTCCTAGAGACTGCTGGACCGGTCGTGTGAACTGTGCTCGACTAGTCCTGTAGGCACGACTCAAAGTCCAGCAACTAAAAAAAGTCCTACACGGCCAGTCGTGAACAGGACTCGACCGGTCGTGTAGGCCTTACGACTAGTCGTGGAACGTCCTTATCTTACTGTGTCCAAATTTTTAAAAGTTTGTTGGTCCTACGACCAGTGGTGCCGACCTTAGGACCAGTCGAGAGTGCAATTTCTACACTTATAAATAGAGCACGAATTTCAGAGTTTCATATTCAATTCAAGCTAAATCAATATGCCGCTCTGAGAGATAAGATAGTGATATTCTTAAGCTATTTAGTGCTTATTTTATATTCTCTTTAATTGGCTTTCTTTGCATTTGATTTTGTATTCTACATTCCAATTTTATTTGAAAGAGGGATTGAAGTATTCCCATTTCTTGGAATCAAAATCAAATCAAGCTAGCCCAAGGTGATTTAATTTAAAATCAATTTAGAACCTAGAACCATTTTACAAGTGATTGTGAACATTGAACATCTAGTTGAACTTCTACTCCGATTTGGTTCTTTCGGGTTGCATCAAAAGGAGAATATCCAGATAAGTATCATATAGTTTTTGTAAATTCATTATTTTGGTTTCATAAAGATTGTGACAAAAAAATCTCTTTGTTGGGGTTTTTGAATTGTGTAAGCTCACTTGAAAGACACAATTGTGAGGGTTTTAGGTGAACCTTAAAAAACTTATTTCATAGTGAACGCTAATATCCACTTTGTGAGGATATTAGGAGTGGAGTAGTTATGTGGCTGTTTTACTAAACAGTTGGTGTACACACAAGTGAACCACTATAATTTCTGGTCTTGTGGTGATTAATTGTTTATTTTATTTTGTGGATGTTGAAATTTCCCTTTATGCATTTGTAGAGAATGTTGTAATTTCTTTTATGCAAGTGTGGGAATGTTGTAATAGCTTAGTTATTTCCTTTGCTATTTATTTCTTTATTCCTCTGTATCAGTTTGAGTTTTTGATGCACAAACCGTTCTAGGAATCAGGTGCAAGGTTGTCCTTAGAAAAACATGTATCAACCTCTCAATACTAGTACTGTTGAGGTTGTTTTACATTTCTACATTGTGGAATTGTTTATTGCTATCAGTATTTATATTTATTTAAATTTCGCTGTTAATTTTTTAATTTGGCATAGTCCTATTCACCCCCCCTTCTAGGACTCTTACCTCGGCCTTTTCAAAACTTACTGAAAGTTCAACATATTCTTGAATCAAAGTAAACTAAACATCAAAATAAACTATAGGTTTCATTTCTTAGCCTCAACTAAGAGATTAGCCTGAGAAGACTAACATCCTAGAAGAAAAACAAAATGATCAACTACAACCCATGAAGAAATCGAAGTGGAAGAATATTGTCGGCGTTCCACCTAGGCCTTCTCTTCCTTTACAAACACTAGAAGATCATTTTAAATAGCGTAAGGACTCCTTTAAATAGTTTTACAACTCAAACTTTCACACCGCCTTGAAAAAGTTCGCAAACCGCTTCAAATTTACGCACTCTGTGCATCTACGATGGCAACTTTGATGTCATTGGAGAGGTCTTCGATGACATCGAACTATCTTCAATGTCATCGAAAATCATCAAGAACTATCCATCAAGTTAACCCCGAAAATCCTAAATTGTTGATGCCATCGAAGTCTATTTTTGAAATTATTTCATAACTTTCTTTTTTTAGACCCGAAATTTCAAAATATATTTTTTCTGGCCAATTTTCAGGATTCCTTTCCTTCACTTCAAATCTTTGATTCTCTTCATTCCTCACTTGGTTTCCTTGGATCTTTGGCATGTGAATTCTTCAATAATGACTTCGAAATCTCTAATTCTTCATTATCTTCTTTTGAGCTCTAAATTCATCATTTTAAGCAATATTCATCATAAGCTTCCAAATTACCTTGCATGATAAAAACTCATATAATTAAATTAAGTTAACACTAATATGCCAGGAAAGCTAATGTAATTGAAGGATTAAATATGCAATATTTTACTCTCAATAGTGGGTCATCCATCATGTGAGGCCACACTTTAATGTGGAGCATCTATCATGTGCGGCCCACCTTTGATATCACTGTGTATTATGTGAGCTCACCTTAATGTAGACCATTCATCATGTAGAGCCCCACTTCTAATATGTGTTGCTTATCATGTGAGGTCCACCTTAGAGATATTATAAAGATAAGAGGGGAGGGTAAGATGGGAATTACTTAAAAAATTTAAGAACAAACTTATATTTTAAAAAAATAACAAAAAAATGTTTACTCGCTTAATAAGCCAAATAAGCTCCAGAAGAAAAAAATGACCTCCCCATCACTTATTTAAAAGAATTTTTTAATATTTTCTAAAAGAATAAGTTTTAAAATTAAAACTTAACCGAACAATCTATTTTAAACATAAGAGTCTTTTTTTATAATAATAAGCAATTAAGATCTTATCAGTAGAGATATCAAACGAGCCCTTAAGGGATGTAATATTGTTAATTGCAGAAAAGTCTGTCTTACCCCTTGTTGACCCAATATATTATTGTTTGACCCCCTTCCCATGTTTCATATTTGTCAAATGACGGTATTGCAATCCATTTCTTTCCCATTTTATCTGATTCATTAATTGCATGAATTGTCACTTCATGCAAATTCATGAAGATAAGTAGGGTCCACCGTGAAGTTGTGGCTTATCCACACAATCCATCCATTTTATCAGATCATTTTAGGGCACGAGGTCAAAATTGAAGCATATCCAAAGTTACAGATTTTAAAAAGAATATTTATTATGGTTTCTTACTTCCTCTTATATATGTATGTGAATGATGAGGTCATCCAAGCTCATGTCCTTTCTCTTATACTCTAGAGAATTTTTATAGTCTGTTCAAGACGATGGAAGTTTCTTAATTATTATAATAGCTTAGAAAGCCTCATCAATCATCATACCTTCAGATAATATTTTATGAGCAATCTTTTGTACATCATATACCTGATATATCACGGACTTATCATCCGACATTCTAAAATTAATATAATGGCTAGCTACATATTTTTTTGATCCAGCATGCTTTGCCTGAATTTCTTTTCAAAATGCTCCCACAACTTTTTGGTAGTGGATTAATGACAATAGATATCATAGTTTTCATTTGTTATAACATAGAGAATATGATTTTTTAACAGATAGTCACCGTTCTTACATTTCGACTGATTAAAAGCTGTTGTTGGTTCATTTTCCTCAAAGTATGGGGTAGATTCTTTGGTAACGTAAATTAGCTTGAGGTTAGTGAGATAGAACTCCATTTTCTGCTGTCATTTCCTAAAGTTCTTCCCTTTAAAAAAATAAAAAATAAATAAATAAATAAATAATCGATTCTAGAATTCTTAAAAACAGTAGCAATAGTACTGATATTTTTTAGAGAGAAATCTATCTTTAAATTATTGGTTCTAATATACCGAGATATAGTAGAAAATTCGAAATTTAAAAATAATAAATAATAAAATAAGGATCTTGAGAGCTGGGGCATGTTACAGTTGCTGTCTTAAAGACAATTTTTTCCTCACAGGAAGACGATCCCTGATGTACTTGGCTCCAATAAGTATGCTTCTGGGATACAACAATTCTCCTCTAAGATTAGCAGCTTTGATTAGGTGCACTCATGATCTTAGCCACCCAAACCTAAGACTGCTCGCACTCATTTGTCCAAACAGAATTTGTAAAAAAAGCATAGAGAAAAACCAAAGAGAATGAAGAATTTTTTAATGGATTTGTAATCTAAGAGGAGATGTCTTTATAAAGGAAAAATAGGTAGCCATTTGAGCTTGAGATGCATATGAGCAACGTAATAATTGTATGTTCTCTCATTAATTATAAGTAGGTGCAAGATAGCTTTGTCTTCATGTCTATGAGTTAGAAAATAAATATCTGTAGAAAAAAAAAAAAAGCGTTGATTAAAGACACATCATACCGCGCCAAGTTATGACCCTGACCGCAGCCCTCGTAGTTGTGCGAGGTTACTCCCATGGCATACCCTTGTTTTCGAATACAAAGAATTAGTGAGAGGTTTTAATATAAAAATTTAATTTTGTTAACAACTTTTTAATGTAAGACAAAACTAAACACAATTAAGGTAAGTGGGTTGATAAAGACAAAATTTAATTTTTTCTGGAATTTTCAAATATTCCTTTTTAACCATTTTAATCTAATAATATGACAGTGCAAATATTTGATCTAATATATTTTAACGGCCAGTATCTATTAGATAGATCCACCCATCAAATTTCAATTTCCCATGCTAATCAAATGGCTGGGACTATCCCATCAAAGTTTTATTTGGACCATTTTACCATCCAAGGCAGAGAAAACAATTTTTATGGCATCAATTGTTCCATCTATAGGGTGGAGATCGATGGGGCATACTTTTCAAATAGAAAGAGACAGGGCATTGATTTTGTCCGTAGACTTGTTTTTTCAATGTGTAAGGAGAAGACAACGCATCGTGTTTTACATTTTTCATTTTATTTATCTTTTTTTAAATTAAAAAAAAAAAAAAACTTCTTTTTTGACTTGACTTCTTTTCCCATAGGATGAAGACGGGGGTAGACTTATTTTTTCAGTGTGTAAGGAGAAGACAACGCATCGTGTTTTACATTTTTCATTTTATTTATCTTTCTTTTTTTAAAAAAAAAAATTTCTTTTTTGACTTGACTTCTTTTCCTATAGGATGAAGATAGGGGTAGACTTATTTTTTCATTGTGTAAGGAGAAGACAACGCATCGTGTTTTTCATTTTTCATTTTCTTTATCGTTTATTTTTTTAATTTCTTTTTTGACTTGACTTCTTTTCGCATAGGATGAAGATGGGGCAACTACATAGAGGTCATGCCCGCCATGCGCAACTGAATTCCGGCCATGATTGCCAGCCACCATTTCTACTGTCAGATCTAGGATGGAGGCTTGTCCTCCTAAATGTGTGGTTGATTTAAACAGGCCATTGGTTTCCCTGTTTCTGCTTTTATTAGGTGGTTGCATCAATCTCACTGCAAAGATATTTACATGTCCATTCAATTGTACAATCTGTCGTCCAACGGTTTATTGAAAAAATTAATGGAAAAAAATGTAGTTGAATATTTTTATTAGTAAGATATAGGTATTGATGTTGAATCGGTGGAATGATTAAAGGTGGCAATGGGTTAAGCCTGGGCTGATGCATGGCAGGTGTTTAATCGACCAGATACTGTTGTGATGTTTGGGGCCGGTTCCTAGCTTATGCTTTACATTGGTGTGATCCTTGTTGTGTCAGAAGCGTATTGCCTGGTGGCAGCGCTGTAAGGCCCACCGTCATGTATGTATTTTGCATCAACACCATCCATCCATTTTTTCAGCTTATTTTAGTAAATGACCCCAAAATTGAAGCAGATCTAAAGCTCAAGTGGACCACACCACAGGAAATGATGGAGATTGAACACTCCACCGTTAAAAACTTCTTGGCAGCCACAAAAGTTTTAGATCAGGCTGATATTTGTCTTTCCCTTCGTCCATGTCTATGTGATGGTATTAACAGGTTGGATGGCAAATGAGCAAGAGCATCACGATCGGTCATAGGAAGGTATGAATGGTTGGTGTCATAATTCCCACTATTTATTGTCGTGTGGTTCATTTAAGCTTTTGGATTGCTTTTTTTTTTTTTTTTTTTATTGGCTCATGCCCTGAAATGAACGGGTAAAAATGATTGATGGAATTGATATAAAATACATACATCAGTGGGTTTCACAATGGGTTGGTGTCATAATTCCCACTGTTTACGTAATGAACCTATAAGGAAAGTGGATTGCCTACTGCGTAAACTCTGTGGGGTCCAACGTGATTTATATATTTTATCCACTCTGTTCATCCATTTTAACAGATAACTTTATGGCTTGAGACTAAAAATGAAGTATATCAAAATATCAAGTGGAATACTACACCGCTGGAAAGAGTGTGAATTGAAATTCCACCGTTGAAAAATTTTTGTTGGCCACAGAAGTTTTAGATCAAGATGTTATTTGTTTTTTACTTTCATCCATGTTTGTGTGATTTTATTAACAGGTTGGATGACAAATAAAAATCACTTTGGGCCCTAAAAAGTTTTCAACAGTGGAAGTCATTATTCTCACTGTTTCCTGTGGTGTGGTCCACTTGAGCCTTGGGTATGCTTCAAGTTTTGGCTCAACCACTAAAATGGGCTGGAGAAATGATGGACAGTGTAGATAAACTATATATATTCACAGTGGGACCAACTGAGTTTACTCAGTAGGATAAAAGCGTACTGAGTTACTCAGTACGCAATCCGATTTCACTTCGAAGAGCCGTGGGGTCCAAAGCAACGGTTGGATCTGAATTTCTTCCTACCTCCGTGACGGTATTTTGAGATGTTTGTAGCAGATCCAGTGGTGTAGGTATTCAATCTAACATGTTCTAACCATCAATACTACACATGTTAGGCAATCTCATCCATCAATTTTCTCCAAGTTTCCATGCTAATTAATAAACAGCTGGGACATCCTATTAAAGTTTGATTTGGACCATTTTACCATCCAAAGTAGATAAAACTATTTGGATAGTTATCAATTAATACATCTTCATTCCACAGAAGAGATGGCTTTATCATGTTCAGGTTCCATTGGCTACACCATACCTTCCTAGGATTCACATAAGAGATGGGGCACGGTTACTTTTCAAGTTGGCTGAGACAGGGCATTGCTTTTGTCTCTGCACTTTTTCAGTGGTTGGAGAAGATAAGCCATGACTTCTGTAGCTAGACTTGACTTCCTTGTACGTTAGATGAAGAACATGTGTATGGTGAGACGGTGGATATCAGTTTTCTCGGTAGATTCCAATGTCTTTTCACATTGGATGAAGACCGTCAGCGGCCCGAAAAGCAGGGATAGCGATCAGTCAATATCCAATCATCTGATCATTTTATTATAAGTAGACTCCTCAAGTCATCAAGGGCTCAGAATCCACTCCATATTTGTCTCCTCGCTTTGGCTTTCCTTCATTCACAAACACTGTTATGGAGCTCCCACCTATGACCCTATTGGCATTTTGGTCATTTCTTCTTCTCTCTTCCACTCACGTTCCATGCTTCTTCGGATCAGTCGCTCACTTCTCCAACGAAACCGATCACCTTGCTTTGCTTCACTTTAAAGATCTGATAACCGACGGTCCTCTCCATTCCTTGAGCTCATGGAACCATACTCTCCACTTCTGTCGGTGGCAAGGAGTCATTTGCGATGGTCGGCGCCATCCTCAAAGGGTCACTGCCTTGATCCTCACAAACAAGAACTTGGTAGGCCCCATATCTCCCTTCATAGGGAACCTCACCTTCCTCAAGAGAATCGATCTCGCAAACAACAGCTTCAGCGGACCGATTCCTGAACAGATGGGCCAGTTGTTCCGCTTGCGGTTTCTCCGTCTGCACAATAACACACTCACCGGAAAAATTCCAACAAATCTGACTCACTGTTCGAAACTCGAAGTCCTTTATCTTCACGATAATTGGTTGGCAGGGAGGATTCCAACTGAGATTGGCTCTCTATCGAAACTCACTGTATTGGCTCTTGGTGAGAACAATCTTACAGGAAGCATCCCACTTTCACTTGGAAACCTTTCCTCTCTCTCTTTCCTTTATCTCTCAAGAAACAGTCTGGATGGCAGCATACCAGATGACCTTGGTCGGTTGGCAAGCTTACAGTTGTTTGGCATTAGTCAAAATGAACTGTCAGGTAGGATTCCACCCCAGCTATACAATCTCTCCTCTATTAACATTTTGGACGTGGGAATTAACAGATTCCATGGAAAACTTCCTCCTAACTTAGGCCTCACTCTTCCTAATCTCCAATGGCTTTCCGCCGGAAGAAACCAATTCACAGGACCCATACCAATTTCATTATCCAATGCTTCAGGACTCGTAGCTATTGACCTTGCTAACAATAGCTTTAGCGGATCTGTACCTACGAATTTTGGAAGCCTCAAGGGTCTGTCCGACTTACTTTTGTGGGGTAATAAACTTGGAATTGGAAAATCTCATGACTTGATTTTTCTCGATTCTTTGACCAATTGCAGTAGCTTACGAGTGCTGCAGCTAGGCAGTAATCATCTCAGCGGTGTGTTGCCCGACTCCATGTCTAATATTTCGACCCAACTGACTTCGCTAACTTTGGGAGATAACAAGATATTCGGAATCATCCCATCTGGGATTCAGAATCTTGTCGACTTAACATCACTGGATATGGGGAATAACTTTTTAACAGGTACTATTCCCATTGGTATTGGGAAGCTTTACAAGGCAGGAAAGCTTTCCTTTGAAGCAAATGAATTATCAGGGCAAATTCCGCCTTCCTTGGGCAACATCTCCCAATTGTTTGTACTCCTTTTATCTGAAAACAATCTATCGGGGAGCATACCTTCAACTCTTGGTAATTGCACAAACCTGCAATTCATATACCTCCACAGTAATAAGTTCACCAGTAGCTTACCCAAACAGCTTTTCATCTTTCCATCTTTGATTGAACTTTACATTGGAAATAACTCTTTCACCGATAGTTTGCCAATGGAAGTTGGTTACTTGAAAACTCTCTCGGTATTGAGTGTTTCAAATAACAAATTGTCAGGAGAAATTCCAAGCTTGCTAGGCAATTGTCTCAGCCTAGAGCATCTCTCGTTGGATGGAAACTTCTTTCAAGGATCAATTCCTCCAACATTTAGTACTCTACGAGGCCTTCGATCCCTGGATCTTTCACACAACAACCTATCTGGAGAGATTCCAAAATATCTGGAGAAGCTTGCTCTAGAGTCTCTAAATCTATCCTTCAATAATTTTGAGGGTGAATTACCGAAACGAGGGGTCTTTGGAAATACCAGTCAAGTTTCAGTGCTCGGAAATAATAAGCTTTGTGGGGGTATTCCAGAATTAAATTTGCCTCAATGCTCTAGCCAAGCTTCCAAGAAACGGAGAAAGTCTCTTGCATCAAAAGTAAAAATCTCAGCTGTTGTTGTTGTCATTTGCCTCATGTTAGTATCATGTATGTTTGCCACTCTTTATTGGGTAAGAAAGTCAAGAAGGAAACCTGTTGATGTACCTTCTGCGGAGGATCCTTTCGTCACCATGTCTTATGCGGAACTCTTTAAAGCAACAGATGGCTTCTCTTCTGCCAATTTGGTCGGCACCGGAAGTTTTGGCACTGTATATAAAGGGGCTCTAGATCGTGATGGAACTGTGGTAGCAGTGAAAGTCTTCAATCTTCAACAACAAGGAGCTCTGAGGAGCTTCATGGCTGAATGTGAAGCGTTGAAAAACATTAGGCATCGGAATCTTGTTAAGATCTTAACTTGCTGTGTAAGCATTGATTTTAAGGGCAATGATTTTAAAGCTCTAGTTTACGAGCACATGCCCAATGAAAGTCTAGACAAGTGGTTGCACAAAGATGGTTATGACCAGCTTGGAAGGAACTTGAAGTTTACTCAAATGCTAAACATAGCTATTGATGTGGCTTCTGCACTAGATTATCTGCATAATCATTGCCAAACGCCAATCATTCATCGAGATTTAAAGCCAAGCAATATTCTTCTTGACGATGACATGATTGCTCACGTGGGTGATTTCGGGCTAGCCAGGTTCTTACCTGAGGTTGCTCAAACTAGCTCGGTTGGAATCAAGGGATCTGTTGGATACATCGCTCCAGGTAACAATTTTGTCTATTACCTCATTTAATTTCTTGTATATAAATACATAAATATGAACAAAAACACACACCCACCTAGTCTGGCTATTCGCTTCCCAGGAGAGTATAAGAGGTGCGACCAAAGTAGGGTGGGCTTGGGTAGGCCCACTGTGATATGCATCTGAAATCCATTCTAACCAATAATGCATTAGCCCATGTTAGGCCCCAGGTCAAAAAATCAGACTCGTTCAGATTTAGGTGAGCCATTCCATGGGAAATAATTGGGGAGAGGGATGCCTACCATTGTTAATTTCTATATGGCCCACTGTGAAATCCACTCCAATCATTAGATATGTCATCCTGAGTAAGATTGGGGGCTAAAAATCAGGCTGACCTATGATTCAAGTGGACCACATCAAACTAAAAGTTAGGAGAGAGGACAACCCTTAATTTTTATTGGGTCCACTACCATGATAATATGAAATTAACTCCAACCATTAGCTTGCACACTAAAATAAGGCCCAAGGCTCAAAAATCAGACACATCCATGATTCAAGTGAGCCATATGATTTGAAACAGTTTGAAAGGTGAGTGTTTTCCCGTGTATTATTTCCAATTCTGTGGTCTACCTAAATCATGGAAGGGGATGTTTTTTGGCCTGGTGTGAAATAAGGTGACAAACCTTATGATCCGGGTGGATTTCAAATAAGCATCCAATCCGTGCAATAGATTGGCCCCATCACAAGGATTGTCTCATGAAAAAATCAACCATCAAATAATTGAGCA
This sequence comes from Magnolia sinica, assembly GCF_029962835.1. Classification (NCBI taxonomy): domain Eukaryota; kingdom Viridiplantae; phylum Streptophyta; class Magnoliopsida; order Magnoliales; family Magnoliaceae; genus Magnolia; species Magnolia sinica. Next base: position 26,738,033 of record NC_080581.1, read on the forward strand.
AGTCTATTTATCAAAGAATGGTCATTGTTTTTTGTATATGTGATCCACCTTATGGGTGGATGAAGCTGATTTTTGTAGTGCAAATGATCTTCATGGTGGGCCTAACCTATTGGATTGGTTGGACGTCACATTCACTTAATTAAGAGGTTGTAGGTAATCCATTGGGTAGAGCGTTACTTGTGGTCCAACTAGTTGGATGAACCATTCTCCCTATCTACACACAACCCGAGAAGGTGAGAGTACCACACCACTAGTACTTGTATAGACAAAAAGGTTGTCTATCACCCTACATATCTTTACACTTATCTACTTGGGTGTGTGGGACAAGGTAATCCCAGCATGTAAACAATCTTGTGCCAAAGTAAGGCTCATCCACCTATATGGGCACTTTTAAGAAGTATACCAAATATATTAAGGGCCTATTTGGTTTTCCATAATAAAGGTAAATCGCTGTAAAGAAGTAATTATTACATTTTTTCACTTGTTTGGAAATGAGTGAGTAATTTCACCTAGAAAACTAGTCCAAAAATGTTGAATTAAATCCGTGGGCCCCATCATAATGTATATAATATATCCGTGTCATCCATCTGTTTTATTAGAATATTTTGAGGCTTGATTTAAAAAAATTAGGAAGATCTAATGTTTAATTGGCCTACATGAAAGGAAACAATGGACTTAATTTGTCCACCGTTGAAAGTTGATTCTTTTATTGGGCCCACATTGAGGTTTATTCACCATCTAACCCATTCATAGGGTCACATGGATATGGATAAGTGAAAAATATAAATATAAGCCTAATCAAAAATTTCTAAGGCCTTAACAAGTTTTTAATTGTAGGCATTCAATTCTCATAATTTCGTGTGGTGTGGTCTACTTGACCCTTGGATTTGCCTAATTTTTGGGCTCATGCCTTAAATTCATTTGGCACAATGAATGGGTGGTGTGGATAAGCCACACACATTATGCTGGGCCCCATATTTATTTTACAAATTCTTCAATTTAAGTGCTTAAAAAGTAACCGGTCAAGTCAGCATGGGGAAAGATGTAGGTAATTACCTTGGTAAATAATGATTACTCATTTACAAGGTAATTACACTTGAGCCAGAAAACCAAACAGGCCCTAATTCAAAGCATACATGTGGTTGGAGCATCTCAAGCTCACGCGATCACTTCCTTGGGTTCTTAGATGTACTGAAAAAGTGCACATGCTATCGTGGTATACACAATAAAATCATAGCCATCCATTAGTTGGGACCATTTCAAATATGCACTAGGATAAGATTATGCTTCTGAGTTAAATAGGTAGATTTGTGTACGTTGATCAACCACATGTACCTTGAACATGAAATAGTAGTCATGTTTTTCTAAGCTTCCAAATTTTCCCATAGGTGTTGTTGATTAATGGAACATTTTACTGTATTGGCATGATATTTTTATAATGGGTTCCACTTGTTGAATGGCTAAGGCTTTTATAAGCCCCCACATGACTAATGCCTACTCATTATATGAGATCTAGCCCGATCATTTTTGTGATCAAGTAGGCCACCTCTTGTACATTTAATGTGGAACACTGGTAAATCTTACCTGAACCTGATTTTATCTGGTTTCGGATCCTCAAAGAATGACCTCAAATTTAAAGGATATACCCAACAAGATCTAGATAGACAAAGTTGTACTCACTTGCACCCCACATTATTCACACTATAGCAAGAAATAAAGAATTATTTTCTTATAATGTCTTTAGTTAAGATATGTGTTACACAAAAATCATAACAATGTCTTTTGTTCAGTTGATGATTGACATATTGAGTTCATTCACTTTAGTAATAAAGTCTTGATCAATTTTGAACATCTTTATAAGCAGTTACAAGTTCATAACACAACAATGTTAGAAATTTAGATCCTTAAAATAGCAAAAATGCTAATTACTTATTTAAATAGAATATTCCCCCTCTCTCTAAATTTAACCTTTGATATTATTTGTATCCAAATGGTCACTTACATTCTAATATGACAAATGGTCACTTACATTCTAATATGAGATGTATAAATTACAGAATATGCGATGGGCAGTAAAGCATCTACACAAGGAGATGTTTACAGCTATGGAATCCTTCTATTGGAGATGATCACTGGAAAGGGTCCAACTAATGGCATATTTATGGACAATGTAGGCCTTCATCATTTCGCTAAGTTGGCTTGGCCTGAACGAGTAATGGAGATTGTTCAGCCACAACTACTTATACAAGACACTAAAGTTACTCAGGGCAATGGAAATCATATTAATACAAGAAATAGAATGCATGAATGCTTAATTTTAATGGTCAGAATCGGTGTGTTGTGCTCTTCAGAGTCTCCAAGAGAACGCATGTACATGAAAGATGTAGCTTCAGAAATGCATTTAATCAAGAACCAGTATCTTGGAGCCAAGATTCACGGAGACATACAAGTTAGATCACAAATGTCAGATGAAAGTTTGTCTTATCTCAGTCACTACTAAGTAATCATCGGTAGTTATGTTGAGAAATATTTTCAAACAAAGTTACTTTGTTGAATAAGTTTGTAAACAAGCTCTGGATATATTTAGTTGTGGGTTAAGAGTGTACTTATATTCATATTGGATATATCAGAAGATGTGTTTCTTTTTCTTTGTTTTATATTATGCTAGACAATGAATTTAATATAAAAAAGACATTATCATATTATAATAAGAAGAATATTGAGTTACTAAGATGTTTAATTATTAATATATTTAATGCAAAAGCTTTAAAATTGATGTTTCAATAGTAAGGAATTAGTTTAGATGTTCGACTGCCAACTTATTATTAGTCAATAAGTGCTTTCATGCGACCATGTTATCCTTACTTACTCGGCCTTTTCTTATGTTGTCCTTACTTACTCGGCCTTTTCTTACTCTCCTTTAGTATTTATGTGATTCAGGTGTGATTTTACTTAGATGAGATAATGCATATAACTTAAAGTCACTACTAGCCAAATGAGGGTTACAATCTAAGGTCTGCTAGATATCATAAAATAACGCTTATAGGTTAGGAAATCATAGGACTCCCTATTGGAGTTCCAACACTTATCTCACACCAATATAATCTAATCACAGGTACAATAAATCAAGATCAACCTTAGGTATTAGAAATTTGGATCTAATACCATAGTTAATTTATACACCTTGTGGGAATAAGTCAAAGTGTCCTAGAGGGGGGTGAATAGGACTTTATAAAAATTTATGGCAATTTAAAATCCTATTAACCTAATCTTGATCTAATATGCAATCATCAAGATATACTCATTTCAACTCTAATGACTTCCAAGTCAAGTAGAGGATCCAATCACAAGACTACTCAATATTTAAACAAGACATAACAATTAGTGTATGATGGATGAAGTATGTGAAAGTGTGTGGGATATGATTTTTATCAGTTCTAGATAATCATGTTATCATGCTTCATGTGAACATTCAAAGTAAATATAATAAAAGAATATGCAAATAGCAATCCTAAACACAGTCATTTATAGTAGTTCGGTTATGTACCTACTCCACTCCCGGTGGATACACTCAACCCTTGAGCGTACCGGATTTCACTAACGGAAGTTTCAAATCAGGTTCACCTCTAGCCTTTACAACCTACATGAGGTTGACTCTACGACCTACACAAGGTACTTAAACATGCCTACACAAGGCAAACGATCCTACACAAGGACACGATAGTTTATGCCCTACATAAGAGCGAAGATCCTACACAAAGAACCTAAGTTTTATGCCACACAGGCCAATAATCCACACAAGGAACCTAGGTTTTAAGCCACACAGGCCAAGGATCCACACAAGGAACCTAGTTTAGACCACACGGGTCAATGTTCCACACAAGGACCCTAATTTAAGCCACACAAGCCAAGGATCCACATAAGGAACCTGATTTAAGCCACACAGGCCAAGGATCCACACAAGGAACACGGTTTAGACCACACAGGCTAAGGACCTACACAAAGGACCTAAGTTTATGCCATACACAAGAGCAAAGGTCTTACATAAAGTACCTAAACGTACTCTCCCATCGCAGGCCTCCAAAGAGGGCTTGAAAGATTTGAGGTGCACCGGTGACCCAATCCTACATAATAAATTATCATCAGGGTATCTGGACTCTAATGACTTACAGATAAGTAGATGAGCCTCGTTCTGCAAGTTGATGAAGACGTTCTCCTTTGATGATGGAGATTCTTCAGCTCTCTTGATCTGCAACACTGATGATACTCCAATGTAAGGCAACGGGTTTGGGTCATGGTTATGTTGGAAATCACTCTAATGAATGTTAATCATTGAAGAGACAGAGATGATTCCAAGGTCTTTAAGCATTCAAGGGATCTCAGCTCAATGATTTGCAACAATTCCTAATAGTACCTAGAAACGAACAATTTGAGCCCGGAGCGAAGTGTACGAGAAATGCAAATATCTTTAGGAAATGAACTAAAACTTAAGTGAATTGAATCGTTCACTTGCAGGCCAAATCTAAGGATTCAGACCGTTGGAATCTGACCCAATTACAGCCACGGATCAGGAAAAATTTTCAACACATGTTAGGGTACTTGTGGCCCTAATCGAGTACCGATGACCGTCGAACTAAAACTGGTTCTCTGCGGTCGATCTATAAATCCGATTGGACCGAAAACTAAGCTCGACCTAGATCCAACATTAGGAAGCTTAATTCCAACTGCATGTGAAAAGGGGCCTCCAAAATAGCTCCGTTGGACCGAAACAGCTAACTTTTGGCTATAACCTAAGCATACCATGGCCTTGGGGCCATTCCCATCAGTTCTAGGCCTATATAAGCACCTTAAACCCTCTCTCTCTCATTCCATACGAATTTACAACCCTAGGAGAGAGAAGAGAGAGAAAAGAGAAGAAGAAAGTGAGAATAAGAGAGAGTGTTGGAGTTTGTTCCTGGAATTCTTCCCTGCCACTCCACACGCTTAACCATTGCTACCGTGTCACTATACCGGCGATCCTGATTCTGTTTTCAAGTAAAAAATTCTAACCCTAACCTATTTTAGGGTTTCAATTAGAGTAAATAATGAAATAGCTAATCTATTTCATACTGTAGGTTGCAGTTGTGTCATAGACGACGAGTTAGAGAACGAACTAAGTTTGTTACGAGTCTACTGGTGAAAGGTGCAGACTGTAAATATTTAGGTTATGGTTTTCAAGGCTTTCAATGTCAGTCAATGATTTATGACTAACTTGAGTGCTATCACATATGCGTAGTTAGGATGATTCAACATATTACATATTTATGTAGGTTAGGCTATTTCGAATGTATTCTAAGTGTTTGTTAAAATGTTTAAATGAATATGAAATTATGATTTATGCTTGCTTTGATTATTGATTGCTAATACATGATCGTTGTGCGTGTGGAAACTCCTATTTAAACGGATTTGCTATAACACGTGTTTTAACTGATTTATTACATGTATGTAATATGTATAGACTAAGTGTTTGATAAAATGCCTGAATGAGAAAATACTGGTTTAAATGTATGTAATGAAGGTGTTGAGATAGGATTCGTAATCCCCTTAACTATAGTTATAGTATCCTTTATATAACTTATCTTACTACTATGTGTTGTATGGATGAAATGTTTATGTATGGTAATATGTGCAGTATGTGTTTGTTAAATTGCTCAAGTAGGATTTATATCTGATTTCAGTTGTCACATGCTGTTTTGGATTACTATATGTAAATGTTATTGTTTGGAATGTGATTGGGGCTACGATGTAGTCCAGGCAATCAGTAATTGTCTGTGAATGGTGGTTGAATTGCTTAACCACGACAGACACGCCCGATGAATTCGAGTCGTAAGCTGTTTGTCGGCAGTGGTTAGGCCACGCGGAGTGCTTACGTGCTCCATGTCGATCAGCTCGACGTATGCTCATACCAGTCGAGGTTGTCTAGCAACCCAGTTGACCCGATGTATGCTCACCATGAATGGACGCTACTGTGTGAATCTAAGGTACCAACTTACCAGTGCCAAACCCGTTTAACCTTGGTACCTCGATCCACTAAGACTCATGAGCCGGGCATGGTGGTATGGGACACCATGGTCGATCTATCGGCCTACGCTGGGGCGACGAGCATCTGTAGATCGACGAGCTTCCCCATAGTGTCCAGTGAGCAAACCAACTCGTGAGCCGAATACGGTGGTATGAGACACTATATTCGAGCTTTCAGCCTACGATCAGGTGACGAGCTCGTAGTGACCTTGAGCATACACTAGAAACTACGTTGAGGTAACGAACCTTTTCATAGCAAACTAGAACATAAGCTAGGCCTGCATTGAGGTGATGAGCCCTTTGTAGGGACTTGGAAACCATCTATTGTATGTGACTATTAGAATTGACGACCCTAGATGGATCAATGTTTGGGTTATGATATAAAGGGAGGTGCCTTAGCTTTCCAATCCTACTATATGAAAAAGGTCTAATAAGAACTCGATAATCACGCTCATGCACCGCATTGCATGTGCCTTTGGCGTTGGTGTTGAGTATAGAGGAAGGGGTGCATGCCGTGACCGTAAGAGGAAGATCGTAGAGGGAGTGCAGGCGAGAGTATGCATCATTAGTACATATCATTTTTTCATTAACCAGAGTACTTAGAGATGCTTGATTGTATTGCTTTATCATTACTGCTTGATTGAATTGATAACATGTTAAGCCTTATAGCTCCACTGAATTGATCACTCACACCCACGTTTTAAGACGGTGTTTTAAACACCAACCAAACTCTGTCTTAGCTGTATGTGATGGCAATGCTTATGACGCAGAGCCGGACTATTATGATAACGAGGAGGAGTTCTCCTATATACAACTCTCTAGCGGGTCTATGTAGACCTGGAGTTGTGCTGACAGGGCTATAGGGTTTTAGATAGAGAACATTACACTTTCTGATTTTGTACATTTTGGAATTAAACTTGTAATTATTTAACCTAATGACATACATACTCAGAGGGCTTGCTATTACTTTTGTACAGTTTATATTCATATCACAGTCTTCCACTAGCATACTTTAATTGCCTCTAGAGTATGATATGATGTTTTAGTATAATCTCATTCATGTTTAAGGCACAAATACGGATAACATTTAATCATCATTATTGGAACTCGGGAGTTGAGTCTATATGCTCGACCCCTGATTTTCAGGGCATTACAAGTTGGTATCTGTAAGCCCCGTATCCTAGACCGTACCGTTCCATAGGCTTCCGCGGTCCTTCCGGTCGAATTCCAGCAACCTTCGAACCTTAACCGGTATTTGCGTGCGACCCTGATCCTCATGCTGTTAATCCGAGTCGACTCAACTCAAGACTTGTACCTTAGCGACCGCGTCGTCGCCGCGGTTCCGATGCCGCGACTCGCGCGCCGAGGCGATACCCTGGTTAGGAGATGTGGGCCAGCGTTCAATGCGAGGAAAACGCCATGCATGCGAATTCCGAGGGAATCTCTATAAGGTGTCACATCAATCAATCAACCCCATCAATCCCATTATGTCAAGTACACATCACCTTTCACTTTTTCCCAAGCAAGCCCCAAAGTCAGAAAGTTCTTACACAAGCCTTACCTCTCTTTCAACTTTTGCCACAAAAGTCAAAAAGAAGCTCTTACACCCATCCCTCTCTCTCCCATCCATCACTCCATCACCCATCACTCCCTCTCTCTCTCTCTCTCCCTTACAAGTCTCTCTCTCATTTTCAAACTTTCCCAAGCAAAAAAAAATCCATACGTATGAGCCTCTCCCCATATCTCCCAAGCTACATGTGTGGCCCACCTTTCCATCCCTAGATCTCCCATCCTAGCCATCCATTTCTCATCTTCCTCCATCAAAGAGAACACAAGGAGCTAAGGAAGCCAAGGGAGAAAGAAGATCAAGTGGTGGGTGCTTTGATAGGGTAGTTTTTAATCTTTTTAAGATGGGCCAAGTGAAGCCAACTGATCAATGGTTTGGATCTCACTTTGGACCGTAAGATGTGGCCGATGGCCCACTTGGATCATCATGATCATTCCATGATGGGGCCATTCTCCATGGACCCCATCATGATGTTTATTTTCTTACATACTTAGGGTCATCTAGACCATCTATTTTAGTGGAGAAGGGATCTCCACCGTTGGATTTCGATTTCATGAACCCACATGTAATGGGACCCACTTTATGTATGATTTAGTGCAAGGGAGGGCCCATAGTGCCGGGGTCCCTCCATCACGCGGGTCTCACTCTCTATCTCTCTCCCTTTTATTTTCTTTTTATTTTTATTTTTTTTGTTATGATAATGAGGTTGTGTGGTCCACTTGAATGGACCCCACCACAAGGTATGTATCCCATCCAAATCACCTATAAGTGGGGCCCACTTTGCGTGTATTGTACCCACACCATCCATTAGTGGTGGCCCACATGAGCAGGCCCACCTTGCACGGCCAACAATCCAGCGTCTACGGACACTGGACGTTTTGTTGGAAAACACAAATGTCAGCTTGGTTCCAAGCCAATGGAGGAGGCCCGCTTATTTTGGCCCCACCTCGATGTATGTCTTCAATCCACGCCGTTCATTCCCCTCTCAACCTCATTTCAGGCGTTGACCCGAAGAATAGTGTCAACCCGAGGTCCTGGTGGGCCATACCATATCAAATGGTGGTTTTCACCATTAAAACCTCCCCTAATTGTTTATACACTGAAATATGCCCAATATTGGGCTTGTTTTGCTTGTCTTGGGCCGTGGAAGCCATTGAACAGAGCGGATTCTCTAAATGTGGACCCCACCTGTGAAAACCCCAGATGGATTGAAATAAAAAAAACATAACATCACAGCAGCTGCTGCTGCTGTGTCAGAAACGCAGTAGCGCTGCCTGCGCACCAACGCCAGTGGGCGGACGGATTGGAGGATGTACAGCCAAGCACGGCTATAGCCGTGGGCCCCACCTTGATGTTTATTTGTCATCTAATCCGTTCATATGGTGGGCCCTAAGGTTAGTGGACCACCCTCCAAATTTCAAGTCTATCCAAGACTCAGGTGGCCCACACCGTATGAAACTGTGGGATTGAACCTCTACCTTTGAAACCCTTTTGGGGTCCACAGAAGTTTAGGATCAATATGAAATTTATTTTTCCCACATCAATCCAGGTCTGCGTGACCTTCTCAACGGGTTGGATGGAAAGCAGACATTATGGTGGGCCCCACGTGGAGCCCACAGTGGTGTATATGTTATACTCCCACCGTCCAGGCGGACGGTGGCTGCAGTAGAGTATCCATAGGTGGTGAAATCCCACTACGGCGTGAGTGTGTGGGGGTGTGCGTGCGTGTGTGTATATATATATATATATATATATATATATATATTTATATATATATATATATATATATATATATATATAATATTATATTATATATAATATTGTATGTATTATATATATAAATTATATATTATATTATATCTGATATACTGGTGGTAGGAGGCCCATCTCAGCTTACTTGTGGCCCGTGGTCGAGGCCCACTTGATACGTATTTAAGGCCCATCTCAGCTTACTTGTGGCCTGTGGTCGAGGCCCACTTGATACGTATTTAAGGCCCACCATCCTGGACGGTGGGTGTGATCATGTGCATGCGTGTGTGTGTGTGTGTATATATATATATATATATATATATATAATATTGTATGTATTATATATATAAATTATATATTTATTATATCTGATATACTGGTGGTAGGAGGCCCATCTCAGCTTACTTGTGGCCCATGGTCGAGGCCCACTTGATACGTATTTAAGGCCCATCTCAGCTTACTTGTGGCCCGTGGTCGAGGCCCACTTGATACGTATTTAAGGCCCATCTCAGCTTACTTATGGCCCGTGGTCAAGGCCCACTTGATACGTATTTAAGGCCCATCTCAGCTTACTTGTGGCCCATGGTTGAGGCCCACTTTGATTTTTATGTAAGGCCCAATTGGCAAGGCCCATTTGATACCCATAAGGCCCATGAGATTAGGCCCATTTAATGCATTATAAGGCCCACGGGTTATGGTCCATTGCAATGTACATAAGGCCCATTGGTGTGGCCCATTGATGTGGCCCATTTGATGAATATGAGGCCCATATGATACGGCCCATTTGATGTATTGAAGGCCCAATGGGATATACCTAGGGTCCATTGCAATATGCAATCCCAACATGATTTATGTAATGATGTTTACGACGGGCTATGCCTTGGGAGCAATGGTGGTTTGACGTCCCAATTGCAAGTATAGTGTTAGTTAAATGTCCGCATTATGACTTCCCCTAGGGCCCATTGTTAGGCCCATACATGTAATGTGTAGGCCGTCTAGGCCCATATTCGTTATGAACATTATCCATCCCATAAACATGTTTAGTTCCATGATTCATGATCATATGCATCATACGTATGCTTGATATGAGAAATGACTGATCATAGCATATGCCTTTGGGCAGATTGTTTAGGGGCTCTCGTGCAGGGGGTGTTGCCCTACATGAGGGCACGATACATGCAGGATTGCTATATGACTGGATAGTGTGATTCATGCATTTGAATTGTGTGATATGGTTACTGTACGCCCTAGCGACATCAGGGCCGTAGCCTCCACAGACATATCATGGTTGGCAGGATTGGATACCGAAAATACTGTTCTACATGGGGTGCGATAGATATCCCTGGGTGAAAGTCCCTAAACCCTTATGGTACCAAGAGGTTGCTCCAACGTCTAGACTGAGTGGGTGCATGAGCGCTGAGTGCAGATTACCAGACGGTTACGCTTTCCACTGTGTCGTAGTCGGTTAGAAGGGGGTGCGGCCTTACCCGCCCGAGAGTAGGGGGCAATGCTATGCTGAGTCTGACCAGCTCGAGGAATGGGTCCGCTATTGACGAGCTAAGCCTGATATTGGCAAGCGGATAGTGAGGTCTTTTCCACTCACCTTATTGCGCGCAGTGGGGCGGCAATCTGGCTTGGAGTATACTAGACCTCGGTGATATTCCAGATTTGTGCCGTATTGACATGTGAACTTAGATGAGGGTTTGTATGCTTGAGTTGCATTTCGCATTTGCATGGTGAAAAGGCCTAGCTATATGTCCTAGAGGGGGGGTGAATAGGACAATACCAAATAAAACTTATAACAGCGGAATTAAAAAGAATATGATAGCCAAAATAAATCACAATGTAAGAAAGTAAAATAACCTCAAATTTCAGAGCTTAAGAGGTTGATGCAAATGTTGTTCTAAGGACAACCTTACACTAAAAACCAGAGTTTATGGTAGGACAACCTTATTTCTAGAAAGATCTTTGTATCAAATCTCAAACCGAAGAGGAATACAGAAATAAATACAAACTGAATTAAAAAAAATTGTAATCACAAATGTATTGTTCTAGGGACAGCCATACACCATAAAAATGGTAGGGCAACCTTGCTGGAACAACTTTTAAAGAAAATTGAATATCAAGCTGATAAAGGAATAGGAGAAAATAAATTCTAAACTATTACAAAATTCTCACAATGCTTGAATTAAATGATTACAACATTCACCACCATACATACATCCCACAAAAGAATAATTAAAGATCAGAAGTATAAATCATTCAACCAGAACACAAGGGATTATAGTGGTTCGCCTGTGTGTTCACCAACTGTTAAACAACAGCCACACAGAATGCTACTCCTGTCACGTCCCAAACTCGGAAAACGGGCTCACAAAATTTCCGATCGCCGAATCTAGTGCCGACAGCCTCCGTAGTGTCTCATTCTCGGATTCCGGCACTCTCATGCCAGATTCCGATCCTGGGATCTTACAAGGAGGATTTTCAGTAGAATTTTTTATTTTTTTTTTTTTTAATAGAGCATAACCATAAGCATAATCAAGTCACAAAACAACATCACCACATATCCACTATATCGAAAACTTTTAAGTACAATGCGTATGAAAGGGAAATACAAGGTGATCAAAAGCTTCAAAATAAACTGATGTGCACTCCTGCCTCAGCGCTTCTGCTGTCCAACACTACCTGCACGCAACGGTTGTGCATAAGCTTACAAAAGCTTAGAGGGTACTGTAAGTGTGTGTGCAAGGCCAGCACAAAGTGTACAATATCAGAGTAATGCGAAAATATGCGATAAGTCCATGAATGCTATCAGCTGTACCAACGCTATATGATGCAAGACATGAATGCTATCGGCCATACCAAGGCCATGCAATGCGAGGCCTATGTAGCCAAATGTCATATGCGAGATGCAAAGCAAGCATGTCAGTCCTCATCAAGTACACATATCAGTACAGTTCCTCTCTGGATATCACCGGGGTCTAATACACTTCACACTGACTGCCTCCTCCCTAACTGCACAGCCAAGCAAGTGGAAGAGACCACACTATCCGCCTGACCAGTAGTCTGCCAATACCTACCCGGCTCGTCGATAGCGGACTCATTTGTGAGCTGGTCAAACTCAGCCTAGCTTATAGCCCCCTCACTCGGGCGGATAAGGCCACACCCCCTTCCAACCGACCACGACACAGTGGGAGACGCGGCCTACTGGTATTCGGCACTCAGGCGCTCATGTATCCACTCGGTCTAGACGTTGGAGCATCTCCTGGTACCAAAAAGGTTCTGGGACTTTCACCCAAGGACATCCTAAGTGCCCACAGTGCTAGAACCAAGTATTTCCGGTATCCGATACGGCCATCCACGATGTGTCTGTGGAGCCACGGCCCTGATGTCGCTAGGGCGTGCAGTGATCATGACACACAATGCGAGATGCATGAGTCACACCGTACAATCATGCAGCAATCCTGCGCGTACCACGCGATCATGTGGAACACTCCGTCTCATAAGGAGTCCCGTAAATGTCTCAGCCCAACGGCTTATGCTATGATCAAACATTCCTCATCTCAAGCATACATATGATGCGTATGGGCATGAATCATGGAAGTGCACTAAGCATGTTATAAAGTAATGAACTATCAACAAGTATGGGCCTATCAATGGGCCTTAAGGAGAGTTACAATGCGGACATTTAACCAACATTGTACTTATAATGTGGACGTCAAACCAACATTGCTCCCAAGGCATGGCCCGCCATAAAATATTTACGCAAACCATAGGGAATCACACATTGCAATAGATCCTAAGGACATCCCGTTGGGCCTCGACCCATGGGCCTTGGATACATCAAATGGGCCGTATCACATGGGCCTTACATTCATCAAATGGGCCGCATTAATGGGCCCCCACCAACGGGCCTTATGTACGTTGCAATGGGCCATATCCCATGGGCCTTTGAAAACATCACAATGGGCCTCACATATATCAGGATGGGCCTCAACAACAGGCCACAAATACATCAAGGTGGGCCTCCTCAAATGGGCCTTAAATATGACAGGTGGGCCACATCGCATGGGCCATATGCATATCCAATGGGCCACACTCAAATACAAGTAGTGGTAATGATTTCCACCACTAAATTTCTAAGGCCCACCCTAATATTTATTCATCATCCAATCTAATTATAAGGCCTCACATACCTAAATTAAAAGGAAAAACCAATATCATATATGGTCCCAAACTTAGTAGACAAGGGTCTTAATGGTGGGCCTTCAAACCCATTACTTTCTATAATGTGGTCCACCTATTCCTAGATCTGTCTCATTTTTATTTTATTTTTCTCTCAGGCTTTAAAATGAGCTTCCAAGTGATTGGATGACTTGGATGCAACACATGCATCATGGACCATGGATCTGACTCATTCTTTAGCTCATGCTCAAAAATGAGCTTGCAAAATGGATTGACGGTTTGGAAGCAACATATGCATCATGGTGGGTCCCACCGTCCAGGTGTGGACGGTGTGGAAAAACACATATAGATCATGGTGGGGTCCACTGTCCAGAGAGTGAACAGTGTGGATACCCACATAAATCATGGTGGAGCTCACCGTCCACGGCAGTGGACGGCCTGGAGAGAACACATACACGGTGGATTCCACCCTCCCGTGCTGGGGACGGTGTGAATAAAATATATACATCACTGTGGGTCCCACGTGGGGCCCACCATAACGTTTACTTTCCATCCAACCTGTTGAAGAGGTCACGCAGACCTAGATTGAAGTGGAAAAACAAATTTCATATTGATCCTAAACTTCCGTGGGCCCAAAAATGGTTTCAATGGTAGAGAGTTCAATCCCACTGTTTCCTTTGATGTGGGCCAACTGAGCCTTGGAAGAGGCTGAAATTTGGAGGGGGCCCACTTCGAGCAGGGTCCCACCTAATGGACGGATTGGATGGAACATATACATCACTGTGGGGCCCACGGCTGGAGCCGTGGTTCCCTGCTAGCCGCCCGTCAAAGAACGCAGCAGCGTGCTGCCGCTGCTGCTGCTGTGTCAGTGGCAGCAGACGCTGCCCCTTCTTCTTTTTTTTTTTTTTTTTTGGAAAAACAGGTATTTTTGTGGTTTTTCACGTGTGGGGCCCGCTTCAAGGTAATCCACTCTAACCATCAGATTTCATAGTCCATAACAAGTTCATCAAGCCCAATATTGGACCTGTTTCAGCGTATAGAAAAATCTGGAGAACTTTAAACGGTGGAGATCACTGTTTTGAAAGGTATGGCCCGCCAGAAGCTTGGATTAGTTTCATCTTTTGGCTCAACGCCTAAAATAATCTCGAGAATAGAATGAACGGCGTGGATTGAACACTTACATCAAGGTGGGGCCTACATGAATGGCACACCCAATAAGCTTTGGAAAAGCTAATATTTGTGATTTCAAGTAACGTCCAGGGACGTCCCTGGACGTCCGGACATAACACGTGAATTGGGGTGGGCCATGCTTAGGCGGGCCATCACATGGTGGGGTGGTGTGGATCACATACACATGCAAGATGGCCTCACCCACAAATGGATTTGGGTCCAAACCATGCTTCATGGTGGGGTTCATTTAGGTGGACCATATGGCCATTCCATCACACACCAAGATAAATAAATAAAAAGAGAGGGAGAGAGAGAAAAAGGAGAGTGGGACACGCGTGATGGAGGGACCCCGGCACTATGGGCCCTCCATTTCAAGCATCCAATCGTACATCAAGTGGGTCCCATTGCATATGGGTCCACCAAATTGAAAATCAACGATGGAGATCCTTTCTCCACCAAAATAGAAGGTCTAGATGACCCTATTCATGCAAGAAAATAAACATCATGATGGGGTCCATGGAGAATGGCCCCATCATGGAATGATCTTAAGCATCAAGGTGGGCCATTGGCCACATCAAGGGTCCAAAGTGAGATCCATACCATTGATCGGTAGGCCTCACTTGGCCCATCGTAAGAACATGAAAATCTAGCCTATAGAAGCACCCACCGGTCGATCTTCTCGGTCCGTTGAAATGCCGATCTCCTTAGGCTTCACTTCAACGGTGGAAGATGGAAAATGAAAGGCTAGGATGGAAGATTTAGGATGGGAAAGTGGGCCACACACATGCACTCTCTCACATGGAGAAGCTTGGACGTGAGGTCTCTCCTTGGTTGCTTGGAGTTGAGTTGAGAAATGAGAAAGAGAGAGGGAGAGATGGGATGTAAAGAGAGAGAGTGATGGATGTGAGTGATGGGTGAGGTGATGTGTACTTGACTAGCATGGGTGTGTAAGAGAGAGGGTGAGAAAAGGTTGACTTTGGAGAGAGAAAGCATGGGTTGCTTGTACTTGACATGAGGTGATGGATGGGATTGATTGATGGGATTGATTTGACACATTGTAGAGATTCTCTTGGGATTGCAAACGCGTGGCGTTTTCTTCGAAATAAACGCCGGCTCACATCTTCCTGCCAGGGTATCGGATCGGTGCGAGAGACGCGGCGTTGGAACCGCGACGACGGTGCGGTCGCAATGGTACAAGTCTCGAATTAAACCGACTCAAATCTACAACATACGACTTAGGGTCGATCGTAACGTCGATTATACATCACAGGTTGCCGAAATTCGACATGAAGGATCGCGGGACTCGATGGAATAGAACGGAGTAGGATACGGGTCTTACAACTCCACTCCTAATATCCTCACACAAGGGATATTAGCGTTCACTAACAAAATAGGTTTTCCCAGGTTCACCCAAAACCTTTACAATTGTGTCTTTGTCTGTGGGCTTACACAATTAAAAAACCCCACTTCTGAGTTTTCCTGGCTCTCCTCAGATAACCAATACAACAAGATTTTTCTGGCAAATCTTGAAAGAAACCAAAACAGAAAGGAATTTACAATTAAATGTAAAATACCTGATTATCTCCTTCGTTGTAGTAGCCCGGTAGAACCAAATCAGAGTAGATGATTGAATGTCCAAGTTCAATATCCAGTACTCAATTACAATGGTTCTAATTCTAATAAATTTTAAATTAAACCAAATAGGGCTTGCCTTAATTGATTTTGATTCCAAAGAAAGGGAATAACAATTCCTCTTATCAAATTAGATTGGAATAGCAGAAACAAAATCAATTAAATAAAGCTAAGGAAAGAGAATATTAAATAAGCACACTTCACAGAATTATCTCTCAGAAGTTCGACGAAGATTGGCTTGAATGGATTAATTAATTCGATGATTTCTTTTGAGATTCGTGCACTATTTATAGGTGAGCAGATCGCGTCTTCGACTGGTTTAGGGAGCTCTTCGACTAGTCAAAGCAATAACAGATATTTGAAAAATCAGGCGCGATAAGCTTTGACCGTTCTACGACTGGTCAAAGGTCTCCTTCGGCTAGTCGTAGGTCACCTTCGACTGGTCGAAGGTCTCCTTTGACTGGTCGAAGAACCTGAAAAACATCACTGGATTTTGAGTCGAAGATTTTCGACTGGTCGAAGATGCAGTCGACACTGTTCCTTCGACTGGTCGAACAGATTCCTGGACTAGTCGAAGCCTAACAGATTTTATCCGAAATTTGTAACAAACTCACGACTGATCGAGGAATTTCTTAGACTGGTCGAAGCAACTCTAGGACTAGTCGAAGAACAGACCAAACTTATGTAAAATAAACATTCGATTTATGTATCCAAAGTGACCTACTTCTAAGGTCAACCTAAGGTCAGTCAAACCTCAACCATGAAGAAAGGACATTAAAACATTAGGAACTAGTGACCTTGAAGTATGAGCCTTGAAGTCTTGATGTAGTTCAATCTTGAAATCTTGATGTAGCTCAATCTTGAAAGTATCTTGAGTTCTTTACAAACTGCCTTGTACTCTTCTTGCAGTCTTGCAGCTTGAGTCTTGTCTTGTGAGTAGTTCTTGCATTCAAGATTGATCCTTATACTTGTGAGCTTTGCTTGTTGTGAGCTTAGCTTGTTCATGAATGTTGATCCTTGAGAGAGCTTCACTTATGCAAGTTATATATAACAGTCATTTTGGCACCACAAATTTGACAACAGGCAGGGATATAAACTATAGCACTTACAATCTCCCCCTTTGTCAAATTAGTGACAAAACACATAACCAAGATAAACATAAAGTAAAACAACTGGTTAAAGAGTTATGAACCAGGTCATATAAACTGGCTTACCTGCAAATCAATATTCAATATTCAATATTCAACATTCAACCAGTTTCATTCAACTAGTTCAAACATACTCTCAGTTTCATTCAACTAGTTCAAACATACTCCCCCTGAGTAACATAACCAACGCTACTCCTCTCACAATCACATCGTTAAGAACAAACCATTCTCCCCCTTTTTGTCACAATATGACAAAGGAAACAACAATAAAGGAGAACTAAATAAAGAGATATATGAGAGTAAACATGAGGAGTTATGAGAGTATAGTAAAACAGAGATAGAGATACTTAGCATAGCTTCACATAGAATAAATATCCAGCATAAAACATAGATAGTATCCAACTCAAAATCAGTCAACCAAGTGCTAAGTTATAAAGTTATTACAGACCAGAAGTTTCATATAAACTAGTCAGAACCAGAACCAGATGACGGAGCAGGAATAGAGGGATCAAGTTGGTGCATGCCTTTGTTCAATCGCCTAAGATATTTGCGCAAGAACTTGAATTGTAAATCATGAGCAACAGACATATTTTCCATCTTTACATTTATATTCTCAACTTTATCCTCTAATGCACTAAGACGAGCATCAACATCAGATGGTTCAAAATCTGGATCATTTGTTGAGTCAGAATCTAGTTCCTCAAAAATGTCATCCATGTTAATGTCATCACCAGCTTCTTTATGACCACCACCACCACCTTGTTCAGGAAGTAGATCCAGCTTCATCTTATTGATATTAGGATTGTTGAAGATTAGATGATGGATTGGTGCCTCATCAACCGGCATATCGACCAACATATGTGTAGCCAATACAGTCATTAAATAGGCAAAAGGAATGTCACTATGACCAGGATGGAGTCTAAACTGAAGAATGAAATGACAGATTAAGGATGGTAAACAAATCTAAGTACCATTGGAAATAGCATGGATAACACGAACCATAAACGAAGTCAAGTCTATTTTATTACCCGAACGAGGATACAAATTAGACACAAAGATTTTGTGGAGAATTCTATACTTGGGTAACAAATACCTTACGGGAAGCGCATTCCCTTTTTGTGTCCATTGAACATCCATGTTGCACAAGTCTCTAGTGAGCATGCATTTTTCAGACATTGAGGGTTTATCAAATAAGTTATGGATAAGAATACCCTCATCATTCACAGGAATGTCCATAAGGGCTGAAATTAAATGACGATCAATGTCAAAAGGCCCTTCTCTAGTAGATATTTTAAAAGTTAAATTATCCTATGAGAAAGCACTAATACATGTAAACATGGATTGGGCAAAGGACTGGTATGCAGGCCCACCCCAATGCAATAAGTTAACCCAACCTACAGCTTCAAGCATAGGAAGGATGTCAAAAGGTGCAATATGATTAACATCAATAGGATGTTCAACAATAACATTACGTAATCTAATGTCCCTAACATATGATGGATCATCATTGGGAACAAGAAGATGACGCTTAGAGATAATGGACGATCTGGAGGAAGAAGAAGGACCACGGGAAGTAGTTTTTCTACCTCTAGAAGCCATTTGCAACAAGGATATCAAGGAAATAAGAAGTTGCAAAGGATTGAGAAGTGGGTTTACACAAAACAGATTTTTTAAAATCCAAACCCCAAATCTCAATGAAATCCAAAATACAAAGCTTAAAGCTTGAAAAGTAAACAATCTAGACATAAATCTGCAAGAAAAATGTGATTTGGAACACTAACTTTGAAGAATATGAAAGATGGGTTCGACAAGTCGAAGCACGGCTCCTTAGAGAAGAAAAATGAAATGAGGAAGAAAGCAAAAATCTCCAAATTTTAAGAGATTCCTGAGATCTACAACAGGTCGTGGATATCTATGACCGGTCGAAGGTCGACTGGTCGAGTATACTCACGACTGGTCGAAGAATGATCAAAAATTCATATTTCTTACAAATTATACAAAAATTAGAATTCAATCTAGCAAATATATACACTATAATACAAGTAGGCATAAATAATCATTTTAAAATGCATATGCCAAGATCAAATTTCATCTTTTTGAACCTGCTTTTATTAAGAGGTTTTGTGAAAATGTCAGCTCGTTGATCTTCGGTAGGAATATATTCTAGAGATATAACTTTTTCTTCTACTAATTCCCTTATATAATGAAATCTAATGTCAATGTACTTAGTACGAGAATGCTGAATAGGATTTTTTGAAATATTTATCGCACTGGAATTATCACAATGTAATAACATAGAATCCTGTTTAATTCCATAATCACTTAGCATTCGTTGCATCCAAACAAGCTGTGTACATGCATTACCAGCTTCAGTTGTTGAAAGTGATATAGAATTTTGTTTCTTACTAAACTAGGAAACTAGACAATTTTCAATGTAAAAACAATCACCACCGGTTGATTTTCTATTATCTAGATTACCAGCCCGTACCCACCTAATTGGACACTGGTCTCAAGAGGATACCAGAGACCAAGATTTACAATACTTGCGACATATCTAATGATTCGCTTGACAGAGGAATCAAGTGAGATTCTTTTGGATCGATTGATATCTTGCGCAAATACCAACACTTAGAGAAATATCGGGTCTTCGTACTTAAATATAACAAACTACCAATCATACTCTGATAAAGTTTTGAGTCAACATTTTTACCATTAGAGTCTTTTGAGAGTTTCAGGGTAGTACTCATAGGAGTATCGAAATTCTTGCCATTCTCAAATCCAAATCTCTTGATTAGATTCAAAGCATACTTAGATTGAGAAATGAATATTCCTTCAGGTTGTTACTTTACTTGTAATCTAAGGAAATAAGTCAATTCCCCAACCATGCTCATTTCGAACTGTGATTTCATCAAATCTGCAAACTCAGTAGTCAAGTTAGTACAAGTTGATCCATAAATGATATCATCAACATAAATCTACACCATTAAGATATGATCATTATGTTTTTAACAAACAGAGTTTTATCAACAGATCCCATTTGAAAATTATGACTTAAAAGAAATTTCGTTAGTTTCTCATACCATGCCCTAAGTGCTTGTTTTAATCCATAAAGTGTCTTTTTAAGCCGATATACATAATCAGTATTTTTGGAATCTTCAAAACCCATTGGCTGTTTTACATAGATTCTTCATGTAAATCGCCATTTAGAAAAGCACTTTTCACATCCATATGATAGATCTTTATCTTTCTAAAACATGCAATGGATATAAATAGTCTGATAGATTCAAGACGTGCTACTGGTGCAAAAGTTTCATAGAAATCAATCCCTTCAATTTGAGTATAACCTTGTACCACTAGTCTAGCCTTGTTTCTAATTATATTTCCACACTCATCAGACTTATTTTTGAAAATTCATTTTGTTCCAATGATGCGTTTATCTTTAGGTCTTGGTACGAGATACCAAACATCATTTCTTACGAATTGGTTGAGTTCTTCTTGCATCGCAACAATCCAGTTCTCATCAGCAAGAGCTTCTTTTACGTTAGATGGTTCTATTTGGGATGTAAAACATACATAATTACATATATCCTCAACTTGTCTACGGGTGCGAACACCGGTGAGAGGGTTTCCAAGAATTTGTGTGGTTGGATGATCTTTAACAGTCCTCAACTCAGAATCAGTCTGATTTGATGAAGTGTCGGGTTTATCAATGATTAGTACTTCATCATTATCTGAATTAAAAATTAGCGTGTTTAAGTGATCATCAATGACAACATTAATGGATTCTTGAATCACACCAGTCCTTTTGTTCAGAACCCTATAAGCTCGACTGTTTAAGGAATATCCTAGAAAAATACCTTCATCACTCTTCGTATCGAATTTTTCCAAATTTTCACGATCACGTAAAATATAGCACTTGCTGCCAAAAACTTGAAAGTATTTAACAGTAGGCTTTTTATTGAACCACAATTCGTAAGCCGTGTTATTATTAGCTTTGCTAGTGTAAACTCGGTTAATAATATAGCAGGCTGTGTTGACTGCTTCAGCCCAAAGATTTTTAGAGAGCTTCATGCTATTCAACATGACATTAGCCATTTCTTGAAGCACCCTATTCTTTCTTTCTACAATTCCATTTTGTTGTGGAGTTTTGGGAGCAGAGAATTCATGTAATATTCCTTGGTCGGTACAGAACTTCTCAAAATTACTATTCTCAAATTCAGATCCATGATCACTACGAATTTTACTGATTTGAGAAGATTTTTCAGTTTGAATCCTTTTGAAAACTTTTCTTACTTCTTTAAGGATTTCAGATTTATCCCTTAAGAAGACTACCCAAGTGAATCTGGTAAAATCATCAACTATTACCAGGATATATTTTTTCCCACCACGACTTTCTGTTCTGGTAGGTCCTATTAGATCCATGTGGAGAAGTTCGAGTAGTCTTGATGTGGTATTTGAATTCACCTTTTTGTGTGAGTTCTTTGTTTGTTTGCCTATCTGGCACTCACCACATATTTTATCTAATTTCTGAAGTTTGGGTAAACCTCTTATAAGTTCTCGTTTGCTCAATCTATATAAATTTCGATAATGTACATGTCCAAGACATTTGTGCCATAAATCAGTCTCGTCTGTATGGACCATGTAACATGTTTGATTAGATGAGCTGGATTCGCTAATAATATAGCAATTTTCAGATGTTCTATGTCCAATTAATATTACAGAACCCTTATTGTTTAGTATCCCACAGCTTTGATTAGAAAACCGAACATTATGGTTATTATCACATATTTGAGATATACTAAGCAAGTTATGTTTTAAGCCTTCAACATATAAAATATTTTTAAACACAGGAAGATTAAAAAGTTGAACCGTACCTTGGCCTATAATCTTGCAGTTGCTACCATCACCAAATGTGACTGAACCATCAGTCATATCTTTCAGATCCGTGAATAAAGCTTTGTCACCTGTCATATGCCTGGAGCATCTACTGTCTAGGTACCACTTTGAATGACTTGATGCTTTGAAAGCAGTGTGAGTAACCAACCAGGTAACTTTAGGAACCCATTTCATAACTGTTTTGGGTTTAGGAATATAGTTGGTCTTCTTTTGTGTATATTTGTAGGAATGACCTATAGAGTTAGATTTTAAGAGCTCCTTGAGTAAATCAACTATCTTATCAGCTAGTGGATTTTGTTTCTGATTAAAGTTGACATGGCTACTTCTAGGTTTTTGAAAAGTTTTTGAATTTCTAGAAAAATCTTGATAAGTACTTTTCCCTTTTGAGTTTGAGGACACTCCTTTAACAAACATAGGAGGAGTATACTTTTGTTTAAGAGGTAGATTTTTATCACAGCCCAACCCGGATCGATCGCCACATTTTCTATATCTGGATAATAGTTTTTTTAACTTTGGATCACCTTGGGCATATTTTCATGTGTCCTTTAGACTCAGAAGAGAAGATACTTCAGTTTTAAGTTTCTCAATTTCAGATTTTAAATCAATAATTAGGGAGTTTTTGAATTTCAAATCGCATTTTGATTTTTCAAAACAATCTGAAATTTGTGATTTTTCTAAAACAAGCGATTCAAAACATTTTTTGAGTTTAGAAAACTTTTCTTTTTGAAGTTTAAGTTTGACAGCAATTTTACAACTTTCCTTATATAAGGCATTGTGAGCGTCTTGAAGATCATCTTCATTTTCACATTCACTACTCAGATTTTCTTCACTTGTTGAGTCATTATCTGAAAATGTGAATTTGGCTAGAGTCATAAGAGCTTTAACCTCATTGCCCGACTCAGTTTCAGAATCTTCCAATTCAGAAGAACCTTCAGAATCAGATGATTCATCCCATGTAGCCAACATACCCTTCTTCTTGGGTTTGTCCCTTTTAGGACATCTATTTGCTAAGTGCCCATATTCTTGACAATTGTAACATTGACTATCTTTCAAAGATTTTCGAGATTTAGGTCTAAACTTCTTTTTATCATTTGATTTTTGAAAATCAACCCTTTTTCTGCTTTTGAAAATCTTGTAAAATTTCTTAGCTAAAAAAGTCATATCATCTTCTGAATCAGAATTTTCTTCTGAATTACATTTAGAAGATTTTAGTGTGATAGATTTACCTTTAGGAGCTTTAAAGTTTAACTCGTAGGTTTGTATAGAACCAACTAGTTCTTCTACCCTCATATTATCCGTATCACGAAGTTCCTGGATCGCGGTTACTTTAGAATTGAACCGTTCAGGAAGTGAGCGTAATATTTTTGCACATACTTTACTTTCTGGGATTTCATCGCCAAGACCCCACATTGAGTTTACAATGTCATTCAATCTAGTGTAAAAGTCCATAAACATTTCATTTTCCTCCATATGAATTTCTTCAAATCTGGTTGTGAGGAGTTGGACTTTAGATTTTTTGACAATTATAGTACCCTCGTGTGTCATTTCCAATATATCCCAAGCTTGCTTTGCAGTATCACAGGAAATGATTCTTTTGAACTCATCCGGTGATAGTGCGCAAGTAATTGCATTTAGTGCTTTAGTATTTGCACTACTCTCACTTTTCAGAAGAGTGGTCTATTGGTAATATGGTGTGACTTTCATAGATTTTGAACCATCAACCCCAGTAATTTCCTTGATAAGAGGTTTCCATTTAGTTGCTGTGGCTTGCCACACATTTTCATCCATTGATTTGAGGAAGATCCTCATTCTGGCTTTCCAATAGGCATAGTTGGAGCCATCAAAGGGTGGAGGCCTAGTGACTGAAAGGCTATCAAAATTTGACATCTTAAATAGCTTAAATTGTTAACTCAGGAATTAAATCCAAGAATAAAAAAGAGCTATTAGGCTTTGATACCACTTGAAAAGGCCTAGCTATATGTCCTAGAGGGGGGGTGAATAGGACAATGCCAAATAAAACTTATAATAGCAGAATTAAAAAGAATATGATAGCCAAAATAAATCACAATGCAAGAAAGTAAAATAACCTCAAAATTCAGATCTTGAGAGGTTAATACAAATGTTGTTCTAAGGACAACCTTACACCAAAAATCAGAGTTTATGGTAGGACAACCTTATTTCTAGAAAGATCTTTGTATCAAATCTCAAACCGAAGAGGAATACAGAAATAAATACAAACTGAATTAAAATAAATTGTAATAACAAATGTATTGTTCTAGGGACAGTCATATACCATAAAAATGGCAGGGCAACCTTGCTGGAACAACTTTTAAAGGAAATTGAATATCAAGCTGATAAAGGAATAGTAGAAAATAAATTTTAAACTATTACAAAATTCTCACAATACTTGAATTAAATGATTACAACATTCACCACCATACTACATCCCACAAAAGAATAATTAAAGATCAGGAGTATAAATCCTTCAACCACTACACAAGGGATTATAGTGGTTCGACTGGGTGTTCACCAACTGTTAAACAACAGCCACATAGAATGCTACTCCACTCCTAATATCCTCACACAGGGGCTATTAGCGTTCATTAACAAAATAGGTTTTCCCAGGTTCACCCAAAACCTTTACAATTGTGTCTTTGTCTGTGGGCTTACACAATTAAAAAACCCCACTTCTGAGTTTTCCTGGCTCTCCTCAGATAACCAATACAACAAGATTTTTCTGGCAAATCTTGAAAGAAACCAAAACAGAAAGGAATTTACAATTAAATGTAAAATACCTGATTATCTCCTTCGTTGTAGCAGCCCAGTAGAACCAAATCAGAGTAGATGATTAAATGTCCAAGTTCATTGTCCAGTACTCAATTACAATGGTTCTAATTCTAATAGATTTTAAATTAAACCAAATAGGGCTTGCATTAATTGATTTTGATTCCAAAGAAAGGGAATAATAATTCCTCTTATTAAATTAGATTGGAATAGCAGAAACAAAATCAATTAAATAAAGCTAAGGAAAGAGAATATTAAATAAGCACACTTAGCTTAGATGGAGCACAGAATTATCTCTCAGAAGTTCGACAAAGATTGGCTTGAATGGATTAATTAATTCAATGATTTCTTCTGAGATTCGTGCACTATTTATAGGTGAGCAGATCGCGTCTTCGACTGGTCTAGGGAGCTCTTCGACTAGTCGAAGCAATAACAGATATTTGAAAAATCAGGCACGATAAGCTTTGACCGTTCTACGACTGGTCAAAGGTCTCCTTCGACTGGTCGAAGAACCTATAAAACGTGTCGAAGGTCTCCTTCGACTGGTCGAAGAACCTGAAAAACATCGCTGGATTTTGAGTCGAAGATTTTCGACTGGTCGAAGATGCAGTCGACACTGTTCCTTCGACTGGTCGAACAGATTCCTGGACTAGTCGAAGCCTAACAGATTTTATCCGAAATTTGTAACAAACTCACGACTGATCGAGGAATTTCTTAGACTGGTCGAAACAACTCTAGGACCAGTCGAAGAAGGCCTAGGACTAGTCGAAGAACAGACCAAACTTATGTAAAATAAACATTCGATTTATGTATCCAAAGTGACCTACTTCTAAGGTCAACCTAAGGTCAGTCAAACCTCAACCATGAAGGAAGGACATTGAAACATTAGGAACTAGTGACCTTGAAGTATGAGCCTTGAAGTCTTGATGTAGTTCAATCTTGAAATCTTGATGTAGCTCAATCTTGAAATCTTGATGTAGCTCAATCTTGAAAGTGTCTTGAGTTCTTTACAAACTGCCTTGTACTCTTCTTGCAGTCTTGCAGCTTGAGTCTTGTCTTGTGAGCAGTTCTTGCATTCAAGATTGATCCTTGTACTTGTGAGCTTTACTTGTTGTGAGCTTAGCTTGTTCAAGAATGTTGATCCTTGAGAAAGCTTCACTTATGCAAGTTATATATAACAGTGATTTTAGCACCACAATTTTGACAACAGACAGGGATATAAACTATAGCACTTACACATGGCCTTGGTATGGCCGACATCATTCTTTGCACCGCATGGCCTTGGTATGGCTAATGCTATTCCTAGCATTCATCAGCAGTTCCGCATTACTCTGATACTGCATGGCTGCATTACCACCTTAAGCATACACTTTCACTACCCTCTAAGCTTTCTATAAGCTTATGCACGACCGTTGCGTGCAGGTGACGTTGGATCGCAGCAGCGCTGAGGCTTGGGCGCGTGGCAGATCATTTTGGAGTTTTGTTCATCTTCATTGTATTTCCCTTATGCTCATTGTACTTATAAAGTTTTTAATTATAGTGAAAATGTAATGGAGTTTTTGGTTGTTGTTTGTGGGTTATGCCTTTGGTTATGCTTCTTACGAATCAAACTGATGTTAAAAATTCTCCTTGTAGCATCCCAGGATTGGAACCTAGCGAATGGGCACTGGGAGCTAAGATGGGGTTCTACAGAGGCTGTCGGCACCGGATTCGACGATCGAAAATTTTGTGAGCCCGGTTTCCGAGTTTGGGGCGTGACAGTATCAGATCATGATTTGGATTAAACTGAATCTGGGCTATGGTCACACGATGCACACTGACGTACTTTAACCTAGGAGGGAGCGATAAAATGTAAAAATAGCCATAGGATCCCCATTTTCGCTGATCGACGAAATTAATCAAAATTGACCCTTGGAATGGGGGCTCGTACGCATCTGAGATCATGCGTGGTGACCCCAGATCTTTTCTAAACCGTCAATCGATGGGTTTAGATGATAAATTGACAAGTTCCACACTCAAACAACCTGAAACGTGTGAATATGCGCGAGATAGGACTTGAAACGACTCAAACGGAATCAGGGGCCGAATCAGTATAATTCGAGGGGACCTAAAGTGGACCCTACATGTTTTTTAGCAACCACCGGGGGGGGCAGATGGCATCGCCCCTGGGGCAAGCCATCGCCGGGGAGTCCAGGGACTGACGATGGCATCGCTGGATCAGCGAGGCCTCGCTGGTCGGGCGAACCGGGCCTGTCGGTCCGACACGGGCTGGGTGGGCCGATGCCTGTGGGACGCTGTGGGGCCCATGAAATCACATGGGGCCTCCTTTGTTTCTTTCATTTGCTCCCCTCTACCCTCTTACATACGCCCAAGCTCTCCCTTTTCTCTAAAAACCCTTTTTTCCCCCTTAAATCTCCCTTCCATTCTCAAAATTTTATCTTTTTCCTTCATTTCATACACCCCTCTACCATTTTCATCAAAACCCACCTCCCATCTCTCTCTTTTCCTTTCATTTGAAGGCACAAACCCTTCTTTGTGTCCCAAAAACCTCAAGTCTAACAATCCCTTTTATCTCCCCTTTCCATTTCACTCTCATGGCTCCTTTTGAGCTTGTGGTGACAATTTTTTCAATTTCCATACTTCTTTCTCTCATGGGAAAGAAGAGGACTTCCACGGATGAATCCGGGCCTAGCCGCCCTACTCGTTCAAGGAGACCAAAAAGCGCCGCCGCGAGTACAAGCATCGATCAAGAGATAAGGACAAAGTGGGACCTCGATCCCCAGGCACCCCTCGAAAGAGCTTTACTAGCGGATCTGTCCCATGGAAGATTCAACAGCCGTATGGTCCTTTTTGAAGCACACATGGACAAAAAGCTCTTTGGGAAATATCTGGTGATGGACCGCCTGGTGGATGTCGGGTGGGGTCCCATATTTAAGGGAAAGTCTCGTGTAAATGTGGGCACTGTACGAGCCTTCTATGCCCATATTCGAGAGCCGACATTAGAGCCTTTACAATTCAAAATCCCCGTGGGAAGGCAGGAAGCCACAGTTGATGTGGGCTTAATAACCCGACTCCTGGGAATGCCTACTTGGCGAAGTCCATGCTAGTGAGAAGAGTCTTCGAAGTGCACATGAAAGGGATTGTCGCATGCAATTCCTTTGTAGCCAACTGCCCCAATGGAATCCAAACAATAGTCTCCTGGCATCCAATATGACAGATGACTTTCGACTGCTCCACCACATCTTCACGTACAACGTGTACCCCAGGTGGAGCAATCGTAGCGAGTACACGCACCTGATGGTAGACTTTCTGTACCGAGTTGGGCAGGGAGAGAAGCTGTGCGTGCCTACGTTACTGCTACAAATAGTGTAGACTGCTCGCTCTTCTAAAATGTCTATTTTGCTCCCCTTCGGTCAACTTATATGCAAGCTTGCACGTGAAATCACCTACAGACTTGGCGCAGAACTTCCTGTGCCAATCCATTTCATTAATGACACCACTCTCAACAACATGGAGATTGGCCCACGACAGCATCAGGCCAACTCGATGAGAGTGAGTATGAGATGGAAAGCGAAGAAAAAGAGAGTGATGAAGAGGGCGAAGATGAGATAAGGGAGGAAGGAGAGCAGGGAGAAGAAGAGGAGGCCCAGGACACTGATGAGGGCTCTCCTCCTACTGTACACGAGTGTGACAGTGATCGCGCTACATCTGAAGCCCACTGGGCTCGAATCGAGGAGGGTCAAGCCGCCCTGCGACTAGAGATCAGGCAAGTCCAGGCTAAATTTGGATAAACTCGAGCCAAGCTTGAAGAGAACGAGACCTTCATGAAATAAAAATTCAAGAAAATGTCTCGCACCTTGAAGGTTATCCTGTGTTGTATGCAGGATAAGGGTGCACCTCCTTCATCACCTAATTCAGACGACTAGTCATGCTCGCAGTCGTCTTCTTTTAGTTTGCTTTGTTGCTTGCTTCCTGATTTCTATGTCTTAGCCTTAATGGGCTTAGTAGTAGAGTCGGTTGATGGTGTGTTGTATTTAAGGTTTTGATTAGATTAGCTCACATGCATTTTTCGGTTATGATTCATGTAAAATTATATCTCATGTATGGTGACAAATTTTATTTAATGAAACACACGTGACTCCTTCTGTTATGGACTGCATAGAATGCTTGAAGAATTGAGTGTTATATGTTAAATCTCACGGGTTGCACCCTATGATGTATTTAGAGAATGCCACCTAAGAGCACGCCAGTAGTCCAGGAGTTTAAGGACATGTTTAGGACAATTCCTGGATTACTCCTTAGCGTGAGATCGATTTTACAATTGATCTTGTGCCTGGTGCGACACCCATTTCATTACCGACGTATTTCATGCCTCCATGCGAGATGGAGGAATTGAGGAAACAGATCAACAATCTGTTCGATGCAGGATTCATGCGACCTAACATGTCTCCGTGGGGAGCACCTGTGTTGTTTGTGAAGAAGAAGGATGGTTCACTACGACTGTGTATTGATTATCACAGGTTAAACCAAGCGATGGTAGAGAATAAGTATCATTTGCCCAAGATAGATGATCTGTTCGATTAATTGAAGGGGGCACATTTTTTTTGAAGATCGACTTGCAGTCAGGGTATCATCAGTTGTGCGTCAGGAATGAGGATGTGTAGAAGACAGCTTTCAGGACCAGTTTTAGGCACTATGAGTTTCTCGTTATGCCGTTCGGCCTTACGAATACACCGGCCGTGTTCATGGACTTGATGAACAGGGTGTTTCAGCCGTTTCTTTTCCGATTCGTCATCGTGTTTATTGATGACATCCTGATATACTCTAAGAGTCAGGAAGATCATGAGGAGGACCTGCGAACAGTCTTTGATACTCTCAGGAAGAACCAGTTGTTTGCACAGTACAAGAAGTGTGACTTCTGGAAAGAAAAAGTTAAGTTCCTGGGACATGGTGTCCAAGAAGGGATAGTTGTGGACCTTGCTAAGGTAGCCGCAGTTCAGGACTAGGAGCAACCCAGTTTGGTTACCGAGGTGAGGAGTTTTCTTGGTCTAGCAGGCTACTATTGTCGATTCATTAGGGACTTTTCCAAGATTGTCAGGCCGTTATCACAGCTGACTCGGAAGGATCTTAAGTTTGCCTGAAATAAGAAGGCAGAAGCAACGTTTCATAAGTTAAAAGACAAGTTGACGTCTGCCCCTGTGCTAGTATTACTAAAGAAAGGGGTCAAGTATACAATATATACCGACACGTCTCCTTTTGGTTAGGGTTGTGTCCTTATGCAGAAGTCAGGGTTATTGCCTACGCATCGCGGCAGTTGAGAAAACACGTGGAAAATTACCCCACGCATGACCTGGAGTTAGCAACCGCATCTTTGCATTAAGGCTCTGGAGACATTACCTATATGGAAAAGAGTTTGAGCTCTTTTACAACCACAAGAGCCTCAGGTACATATTCACGTAGACGGACTTGAATATGAGACAGCGGCGGTGGATGAAAACCTTGAAGGACTTTAAGTTCGAGGTCTCCTACCATCCTGGTAAGGCCAACCTTGTCGCAGACGCGTTGACCACAAGATGACGATAGCATTTGTGGCTTCGCTAATGATAACAAAATGGGATATGATAGAGTTTGTGAGAGACTTTGAGTATAGACTTATGGTAGAGGAGTCGTTCGAGAGCATCGCACATATTTGGGTACAGCCACTCATTGATGATAGGATTATTGCGGCTCAGGCAGATGATGAGCTATTAGTGAAGATAAGAGAGCAGGTTAGTGCAGATGAGGACTCAGAATGGAGAGTTGGCATGGATGGGGGTTTACGTTATCGTGGCCGCCTATGCGTCTCAAATCTTCATGATTTTAGGAAGGAAGTTCTCGAGGCTGCTCACAATTCGAGGATGGCAATGCATCCTGGCAGTACGAAAATGTACTACGACATGAAGCGATCGTACTGGTGGGACAACATGAAGGCCCACATAGCAGAGTATATATCACGTTGTCTCACATGCCAGCAGGTCAAGGCCGAATATCGCCGACCTCCTAGTTTACTTCAGCCCGTGGCCATAGCTGAACGGAAATGGAATTTTATTTCCATGGATTTCATCTCAGGGCTGCTAAAGACAAGGAAGGGACATGATTCTATATGGGTGATCGTAGACTAATTGACGAAATCGGCCTATTTTCTCCTTATCAGAGTTTTGAACTTTGCAGACGAGTTGGCCAGGTTGTACATCAAGGAGATTGTGCGTCTACAAGGAGTTCCTCTAGAGATCATGTCGGACTAAGACATTCGATTCACATCTATCTTCTGGACTCGTATCTAGGAAGCAGTGGGTGTGAAACTGAAGTTCAGTACTGCGTTCCACCCACAGACTGATGGGCAAACGGAACGACTAAATCAGGTGTTGAAAGATATGCTGCGAGCTTATGTTCTGGATTTCAAGGACAGTTGGGATGACTGTCTTCCTTATGCAGAGTTCGCGTATAACAACAGTTTTTAGGCGAGTATCTGTATGGCCCCCTATAAGTCCTTGTAAGGGTGCCCCTGTCGGGTACCGCATTGCTGGCAAAGGTTGGCGAGAAGAACTTGATTGGCCCCTAGTTAGTACAGGCGACCTCAAAGAAGATCAACTGTCAGGCCCCAAACTCGAAAATCGGGCTCACAAAATTCTCAATCGTCGAATCCGACGCCAACAGCCTCCGTAATACCCCATTCTCGACTCCCGGCACCCATACATCAGGTTCCAATCCTGGGATACTACAAGGAGGATTTATAATCATCAGTCTGATTCATAATGAGCATAACCAAAAGCATAACCCACAAACAATAACCACAAGAACACCATCAAAAAATTCACTATGTTCAAAAACTTTTAAGTATAATGCATCTGAAGGGAATACAAGATAATGCAAAAGATAGAAACTCCAGAAGCTCGTCTGCATGCTCCTACTACTACTATGCTACGGCTGTGTCCTGACGTCACCTGCACGCATCAATCGTGCATAAGCTTATAGAAAGTTTAGAGGGTGGTGTAAGTATGTGCTCAATATAAGCGTGCTCAAAATGCAAGGTCAGAGTAATGTGGAATCATGGTGATGAGTACTTGAATGCAATTAGTCGTACTAAGGCTATGCGGTGCAAGATATGAATATAATCGGCCATAACATGGCCATGCGATGCGAGATGCAACTCAAGCATGCCAATCCTCATCATGTATCAGTACAGTTCTCATTCTGGATAATCACCGGGGTTCAATACACTCCAAATGGCACTGTCGCTCTCCTAGCCGCACAGTCCAAGTGAGTGTAAGAAACCTCACTATCCGCCTAGCCAATAGTCTGTCAATACCTATCCGGCACGTCGATAGCGGAACCATTCACGAGCTGGTCAAACTCAGCCTAGTATTGCCCCCTACCCTCAGGCGAGTAAGGCCACACCCCTTTCCAACCGACCATGACACAGTGAGAGATATGGCCTCCTGGTATTCGGCCCTCGTGCGCTCATATATCCACTCGGTCTCGACATTGGAGTTATCCTCTGGTACCATTGGGTTTAGAGATTTTCACCTAAGGCATCTATGGCGCCCCGATGCTTAGTAACAATATTTTTGGTATCTAATCTAGCCACCCACGATGTGTCTGTGGAGGCTATGGCCCTGATGTCATTAGGGCATACAGTAATCACAATCACACTAATGCAAGTGCATGAGTCATACTATCAGACATGCAACAATCATGCACGTACTGAGCGCTCATGTGTGGCAACTCCACCTATCAGGGAGCCCATAAACGATCTGCCCGAAGGCATCTGTTATGATCAGTCACTTCTTATATCAGGCATGCATATGATGCGTATAATTATGAATCACGAATCTATACTATACATGTTATGTGGTGATGGGCTCTGATCAAAATGAAGATGGGCCTAGACGGCTTACATGCTACAGGTATGGGCCTATTAATGGCCCTAGGGAGAGAGTGATAATGCGGTCATTTAAACAACATCATCATTACAATGTGGACATTAAACCATCATTACCCCCAAGGTATGGCCCGCTATAAAATCAACACATATACCGTGGTGGAATCACACTACAATAGGCCTTATGTACATCATATTGGGCCTCGAACCATGGGCCCAAATACATCAAATGGGCCTCAAACCATAAACTCATATGTCTCAAGTGGCCTTAGTGGACAAGCCACAAATACATCAAATTGGGCCTAATCACATGAGCCTTGCATACATCACAATGGGCCTCATAATATGGGCCTTATACAATTTAAGGTGGGCCTCAACAAGGTCTACTATTACATCAAAATGGGCTTCAACAATGGGCCTTAAATTATCTCCAAAATGGTTAGACGGTTTCGATGAAACACATGCATCATGATGGAGCCCACACTAATGGAGGATGTGGATTACAATGCATACGTAAGTGGGTCCCATGTGGGGCCTACCATAATGTTTATTTTCCATCTAACCCATTGATAAGGTCACTTAGACCTGGGGCCCACAGTAATGTTTATTTGCCACACAACCTGTTCGAAGGGTCACGTGGACCTGGGGGCCTACTGTACTATTTATTTGCCATCCCACAGTTCATAAGGTCACGTGGACCTAGGTGGGGCATGGGGCCCACCGTAACGTTTATTTGCCATGCAACCCATTGACAGGGTCACACGGTCAGGTCAGGGAGCCCACTGTAATATATTTATTATTATTACTTTTATCACGTGGACAGGGAGCCCACCGTGATGTGGTTCACAAATCCATCCCACTCATTAGGTGCGTCCCACTTGACTAACGGTTCAGCCGCATCCAAATTTCAGCTAGGCCCCACCAAGTGTTTTTATATGTTTAGCCATGTTTTCACATGATTTTAAATGGCGTGGCCCACCTAAGTTCCGTATACAGCTGATTTTTGGTAGGGGGCCACTGCCCTAAGGGCCCTCCCAATGCACGGCGTTGATGTTCGAACGCATCACGATGGGGCCGACAGCTGGGGTCGTGAGGCCCAGCTCGTCTGTCCACCCGCCCATGCAGCCGCAGGCAGTGCCTGCGTCTTCTGACAGCAACACTGCTACTATTTTTTTAAAAAAAATGAAAATCCATGGTTTTTGGTAGGTGGGGCCCACCTCGGACGAATCCAACCCAGCCATTGGTCCCTGTGGCTCGATACAATCCCATCGAGTCCAATATTGAGTGGTTTTTTATATACAGGAGCATCAGGGAGTATATCAATGGTAGGAATACTGTTTCCTATACCATGGCCTGCCAGGAAACCAGATCAGTCTCATTTTTCAGCTCAACACCTAAAATGATCTGAGGAAGAGGTCGGATGGCTTGGATTAAATATATACATCAAGGTGGGGCCTACGTAAGTAGCCCACCTAAAAAGCCCCCCTTTTTTTGTTAGCTTGAAAGTATACACCCTGTCAGTACACGCAATCGTGTTAGCCACCCCTGCCCAGCGTCCAGAGATGCTGGACGGCTACAGCATCATGGTGGGTCCCACATACACGTGGCCCACCTGCATGTATATACATATATATAATACATATTTTATATTATATATAACATATATATATATTATATTATATATATCATATATATATTATATATAATATATAGAAATAATGGTGTATTGGGTCCATCTAAACAATGGATGGTGTGGATCATCACCTGTAATAGGGTGGGTCATACCGTCTGATGTTGATGGATGGGGTAGATATAACACATTTTGGTGGGATCCATACCATCATAATGGAAAGAGAGAGAGAGAGAGAGAGAGAGAGAGACAAGAGAGATGGTGATGGACAGGAGGGGCCCCGCCACTATGGGCCCTCCATTGATACAACACATGCATCAAGTGGGTCCCATAACAAGTGGACCTTAAATTTTGAAATTAACAGTGGATCACCCACCTATCGGTCCCTCCTTGCTCCCTTAGGCTCCTAAGCTCCTTGCCTTCAACTTTAATGGAGGTTGATGGACTTTTGATGGTGAGGATGAGAGTTGAGAGGGTGGGCCACACTTGGCTTTGGGGAGAGTTGGAGAGGCTTGGACGTTGGAATTTTGGGTTGCTTTGGGGAGATTGAGAAATGAGAGAGAGGGAGTTAAGTGATGGGAATAATTAGATGGGGTGATGTAAGGAAGGGTATGGGTTGGGTTGAAAATTTGTAAAAGTGGTATGGGTGAGTTTGAAAATTGTAAAAGGGATGGTGAGGTGGAGAGAGAGAGTGGACTTTTGAAAAAAGTAGGGATGGGTTGTTGTACTTGAGGTATGGTTATACTTGACATTGATTGATTGATTGATTGATGGGACATATCGTAGGGATTTCCTCGATAATCACAATGCGCGGCGTTTCTTCGGAACGAACGCAGGCCCACATCTCCTGGCTTGGGTATCGGTTCGGTATGCAAGTTACAGCGTTGGAACCGCAGCTATGGTGCATCGCTATGATACAAGTTTTGGTTCGAACTGACTTCGGTATGTGGGACCCGGCTTAGGATTACGCGCAAATGTCGGATATGGTGCGAAGGTTGCCGGAATTTGACCGGAAGGACCGCGGAAGCTAATGGAATGGTACGGATTAGGACACGGGTCTTACATCAACATTATCAGGTGTCAACTTCTGACAGCACAGAGCAGACAGAAGAGCTACGTCGATATGAGGCGGCGACAGCTAGAGTTCGAGGTTGGGGACCATGTGTTCTTGAAGGTTTCCCCAATAAAGGGAGTCCTTCGGTTTGGAAAGAAGGGGAAGCTCACGCCCAGAATCATTAGCTCATTCCAAATCCTAGACCGAGTGGGTGTGGTGGCGTACTGCTTTGCTTTTCCCACACCACTCGTAGGCATGCATAACGTATTTCATGTATCTATGCTGAAGAAATACGTTCCTGATCCTTCCCACATTATCAAGTGGGAGCAGGTGTAGTTGAGTGAGGATACTACTTATATACTATGACCAACATGTGTTTTAGATAGGAAGGAGCAGGTGTTGTGCAGTAAGGTGATTCCACTTGTGAAGGTTCTATGGACGCATCACACTGAGGAAGAGGCTACTTGGGAAACAGAAGCCGAAGTCTGAAAGAACTACCCTCAGATTCTCCAGGAGTACAAAAAGGTACTAATTTTGGGATAAAATTTTTCTTTAAGGGGGGTAAATCGTAACATCTCAGAAAAATCCATATAAAGACCGAGTACTACCTCAGGCAAATATCACTAAAGACCAAATCCTTTAAAAATTAGACGAGAATTAACTAAGTGCTAAACTAGGTTACCTGTGAAATTAGCACTAATTACTTTAAATATGAAGTGCAAGACCCAAAACTTGTGGAATCATTAATGCTATATTACCCTAAAATCCAGGATCAATCTCTAAACCCGTTTGCTCTTGGGAGCACACCGAAACTCTGTATTGGACTTGTACCGTACATCAAAAGTCCGATTACCCCAAAACTATACGGTTATGACCGCATTACTAGACTTGACAACAACCTCGAAAATCAAGTCCTAATAGTACCCACAAAAGCACAATTTGAGCCCGGAGTGAAGTGTGTGAGAAATGCGAATATCTTTATGAAATGAACTGAAACTTAAGTGAATTGAGTCGTTCACTTACAAGCCAAATCTAAGGATTCAAACCATTGAAATCTGACCCAATTACACCCTCGAATCAGAAAAAATTTCCAACACATGTCAGGGTACTTGTGGCCCTGATCGAGTACCGATGACCGTCGAACTGAAACTGGTCCTCTGCAGTCGATCTATAAATCTGATCAGACCGAAAACTAAGCTCGACCTAGATCCAACGTCAGGAAGCTTAAGTCCGACCGCATGTGGAAAAGGGGCCTCCAGAACAGCTCTGTTGGACCAAAATAACCAACTTTTGGCTATAACCTAAGTATACCATGGCCTTAGGGCCATTCCCATCAGTTCTGGGCCTATATAAGTACCTTAAACCCTCTCTCTCTCATTCCATAGGAATTTACAACCCTAGGAAAGAGAAGAGAGAGAAAAGAGAAGAAGAAAGTGAGGAGAAGAGAGAGAGTGTTGGAGTTTGTTCCTGGAATTCTTCTCTGCCACTCCACGCACTTAACCATCGCTACCGTGTCGCTATACCGAAAATCCTGATTCCATTTCAGGTAAGAAATCCTAAACTTAACCTATTTTAGGGTTTCAAATAGAGTAAAGGATAAAATAGCTAATCTATTACATACTGTAGGTTGCAGTTGTGCCATAAACGATGAGTTAGAGAACGAACTGAGTTCGTTACAAGTCTACCGGTGAAAGGTGCGGACTATAAATGTTTAGGTTATTATGGTTTTCAAGGCTTTCAATTTCAGTTAATGATTTATGATTAACTTGAGTACTATCACGTATGCGTAGTTAGGATGTTTCAATATATTACACATTTATGTAGGTTAGGCTATTTCGAATGCATTCTAAGTGTTTGTTAAAATATTTAAATGAATATGAAATTATGATTTATGCTTGATATGATTATTGATTGCTAATACATGATCGTTGTGCGTGTGGAAACTCCTATGTAAGAGGATTTGCTATAACACGTGTTTTAACTGATTTATTACATGTATGTAATATGTGTAGACTAAGTGTTTGATAAAATGCCTGAATGAGAAAATGTTGGTTTAAATGTATGTAATGAGGGTGTTGAGATAGAATTCTCAATCCCCTTAACTATGGTTATAGTATCCTTTATATAACTTATCTTACTACTATGTGTTGCATGGATGAAATGTCTGTGTATGGTAATATGTGCAGTATGTGTTTGTTAAATTTCTTAAGTAGGATTTAAATTTGATTTCAGTTGTCATATGTTATTTTAGATTACTATATGTAAATACTATTGTTTGGAATGTAATTGGGGCTACGATGTAGCCTAGGCAATCAGTAATTGTCTGTGAACGGTGGTTGAATTGCTTAACCATGACAGACACGCCCGATGAATCTGAGTTGTACGGTGCTTGTCGGTAGTGATTAGGCCACGTAGAGTGCTTACGCGCTCCATGTCGATCGTTTCGACGTATGCTCGTACCAGTCGAGCTTGTCAAGCAACTTGATTGACTCGATGTATGTTCACCATGTATAAATACTACTGTTTGAATCTAGGTACCAACTTACCAGTGCCAAACTCATTTAACCTTGGTACCTCAATCCACTAAGACTCATGAGCTGGGTATGGTGGTATGGGACACCGTGGTCGAGCTATCAGCTTACGCTGTGGAGACGAGCCTCCCCATAGTGTCCAGTAAGCAAACCAACTCGTGAGCCAAATACGGTGGTATGAGACTGTATTCGAGCTGTCGGCCTATGATCAGGTGATGAACTCGTAGTGACCTCGAGCATACACTAGAAACTACGTTGAGGTGACGAGCCTTTCCATAGTAAACTAGAGTATAAGCTAGCCCTGCATTGAGGTGACGAGCCCTTTGTCGCGACCTGAAAACCATCTATCGTATGTGACTACTAGGATTGACGACCCTAGATGGATCAATGTTTGGGTTATGATATAAAGGGAGATGCCTTAACTTTCCATTCTTACTGTATGAAAAGGTCTAATAAGAACTCGGTAATCACGCTCATGCACCGTATTACATGTGCCTTTGGCGTTGGTGTTGAGCATAGAGGAAGGGGTGCATGCCGCGACCATAAGAGGAAGATCACAGAGAGAGTGCAAGCGAGAGCATGCATCATTAATACATATCATTTTTGCATTAACCAGAGTACTTAGGGATGCTTGATTGTATTGCTTTATCATTACTACTTGATTGAATTGATAACATGTTAACATTTGCCTTATAACTCCACTGAGTTGATCACTCACTCCCACGTTCTGGGACGGTGTTTTAAACACCAACCAGACTTTATCTTAGCAGCAGGTGATGACAATGCTTATGAGGCAGAGCCGGACTATTATGACGACGAGGAGGAGTTCTCCTATATGCAACTCTCTAGCGGGTCTATGTAGACCTGGAGTTACTCTGACGGGGCTATAGGCTTTTGGATAAAGAACATTACACTTTCTGATTTTATATATTTTTGAATTAAACTTGTAATTATTTAACCTAGTGACATTCATACTCTGAGAGCTTGCTATTACTTTTGTACAGTTTATATTCACATCACAATC
Organism: Magnolia sinica; assembly: GCF_029962835.1. Classification (NCBI taxonomy): domain Eukaryota; kingdom Viridiplantae; phylum Streptophyta; class Magnoliopsida; order Magnoliales; family Magnoliaceae; genus Magnolia; species Magnolia sinica. Next base: position 26,777,384 of record NC_080581.1, read on the forward strand.
TTCCGCTAGCATAGTTTAATTACCTCTGGAGTATGATATGCTGTTTTGGTATAATCTCATTCATGTTTAAGGCACTCATACAGATAACATTTAATCAACATTATCTATATTGCATAAGTGATACGTTAGAACTCGGGAGTTGAGTCTATGCTCAACCCCCGATTTTCAGAGCGTTTCATCAAGTCTCTCTCGATGTTATTGAAGTTTAAATATCGATGACATAGAGGCTAGTCTTGATTGCTCGAACTTTTTAGTTGATTTTCCTTTGAAGCTTGCTAGACACAGACTTGTCCAGATTCGATGTCATCGAACCTTGCTAGATGTCATCGAAATTTGAATTTCGATGACATCGAAGCTCATTCGATTCCTCGAGCAAAGTAAGAATATTTTCCAAGAAGTTTTACTGAACAATAGTCTAAGTTTTTCGATGACATCGACTCGCCTTCGATGTCATCGATTACTGATGTTCGATGTTATTGAAGGTATGTTCGATTCATCGAATATTTTGTCTAAATATTATGTGGTTGCTGGATATAAAAGGTGTCATTTCGATGTCATCGAACATGAGTGTTCAATGTTATCGACGTAAGCTCAATGTCATCGAACTAAGCAAAAAACTTAGAAAATTTTCTTGTTTAAAAACAAGTTTTTAGACTTTTAACTCTTATGTTGTTTTAAGGTTTTTAAGGATTTATTTACTTAGGTGTTTTAGGACATAGGATGTGAGGCTTAATTTACCTTTAACGATCTTGAAACACACATCCGGTTGAGGCAGTAGCTTGTATGATTTTCATATGGGGCTCACTTGACTCACCGACTCAACCCTTACGCTAATTGACAAACCAGGGCACTTTCAAAGTGGGCCACACAATAAGAATCAGTGGGGATTTAATGAATAGAGTAGATCTAATGGGCCGTCGATGGGTGCCACACTATAGCCCAAAATTGTTTAAATCTCCAGACCACTGATTTGATGGGTGTTGCCATGCATTGTTAATGGCACAAAAGTGAGTCAGATCCGAAGCTCAAGTGGGCTAAAAAATGACATGAACAAGAAGATTAAACACCCACTATTGAAACACTCATGGGACATGGAATGTTTGTGAGAAATCCACCCGATCCATCTGTTTTGCCAGCTCATTTTATAGCAACCCAACAATGAGGCCAATATTAATCTCAAGTGGGGCACACTTAAGGGAACAGTGTGATTGAAAGCTCACCATTGAAACATCTCAGGGCCATCTTACGGCTCACTTTGGCCTTTGGATCTCCCTCATTTCTCTTAGCTTTACTATTTTCACTTGAAGTTGAAGGCAAGAATCAAGGATTCAAGATCAAGAAGCAAGACAATAAGAAGAATCACTCTACTATTCACTCTGTCTCTTTCTCTCTTATTAATCTATTCTCATATTCTAATTTTAAATTCTAATATCTATTCTAACTTGTGTGATCTATTCTTAATTTCTTTCATTAGAATTATCATTTATCAAAAGTCAGGACTCAAAACTCAACTCAATAGACTCAACAACTCAAGAGTCAAGTCAAGTGGCAAGCACACTCAGAGTTGAGACTCAAGTCAACCAACAAGATCTTTTATTTTGTTTCATCGTAATTTCTAAATTGTAAATTTGTAATTGTAGTTTCCAGTTTTTAATTTCTAATTATAGGTTCTAGTTTCAAGTTTTTAGATACTAGTTTCATTTTTCAAGTTTTAAGTTTTTATTTTTTTTAGTTTTTAGTTTCTTTGTTTGTTTATAGTTTCTTATTTGTTTCAATTTCAAGACTTTCAAGTAATTAAGTTTCAACTTTCAAGTTCAAGACTTCATGACTCTCTCTCTCTCTCTCTCTCTCTCTCTCTCTCTCCTATTTTACAATTGTAACTCCACAACCATGCCAGTGACACTCTCTCCCCCTCTATTTAAGTATTTACTTTATTTAGTAACTAATATCCAATTTGATATTTACTATTTAGGAGTTACTTAGTACTTAATACTTACCGTACTAATACTTAGTAGTGCATACTATTTAGTTTAGTACTTAGACTCTAAGACTAATACACACTTACTCATACACTAGCATACTACATCAATACTCCTCTACCCTACTACATAGTGTCATCATGTCTTCTTCCCAATCTTTTACTTTGAAGCCAAAGTCAAACAACCTAAGTTGGAAGTATAGGCATTATCGAAGTGTCGGTGAAAAGTTCTAAGTAGTGTGGGATATATGCGGATTCATAAATTCTGATGGTTTTGGCTGGCAAAAACAACACCTTGTGCATGTATCGAGAGAAAATACAAGAGCATATCCCAATGTTAGTCCAAAGATCCATAGAAAAATCATGGAGTACATGGACAAGCATACTTGAAAAATACATGATACAATGACTATATAAGAAAATTTATAAAGAGAGAAGCTTATAAAGACATTGGTGTAGTAGACTAAGAAAATTTAAAAATACATGATACACCACTTGCATCCACAGGGCACTCTGGATCGACCTCCAAAAAGAGCTCATGGGCATGGGCTAATGGATAGGTGATGTAGACTACATCCGAAAGATGTAGCTGACTAATAGAGTAAGGCAAATGACCTGCCCAAACCATTTTAGAAAACCGGTATAAGAAAGACAAAAACCATGATTCAGTATACTGTAAAGTGTTTGTATTATACTAGTGTAGCTTTTAACACTGCAAAGATTAAGAGTTTTAAAGTAATGATTGAAGCTATTGGACCTAGCTTGAAATATCATTTCTATCATGAAGTGCACAAGATTTTCCTTAAAAAGGAGGTGGCGTTTAATAAAAACTTGATCTCTAAATACAAAGAAAGTTAAAAAATCTATGATTGTTCATTAATGGCTAATGGATGGACTGATATATCTGGTCGGACATTGATAAACTTCCTTGTAAATTGTTCAACTGGCACAATATTTTTAAAGTCTGTGGATGCATCAGTTCATTCCCACACAACCGAACATTTATTTAAATCATTAGATAGTGTAATTGAAGAGGTAGGAGAGGAATATGTTGTCAAAGCTATCACGGACAACGCAATAATTATGTAGATATTGGTCGTCATCTTATAGAGAAGAGACTACATTTATTTTGGACACCATGCACAACACATTATGTCAATTTTATGTTAGAAGATATATGTAAGTTATATCTTTAACTAGTTTTTTGGGCTAGAAGAATCACAATTTTTATGTACAAGCATACCCTTCTTCTCCATCACATGAGAGGCCACCTTGGGTGCAACTTTCTTCATCTAGCTATGACCTAATTCACAATAGCTTTTTTAATACTACAAATATTAAATTCAAAGAAATATCAACTTAAGTATTTTGTAGTGCCGGCGGATTGGAAAAATAGACTATGGTCAAAGAAGGCTGAAGGAAAGTTAATCCAACAAACTATTTTTTCAATCAATTTTATGCTTAAGTGGTAAAGGCCTTAAAATGATCGGAACCCATAGTAAGTGTGTTGTGATTAGTGGATGTTGATGAAAAGCTACCCATAGGCTATATTTACAATATGATGGAGAAACCTAGAAATAAAATAATAGAATACTTCAACTATAAAGAACGTGATTACCAGTCCATCCTAAATATTATAAATGCTAGATGAAGAAGCCAAATGTCATCCCCTTTATATTCGGCTGCCTACATCCTTACTCTAGTAGTATTCTTTGCGTTTGCCGATTAGACTGCATCAGCAGTGTTTCATATGGTCGAATTTCTTAACACTTTAGAAAGAATGGTTTCAAACAAAGATAAACATAATAGAATTTCTCTGGATTTGGACTTCGACATGAAGAGTGTAGGGATTTGTCAAGAAATAGCATTATTAGGCATAGATGTATGAATTGCTAAAGTATGCAATTCTATAAAGTTTTACAACTTATAGTGTAAGAAGTCTAAGTGAAAAAATGTCTAACTTAAATTTATTTACACAACTGACTGGTGGTCTATATCACTATTTTCTTAGACGGTATGCTTGTCTCAACCATAATAGTCGATAACATTCCTAGTTTTTTCTTAAATGTCAAAAGAACCATGCTATATAATTATAGGAAAACTAAGTTTATCCACATCTCCTTCTATCTTGCTTGGTTGTGTTGGTTTAGCTTGTTAGCTCAATGGTAGAGTAAATACCATATTGCAATCCAAAACAACTGGTAAAAATGATCCAAACTATATTACTAAATTCGGACATTGCCCCCAGGTGTTTCCGAATTCGGTCGTTCTTTTATTTTGTTGATCGAGGTAGGTGAAGTTTCTTCTAGTAAATTTGCCTTTACCAAGAGTTCCTCAATCAATAGATTATCACCTAAAAAGCATTCATCATTAAGGTACTCGGCCAATCCTTCAAAGTCAGTACCTTTCTTGTCAAGCTGTTGATTATTCTCGGCCAACTTGTGAAGATGAGGCTCCATAGTCAAGTCTATTATGTTCATAATTATGTGTTTATCCTCTAGTTGCGGAATCCTCGGCATCGGCCGTAATCGCATCACCCACATTACCATTTTTTTATTTTTGTTCTAAACATCAACCAATTCTCATCGCTTGGTAGCATGTTGCATTTGCCAATGTCATTTCTAGGTACGAGTCATCCCTTCAGGTATGGTTGGAAATTTAGGGTGACTGACTCTTCTCCAGACTTCTTCATGGGTAATGAGAGGTTTAACCATTATTCGTCCTAATATTGGAATTAGTTGAGGGTGGTTAATGGGATGCTGACAAGATTTTATATCTTTCATTTTTTCCTTAACCATAGTTTGGTTTGGTCATTAGTTTGGATATTCGACTGAGAAAATTATCCAGTAGGCCGAATTGGCCGTGCACATTGTCACATAAGTGTGGTTCACAATAAGTAGAGGATACTGCTTTTGGTTGAGTTTCCACACTCATTACCGCTCGCCATGTCATCTTGGATCCTCTTTTAGGTTGTCATCTCACATCTTAGTAGTTGCTCAACCCAAGGTCAATTTTTGGTCCCAGTCAAACCAACTTCTAAGGATTGACCATGGCCATATTAACATTCATGTTTGATGGAAACGAGTTAGTGTCAATTAACATCGCATCTTTTTCCTTTTCAAAAAATTTCATCACCTCTTAGTCAATATTATTCTGGATAATGTTTACAAAAACAACACATTTATTAGTAGAATAGACTAAATTCCATACCATTTGCAGTATTTGGTCTTTTTCAATTCTTCGACCATCGGTATCTTACGAATGATGAGAATTTTAACAAACATCATGGCCAAAATTATTTCAAAGATTTTATCGGCCCGGGTAATATCAAATGTATATGTCCTTAAAGTTTTTTATGCGGCCAGCGCGGTCACTTCTGTTTTAAATAATGCCAAACAAACAAATGGCTATTTCGCCACTAATTCAGCCACCATCACGTCATAATTAGGGTCATAATAATGTCCCAGCCAACAAGTTCTTCTTCCCCATTCCTTCTTAAAGAAAACTTTCATACCGAGATACTTTTATAGTTAAATCATAAATATCAGCAAATTTCGTTCCGATAAAGTTTTTACAATGTTTAAATTCCAAACAGTCTTGGACCACTTGTACAAATTCAGCATTGGTTGTGACTACTTTACATCGACTTTTGGCTCTTTTAAACCTAACGATATAGTTTTCGACCGATTCTCCTGTCAACTGCCGAAAATGTGTAAGGTCTGCCATAAAAAATTTTCCGTTCCTGGAAAAGAATTAGGTGTGAAACTTCACTTTCATTTCTTGCCAATTCTTGATGGAATTTAGCAACACATTAGAGTACCAAGTGAAAGCTACTACTGTTAAGGAATGACCAAACAATTGTAATTACTGATGATCATTATTGGCTAATTCTCCACATTGCATGATAAATCAACCTATGTGTTTTATAGTCGATTGACCAATGTCACATCTGTATAGTGAAAAATCATGTTAATAATTCATCGAAAATAGATATTGTTAGTCGATCCATTCGGAGTATAGTTTATAATAAACGAAAGTGATAGTTCAGCCAAGATTTTAACATGTCACCTCTTAGACCACTTGCAAAATTTGGTCATGGTCCACATGGTGAGACTCGGCCATCAGAGGTGGCTCAGGACTTACAGGATATTGTTCTTCATTATGGGGGATATTTTTATGAAAAGGTTGGCCCATGGGTAATTCCTGTTTCATAACCTCAGGAATAAAATTTATATTCTCTTGTTCGGGTCGTCCGATCTCAATGGGTTGAGGAATATTCTACACTTCTTGTACCAGAGCAGGATGTGTGTTTCGTTGTAATAAAGGTAAAAGTGGTGCTGTTAATATTGGCAGTGCTTGTGTCAAATTTTTGACAAAACTAGTATCAATAGTTGGTTGAGGCACAAATTGTTGAGGCATAATTGGTGCTCTTTTAGCAAAAATGGTCATTTCTGATTTAAGCTATTGGTCTGACTGAACCATCCACCTGTTGAAAATTTTAGCCTGAATTCAAGATTGCTTAGCTTGAGCTCATGACTATATTACAATATGTTGAATCCCTAATTGCATATCAAGTAGCCCTGTCAATATTATCTCAAGATGATCAATTCGAGATAAATATATCATGTCCTAATTTAAAGGGTCGGGTGTGGGATTCGGCAACATATCAGGTACTGGCTGCACCTGTATTTCCACTTTTTGTGTAGGAGGTTCATTAGCACCAAAAGTGTTATGACCTATTCGGTTCACGTTAAACAGGTGCACAATAAATATTTAAGACAACCAACTAGTTTTTAGCCCTACCGGGTGTGCCAAAAATTATTGGCTCTCGTTTTTTTTTTTTTTTTCCAATCACGTACGGTGTGTGCGGGTGTGCCAGAACCAATTTTGTGACTCGATTCAAACCAAACAACTTTGACCCCAAGCTCCAAGATAGACGTATATGTCGAATGCGATTGTATATGACCAAGACCTAAGAAGATCGATTGCATATTCAACTACTCACACAATATTGTTATAAGACGATCAGGTGATTATCAAAGGGTGGGGTGATCAGGGTCAAATATTGCATATCAGACCCCAGTAATTGCCTGATTTTACGTACATGATAAGGTTTAATGCCATATTTTAATTGTATTTTTGTTACAGGATGAAGTGAGGAGCGTTAATTGAAAATTGATGTTAAAGGCTGGATTTCATGATCCAAAGTCTCCAGGGCACAGGATGGACTCCAGAGAACCAATAATGAAGATTTTACATGCCTGGGATCTGAGGAAAGCAAGCCAAAGGGGCCCGAAAAGGGTCCAGAATGCAAGATCACATGGTTCCCGCTATCCGATCAGTTCGAAACTTAATACATGGGATGAGGGCCGTAAATTAACCGTACATATTAAATTTCAGCCATTAAAGATCTCGGGAAGTGAGCCAACTGACAAATCAGCCCATTAATCTCCAATTTGGGGCCCACCTGATATTTGGAACTGCTTCAAACTTGGTGTTGACGGTTGAAATTATATGACAAAGAAGATGGACGGATTGGATTTCTCGAAATCATCACAGTGGACCCCACATTGAGTGACATGTGCATGGTGCACATGTGCACTGACCGAGCACCGAACGGGCTTGCGTCGGGTCAGCAGCGCTGACCCGACTACGTCTTTGAAAAGGAAACCTCCGTTTCCAGCGTCCGCGGCAGCCGACCGTTGTCGTCGGTTGTGGGGCCCACCTATTGTCCAAATGGACAATCCAAACCGTCCATCCGCTTCCTGAGGTCGATATCGACATCGCCTAGATGTCCGTTTGGTTCCATACATATGTACGGACGTTGATCGCTGAAAAAACGTAAAATGGACGGTGAGTTCAAAACTCCGTGGGTTGCACCGAATCCACCCCAAAACCAGTCAATTCCTACTGATTTTTCGAGCTGAAACCAATGGACGACGTGGATTCCTGTGAAAAGTCCAGGAATGGGCCCCACCATCATCGCAGCGTTGGTTTGGCGTCCGCGTAGCGTCTTCCGCTGGCCGTTTTTGCGAAGGTTTGTGGGCCCCGTACGTCACGCGTACGGCCGATCTGACCCGTCCATCGTGTAGAGGGCTTCGAGAGCTTCAAAACCATGTTGATATTCTTCGCCCATGCGTACACACGTGTGCGGTACAGAGGCCACAAACAGGCCGTCTTGTGACGTTCAAAACTGTTTTTTTTGAGATTTCTTCTGTGGGCCGCGCTAATGGACCTTCAAAACTACCCATTCTTGACTGAAATTTCATCCTGAATCCAATGGACGGGGTAGATTTTCCAGAAAATGCCTCTGTGGGGCCCACCGATCACGGCTGCGAAAATTTGTACTCCGAGTCCTTCTACGACTCTGCCACCGACCTCAGCCATCCAGCAGCTATAAAATGGGAGTTTTGGACGTGGGAAAGGCATTCAGAACCATTCAGAACCAGGGGATTCCAGATCTGGAGCAAGGGAGAGAAGAAAGAGAAGAAAGAGAAGAAAGAAGAGGAAGAGAGATTGTTTGGTTTGAGTTTTTTTTATGAATTTTAGTTAATATTTTTTATGGATTTTATGGGTCACTAACCTCTCAGCTAGGGCTGAGATGAAGCCCCTAATCTGATTAGCTCTTGTATTGGTTGATTTACTTTGAATTTCAATTAATTTGTTTCTTTCTTTAAGTGGGCTTTATGGGTTTAAATTCTATACTTCTCCATCTATGAACTTGACCAAAGTATATATATGGATGTTGTTTGGATGCTTATTATAGGTGCTTGTGTCTGATCAAGAACAGGTTTCCTATAGAGGAAGAAACAGGATGCTTTAATGAATTGTACATCCCTTATGCCCGACCAAGGATATGGGATATGTCATTCATGGCATTGCTTAAAGGAATTAGACAGTCTGTATGCCCGATTAAGGACACAGATTGTGCTTTCTCTATTTAAGTGGTATCAATCTAGATCAAGGTGAATCAATAGACAAAACAAGGGTTAGGATAATTAGGGGTGGATTCGAAAGTCCTAGTGCTCTCTCTCTGATTAAATTTTCTTCCCTGTTCTTAATTAATTGTTTTTCATAAAATTGTGCTTAGTAATTCATTCCATTATTTATTGGATTAGTTAAGGAGAATCATAGATTTGAATTGTGACGACCAGTCCTCGTGGGAACGATCTCGTAATACGTACCGTATCTACATCTGATTCGTATACTTGCGAGTTTAAAAATCATTTAAATCGTGTTGGTTTAAATAAAACATCATGGGGTTCTTCCTCCGAAGACGAGTTGCACTCTGCCTTATTTACAAAAGGACTTGGTATACCGAGCATTAAAAAACAATCACACGGAAAAATGAATACTCACAATTGACCATGGAGCGGGACCGCAAGGAGCCCTCTTGAACGAAGAACTGCTTGTACTAAAACAGAAATAATCTGACATATGAGCATAGACTCAGATTACAAGTAAAGTTTACTACTAAAGATGATTGTTACTCTTAAAATAGAGTTAAGAGTTATAATAAGGAAAGGTAAATTGATTAGTTTGTTTAGTTAGTCTGAGACGATTTGTTCTATTAATTTATACTTATATTTATATTTATAAGCTTCTTTTGCTACGCTTATACTCTACATTTGTTTCTATTATTTATTAACTGTTCCTAATCTCCTAATGACTTTGTGTCCATTAAACTTATTTCGCTTGTGCCTTGTTAATAAATGATGTATATTATCTAGCTAAGCGCTAAAGGCTTGGAAGCGCTCTAAATACCTCAAAGATCTTTTTGTGCAGCGATATATGTCATTTATGATAAGCTATCCCTGAATGGTCAGGAGAACGATATAAAAGTAAGCGCTACTGATAAGAATTTTTGGGCCATCCTCCTATCACGGGTAGGCCCGGTAGATTATTGATCCCGAATATTTGTCACTGAATCAGGATCCAGTTGTAAAACGTAAGTGTATTGAAAATGGCCCACAGCGTGGTGATCCAGACGGTTGATATGGTGGATCCCATGGATCATCCTTTAAGATCATCTAGATAGGAAGATCTCAGCGGTCCAATGTTTTTTCCTTTATGCAATGAATGTGGACCGTGGTCAAACTTTCTTATTAACCACCTATTTGGTGCCACCAACTGAAGAAGGGTTAGATTTTCCATTAAAGAGATATTTGAGGCATAGTCTACTCAAATTGAGGACATAAAATGGACCGTCTTGATCACCGACAAGAAAGGACCCACTTGAATGGAACCAGTAGACTTGTGGACACAATGAATATCCTTGGATCGAAAATGACATCTCCCCATCAGATGGACCACTAAAAATGAAACTGATCCAAGTATCAGGTGGACCAAGTTACAGGAGACAGTGGTGACTGACCATTAAAAACTATTTTTGGACCACAATAGTTTTGGATCATGCTGATATTTGTTTTTTTCCTTCGTCAAGGGCTTTGTGACCTTCTCAACAGGTAGATCGGCCCTAGAAAGTTTTAACGGTGGACGTTGAATCACCTCTGTTTCCTGTAGTGTGGTCCCCTTGAGGTTTCTATTTCTTTCATTTCTCGTTTCATGACTTTAAATTATCTGGAAAAAGCGTATTGACGGCGTGGATGTACTATATATTTATTAAGGTGGGCCCTACGGCCCTGGCCGTACCTAATCCGCTGCCATCTGGTGGTACCTCCGACGCCGGGATTAGGTGGTGTTGCAAACACCCCCAATGGTTGTCTGGTGATGTGTTGGGTGCTGTGGGGCCCAATGTGATGTATTTGTTTTATATCCAGGCCGTCCATCGGTTTTTCCAACTCATTTTAGTGAGGAAAGAAAAATTAAAGAAGATCCCAAGCTCAAGTGGACCACACAATAAGAATGAGTGGGGATAATGCTACCCACCGTTGAAGCCTTTCTATGTCCCACCGTAATTTTTATTTATCATCCAACCTGTTGATAAGGTCAATCAGACCTGGATTAAGGGAAAACGTAAATATTAACCTGTTCCCAAACATTTGTGGCCCCCAGAAAGTTTTCAATGGTGGGCGTTCAGTCACCACTGTTTCCTGTGGTGTGGTCCACTTGACCTTTATTTACTTAAATTTTGGCTAAATACCATAAAATGATGTGAAAAATTGGATGAACGGTATGGATATAATTCATACATCAAGTTAGGCCCCACAGCACCCAACACATCACCCGACAGCGGCCGGTGGTGGTTTGGCAACCCCACCGGACCCGCGTCCCGGACCTAAGGAGGAGAACTTCATACTCCGATGGATTATGAAAATTTATGCCCATGCACTCATAAATTCATATCCATGGATCATTTAAAGCCCAAATCAAGCTGTCAAATCCATGGGGCCTACCAAAGATGTATCAAAAGCAAAACACCATACTGAATAGATAGCCTAAATATCCGATCAGTGGACATCAAATGAACGGTTAGGGAAAAATGTTGAGGTTGCAGTTTTCAGGTGGACGTCAGTAATCAGATGTTTGGATCGTCCAATCAACATCTCTTCTTGGGTGATGTACTGTCCTATCAACTTCGATTCAGTTTACGACACGTGTCACCCAAGACGGTACGGCCCTTACAACAGGGCCCACCTTGATCTATGTGTTATAAATCCACACTGTACATCCGTTTTTCCAGATCATTTTAAGGGTAGGCAAAAAAATTAAGTAGATCTTGGTGTCAAGTGTGCCATGCTATAAGAAACAGCGGTGATTGAACAATCCACCATTCAAAAATTTCCAAGGCCTACATTAATATTTTTTAAAATTTATTTTCTATCTAACCTACCAGTAAGGTCCAAAGAAGACAGGTGAAGGGATAAAAACAAATATAAGATTGATTCAAAACTCTTGTGGCCCATAAAAGGTTTTTTATGATTGAATATCACCCTATTTCTTGACGCATGGTATTAGATGGGATTAGGTAGGATGGAATTGGGTTGGGTCCCATGCTAATTCCCCTCAATATTTGAGAAGAATTGGAAAAGCTTAGCATTAGACTTAGATGGAATTGCATTGGTCCTGTGCCAATTTCACTCAATGTTAGCAAGTTGTGTAGGTCCCACCATAATGTGTAGGCCATATCCACACTGTCCATCCATTTTTTAAGATTATTTTAGAACATGGGCAAAAAATTAGATAGATCTAAAGCTCAAGTGGACTCAACCATAAAAAGTCAGTAGGAATTAAATACTGAAAACTTCTTTGAGGGTGTAAGAGTTTTGGATTTACCTCATTTTTAGGCCCATGCCATAAAATAATGTTACAATATAGATATACAGCTTAGATACGACACATATGTATTATTCTCAATAGTACCAAATGACTGTAAGTATAACCATTCAATGTACTATTGTATTACAAACATGGCATGGAGTTAAGCTTATGCCATGGTAAAATGGGACAATCCTGCCATACATAATAATTATGTTTTTTAATCTCATCGCACTTAATCCTTCCGAATACAATGCACCAAACACCCTCATGTACGGTCCACCTGTGTTTTGGTCCGGGTTTCTTGGGATAATATCCATCTAGAAAATCAGATGGACGGCGTGGATTTGTAGTACACACAGCAAAGTAGGCCCCATGGTAAGGGCCGTACCGTCTTCGGTGAGGCCGGGGCATTCCTAATCCATTCCGGTGTGGATGAACTCTTACACCTTGCGAGTTTCTCAAATGCACCTCTTTTAGGTTAGGTCACGATACGGTACTCCTCTACTGCACAAGAAAACGTAGTCCGTCATCTGTGGAACGTTGGTTTTTGCAAGATGAACCTCATCAAGATACCTCCACAATGGATAGGCTATAGACAGACTTCTTTTATGCAAAGATGATCTAACCATTCTCAAAATGAACTTGATTAAAAAACCGTTGATCACAGAAATATCTCATTTTACAAATTATCAAAAGTCTATAATCTTATTTTGAATCTTTAATTTTTTCTAATACACTATCAAGGGTTGGATCTACATATTGAACGGTTCAGATCATGTATAATTGTAAATAAATTAACAAAATATTAATTAAAATATATATAGTTCGCGGACTACCATACGAGGCCACCCAACCTAAAACCCTAACCCGAGTTTTTACCCAACCAAACCCTTGAGTTACCAAAACAACCCTAACCTGAGTTTTCAAAGCGTTTTACACCCCATCCTGAGAGAGGAGGAGGGGGCTTTTTCTATTTTATTATTATTTTATTCTTCCCTTTTACTCCTTCCATGGAATCCACACACCTAGTCTTTGTTTCCATCTCTTAGTTAGTCGTCGAGGGTATTTTGGTCTTTTCAGCCTGTTAGGGGTTTTTGCTTCTTTAGGGTTTTGGGAGCTTGGTTTGGAGATATCTGGTAGGGAGGATTGGAATGGAGATGGAGAGTGTTTGCAGAGAGGATTTGGTTTCTTTGGAGAGGATGCTCTGCTCTGCAATGGAATCTGTTGTAGCAGAAGCTGTTTTGGCTGCTGCTGGGAAATCTCTGGTTTTGCTGCTCTTGGCGGTATTTTGGATTTCAGCCCCTCTCCACCCATCTCTCTCTCTCTTTTGCTGTTTTTTCATCTGGAGTTTGCTGGAAATCTGTTTTTGTGATGTGGGTTTTGCTGGAAATCTGTTTTTATGATGTGGTCTTTACTGTAATTGTAGCTTCTGCTTTTATGATGTGGATATTTCTGTGAATTTTGGTCCTTTTTATCATTTTTTTGGGGTTGGCTGGACTTTTGTATTTGTTCTGTGTTTGTGGGTTTTTTTTTTTTTAAAAAAAATATTTTTGGGGCAGAGTTTGGATTTTGCTCTAATTTGATGTTGGTCTTCTTCTTTTTTTTCTTTTTTCTTTTTTCATTTGTTAGGGTTTTGGATTTGGTACTGGGAGTATTATGGGAATTAGGGTTTCTTTTTGAAGCTGGGGTTTTGGAGGTGGGTTCTGTGATGTTGGTTTTGGGTTTTTTTTTTTTTGGAAGCAGGGTTTGTGATTTGGGTTTTTGGGTTTTGTGATTTGGGGTTTATTGTTTGCTTTGTGGAGTTTTGATATTGGTTTCTCATACGGGCTTTAGGGCTTTCCTAGGGTTTCGATGGTTGGGTTTGGGATCTCGTCTTTAGGGTTTTGAAGTAGGGTTTCTGCTTTGGGTTTTCCGGTTTTGAATGTGTAGGGTTCTGCCGTAGGTTTTAGGGCGAATGTACAGCAACTTCATTGGATTTTAAGGTGTTTTAAGAATAGGGTTTTTCCTTTGGGTTTTGGATTCTGAAACCAGGATCTGGTTTTGTAAGTAGTGTTTGTGATGTGGTTTTTAGGGATTTGAAAGAAGAGTTCTGATGTTGTTTTATGGGGTCGTCTGGCAGCATGAATTCTGAGTGATTCGTGAGGGTTTCAGTTTTTGGGCCGTTTGGTAGCTAGGATTTTGATTTCTCCAAAATCCCTCAAAAGAGCCCTTTTTGCATTACTACCTTATTTTCAAATCCTCTTGATTCCTCAAGTTTCAAAATCCTCTGGATTCCACAGGATTTTAAAAGTTGGGTTTCTGCTCTGCTCTTCATGGTTTTAGGGGTTCTGAAAGCAGGTTTGCTGCTGTGGATTGTAGTGCTTATTTGGTTTTCCTCCGGAAGCTTATAGAAGTTTTGAATTTGGAGTTTCCTTGTTTGTTTTACCCTATTTTGAATACTATGGTTTTCTTTACATGTGAATAGCTTGCTCTGTACCTATCATTTACACCATTTTTTTTTTCCTTTAAACTATAGCTGGAGTACTGTTTCATTTCTTTCCATATTTTCAAGTTTGATGGTTTTGAAAGGCAGAGGTTTTGCCAGGAGTATTCTCCTATTCTATTTCAGCCTATGGAGTTTTAAGGAGGCTAGGGGTTTTGTGGATGTGCCTTTCTCCATTTTGGTTGCGATCTTTACAGTGGTGTGTTTTATTGAATGAAACACTTGCCCTTTGTTTCGGTGTCTTCCAAGATGTTTTCTCCATGATTTTAATATTACTATCTCTGTACTATCATTTGTTGTTATAGTATCTTAACTTATTCTTTTGAAGTTATTTGTGATTCTATCTTGCTTAACCGTTATTGATGGTAAGATTATGAGAATATGAGGCCCATTTTCTACATACCATATGAAGGAAATGATAAATCTTGTGAATGTTTTTAAGTTTGCAAAGGTCCTCTTGTCTTGAAAGCATTCGGTATTTTGTCGTCACAACTATTCTCATACATTTTCTATGCGGGAAAGGTTTTCCTAATTTTATGATATATTCCTTGTTGTGGTACTAGATTTTGAAGCAAAAATGGTAGCATGTTGTTTTTTAGTTATAAATTTACGATGCAAACCACGTGCTGAAACTTTATGGACTGTTCGTGATTTTTAGTTTTTACAAGTGGTCATTGCACCCACATTGGATGGTGTTCACGCAAAAAGAAAAGGTCCCAGATGGAAAAATCCTAAACCCTAAATAAATAGCCAAGAAATAGACAGTTACTAAAGAAAACATGTTGATGGTTGACATCCAACCAATAAAAAGCCATATAATCTATAGCTAATGGTCCATCTGGGTAGGGATAGCTCAGTGTTTGGGTTAAGACTAATCCAGATTTTTGTGGGCCCTGCACCGTCCATAACAGAATCATTCATTCTTCTAAGTAGGAAAGTGCTGATTAGTATAGTGAATCTGATTTGGAGGGTCTGGGGCCCACCAATACCCTTACCCATCGGGGCTGCAACTTGAGTTCAGATCAACCCAAACCCGACTGACCCAACCGTGTTTGGGTCAGGTTGGCTCGGGTTGTCAAGTCCCCGTGGTGAGGTTTGATTTGGAAAATGCAACCCGGTTGGTTTCAGGTTCACCAAATTCAGATCGGGTTGGAAACAATCAATGTATCGCGGTTAGGTTGGATCGAGCATAGAGGAATTTGGGTTGGGTCCTCTTGAGGTTGAGCGGGGCTTAGGTAGACCCCCAGCCCAACCTAACCCACTGGACCTGCACTCTACTCCCCACAGATGGATCCAAAGGGTTTCCTTCTTGGGGATTATATTGTTTCCCAGGCAAGGACCATTTTACAGAAAATTTTGGTGAGATTTATGGAGAAACGGAATTTGTAAATGCTTGCTTTAATGCTCAAGCTCTTCTACTTTTAAGCAATGCCTTGTTATCTGTTCTCTTACATTTATGAATTCTGTTTTCTTTTACCAGATGGGCTTGCTGTCAAAGCAAATGGTTGTTTTGCCAAGAGCAGCTGACTTAAACGAGAAGTACGGGTTTTTTTATTTTCTTTTTCCAGTTTCTTTTCCTGTGTAGGAAAAAAGGAAATCGACAGGTGGGCATTACTCTAATTTCGGTTTCTGTTCATGAACTGGTCTTCAGGGATGTTCTAGCTGTCATCGGCAGAAGCAAACCCATGGTTGCTGCTCCTGAAAACAAGGATGATGGTGAAACTGACGAGGATGACGACGATGATGAGGATGAAGAAGGAGAGGAACAGGATGATGATGGAGGTGAGGATGATTTATCAGGTGAAGAAGAGAACGACGGAGACGATGGGGAGGATGAAGACCCTGAGGCGAATGGAGAAGGAGGGAGCGATGACGACGACGATGACGACGATGATGACGATGATGACGATGGAGAAGATGAGGAAGAAGAGGAGGATGAAGAAGATGAGGAAGAAGAGATCCCCCAGCCACCTGCTAAGAAGAGGAAGTGAGTATTTGTAGGTTGTTTTTCTTTTTTCTTTTTTCTTTTTTTTTTTCTTTTTTTTTTCGTTCTTTGTTTTAGGGCTGAGTGTAGGAGGGGTGGAATGTTAGCTAAGGTTGGTATGTGATAGATAAGAGTTAGGAAAATTGCCCTTTGTTGTGAAAGAACCTTACCTTTTCTTCATTATTCTACATTATGTTGTCAGCTTATTGGCTTCTTTCCCTCTTTATATATCTATATCTATTCATGGAATGAAAGGGCAGTTTTTAACTTTTCATTTTTACTGCTGATTTCTCATGTATACTGTGGAACATGGAATCCATGAGACCTGCACGTTGTTCGGACGAATGGCTAGCGTCGTGGGTTTGCTCCCCAGAAACGAGAGTTCCACTGCCCGATGCACTGATTTGTTGCTGATTGCCTGCATCTGTAGGATTAGTCTCGACTTAAAAAGCGTCTGGGACACCCTGTCATCATTAATAATAATAATAATAATAATAATAATAATAAATAATAAAAAACATGAAGTTCATGATGATCCCATGCCAAACAATGGAAAAGGAGAAAAGGGTTTTCCTTTAATGGGATAATTTCCATTCTCCGGACAGCAAAGAAAAAGAGAGATTCCACCAACAGTTATTACACTTCCATAAATTGGATTATTTTCACAAGAAACTAGGTGATTGTTGTGAGAGGAATACGATATTTCGACTAGCTATCCACACAGCAGGTAGCAGATTAGGTGGGCCATGGCCTCACCCAAGATGATGTGGGCTTTACTGTGGGGCCCAGCTTGATGTATGTATGTATGTATTGTATATCCAGACTGCCTATCTGTTTTTAAATCATTTTAGGGCATCAGCCTAAAAATGAAGCAATCCAATTTTCAGGTGGACAATGACATAGGAAACACTGGTGATTTGTCCATTAATAGGCAACGAGTTTTGGATCAAACTGATATTTGTTTTTTCCTTCATTTAGGCTCATGTGACATTATCAACAGGTTGGATGACAAATAAAAATCACAGAAACATTATGGTGGGCATAGGAAGTTTTTAATGTTAGGGCGTTTAATCACCACTGTTTTCTATAGTATTGTCCACCTGAGATTTGGATTTCCATTTTTTGAGCTGATCCTAAAATGATATGGCAAAACAGATGGATGGTGTGGATATAGAATAAATACATCAATGTGGCCCCATGATAAGGACACCCCCCTTCTTGGGTGAGGCTTGCACCTAATCGGCTCTCCAAACAGTATTTAAATGGTGATCATTAGAAAAAATTAGCATTAAAAAAAGAAGCCTTCCAAAAATTTAGTATCCAAACAGGCCCTTCAAAGTTTGTAGTACATAGAGGTGGGCAAAATAAATCCGATCCGGTGGATCAGACTCGATTAGACCCGAACCGACGGTTTGGATCGGTTAGAATCGGGTTGAGTAATTCAAATTTGAACGAATTTCGGATCGAATTCGGATCTTAGTGGATCCGGAACGACGACCCGACCCGATCCAGAATCAGGTATTATATAAAGTTATTTTACTTTTAACCCTAACCAAAAACACACCCGATCACTATCTCTCTCTCTCTCGCTCTCTCTCTCGCTCTCTCTCTCAACACTCCAACCCCCGCAGATTCCCTCTCCCAAGCCCTCACAGTCCAACCCCCGCGTACTCTCTCTCTCTCTCTCTCTCTCTCTCTCTCTCAAAGCTCCAATCCTCGCCTCCTCTGCCGATGCAGGTAACGCCATTTGGAAGGTGACCCCGCACCGGCCAGCTAGCTGGCGTCAAAGCTCTCTGGCCCACCATGATGTATTTTTAAATTCACGCCGTTCAAAGCTCTCACGCACCATTAGGCATCAGGTATCTCTCTCCCATTCTCTCTCTATCTCTCATTCTCTGAAGTGTAGAAATTGGAGAGTTAGGGCTTCCAATTTTGAGAGTTTTAGGGTCATAGATTTAGGGTTTTTATGGTTATGGAATCTATTATTCAATAGTGATTTTAGGGTTTTGAGATAGAATTTAGAGCTTTCTTTAGAGTTTTAGGGCCACAGATTTAGGGTTTTGAGATAGAATTTAGGGCCACAGATTTAGAGCTTTCTTTTCTTCTTTTCTACTTCTTCCTCTTCTTCTTCTCTCTGTCTGTGATTTTAGGGTTTTGAGATAAAATTTGAGATAGGATTTTAGTCGGACTCGGATCGGATCAGCTCATACACATTTCGGATCTGTTCGAGTCAGGTGACCCAGACTCGGTCCCGGATCGAAACGAGTTCGGGTCAGGTTACCGAGATTTCAGATCTGGTCGAGTTGGACCCAATCCGATCCGACTCGGTTCGATGCCCAGCTCTAGTAGTACACTAGCAATGGTTATGAATGTCAGCATTCTCATACAAAAAACAATCGGGAGAAATTGGTTCCACAGGGATATGTAGAAAAGCAATATGGAGAAATTGGTTCCACCAGGATATGCTTTTCCCAATGGATAAAGTAGTCATGTAAATTGATTTCCAAGGTTTTCCAAATTTGGCTGCAAGTTTGCATTTTCCATTACTACTAGTAAAAGTTAGCTATTGATCTTGATATTGTGGGTAGGTTGTGTGGGGAAAGCTACAGACCTATTTTTTCTTCTTTTTGTACATATGCACCTGCATCCTTTTACTCACACTCCAGGTGATTTTCCCAATGAGTACTGAACCGATGACCTTGTGTTGAATCTCCTGTGAGTGGCATGAGCGAGGACTCAACGGGAGACTTATCTTGGAAAGAAAGGGAATGGATTAGTTTTTATCTGGGTAACACCTTAGTGGGTATGATTCTTACCAGGTGGACCCCACTATATATATATATATATATATATATATATATATATATATATATATATATATATATATATATATATATATATATATATATATCCTTTCAGCTCATTTTAGGACATTATGCTAGGATTTAAGAAGATCCAAATCTCTAGTAAACCACACCATTGGAAAGAGTGGTGAATGACCATTAAAAACCTTTTTTTCAGGCCATGAAAGTTTTGGATCAATTTTATCTTTGTATTTTCCCTTTATCTAGGTCTGTTTAACCTTATCATCGGGTTGGATGCCAAATAAAAATTACAGATCTGTTTACAGTGGGCCTTGCGAAGTTGTTAATGGTGGTCATTCAATAACCACTGTTTCCTGTGGTGTGGTCCATCTGAGATTTGGATATGCTTAATTTTTGTGACCGCCGTTAAAATGGTCTGGAAAAATGGAGGGATGGCAAGGATATACAAAATATCATCAAGGTGGGCCCCACTGTAAGAGTAACACTTAACTAATCTGCTCCCAAAGAAATCATTCCAAACTCTGTGGGTTGTGGATTTCAACCCAGATTTCCCATTTTGCATTTCTCTTCATACTTCTCAACTGTTTGTGGGCCATAAAATTAAAAGTTATCTTGATGAGGAGATATGTGGGTCATTGTCGTCCACCAACAATGGAAACATAATTATCTAACCATTGGCTAACTTGGAAAATTATAACTCAGAAAATGTGGACCATGCATAATATAATTCCTCATTTGTTGTAACATATAATCTTCTGTTGGTAAACATCTAAACATTCCTTTTTATGATGGACCAAACCCAAAATCCCTTTATCCTTAGCATGTGCCTGTAGATGATTACTGAAAAATACAGCAGTGGTCCACTTTTCATGGAAGTAAGGTCAAAGATTAAATGTCTAGGATCTCTCAATTTGGGAGGAGGCACATGCCTCATTGTATAAAACAAGGGTTCAATAAAGAGAGATTGGATGTCACACGTGCACATGAGGTTGGGGTTTATTGAATGATAGGGTTTAGCTCATCTTTTTGTAAGAAATGCTTGATTCGGTGTAATTTATGTTTTGCAAGGCAATGGCTATGTACAAAAGATGTATAATATGTTTTATACTTGGGGGTATAGGATCTACAACGAGTGCAGGAAGAGATACGAACAGAGAATTAAAATTCACAAAGAAAGGTGTAGCCTACACAGAAAAAAAAATATAGGTAGGCTGAGTCTATGGTTAATAAGCATATAGATGTATGGAAATTACCTAATATATGAAAATTACCTAAAGACACTTCCCCATGTTAGAAATCCCATCCGATGTCCTTTTCAAAGTCCAAAGTTGACAGGATTAATTGCATGGGTAAAATCATTGCCAATGCTTTAAATAAAAAAGAAGATAAAACTAATTCACGCTGCTTGTGTCATATATGAGTATTTATCATACCATTGCTCGTTAAAATATTTATTCTATTTCAACATTAAATATTTAAGACCTATAATTTTAAAGCTTCATTTTTCTTCCCAAGTTTAACTTCCCTCTTCAACTTTGGTATAAAACCCTTTGAAAGCATCGTCCTCAATATGGATGGTCGAAGTTTTGGTCTTAAACTTTTTAAGGCATGCTATAATTCAATATACTTGTTTAATATAGAGGCATTTTCACATCAGGTTTGACTGGGGTGACCTGTCTGAAGTGGGGCCACACTCGGGGTAAGTGGCTTGTGTGAATTGGGTGGCTTGTGTGAGATGAGACCCATGTGAAGTGGGGCCCACGAGAGGGTTCGGTCGAGAGCCTGACTTGGCTATAAGATAAAGGGATTGATTCACAATACTCTATCAATTTGAGCTTTTGGAGCAAGTGGGTAGTTGTCATGTGTCACTTATACTTGACTTGTTGACATTCTTATTCCTTATGGCTAAAATTTTAACTTTTTTTTTTTTTTTTTTCAGTATATTTAGTACTTTGAACTTTTATCATCTCATATATTTTACCATATACCAAATTCCTAACTATGGTTAATACTCTTTATGAGATTTTTCAAAGTAGTGTCATATTTTAAAATTTTAGTGTTTCAAAATTCTTTTACCAAAACTTTTTCCACCAATTTTTCATTTAAACTTCCTGTCCCATGTATATGTTGCCTTGAGAATAGTCCCACATCGAGAAATGACATGGAATACTTAGTGTTTATAAGTGAGATGTGATGTAAAAGGTTCCAGCCTTCTAGGGACATATGGGTCTGCTAGTTGAACCATTTCTTTTGAACGTGCACATTGAGTTCTGCAATGGCCATGGCACTTCATTTCTAGCAGAAGATGTGTTTGTTCGGGTAGTCGTGCTACCTGAACCTTTTAAAGTGGTGCTTTAACACCGATTCAGTTCAAAGTTTATAAATAGATTGTCCTTTATCTGTTTTTAACATTTTAAAATCATCAAGTCTAGTCTGTATTTTGGAGGTTGATTGTCTGAGACTCCTATTGTACTTGGAACGTGATTCAAGGAGAGCAATTTTATATTCAAGTCGAGTGATTCCAAATTACATCTCAATTCGAAAATTCACAAGTCTTTCTTATATCTTCTCCTTACTATTATTTTTTTTTAAAAAAATAAATCTTTTTTTAAAATTTTTTTTAACATAGTCTACATTGTTTTCAAATTTTAAAGTTGAATATGAAAATAATTAAACTGTGGCCGCTATTACCATAAGCACTATGACTATGTTGTCTAAAATCAAACCCTTTTCTAGACAACACTTTAAATAATGGAAACGAAAGTTGAATTTTGCATTGGACACTTGAAAGTGTTTTACATCTTATCTAAATCATTCAAGTTTGATCCAAAGAATGACACTCATGTAAGAGATGCTAATAATTGCAAGAGCTATATTCTTAATGCCCTTTCTAATGAATTGTATAATGTTTATGTTTCTTTTGTATCTACTAAGACATCTAGACTTAAATAAAAAATTTAAAAATTTTAAAAAATAAAAAATAAAAAAAAGAAAAAGAAAAAAGATTTATGTTCTAAAAGATGCAAGAGTTAAGAAATATCTAATTTTCTTGACTTGTGATGACAAATGATAAACTTATCACTAGCTAAATTTATAATTATCAAAATTTGGTACATGAACTCTTGATTAAAAGAATGAAATTAGATGAATTGTTTCTAGCAGGAGTTCTTATAGAGAAATTGCTAAAAGAATATAAGAATTGAATGAAACACAAGAAAAATTATGTTTATGTGGATTATATTGTACATATTAAAATTGAGGAGATTGATAGAAATAGGAACCACGAAGAAAATGCAATTGAGATAGTCTCAAAGAAAAACTTGGTGGAATCTAGTTAGGAAAATAAAATGAAGAAATTGAATTATTAAAATTGTGAAAGTTTGTACATCATGCTAATGAATGCAGGCTAAAAAATTAAATGGGAAAATAGTTCAAGAAAAGGAAAACTATTATCACTGAGGAAAACCAAGGCACTACATCGGGGAATATAGGCTTTAAGAAAAACAATACCAAGCCCCAAGTTAAACTGAAAAGGACTCATACATGATAGTAGTTGTTATTTGTAATGACCCAAAATTGTGTAGGCTTTCATGTACACGTATACATGTGTACTTGCAATTATTCAAGCATACACTTGCAATCATTCAAGCATATATCAATATATCTATCCATTTATCTATAAATTTATACATGATGGACTATGCATCCATCAATCTGTGCTAAGTGTGACCATTAATATATGTTTAGACCTGTCTGGTATTGATCACTGATCTGTCTAATTAATAATTATGTATATAAATAAATATGTGTGTGTGTTTATATGCATATGTATATGTTCAATTATAAACTAGTCCAATTTTAACCGTTGAGCATGCATTAAATCTATCCAAGCATAAGTTATGACCCATGTACCAAAACTACTCTGTTATAGCCTTTTATTTACATTAAAATTTTCCTTAAATAGGATCACCCACTTGTATATCAAATCAACCCATTATCAATTGTCTAATCTTGAGTTAAACTTTCTTGAAGCGAACTTGTGAAATTTGAAATCAATCTGCTTTCGTTCAACCCCTTGATTTCCACCACAGACTTACATCATTAATGACAATTAAACTCATATTTTAAATCAACACTTTTAGCCTCATGATATCGTGCCTAAACCATCCAAAACAGTCCAAACACAAAGGTGGACCATTCCCTCAGTTCTCACCCTTAACCAACCCATGCAAACCCTTCAACTTTCACATGTATTTTGAGCCACCTATTCATTAACCTCCTTACCCAACCACCCATTCATATTAGCAAATTAAACCTTCAATTTGACAATCCAAACCGTTCATGCACTTCACCACATACTCATACACACTATACTCAGCACCCTACACGTGTACAAATTACCTTAAAAAATCTAAGGTGTACACACCCATTCCCTTGGACCATTCTCAAAAATATATTTGCATATGACCGATCATGGTGAAAATTTAACTTAAGGTCACTTGATTTATTTGAGCCATACATCCGTAATCTCCACACTTAAATCACACTATTTGGCCACTTATCATAATTTTTCATTATATCCGCTAGATGGCCTGTCCAATCATCAAACAAAAATCACTATTGTGATCCCCACATTTTTTCTTGTTTCCAAGGCCCGTAGGCCTTATACATCCTTGATTAAAATGATCAATTTTTCAGATTTTCTAAAAGTGGGAGAGAATTCCATACATGCAACTACACATTCACCTTACATCAGTCACCCCATATCTCCCAATATAGTAATCCATCGACATAACAAAATGTACACCAACATTTCTACCCATCAATGTACCCTATAGACCACTCAGTTTTCATTTACAAAATTTTCCTACTGTCTATCCCATATATACATCATATCCATCAAGTGAGCTACCTAAATACAATTTTGATGGTTTGTTGCATAGTATACATTTTCCCATCAAACGTATCCGATTAGTTTTCACATGGGACACATACATACACCACGCAAGACCCATACAAAAGGGTGATGTAACTTAGCTAAATTTAAGAGAAGTGCCGTTTTAAGTTTCTAAAAGTGGGAGGAGAATGACTGTATGTAGAGATACAAGCCTCTTAACCATTCATTTTAATCAGTCATTCAACAATCTAAGCCATTCATTAAGACCAACTCATAGTTGTCCACCCACCGTGTGAAGTAACCATCCAACAACCCATCCACACATCAAATCATTTGAAATCATCCGCCCAAGATATCCATCATGATCAGCCCATGCATTAATATAAACCATCCATCAATTAGACCATCCAAACGTTTATAAAAATATGGTGCACATTCACATCACAAGTGAGTAGGGGTGTCAATGGGCCGGGCCAAGCTTTGTCCAAGCTCAGCCCATATTGTTCAAGGTAGGCCCAAGGCTCGCGACAGGCCAAAATAGTTAAGCCCAAGCACAGCCCAAAATTGTATGCCCAGCCCAGCCCGAGCTTTTCCTTGATGAGAGAGAGAGAGAGAGAGAGAGAGAGAGAGTGCATATGTGTGTGTGTGTGTTGCCCAAGGCTCCGGTGGTTGGTCTGATTGGCAAGAATTACATTAAATTCAAGGTGGATGGCGAAAATCTAACGGTTTGGCCACAGGTGATGATTGGAGGAGCTTGTAATGACAGAGAGAGAGAGAGAGAGATAGGGCGTGGGTTGGAGCTTGGAAGATGTGGTGGTGTGGTTGGTGTTGGAAATACCGAAAAATAAAAAATAAAATAAAGTTATTTATTTTCATTTCACAGACTAAATCACATAAAATTTACGTTGTCCTTAAAAGCATGATTCACCCCCTTATCAATTGTTGATGGGTTATAGGTGAATTGCTTTCAGGATAAGATAAGTTTGTCTGGATCCTGTGTGTAGCAATCATGAAGGGTCCACTTAAGAAAAATTCAACGCAATAGATCTTCTAACAAACTTAAAAAAATGGACATGATGGATGAGGAGAGATCTATTGGAGTTTATTAGAATTTGGACCAAAATGGTCCAGTTTATATAGTTACCAGGAAGTGGACCATTGTCAGGTGGCCATCAATAGTTCAGAATGTTTGAAAAACGTTTCTAACCGTTGATCATTAATTTGAGCCATTTTTGGTTGTCAGATCGAAAGATCTGACCGTTGGATCATCATGGCCCATCCGTTTTCGGACCGTTGTGGCTATCAATGCTTCTAGCCTTTTTAAAAAACGGCTAACCTTTTATGACACGATGCATATGTGCGAAGTGCAAAGTGCATCAAATAGCGCCACTACAGCCACACTGCCCACGGCCTTGCCCGTGCTCGAGCCCGCACGAACGTGGCAACCCGAGCGTATCAAACTCCAAAGCTCTAAGGAAGAATACTATACACACCTCCACATATAAACCACAAATTTTTTTCTTTTCATTTCCAATGTGGGATGAAAGCACACACCGCACTTTTCATTTGAAAATTTTCAAAAAGTTTTTTAGCGGGAAAACAAAAATCCCAAATTTTTTGAATATGTTTTATTTTTCAAAAACCACAAATTTCAACAATTGGAGCTTAGAAGATGAAGAGACATGGGTTAGAAGATGAGAGAGAGAGAGAGAGAGAGAGAGAGAGGGGGGGGGGGGGAATGGGTTCCTAGGACAAGGCACGGGAGGGTAAAGGTGGCCGAAGAAGAGAGTTTTTATCAAATATCACAAAAATACCCTTGTATGCCTTAATGAGCCAGGTTAGGCTGGATTCGGGCCGGGCTCTCATATGTGGTCTAAGCGTAGTTCATTATTAAACGGGCTTGAGTTCTAAACTCAAGCCTGGCCTTTGGGCCTAATAATGCAGCCCAAGCATGACCCATGGCGAGCCAGGCCTAAAAGCCCAATGAGCCAGTTGGCCCATTGACAACCCTAGACATGAGCATTTGGTTCACTTGGTTGTGGGTGATTGCGTGTATCCACATGGATTAGTCTCACTTCAAAAAGAGGTGGGGACACCCTGTGTCTTCAAAAAAAAAAAAAGACAACCCTAGACGTGGGCATTTGGCTCAAAGTGGGCATTATATGGTGAATTCGCGTTAGAAGAACAATATTTTAGAAACTAGAGTTGTAAGTAGGCAGTGCAAGTTCTTTTCCTTGGTGATGACATGTCCTAGATGGGTTGAGAATGTGAGCTGGAGAGGTGGGTGGATCTCTTATTATATTAAGTAACGTGATGTGATGTTGTGAGAAGTATCAACGTGAGTGGGAGTGATATGCATAAGACGTGAGTTGGGTTGAGAGGCTAGGTGATGTGAATGTAATTAAGGGCTAGTGTAGGATTTAATGTGGAGAGAGAGAAGGAAAATGAGCGAGGGAGAAAGAGGTTTCTCCATTAAGTGGGTGACCTTATGCATGGTTTTTCTTTGCATATTTTTCTAGTTCTAATTCTAATTTTCTTTCTTTCTTGTTCTTCAAATTCAAGAAATCAAGATTTTATATGCGGTATCTCTCATACATTTTTCCTTAATTGAATTTTGATATTCATTTAATTTTTCTTTTGCTTTGGGAATAGCTATTTTGCCCCTTGAGCTTAGCACTTTTTCTATTGGGTTTAATCATTTTTCCTTGAGTCAATCCCATTTCATTTGAAAGTTTAGTTATATAATTGATTTACTCCCTTTTCAAAATTGTAGGGTTGCCAAAGTATGATTCCTTATCATTCTATTTTTTTATTTTTTTCCTTAAATTTTACTTCTCAAAATAGTGAGCATTTATTTTTTTTTCATAAATTCAGTTTTATCTAAGTTGATACATTTCTTTAATTTCTTTAAATTCAAGAATTTTGTTTATTTTATCCTTTTAAATTTCAATTATAGGGTATTATTTGATTAATTATATTACTAGAAAAGTTATGATTTTATCTTAGGAGATTAAATTAAAGTTTTACATAATACCATCAAATTTCAGAATTATCCAATTATTCGATATTAAGATATAAGTATAATAATGCAAAATTTTTAAAAAAAAAAAAAAATTGGACATAAAAGGAATTTTCAACAATGTCTAGAGAGTTCTGTAAAATATTCCAGATAATTACAAAAAACAGCTCAACCTTATAGAAATTATAAGGACTAAATTCTAAAGGCACCAAATTTCTACACTATATATAGAAATTCGGTTTTGAGGATATTTAGGTAACATTTTCAAATTTTCAGATTTCTTATATTTTTTTAGATTAATTATTTTTATTACTGAAAATTATATATTTTAATTTTGAAAATAAATTTAAGAATTGATGCACTATTTTACCACTCGCGTAACAATTTGCACATGTGAAATGCAAAGTGCATCACTATTGCATCTATAGCCTCATTGTCCACGTCATGCGTGCACGAGCACGTTCAAGTGCAGAGCACTGGATTACGCAAGCTAGTATTCTTCTCTCCACAATCTCAAGTAAGAATATTAGAAAACTCAAAGCTTATAAGGTCCTTGAGTAGGACACCTAAAGTATCCAGCAATCAATATGAGAAATTTTGGATTGTTACGATGGCATCAAATAGGATTTTGATGGCATCAAAGTTTGTTCAATGGCATCTAACTCTCATCGATGAAACTATTGATTTACATATTTAAGACATCAATCAACATATCCCAAAGTTTGCTATTTGGCAAATCTCAAACAGACAAATCTATGGGTTTGGGAGTATTTATTCTAATGCAATAGCTTAAATTACTTTTAAGCAAGAATATAATTTTGTGGATTTGTAAAGTTTTTAGTTATCTTTATTATTATTTTTATCCAAATCCATAGATATATAAGGATGTAGATTTGAGAAATCTACAAATTTAACAAATCCCCGGCAAAAAAAGCAAACCAACGAGATTTGAAACCCCATAGATTCATAAATCCTTGACCAAAGTCTCTCATTCAAACAACCCTTAAGGAATCTTGAAATTATTTTGTCTATTCTCATAAATGAATGTAATGAGCTTAATCATCTTAAATATTCCAACATGACATACATGTGTAACATATAAGCAAATCATTATACGGAGCACATTGTAAAATAACCTTGACTAAAAAAAAGAAGCACTTCGAAATATCAAATGGTCTTCAAAAGTGGTCACTAATTTCTTAATGGAAGCAGAAGCCAAAATATTTTAGAAAATGAAATATTTCAATTTTAGATATGCTTCTCAAAGCTACAAACTAGAAGGCATTAAAATTACAATTTTTATAGAATTTGGATCAATTGCTACAATATTCCTTTTAATTTTTAGTAAATAGTGGTAAGTAATCCTATTTTCCTAAAGTTTCGGGTGACTTGTAACAACTACTACAAAACCTATAATTCTTTGGAAAACATTCTTCTGACAAACCATAATCCCATGCTTCTCCCATTAGAGAAGCTCACGTAATTTGTTTGCATCTTTTTCCCTACCACATGATGATTCAAACCATTCACCTAGAAATTCGCATGGTAAGTGGCTAACATAGAAAGAACCTTAATTATCATAGTTTTATATTAGTCAAAAGTTGCATTAATTATCATAATTTAGATTCATAGAAATAATCACTCAAGGAAGAGCCATGGGTGCAAAATCTAGATTTCTCATGTTTGGCACCGCCCTAGGATTGTGGTAATGACTTCTCCATGGATTCTTATTCTTTTTCAGCAAATTTGCTCCTTTTTACTTGCGAAAACGAAGGATCTCGATTCCATGGAAAACATATCCCCTCCTAAAATGGTTTTCTTTCTTTATGAATCATCTTGGGGTTATTCGATAGAATGAAATTTTGTGAACTAGGAATTGAAACCCTGGATTTTCAATCCAATTTGTGTTTGCCAACTCTTCAAATTCGGATTTCAAATATAACTTGAATTGAAAATCCTCAAATAGCTCCTTCTAAAATCCAAAAGAAGAGATGGGATGTAAAGTCCCGAATTTTCAATCCTCTCCGACTAACATAATTGATCTCTCATATCTCTCTAATAAAGCTCAAGTAAAAAATCCCAGCCACCAAATATAATTTCCAATTTCTCATCAGATTGAAAATTCAGTTGCTAAATATAAGAGGTTATTTCGATGCCTATAAATGAGCTGGGTTGTAAATTATTTGCACATTGCATTTGGATTTTTTATTTTTTTATTTTAAAGATATTTATAGGCAGTAAATGATTTATAACATTTATCCCCATCTCATATGTAGAGAGAGTTGGATTCCATGTACCATTCTCTATTTATGGCCCAATGGCTAGAAATGAAAAAATTGGCTTTCTAAGATTAAATAAAGGCTATCCAAGCATAGCCAATTATTTATCTGTGGATCATTTATAGCTTTAAAGTCAATCAAACTTATAAACACATTTACCTTTAAATCATTTATGGGCATCCCACTAACTGAAATGATTGAAGAATCAGAATTTCTTAAGTCAGAAACCAAATGGAAGCTGCAAAACGACCCCTTATCATGGGCATCCGTAGATGAACGGTCTAGATCATCACAGCGTGCCGCATAAATTCTTCCACAGATTGGAAGATATATGGTCCCAACATGAGGATCTCATTTCATTGGAATCCTATTCCTCCCAGGAGTTGGATTTCTCTCCTTAACCGTTCCTACTCTCCCAAAACATCAAACAACTTCCCTTCCGCAATGGAAGTAGAAGTGAAGCTTCGTCTCCCAGACTCAGCCGCCCATCAGAAGCTCTCAGATGTTCTCTCATCCGTCCATCTCAAGACCCACCTCCAAGAAAACATCTTCTTCGACGGGCCCACCTCCCAGCTCTCCTCCCAGCTCGCCGCCCTCCGCCTCCGCTTCTACGACCAGGATTCCCGCTGCGTCGTCTCCCTCAAAGCTCGTCCCTCTATCGTCGATGGCATCAGCCGCGTCAGCGAGGACGAGGAGGAGATGGACCCTGCCATTGGCCGAGCCTGCGTTTCCGAGCCCTGGCGCCTCTCATCCGTTGATTCCAGGATCCTCAAGAGGGTTAGGGAGGAATTTGGGTGCGGCAACGTGGAATTGGTGTGCCTCGGTGGGTTCCGGAATGTGCGGGCTGTGTATGAATGGGAGGGGCTGACGCTGGAGCTTGACGAGACGCAGTACGAGTTCGGGACGAGCTACGAGATCGAGTGCGAGAGCACGGATCCCGATAGGGCGAAGCGGATGCTAGAGGATCTGCTCGGGAGGAACGGGATCCCGTACATGTACTCAGAGGTGTCGAAGTTCGCTGTCTTCCGGTCCAGGAAGCTTCCCCAGTGAGTATTGATTCTTCTTCTTCTCTTTTCGTTTCGTCTGTTTGAATTGAGTTTGGAATTTACTCTTATCTTTCTAATTATAAATTGATATGGTGGTTTGGACTATTGAATTGTTGGTGTGATTGTTGTTTCATTAGATGTGAATCATGATCTGATTCGATTTGTGGTGGGAATTATGGTTAGTTGGAATGGATTTGAAGAGGAATTATATGATCATGAAGTTGGGACTAATGGGGCCCCTGGTTTGGTGATTGAGGCCATTGATTTGATGGACTAACCATGGAGCAGGAGTTATGAGTTACCAATGTTGGAAGATTATTAGTCTTCCAACCGTGTTTGTGTTGTTGAACAGTGTATGTGACTATATCTTGATTCTTAACCATCCATTTGAAGGTCACCAGTCAAAGGGTTTTATTTATTTATTTATTTACACACACCCACACCCACACCCACACCCACACCACACACACTCCTACACCCACACTTCATGGGCACTTGATCACATGATCTTAGTGCTGAAACAGGGTCTGTCTACCACTAAGCCATGGAGCTGGACCCCACCAATCAAAAATGTTAGGATTGATTTAGATTTGTCCAATCAAGGAGAGTTTTGAGGCAGAGGGCATTCATTGAACAGCCCCACTCGTAGGGATTTTCAATTTTGGATGCCCTACAACTACTGAATTTAGGAATGATGCGTCAAACTCGACAACGCCATAAAACCCAACATGCCAACATGTCCATTCAGTTATATGATGATATTGGTAGATCATGTTTGTATAATTAGATAATCTGACTAATACATGTGTTCATGAATATCAAACATTGTTCGGAAACTAGGAATCCAGACTTGGCTTGGTCAACCAATGAGTCAAGACTGATGAGCGGACATTCTGGCTTAGCCTTAGTCTCATAAATTTTGACCAGGTCTCATATATCTATAGTAGAAGTTCTAAAATGGAATATCTTTTATGTGGCCACAATATGGTTGGGAATTATGGGTGTTTTGGGTAGTTGGAGTGGATTTGAAGAGGAATTATATGATCATGAAGTCAGGACAGGTAGAGTCAATGGTTGTCATTGATCTAATGGACCCCTCTGTCAATAACCATGGAGCAGAAGTTACGGACATTGGAAGATTATTACTCTTCCAACCCTTCACGTATGTCTTGTCGAACGTTGTATGTGACTATATCTCTATTCTTAACCGTACCCATTTGGAGGACGCCAATCAAAGAGGTTAGGATTGATTTAGATTGTCCAATCAAGGATATTTATGAGGTAGTGGGCATCCATGGTGTGGCTTATCAGATCAATGGCCCTAGTGATAGGGATTTTCAATTTAGGATGCCTTAAAACTGCTGAATTTAGGAATAATGTGTCAAATACGACAATGCCATAAAAGCCAACATGCCAAGATGTCCATCTAGTTATATGATGATATTGGGTTTGTATAATTAGATAATCTTGGCTAATACTTGTGTTCACGAATGCCAGACATTGTTTGGAAATTAGGAACTCAGACTTGGCTTGTTCAACCAATGAGTCTCAAGACTTGGATGAGTGGACAGTCCGGCTTAGCCTAGTCTAGTAAATTTTGACTGGGTCTAATATATTTGAAGTAGAAGTTCTAAAATGAGCATCTTTTAAGTGGCAACGAGATGATAATACGACATTGTGTGGATAATAGCAGCAAAATGCACTAAGTATCATCTTCAGCCCAGAAAGACATGGAAAATCTTTACCTGAATTTTGTTTCCTCGTGATGCAAGAAAAATAACATATGTACAGAAATGATTGCAAGTTTCTAACACACAATCATCCAGGTTCTCATCAAGTAACTTTTGGAATGAAGATATAACACAGAGTGTTACTGGGTTTGGTTAATAGTGCATCTGACAATCTAAATTTGTTATTTTCCATACAAAAGTTGGTATCTTACTCATAAATAACCTTGTTAAGTGGCAAGAGCTAATTTGATACTGTGTTCATGTTTCTGTTCAACAACTCTATTTTTTGCTACATGTGGGACAAAACAGTGGGGATGGCATCCCATTATAAAGTGTGAACACACGAAGGTTATCTTACTCATAAATAACCTTGTTAAGTGGCAAGAGCTAATTTGATACTGTGTTCGTGTTTCTGTTCAACAACTCTATTTTTTGCTACATGTGGGACAAAACAATGGGGATGGCATCCCATTATAAAGTATGAACACACGAAGGATTATATTCAGTTTACATCATAATTTTTAGTCGATGTATCTTGTGATACCAACCAAAAAATGTCCTACTGATCGAATGTTAATATCATTTAAGTTGCCTCTGTTTATATGTTGGCTGCGGAGAAATGAAACACTTGTTATCACTAACTTCCGTAAAAAATTTAGAAATAAATATAAAAAATTGAAGATGAAATTCACCGTTCATAGATCATATGTGCAGGCTTCATCAATTTGAAACAAAGGTATCTGATTAGAAATGGTACATCAATTCCGTGTATTAATAGTCATTATCGACATAAATAAAGGAAGATTCTGCCAAATCTTCAATAAGAATAACTAGTATTGCCAAAACAACTAACGCTGAAACTATGTCTATAAAAAGCCAAGAAGAAATCAGATTCTCAAATATTGAGCAATTTCTACAAAATTGGAATATCCCAAAAGTTCCTACAGAAGAAATATTTCGAGAATGTTCTTTCCAAAATGATGATTCTCTTGAAATAGATTTCGTCGTCAAAACTGTGGAACAAACAAGACCTACATCTCACCATAGTGAAGATATGGATCTGTTTTCTACTCGAGAACTTCTTCAATATTCTCACAAGTACAACTATGTGCATGTTGGACTTGTTCAAATCGCTGTTAAGCCCTTAACCAGATTGAGACTTCAAGCTTCTGTCCTAGTCTCTCTAAGAAATATACGTTTTTGCCAATTCCAAGACTCTAATTGGATTAGTTAAGGCCAGTCTTAGCGATGGTCCAGTTTTTTTCAATTGCATTCCAAACTTCTCAGTCTCATTGACAGATAACCACTTGTTTAAATTCCTTCGATTAGGAGTTTATACAAAAGGTTTCGATATATTTCCAGGATGCGAAAATATTGCAGTAACATACTGTATATATTACAAATTAATGAAAACTGTAGCATCTGAAACAACATATGATGGCCAAATTAAAGGGTTAACTACCTTATTAATGACAAATCTCACCCATAATGTTGTAACTCCAAAACGTATAAAATGGGACGATGTCAATCTTTCAGATTGGCATCTTGAGGATGCTCAAGAGAAGACGGCAAATGAAAAAATAGAATCCAAAATTATAAAAACTAATAAAGATGGATCTATAGATATAATATTTGCCAAATACGAACCATCTACTCCAAGTTCTTCTCAATCTTTGCCAAATCCACCAAAAGTTGTTCTCACACATATCTTTAGTCCAAGATATCAAAGACAAAAAGATGATTATAATCCTTCCAGAAGTGACTTTCCTTAGATCAATATGATTTCGGCTACTTGCCAAAAACAATAAGACTCCTTTACCATAAATACAAAACTTTTGAAAATGGATTTTCAAAAACATCCATTAACCAAATGGTATTTTAAAACTATCCTTGAAGCAACTAAAAGAAATCTTAAAGACAAATGATATCTCCAAATGAACTAAATAAAGATTACCATTCCTTTTTTCACGTGGTTTAATAACTCAAACTTTTCCCCCATTCCAATCAATCAAAATATCAGGTACAACTACCTCCCCAATCAAAGTCGTTGAAAAAATGAGTGCAGATTGACTAATTACTCCAAAAGATTTAGCTCTAATAGTTGAACAAAATAACTACACCGATACCTTTCTTCATATTATAGGACAACAAATGCTTTCTCAACAAAGCTTACTACATTCTTCTTCTTCTTCGGCACCAATGCCTCGAAGAAAAACCTCTGCTTTTCTTTTGCTAAAAGAATCAATTAAACCAGCTTTTCCAAACCCAAATGAGGTTCGTTCAAATTTTGTAGTTGAAGTAGCCAAAGAATTACAAAAGGCAAAAAATCCATCTGTAAATGTCTTTACCAATACTACAAAAAAGGACAAGATGAAATTTCAGATCAAATCCAAAATCTCCAAATAAACCAATTAGACACATATGATGTTTCTTTTGAAGAAGAATCCTCTGAAACTGAAGAATCAGATCTAGAAAGAGCCAAAAATCAATTTCTTGAAATACAACAACCCCAAATCCATAGTGTTGTCAAACCAACCAAACATTACTACAAAAGACCAACCCCTTTTGATGTTCAAATCGAAGAACAACAAACATTTTCTCGCCTTCATTTTGATGGAAATCATCTTTATGAATGGAACATTGATAGTATGACAGAATACCAAAACGCCAAAATAATCTTCCAAACAACCTACATCAAATGGTGGCATAAATTTGATTGCAAAATAGTCCTTGAAGCGACTAAACAATCAGTCTTCCAAACAACAATGTCAAAAACCTTCAAAGAAATTATTTCTACTTCAAAGCCTGACGAAGTAGTAATATTGAAGAAAGAACTAGCCGAACTCAAATCCGCCTTCATCGCCCTTTAAGATCAAGTATCCAGCCGCCATGGATCTACTTATCTTGAATCTAAAGAATCTTTCACAACCCCTCCAGAAGAAGACGGCGCAGATATTTTCTTCTAAAGCCAAGCCAAAAGCCGCTCCTATTAAAGCTCAACCACGAAGCCGTTGAACACCAACTACGCCAAAAGCCAAATCGTCACCTCTTCAAAAATCGTCAGAAAAATCCAAAAGAATTACTGTAGCAAAAAACACCAAAATCACTGTAGCAGTTTTTACTGTAGTAAATAGTAAAACTATACAGTAAAACTGCACAGTTGCTAAAACCGAGTACTATTCGCCCACGGATTTTACCCACAGTTTCTATATAGTGTTTTTGTAAGTCTCTATATAAAGAGATGATTTTATTTTTGTCAGACAGTAGTTCTACTAGAAAACTTGCTAATATTCTTAGTGAGAGCTTTATTAGAATCCATGGGCGAATAGTACTCGATTTTGGCAATTGTGCAGTTTTACTATTTGCTACAGTAAATAGTGCTACAGTGATTTTAGCGTTTCTCGCTACAGTAGTTCTTTTAGATTTTTCTGATGATTTTTGAAGAGGTGGCGATTTGTCTTTTGGCGTAGTCGGTGCTCAACGGCTTCGTGGCTGAGCTTTAATAAGAGTGGCTTTTAGCTTGGCTTTAAAAGAAAATATTTGCCTCGTCTTCTTCTGGAGGCGCCGTGGAAGATTCTTCAGATTCAAGATAAGTAGATCCATGACGACTGGATACTTGATCTTGAAGAGCGATGAAGGCGGATTTGAGTTCAGCTAGTTCTTTATTCAATATTGCTGCTTCGTCAGGCTTTGAAGTAGAAATAGCTTCTTTAAAGGTTTTTGGCATTGTCGTTTGGATAACTGATTGTTTAGTCGCTTCGAGGACTATTTCGCAATCAAATTTATTCCACCATTTGATGTAGGTTGTTTGGAAGAGTACTTTGGCGTTTTGGTATTCGGAGGGGTGAAGTTCGTATTTCCATTTTAGGATCCACGGAAGTCCATGTTTGGCAAAGTATAACATTACAGAATGAGCAGGGAATTCAGGATTCTGTAATTTCTCCATTTTGGCATAGTAAGGAGGACATCTGGAAGAATTGCAGAGTGTGCTCCGAACAAAGTCCACCATTGAGTGTAGAAGCAAGGTGGGATATTTTTTATGTATGGTCTTGAAAAATTTAAGAACTAAGAATGACCCTTATCTGAATTTTGGAAAAAGAGTGCGTATTTCCACACATCCATGTAGTCCCAGTAAGTGAAAGAGTTGGACTGCCCCTTTAGACTTCGGACATTTTGGTATTGAGAAAGGGAATTTCCCCATTCATTTGGCTAATGATGTGCAATATCTTCATTTTGGAAAATGAGTATTCTGTTTATTTTTGTTAGTGCGGTGTTCAAAGATCGCACTGTTGGTTTGATTCAAGATATCTTTATAGTATTTTCTAAATAAATTTGGTTGTTTGGGATGAAAATGATTTTGGGGCAAGAAGATTTTTGGTATCAGTGCATCTTCTGGTAATTTGGCAAGTTTGGAATCTAGGGTTAAAACCCTATGTTTTCCTTTGAGTTGGTATTCTTCAATGTTTGGCTGAGTATTCGACTATTTTCTCTCAATGTTTTGGCTGTTGAGAAGAAAGAGAGGGAAGAAGGTATTGGAAATTTCAATTTCCATTTTTTCATTTGCTTTGGTTTTGGCATTTTGAGGATTGGCTTTTGGTGCCATTTTTGGGCTTTCCCTATAAGAATTCACAAGAAAGGTAATCAGGCAAAGAGTTTGATTTACCGGGGATAAACTCAATGCCATCTGGCAAAAATTTGTTTTGATGCAAGATTTTGACATCTTTTTTCAAAACTTCTTTGGTTGCTTTACAATTTACGCGCAAAGTGAACTTTAAAAAATCGCTTTGGAATTTGAGAATGCAAGAAACCATCGACAATTTTTATTTTTTTTTTATTTTTATTGTAGAATAATTTTGTTGTGTTTGGTTCCAAGTTCCAGAAGAAAAACGAACAAGTTGTTCTTGTCCTTTTAGAGTTTTTTGTAAAAGGATAGCTCCGTATCCAATATCAGAGGCGTCTGTTTGGATTAGTTTTGGAAAATCAGGGTTGGAAAGGTTGAGACAAGGAAAAATTTTGACTTTGGTCTTTATGTTTTGAACTACTTTGCCATGATCTTCCAACCAAGATGATTTTGGTTTTTTGCACAAAAGATTTTGCAAAATTGATCTATCTTTGGCTAAATCTTGGTAAAAATCAGAGATAATTTAAACATCCTAGAAATCTTTGGAGTTGTTTTTTATCAACGATTTTGTCAGGAATTTTTTTTTGCAAAGTTTATTACTCTTTGGATTGGTTGGATAGTATTTTGCCAGATTTTGAAGCCTAGAAATTGTATTTCAGATTGAAAGAGCTTGATCTTTCTTTGAGAAAGAACAAGACCATTTCTTTCAATAGTTGATTTAAAGATTTCTAAATGCTTCCAGTGCTGTTGGATATTTTGAGAATAGATGAGTATGTCATCTATATAGGTAATGATGAAATCTTTAAAAGGGTAAAAGATTTCATTCATTATTTTTTGGAACTCTGAGGGAGCGTTTTTTAGACCAAAGGGCATCACGTTCCATTCGAAATGACCGAAGGGGACAGTGAAGGCCGTTTTGTATCTATCTTTAGGGTGAATCTGAATTTGCCAAAATCCAGATTTTAGGTCAAATTTGGAAAATATATTGGCTTTATGAAGTCTGTTTAATAAGTCTTTTTTATTTGAAATTGGATATCGAATATTTTTTAAGACTTGATTGAGTGGTTTATAATTAATTACAAGTCTAGGAGCTCCTCTTTCGAGTTCAGCTGCATTTTCTACATAGAAGGTAGCATAACTCCACTGAGATTTGGAAGGACGAATGAGTCCCATTTGGAGGAGGGATTTGATTTCTTCATCGCAAAGTTGAAGAAGTCTATAATCCATTTGGGAAGGTCTAGCTTTGGTAGGAATGTGACTTTCATCAAAGTCTTCTATGTAGGGTAGGGAGACTAGATGGGTTTTTCTGTGCCAGAAGGCATTTGGTAATTCTAAACAGGAATTGGTAAGAGTTTTTTGGAATTTATCTAATTGAGATTTGAAATTTGGTTGTTTGAGTTGCTTTTGGATTTGGAAATTTGAGATTTCATTACTTAGAAAGTTTATTTGGTTTTCTTTGTGAGAGACACAGTTGATGACTTCTGAAATTAAACCAGTTTGAGGTGGTTTAATAAATTCAAAGAAGAGATCTATAGAATTTATTTTGGTTTGGATACCTTTCCTAGTAGTAGTAAAGGGTTTTATTTTTAATATGAGGGGAGTGCCGAGAATGGCATCGTGTCGTAGATTTTTACACTCCATTTTTACAAACATGAACGTTTGGCAATTTGTATTGGATGTGAGATTCTTGACTATTAGTAGTATAAATTGTGCTATTAGTCTTCTCACAGAACTGAGTAGGAATTAATCCTTCTCGAAGACAGTTCAAGTTAGCACCTGAGTCTATTAAGGCAATGACTTCCTTTTGAAAGAATTGGTTGGAAAGAGTTATTGGAGTATACCATTTTTGGAATTGATATGTGGTAAGGGAATTGACAGGATAATTGTCAATTTAATCATTTGTATCTTTTTGGTTTGTGAGTTGTAAGAGTTCAATTTCTCTTTTAAGAGATGCAACTTCTCTTTTAAGAAGATTAACTTCTTTATAGAGATCTTGCAGAGAGACTTGAGTTTCTGTTTTGGTTTTGAGATGTTGAAGTTATAACTATGGGTTTTTTGAAAGGAAAAGTTTTTTCTTTTTCCTTAGGAAGGTTTTGGCTTAAGGCATTTTCAAGAGCCTGTGCCAAGTATTTGGCCTTTTCTTCAGGATTCTGAACTTGATTTATGAGTTCAAGAATGAGGAGATATTTGGGTTATTGTCGTCCACCAATAATGGAAACATAATTATCTCACCATTGGCTAACTTGGAAAATGAAAACTCAGTGCCAATGCTTAAAAAAAGAAGAAAAGAAGATAAAACTAATTCATGCTACTTGTGTTATATATGAGTATTTATTATACCATTGTTAGTTAAAATATTTATTCTATTCCCACATTAAACATTTAAGTCCTTTAATTTTAAAGCTGCATTCTTCTTCCCAAGTTTAACTTCCCTCTTCAACTTTCTTATAAACCCTTTGAAGCATCTTCCTCAATATGGATGGTTGAATTTTTTGTCTTAAACTTTTTAAGCCATGTTACAACTCGACGTACTTGTTTAATGTAGGGCATTTTCACATCGGGTTCGAGTGGGGTGACTTATGTGAAGCAAGGTGTTCTGTAACGGTAACGGTGGCCGTAACAGCCACCACCATTACCTTTACGATACGAGTTGTAACGGCTATTACGGTCCCCGTAACGGCCGTTATGATCTATTTTTTTTATTGAAAAAAAATTCTTAAAAAACCAGTATCTGCCCCGTAATGTTAATTAGGAAGTATGGAAAACCTGTATATTCCTCATAGCAGACAATTGTTGGGTTGTTATGGCCTTTATAGGGGACGTAACGTGTCGTTATCGACAATTACAGATCTTTTTTTCCATAACGGTTGTTACAGCCGTTACGACCCCATAACGTGTAACGGTTGCCACCGTTACCTTTACGTAACAGCCATTATGGCCCTGTAACGGCCTTTACGGCACACCATGGTGTGAAGTGGGAGCACACTTGGGGTGGGCGGCCTATGTGAGTTGGGTGGCTCGTGTGAGATGAGACCCATGTGAAGTGGGGCCCACGAGGGGGGTTCGCCTGAGGGCCTAACCTGGGCTATAAGATAAAGGGGTTGATTCGCCATACTCTATCAGTTTAAGCTTTTAGAGCAAGTGGTTAGTTGTCATGCGTAACTTATATTTGACTTGTTGGCATTCCTATTCCTTGTGGTTAAAATTTTAACATGTTTTTTTCAGTATATTTAGTGCTTTGATCTTTTATCATCTTATATTTTTACCGTATACCAAATTCCTAACTATGGTTAATTCTCTTTATGAGATTTTCCAAAGTAGTGTTGTATTTTGGTTTGGAAAAGCTGGTTTAATTGGTTCTTTTGGCAGAAAGAAAGCAGAGTTTTTTCTTTGAGGCATTGCTGCCAAAGAGGAAGAAGAAGGTAGTAAGCTTTGTTGAGAAAGCATTTGTTGTCTTATAGTATGAAGAAAGGTATTAGTGTAATTGTTTTATTCAACTATTGAAGCTAGATCTTTTGGAGTAATTGGTCGATCTGCACTCATTTTTTTCAACAACTTTGATTGGGGAGGTAGTTGTACCTGATATTTTGATTAATTGGAAATGAGGGAAAAGCTTGAGTTATTGATTATCTTGTTGGAGATTCCCATTTTTGTGTGAGATTTTGGAGCATAAGAATCTCTTTTGGCATAGGAGTTTGATCTTCACAAAAGTTTTTAAACCACG
Source organism: Magnolia sinica (assembly GCF_029962835.1). Classification (NCBI taxonomy): domain Eukaryota; kingdom Viridiplantae; phylum Streptophyta; class Magnoliopsida; order Magnoliales; family Magnoliaceae; genus Magnolia; species Magnolia sinica. The sequence goes on from NC_080581.1 coordinate 26,818,190, forward strand.
TGAAAAAAGGAATGGTAATCTTTATTTGGTTCATTTGGAGATATTATTTGTCTTTAAGATCTCTTTTAGTTGCTTCATGGATATTTTGAAATACCATTTGGTTAATAGATATTTTTAGAAATCCTTTTTCAGAAATTCTATATTTATGGTAAAGGAGTCTGATTGTTTTTGGCAAGTAGCGGATATCATATTGATCTGAGGAAAGTCACTTTCGGAAGGATTATAATCACCTTTTTGTTTTTGATATCTTGGACTAAAGATATGTATGGGAACAACTTTTGGTGGATTTGGCAAAGATTGAGAAGAACTTGGAATAAATGTTTCATCTTTGGCAAATATTATATTTACAGATCCATCTTTATTAGTTTTTATAATTTCGGGTTCTGTTTTTTCATTTGGCATCTTCTTTTGAGCATCCTTAAGATGCCTACCTGAAAGATCGACATCGTCCCATTTTATGCGTTTTAGAGTTACAACATTATGGGTGAGATTTGTCATTAATAAGGTAGTTAAACTTTTAATTTAGTCATCATATGTTGTTCCAGGTGTTACAGTTTTCATTAATTTGTCAGTTTTCATTAATTTGTAATATATACGGTATGTTACCGCTATATTTTCACATACTGGAAACATATCGAAACCTTTTGTATAAACTCGTAATCGAAGGAATTTAAACAAGTGGTTATCTGTCAATGAGACAGAAGTTTAGAATGCAATTGAAAAAAGCCGGACCATTGCTAAGATTGGCCTTAACTAATCCAATTAAAGAATCTTGGAATTGGCGAAAACATATCTCTTAGAGAGACTAGGATAGAAGCTTGAAGTCCCAATCTGGTTAGGGGCTTAACAACGATTTGAATAAGTCCAACATGCACATAGTTGTACTTGTTGGAATATTGAAGAAGTTCTTGAGTAGAAAACAAATCCATATCTTCACTTTGGTGAGATATAGGTCTTGTTTATTCTACAGTTTTGATGACGAAATCTGTGTCAAGAGAATCATCATTTTGGAAAAAAACCTTCTCGATATATTTCTTCCATAAGAACTTTTAAGATACTCCAATTTTGGAGAGATTGCTCTATATCTGAGAATTTGATTTCTTCTTGGTTTTTTGTGGACATAGTTTTAACGTTATCTGTTTTGGCAATACTAGTTATTCCTATTGAAGATTTGGCAGAATCTTCCTTAAAATTACTTTGGGTAGAAAATCATTTGGTTACTTTGGATTTAACACTTTTATATATGGATTTTCTAGATGTTTGGCTTGCAGAGTTGCTATCAGATTTTTCTAATTTTTTGGCAGACTTTCTAGAAATTGATCTCCTTTCTGGATCCATGTTTACAAAATATAAAATAAGATGAGTGGCTTGTCAATAATTGAATTCCCCAACAAGGCCTAACGCTATTCCAGCTAACGACAACAGGGGTATTACGACAAGGGAGCCTTGGACCTCGTCTTATCTTTTCTTTTGTAAATATGAATTAGAAATTAAGTCAATTAACTAGAAAATTAGCCTAGAATTAAATTAGTCTATCTAGCAATGAAGCAATCCATAGACTAGATCAAGTACAGCTGTAATGCCACACTAATTTAAAACAAAAATAGAAAGAAGGATAAAATAAAACACATTTACAGAGAGAGAGAGAGAGAGAGAGAGCGAGCAGGAAAGCTTTGACTGCATCGGGCAACATTGAAAAAGACCAAAGAATGGCAACGGCTTCGACACAACTTTGGCAAAAGCACAATGCATAAACAAATTATTGACATATTCTGCATCTTGGAAGCATGTAAACAAACATTGGGAGTAATTGTGTTTCTTTTTTGAAGATTGTCCACCGTGAGGACTTTGCTTCTCCCTACCAACCAGGCAAATGTAGTGATCTTACACGGCCCCTATAAGACCAAATAATGCAGTAGGGTTTGACATCCTTGACTCAGGAGCACAAATCACCGCATAAATGTTTGGAGTAAAAATCTCTGGAACTCTCCCATTCCCACACCCAAGCATCGCTGCTAGCGCTTGAAGCCTACAGCTTTGAAGAAACAAAAATAAGTGAATCATATCTTCCAACCCCTTCATAAATGTCTGTGGTAGGGAGATTCTGAACCATAATACCCCCCAAAACTGAAAACATCCGGATACGGTGATTCCCAGCGTTCGGTCTAATTTAGCCAGGCTTGGGAAAGCTTCACACAATAGTTTGTTGCTGCACCATACGTCCTCCCAAAAGCAAATGCACAACCCATCACCATGGTATTAAAAGACTGTTACACGTAATAGCCGCTACATAACAGTAATGATGGTGCCTGTTATGCGATGGAGCCATAATGCCCGGTTCGGGCTTGTAATAGCCGTAATGGGCCGAATGGGGTTCTGATGGACCAATATGAAGCTGATACATTTTTCCCTTCAAAAAAATGTCAACCTTCACAGGGCCATAATGGCCGTCACGGCCAATATCACAATGGCCATAATGCTGGCTGTTACGGCCACCGTTACCATTATTGAATACCTTGCCCATCATCCAATGAGAAACTGATACCTTAAATTTGCTAGCGATCCTTGTAACTAGGTTCCATACCGCTAAAGCTCTATAGAGAAGACTCTTTTCTGAACCACCCTCCATATGCGAAGTAATTGCCTCTCTCCATAAACTGTTCCTCTTTCACCCCGAACCCCCACAGCCAATTACCTAAGAGAGTTGAATTCATCAATTAAGTCTCTTATACCCGCACCTTCTCTAATCAGTTTACACACCTTGTTCCATTGCAGTAGATGATATTTATGCTTGCCTTCCTCCCCTTTCCACAGGAAATCACACCTAATCCTCTCCATTTTGTACAGAATCAAGGCTGGGAATTGGAACAAGGACATCGAAATATGATGGCATGTTGGACATTGTAGTCTTGATTAGGGAAATTCTCTCTCTCATGAACAGATGTCTACTCTCCATCTAGAAAATTCCCTTTCTATCCTTTAAACCCCCTTATCCCACCAATGCCCGGTGGGTTTGCCAATGCATAGAAGAAGGCCCAAGGAAAATGAGGATAAACAACTTTGCATCCATAGACCCCCAGAAAATCTTCCACTTCTTCATCTGATAATTTTACATTCAAGAGCTCGCTTTTGTGAATGTTAATCTTCAACCCCCAAGACTACTTCAAAGCACCGAATAATCTTTCTCAACTTATCTTCCTGAACAAATTTCTGCATAACGGTAGAGGAGTGAATCGTCAATGAACTGAAGATGAGAAACCCGGAGCGATGAATTCTCTACTTTGAACCTATTAACAACACCCATTGAAACCCCTTTTCCCAAAACCTTACCCATAATAAAAGTTAATTTGTACATAGTTTTGCATAAAACCTTTGAAAAGATTCTAATATATTTCAGTCACTTTAAAAAAAAAAAAAAAAAAACTTTGAAAAGATGAGAAACCTCCCTCCCTCCCTCTAGCAAAGAAGCTTATGATTAGAAATAAATAAGCATAAAATCTAATTAAAGATAGTAATAGGTAGATAATTTAAATTGAAAATGAAATATTAAAAGTCAACTAAAAAATGAAAGGAAGTCATTGACCTACACTCTAGCTAATCAAAGAATGTTGCTGTTACTTCTAAAAAAATTTACAAGATTGATTTGGGTGACTTTTCAAGACTTAGTAAGATCAGCAAGTCAATGTAAAACTTCAAGTTGTCAAAAACTCAGCTGATTTTTTATAGGACTAATTCATACTATGAACTGACACGGTTTTGGGTCGACGTTAGTGGAGTTGGCCGAGTCCCTATCAACTCACTTAATTTTTCAACAATGGTGTCTGACGTGCATTTAATGTGGATATGTTTAATGGAGTGTGCTTTTCACATATACCTATAGTAACTGCTATAAAATGCCTTCATTTTGAACTAAACAGAATGGTTTTTCAGAAGGCTGGTTATGAGGCTAGCTGCTGAAAAGAATGCTTGTTTTTAGCATTTGATCAAATCTCAAGTATATCATCTCTTGAGGATGGTGTAGTTCTCTATCGTGTATGTTTGTTTCCCTTATGCAAATCAAAATAGATAAAGGGTAACAACAGTGTCTCAGAGCTCATTTTCATCTTCCAAAACGTGAAGCGTTCTCTAAAAGACTAAAAATCACTAGTTTACTCTTTGTGATGCTTTGAAGTGCAATGATTAAAAGGTTAAGGGCCTGTTTGGCCGGACCGATCCCACGGTATTAGGAGGGATGGGATCACGATATCCCGGGATATACATGACGAGCCAAACAGACCAGGTGAACTTGTCCCAGGATATAAGCAATCCCATGGATCTTAAAACAATCCACTGACATCACCATCATTACCTTAAAATTGATCCCATCCCTTGGTTGGACGGATTGGAAGGTAAAATCCCGGGATATGCCGGGCGTGCCAAACAGACCCAGTGAACTTGTCCCGGGATTTAGCAATCCCATGGATCTTAAACCAATCCACTGACACCACCATCATTACCTTAAAATCCATCCCATCCCTCCTAATCCCATGGGATTCGCCCAGCCAAACAGGCCCTTAAGCGTTTGAAACAGTAGAAGTATATGTAAAATTTATGCTCTGGAGGTGGTGGAATCTGGTTTCCATCGACCCATGTAGCTTACCAACACCACGGTTTTGAAACTCATTTTCGCAGCGCAACTCATCCTGGTATCAGGCCAAGTTATATTGCTGTATTGATATGGCTCATTCAATACAAGACAAGTCGCCTAGATGATGTGGGGTAGAAAGAAATGAGAAATTTTGAAGGAAAAAAAAAATAAGTAAAAAAAAGAAATCAAATAAATTTGAGAAAAATCTGGAATGTTCAGCAAAAATAGATATATAAACAAAGTAAACTTATATTAAGTTAGTCACATAAATTTAAACACACATCAAGCACTAATTAAATTTGTTTACTAGATCCACATTGAATTATTAACTAATTTAAACCTAAATCCACTCGAATTAGCCAACATGTGGTATTGGAAGCAGTACAATATGTAGATTACACAATCTAGACAAGCTAACATGGCTACACAAGTCCCAAATGTATTGAAAAATTCATTGAAATTATATACTATCTGTATACTTTTGCAGTCATCACGTTAATCAGTACCAAAGGGAGTTGCATGCCGGTTAAGACCAGTCCAACTCAGTCCGCATTGATACTTGACTAAGTCCAACATTAATTGCATGATCCTTCTAACAAGGTGCCACTCCCGCTTCAAAATGCATCCGTACTCACAATAGAAATTAGGAAAGAACAAGGGTAGTATCTCTCCCTCCCTCCCTCTCTTCCTCTTAGAACTTTAAATATCACAATTTCTGCCAATTCTAATTGCAAAGATCCATTTTATTCAGGAAAGAAGACTTTTCCATAAATGACTTTATTCAGGAAAGATGTGTACTTCGAAAAATTGTGATTTATTTATTTTCCTAAGTTTTGTAGTGGCAGGGAGCTAGAATGGTTCCTGTCCGGATAGATTTTAAATATATATATATATATAAAGAAGAAGAATAAAAAAACATAGTTTTCTAACAGTCTGGATAGATTTACTTCAAGCATGTAGCCACTTTCATGTCTGATCGATCCTCAAGGTGCTAAAATATTTGCTTGATTACAAAACTGTTCTCTGTTGGATAATGCAGGTTCTGAAAATTGATTGAAGCAATGGTTCCTTAATTACCCACAGCCCGTTTCGTGTTTTGCACCAGTATTTTTCTTGCTACCAGATTCCTTTCCATGGCTGGTGATATGGATTTGAGTTTTTGTGAGTCAGTCAACTTCAAAATATGTTAGGGTCATTTGGCTTTTGGTTCTTCTCCAAACTTGTGGTGATGAAGGTGGCTGCAGAAAGGTGAAATAAGGATGAATTGAGTGGGAAGTTTAATTGATGGAAGGTTTTGCAGGATCAGATAAATTTATTAATAGCTGTTACAACTACTAATCATCATTAAGGTATTTAAGACCATTATGTAACGGCTGTGTAACAGTGGAAACGTTGTGTTATGAGGACGTAATGGCCGTTATGGAAAAAAATGGCCCGTAACGGCCGATACGGGGCCAATACAGTTTTTTCTTAAATAAAAAAAACCATATACCATTATTGAATTACCTTGATCATCATGTTGAATCTTTTTCTTTTCTTTTTTCCCTCCATTTCCTCTTTGGAGCACATTTCTGGAGGAAGCCATTGGCCAATATTGTGTGAGGGTATGAAGCAAGGCATGGACGATGTGTTTGAGAAAATTATGGGATTATCTTGGTAGACTTATTCACCAACATCCTTGCATTCCCCAATTTGAATCGTGAGATATAGATTATGGGTCATTTGCAATCTGAATCACTATTTGTACGATCCAAAATGATGGCTGTATGCTATTAGTGTTGATTATGTTATAATAAAAATATATATTTAGAATTTCCAATATCATGACCAAACATTTGATCTCCTCGGGCTATTTGGAAAGCTGAAAATGATTGTAAACAAAATCAATTTTCATGGATGTGGTGTTTTTTGTTTTTTATATTGTAGAACTTTGGGGATTTATTGGCACTATTACACATTTCCTTGGAAGATGAGTGAATTGATTTCTCCTAGAAAACCTAATCCATAGGCATTTCCTCTCTTTAATGAGACAACCAACCGTTAAGGGTTCTGTTTGGTTTTCCACACCAAAAAAGAACTGCCATCGAAACATCGGCGGAGGAAAAACAGATCAATTTCTATGGAAGACAGAGATGCCCAACAAATAGTGGATGGTGGATTCTTTTTCTGTGGTTTTCCACATTTTTTTTTTGTTTCCATGTTTGAATTTTGCATTATTCCCACCCAAACAGGCCTGTATACTGAAGTACTTGCAGGAAACTTGACAATGTTGCAACCATGTAAGTTTCTTTGACATCAATGTCGCTGATTTCACAAGGTATTCCATTACTCAAGTACTTGAAATAACCTTGCAATGTTGCATCCATATAAGCATATTAGCTGTTCACCTGCTGGTCATGGTTTATCTGAAGTTGGTGTAGCACCAATAGTTCAACAATTGTAAAACTCGACTTGACTTGATGTCTAGCCGAGTTGGGTCAACTTGAAAAATCAGTCGTGTCTTTGATCAACTCGAATTCATATTTTAATAATTAAAATTATAGTATTTGATGCATTTGTAATTGTTATGAATGAATAAAGTAATTAACGGTGTGTTTGTAGCAGCTTCTTTGTCAAAATAGAAGCAATTGCACACTTCTAATAGCTTTATCTTGTCAGAGAAGCTGGTAGAAGTAGGGCTGAAAGTTGGGCGGATTGAGTCGGGTTGGTGCTCAACCCTGGCCCAACCCAAGGTTCCTATACCCCAACCCTAACCCAATCCAGCCCAACCTTGGGTTGGGAATTCTCAACCCAAGCCCAACACAACTGGGCTCAGTCGGGTTCGTTGGGTGGATACATGTTAATATTTTCGTTATTACATTAGTCTATTATATTTCAATACACGTCTTATTTTTTGTACCTATGATTTTATAAATTATATTTGTAGTTATTTATAGTGAAAAACTTCAGTTTTTTCTAAACAAACAAACTAAAATATAGGACAACTAATTTAAAAGTCATGTTGTGTAGCATGCAATCCATTTGGGAGAGAAATCTGGCGTATCTTGTTAGCTTGAGTCATTGAAAATCGTGTGGACCAATGAGACCCAATGGCACTGGAATTTCTTGTGCCTTAAACATACACAGTTCACACTCAATTATAATTTATAAGTAACTTATATATCGATCCAGTTCGGGTTGGATCGGGCAACTTGAGACCTCAACCCGAGCCCGACCCAAGTTTTATTGGGTTAGTTTTTATATAACCCAAGCTCGATACCAAACCTGAAACATCCTGCCCGAGCCCAACCCAATGTTGGGTTGGTCACAGGTCAGTCGGGTTGAACCCGCCTAACTTGATTTGTCTTCTTAACTGTCTCTCTGTTGACTACAAATCAAAAGGTAAAGATATTGACACTGAGGAGATGTTTTGGGCATAGGCCATCCATGGTGAGAAACCAATGATCTGGATTTAGCCCAGTTGTCAGAATATAACCCTTTTTGTAACGGTTTATAATGGTTGTTATCACCAGGCATGAACGTTCCTCCAACAGTTCCTTCTGCACACTTCTGATAGGATAACAGCCATGGTGTTATGGGCGGCAATTTGGTGTGATTTGATTGGCCCACAGGACACTATCAGAGTATGTACTTGACCAAACAACTTGCAAATGTTCTTCATGTAGCCCTTTGTCTGATATGGGCCTGCCGTCTAATCAAATCTCGCCACATAGACGCCCATCTTTGCTGGACACGGGCGGAGGATCATCCTCCATTTTTTTAGATATGAGGTGTCCATGTAGTGACCCAGTATATCATCAGTTCCGATCATTGAATGTGGACCATTTATGTATTTATCTTCTTAAACGCAGGCTAGGGCTAGAAACATGACCCATTTAAGTAAATGGGTCGAGCTTGAGTTGAACCCTACCCAACTTGATGCCCCACATAGGTTATCAATGGGCTAAGCTGTGCATAGCCTTAGTATCATATTTCATTCTTAAATCTGAGCTGGGTCGTGGTGGGGTTTTCGGATTAAATCAGTCGGGTTGGGCTCAATGAATTTTTAGGCAAGAATTTTGAACCCATTAGTAAATGGGTCAGGCTCGGGCTGACTGTAAACTAATCCGAACCCAACCCATTGCCACCCTAACCACCATGGTGATGTTGGCAGTTTGGTGCAGCCATATGATATTTGCCTTGCATCTTGCATATTAAATGCAGACTGTTGTTGTATTTATCTTCCTGACCGTCCATCATCATTTAAATCAAAAGGCTAAGTTTTCATTATTGAGGTGATTTTTTTTAGGCATATTCCATCCAATGGTGGGACACAAACATACCTATTTACTAAACCATGGGCCCCACTTCTTACCTTCATTTGTAAAGGTGAGCTAGAGACTTGCTGGTGAGTGGTGACTCTTCAACCATCAACCAGTCTTAAGTTGCTGCAAGTTTTCATGATATTCCATCTGATTTTACCCTTTAAATTCTGATAAATCATTAATTTGCCTATAACATCAATAGCCATCAATTGGATGGTTTGGATTTCTGATTGGTGTGATTATTGAGGCATACTTGAATCAGTGTGCCCCGCAATATAGACGGTCTGGATCGTTTTATATGATGTCACAAGTGAAGAGGATAAGTTGCCATCATATTAAAAATGATCATGAAATATATGAAAAGAAATCCAATACTGCAAAATCAATATACATGCATGGCTCATAAGATGATGATACGACCCTGGGATTTTTGAGATATGGCATGATCACAGCATACGTCAGATTGGATCTCACGTGGATATCAAGATGGGCCTCCTACAAAAATAAAGAGCCGTCTCAGGAGAGTTATCTAGAGACATATCACCCATAACGAGGAGGAAGAGTTCTTTAAGTCATTTTGGTAATAGGGGTAGGCCATTTAGGTGGGCTTCACCTTGATGTTGATGTAAAATCCACTCTGTCTATCAGGTGTGTCCCACCATGTTAGGTCCGTGCCCTAAAATTCAGCTCGATTTGTTATTCAAGTGGGCCACACTATTCGAAACAGTACTATATAGGGAAAGGCTTATCCTCCAAACTGTTCCCTCATACGACTCACCCGAATGACGGATGGGCTGATTTTTAGCTCTTATGCCTAAATACTGGTTTGGCATCTAATGGTTGGAGTGAATTTTATATAATCATCATAATAAGGGTAGATGTTTCTCGCAATTGTTTCATTTAGTATGGCTCACCTGAATTACAGTTAAGTCTGACTTTTTTCTTTGTTTTTTTGAATTAGATTTCGCATTAGGACCTCTTAGAAAGAAATGGGTATGCTTCTTTTTATTTTATTTTATTTATTTTTAAGTCCTTGCTCGGACTTGGGCAGAGCCGTGTCGAACCTATTATAAAAATTTCAAACCAAGCACGAGCTGGAATTTTTTTGGCTAGTTACAGGCTGGGCTGAGTTTGAGCTTAGGTCTAATGATTAGGTCCGGCTTTGACTGGCCCGGCTCTAACCCGCCCGTTAACGACCCAACAGTCCAATCTGACTTTTTTTTCTTTTTTTCTTTTTTTTTTTTTCCAACAAAGATTCGACGCAATTGCTTCAAATGTCAAACTCATCTAGACATGAGTAGAACTCAATCTTCATTTTATAGATTTTATGCATCTACATCAGGAAAATATGCTGATTTGGTGGGCCAAAAATGTATAATTAAAGTTGGACCACTCATCAATTTCTCATAATTATTCATCTAATTTTCTCTAGTTTTGGTACGCTTAGTATCATATACACCTCTTTCTTTAGATGATGCATCTCCACTTGCAAGGATTGCCTGATGAGCGGATCTGATTACATGCACATGTGCCTTATTTTCACGTGTTTAAGTCAACAACTGCAATAGAAGCCATGCGTGATTGTTCATGATTATAATTTAGTATTTATTTGATACTCTGGCAGAGCATGATACTCATGCGCAGGCTCTCAGAATTGTAGGCATAGCATGCATTAATCAAATTAAACTGTGGAAGTCGCTAAGTCACTGTCCCAAAATCAAATCGATTAAGCAATCCTAACCTTTGATTTGCAGACATTGTTTGTCAGTATGGGATTTTTTTTTTTTATTTGAACCGTCCAATAAATTTGTCCACCAATCCAATTCTCATAAAATAAAAAGACATTAATGTTTGGTTCATGATACATCTAAACTAGGACCCATGATTTGGACCGTTTAATTTCGGTTACTTATAAGCCACGTAAGCAATATCAAAGTGACTGTGTATGATCCATCACACTCTGCTAGAGTATCAAATATGGCATTATAATTTAAAAGAAGCTCACGAGGGGACCCTGAGCATATCTTACCTTCCTCTGATTCAAATGGAGTTAGTATCAGAGAGACAGTATACTGTGAGGCCACAACCCAAATATGGTAGACTCATCTCTATATGGTTCGTACGGAAGAGTGATTTATTGTTTGGGACCGTACATCTAGCTAGCCCCACCGTGGATGGGACATGGTTAAAATTACAATGAAAACTAATGATCCTAGACATGTGATCAATGTCCATCAAACCAACGGTAGAAAATAAGAATTGTTGGGAAATTTGAAGAAAAACAACGGATATAATTGTCTAACAGGTGTGAATTTTGAAACATAAACCATCCATGATAGGATCCAATAGATGGATGGACCTGATCGATGCATCAACCCTCCACGTGTACTGTGGAGAGGTGGCTTGAATCGAATCAACAGTATAATCTGCAATTTATCATATGCTCAGGACGAGCGGCCCACGTAAGCCTTTCCTTAAATAAATAAATCCAATTGGCAACTTTAAGAAGAAGGAATTTTCATATCTAGAGGCCGTCTCCATCCAAGTAGTCCTCATCCGCTTATTTTGTCCTGATGCATTTTGTACAAGTGGGCCCGGGATTCTGTGATCTATGCCATTGATATGATGAGCTTATCTCTGGATGGGGTATCCCTCAAACCACTTCTAGATTAGATGATTCTATCCGTCCAGTTCATGTGTGTTAGTTTGGACTCTTGCTATATTTAACCACTGATCCAACGGCTAGAAACGTCTAATCTACTATTATCTTCTTGAAATCAACAATCCATTGTGGGTTCCTTCACTTTAACGGTCGGATCCTCTGATCACATGCCATACATGTACAAACTGGTACATCAGGAGACTATTCTTGTTCTGATGAATCAGGACCGTACGCACCCTCTTTCTATATATGTATATAGAGATAAAAGGTTTTGATATAAAAACTAACTCCATTTTGCCCCTTAAACAGAAGGATTACGACTGAAAGCAGGTAATTTGTTTTGGACCGTATATCTGAGCTAAGCTGTAATAATAGAACCAAAAGGGTCAACCCTTTAGACGAAATGCCAGGCGTCTGATGTTGAAAATTATTATTTACGGTGAGAAGAACTTTTATACTCTGGCAGAGTGTAATGGATGATACGCATGCACTTGGAAATTACTTAAAACATTGCCACGTTGGCATACAAGCAATTCAATTAAACTCTCTAAATTATGGCTCCTAGTTTAGATATATTTCTTGCTCACTTGATTATCTTGGTGAACATTCACATTCAATGGACGGTTACAAATGAAAAATATCGAATGGTCCTATTTCGACAAACAAGAGCTCACGAATCAGAGGTTGGGATTGTTCAATAAATCTTATTTTGGGACTGTGACTTTGGTGACAATGGGTTCAATGATTTAGTCGGTTTAAGTTGAGTTACTATGTCATGTCCCACATGTCTATTTTCTAAGTGCCTGTGTATCAAGAGTCATACCATGGCCGAGTATCATATAACTCCTCATGTATAAATCAATGAAATAGGTGCCCTACAGTAACAATACTCAGTCAATGGAATGTAGGATAAATATTAGAAGGGTTGGAATCTTATGATATTAAAAATTCTTCTGAAGCCTCCAAACTACGTGCTTCCCATCCACAGTATCTTGGGCCTTAATAAATATTCTCAGGACCTTCTAATTCCTCCACAGACCACATACATGGGTATGATCTCGGTGAAAATGAAACAAATCGTGTTGGATACGTTGCCAAGTGAATCAATCTGGTCCAACCAGTTCTTTGGCCACCATGTTTACAAAATCACATCCATCAGATGATCCTAACCATTTGATCAGATGACCAAGATCATCCAAGTAAATCTGATTTCTCAGCAATGGTCCATGAGTGACTTAGGTGTACCTCAGTGGTGTGTTGACGTGGCAAAGTTCTGTAGCCATGGTGTATGCGTTATATCCATACTATCCATCCATTTTACAAGATCATTTTAGTGCATGAATCTCAAGAGGACCACATCACAGGTAGTGGGAATTGAACTCCTATCATTGAAAACTTCTTAAGGGCCACAGAAGTTTTGGATCAAGCTTATATTTGTGTTTTCCCTTCATCCATATCTGTATAACCTTATCAACAGGTGGCCCCTGAGAAGGTTTCGACGGTGGTCATCATTGTTCCCACTGCTCTGTGGTGTGGTCCACTTGAGATTTGGATCTACCTCATTTTCGGTCTAATGCCCTAAAATGATTTCTCAAAATAGATGGACGGTGTGGATATAACATATAAATTATAGTGGGGCCCATGCCACGTCAACCCGGCCGAGTGTATTGCCTAGAAAGATAGACCAAGCTGTTGTTTGGAACCTCCGCTTGGCAAATACAACTCATTTCTACCATCGCACGACTGCAACCATTTGCATTGGATCATTGCTATTATCCACATTATTATTATTATTATTATTATTTTGAAATTAAGGTTAGCTTGTTAGCACACACCCATGTCAATACACACACTCTATGTTAGCCACCCCCTCTAGGGATCGATACCAAGACCTAAGTGTTGAAATGAAGTATCTCCACTCAGCCTGCCGGTTGAGCTATGGATCTGGGTGTTATTATCCACATAATAACTCACTGCTTGCATTTTCCACCGTCCATTTAATGCTATTTGCAAACCATCCACCTCACAGAAGGCGTATCAGTGCATCAATCTACCCACTAAATTTGAAAACTCCATCACTGATGTGAAGATCCTAACCGTCCAACTACCGGCCATCAAATAATTAAAAAATATATATACCCAAATAAGAGGATCAGATTTAGATGGTCCAGACAGATTCCGTCACTCATGTGAAGATCCCAACCATTCAATTAACAGCCATCAAATTGATCCACTCCAAATCCAACGGCCCCATAGCCGCGATAAAATGAGAGAATATGATTTCAATGGTCAAGATGGACTCACATGTATGCCACGTGTGTACATGGATGGATCACATCATATAAAAACTTGTGTAGGTAATCCATCCACATTTGACCACCAAAAAAGACAAAGGTGGGCCATCAAAAGGACCACATTATCTTTCTAACAACCTAATACTTAATATATAGTTGAGTAAAATAATAGAAAATTAGGGTTTTTGTCACAGGGCAAGTACCTACTTCTGCTGTCCTATCTTACATTTCAAGTCATCTGTCCCATGAAAACGATGTAGTGGTTGTGATTGATTGATGGCAAAGCAAAGAATAGTAGAGAAATCATTAAGTGTGGACAGAGAAAATGATGAACGGCCGTCAATCACTATAATATATCATGGACGCTTATATGTCATAAATAATATTATTTAGTATTTGGATCATGGAATAATGCAAGTTTCTAGGAATATTAGAAGCACATATTTGCATGATATCCAAGATTCTCATTTACTTTTAAAAAAAAATCAGGTCAATTCAAAGCTTAGATAAGCTACACCACTTAAATCATCTTTTAAATCTTTTAAATAATGTGGTGTGGCCCACCTGAGTTTTGGAATCTGCCTGACGTTTACGGTGTCAATTCATCCCCATGGATGGTAGCGGATTACCGGCAGGGATATACCTGTGGCAGGACGTGGCCCAAGCTCTGTGGGTCCCACTGTGATGTATGTGTTGTATCCAGGCCGTCCATCCATTTTGCAAGCTCATTTTAGCGCATGAAACAAAAAATAATGAAGATTCAAAGTTCAAGCGAACCACACCACAGAAGATAGTGGGTATTGGATGACCACCGTTGAAAACTTCTCAGGGCCCACCCTGATGTTTTATCTACCATGCAACCTGTTAATAAGGTAAAATGAACATGGATGAAGGGAAAACACTAATGTAATCTTGATACAAAACTTCCGTGGCCCCCCAAAAGTTTTCAACGGTGGGTGTTCAATCCTCGCTATTTTCTACGATGTGGTCTACTTGATCTTTGGATCTGCATCATTTTTTGGATGAAGCTCTAAAATGAGCTGAAAAAATAGATGGACAGCATGGATATAACACATACATCACAGTGGGACCCACAGAGCTTGAACCTTCAGAATTGGATGGGATAAACAAAACACAATGGATAGCATGCGCCCACATACAATCTAGAAGGTTTTTAACAGTGGGTGTCTCTATTCAACCTACGGTTTAGATCAGCTTAATTTTGGATGAGTGAACAAACACGATAGACGGATTGGATGTCACGCATGCATCATGGTGGGCCCACACATTGCACTGTAGGTTAATCTTAACCTATAAATTATAATAAAGCTTAGAATCCACTTAAAGGATGTCAAACAAGAGATAATTATCATTTCCAAGAGTAGATTTAATTAAATTTCATTCTTCTTATGATCCAACGGTTGAAAATTGACAGTGGCCATACCTAACAAAAGATTCCAATTAGACAATTGGCAGTTTTGGAGTGGTTGTGGGGTTATTGTAATTTGAAATTTGATACTTGAAGTAGACCCCACATTATGAAATGTTGGTGGTTTTGGTATATGGACTCACCAAACGCAACCCAAAGAGAGAAAACAACAAGGCAAGGCTTGCATGGGGGAGTCTTCATTTCTACACAAGTCTTATACATTACTTTATTCGGAAGATTGATGGTATGGAGAACCATCTCTATTATTCTATAATAAATGTGGCCCACTATATATGACCATGTTATGAAATCATATATATTTTATATTATAAGTTTCTACCAACGCCTCTCATGAATCATTTAAAACTTTCAATGATCATTTAATAATTATAGAGAAATGCTTCCCTTTTAAGGAGTGCATTGTGCATGCAAAATTAGGTGGGCCCCATTGTATTATTTTGATGAGATCCACTCTGACCATTAGATGTGTAGACTAATGGTATTCTGAGGGTCCAAATTTTAGATTGGTTAGTGATTAAGGTGAGCCACACAAAGGGAAACATTTGGGAGGAGATACCTATCTTTGATTTTGTACGGTGCCTGCCGTGCTATATGCGATGCGATCTAGACCATTCAGGCCATCCATCCTTTCTAGATGAAGGGCATGCAAAAGACTAGGCTATTTTGCATAGTATGTGGGACATTTACAAAATCAAAGTTGAGTATTCCCTTATCGAATGCTCCCTTTTGAATGACCACCTAATTTATTGGATTGACATGAATTTCGAACCTTAGACCTAATGAAAGGTGATACATTCAAAGGTCAAAATGGATGTCGTTAACATATCATGTGGGCCCACCCAAGCCCGCCTTGACTTTACTCACATGAGAATTTTTCCCAGCTATAGTTTGTAGGAAAGCATCTCCCTCTCACATGCGTGTGCTTATACAAAGGCTTATATTTAAATATCTAAATATTTTAAATTTCAATGCAAGTACTACTTATAATAATATTCTTAATTTTATATTTTTAGTGAAATTTTCTAATAATATCCGAGGTTTCCCATATAAACCCCCTGTCCTTTGTTTTCAATTTCAAAAGACTCCTCTTATTATATTATCAAATAAACCCCTATCTTTTAGGCCATTTGTCATAAAAGCCCCCGCCATATTTCATATATGACCAAAATGCTAATAGTTACTAACTTACATAACATTTTTTTGGTGCCTGTTGTTATGTTTACATGCATTTCAACTCATTCATGAGGTCATTCCCACCATTCTAAAAGGAAAATATAAAGATAAGCTCTAATCCAAAACTCATAACAGTAGGCATTAGATAAAAGTTCTTTACGGTCCACCACTTCCAACGTACAAGAGCCACTCAATCCTGTTGGGAAGCGCGGAAGGTGAGCCCTCAAGATCTGACGGTCTACACGATATTTGAAACCTTTACAAAGCAGAAGAACGGTGCTCCAATGGCCCGCTATCTACTACTGGAGCAGATGGAACTATTCACACCTCTGATCCTACGGTATATAGTGGTCCCGGATTGCGATCTATGGATCAGATCGTCCTAAGGACAAGCTAAGATGGACAGACTCTCGTGCACAATGTTTCTCTCTCCGTATACTCTCAGTATTTTGTATATCTCTCATTTTGCGAGAGAAAGCGCATGCCATTTTATAGGAAAGGAGGGGAGTTTGGATGAGACCATATTATCCGGTCATATCCCTATCTCCTATCATAAATCAAATTCAATTTTGAATTTGAAATATAACCGAAAAGGAGAAAGGCCGGAAGATGCCTAAACATGTGGGACCCACCCACTAGTGTTTGCTCACCAGTGGGCCCCACCGGCCTACGTCCAACATCTCCCACTCAATCACATTGTGGGATAGGCACATAAATTTGTCCATTTAACTCGCCTAATAACAATCAAAGATCAAACATCGCGATCAAAAGAATCAGAGGCGTGGGACCAGCTGGATCACCATAATCTTCTTACAGGTGCTTAAGTACTAAGTGACCACCTGACTAGTATTCAATAACCCAAGCTTTGCAATGCCTGTCCTAGTCCGCATGACCACACCGGATGGAGTTAACTCCCGACCTGGAGTACTCGGCCAACATACGCACTTATCCAACTTATCGAGTTATTATGAAAACTTGATTTTTCACAAACTTCGAATAAAACCAATTCAAAGCAATACTTATATATATATATATATATATATATATATATATATATATATATATATATATATATGCTTTTTAAGAAAAATACTGTTTGCAAAAGTCTAATAAAAACAACTCGATACTGCCGGCGGATAAGTCTTCAAGTACATATTTATAGTTCTAGAAACTTGGTGTAGCTGTCACGGGATCTTCCCCACGCAGATGTGTAATTTGGAATTAATCAAGCTGCTTTCCTAGCGTAACTGAGTCTGGCCAATCAAGGATCTTTCGTCATCGTACACTAAAGTAGCAACACTCAATCTCATCCTCATATACACAAGAGGAGGGTAGCTAAGGACACAAAGAGTCACCTACGGGACTGGCTACTCGCACGTTGCAATGATTAGATCGAATCAAAGCAATCTGTAGGTAATAGGTCCCAGCACGTGGCTACAATCCACGTCGTAAAGTAGACAATACTAGGTGAATGTCGGGTCTACAATACGCAGGTCATTCTACATAAGGTACGACTCATCTCATAACCTCATAACCTGGCTTTAATTTCAGGTCATAACATTGATCGCATGTAATGGAATGGTACGATTATGTTATTCGACTTTATCAGTCTCATCTTCAATCTTTATAAGATTGTAGGCGGATACGACTCACTCATATCCTCATCCTTTATTATTCATAACAAAGGAAAGTTCATACCTCAATGTATAAACATATCCCCAAATGTACCTCTCTTGTACATTCAAGGTTGGTCAATCCCGTGCGAGTGGGTGACCGGCCTGCCGACAAAAAATAGAAATCCTACATGATTTCAAGGTAAATGCTGATGATCTTCATACCTAGTTATATTAGTGTTCAATATTGAATAAAAAGGAATATAATATTCATTAATGAAAGATCAAAGGTACTACAAAACAAGTACATCAGTCAAGCTTTCCTCAATCCCATCTGCCTGACGTGAACCTGAAATAGATCTCTAGCTATAGGTTTCGTCATGGGATCAGCCATCATCTCCTTAATAGGAATGTAGCTGAGGGCGACCTTCTTATCTCTCACTTGATCACGGACGTAATGATACTTGATCTCAATGTGCTTAGATTTCTGGTGGTGTTTTGGGTCCTTAGCCAAGTCAATGGCAGAAGTATTGTCTATCTTCAGCGATATAGGCTGACGAACACTCGGTACAATATCCAGACTCATTAGAAATCTGCGAACCCATACACACTCCTAAACTGCAGCACAACATGTAATGTACTCGGCCTCCATAGATGAAAGAGCTGTGGATGTCTGTTTCTTACTCGACCATGAGATAGCTCCTTCTCCGAGTAAGAATACATATCCTGAAGTAGACTTTCCCTCGTCGGCGTCATTACCCCAAGCAGCATCTGAATATCCTTTGAGCTCGAGGCTTGTTCCTTCATAACACAACATTAAGTCTTTTGTTCCTCTGAGATAGCGGAATATACGTTTGACGGCTTGCCAATGAGACTGTCCCGGGTTACTCTAATAACGGCTGACTATGCCAACTGCATAGCTAATATCTGGTCTGGTGCAAAGCATAACATACATTAAGCTCCCTACTGCACTTGCATAAGGTACTGAGGACATAGCCAATTTCTCGGCTTCAGTCTGGGGACACGATTTCCTGTCTAGCTTGGTAGCTTTATCCATAGGGGTTTCAACAGCTTTTGAATTTTCCATCCTGAACCGCTCTAAGATCTTTTGTATATAGGTTGCTTGAGACAAGCCTAAAAATTTCTTAGGGCGATCCCTGATGATTTTTACCCCAAGAATAAAGTTGGCTTCACCGAGGTCTTTCATCTCAAAGTTCGAGAATAGCCAATCTTTAGTCAATATTAACAATTGCATGTCATTACCAGCTAACAGGATATCGTCTACATATAGAGATAGTATCAGAAAAGATCTTCTAGACCGTTTCATGTATACACAATGATCTTCTTCACTCATCGTGAATCCAAAAGTGGTGATGGCCAAGTGGAACCTCATGTACCACTGTCTTGAAGATTGCTTCAGCCCATAGATAGATTTTAACAACTTGCAGATAATAATGCATCCTGATATGAATCAGGTTCATCATCATCAACTGCAATGCAAGAGAATGTTTGCCCCTCAATATCGAAGTATCTTCGAGGAATCAATCCTCTTTCGCTTCGACGTAACTCAGGAACCTGCTGAGATGTCCTCCCACTGTACGAAGGTCACGTCTCGGGATTCTATCTCAATCCATCGTCCATGGTTCTCATAAACTAGAACGTATCCCTTTGAATGCATAGGGTACCTAATGAACACGCATTCAATGGTTTTATTATCAAGTTTACCTCTATATTGAGTAGGTAGCAAAACATATGCCAATGATCCCCAAGGGCGTAGGTGGGCTAAAGAAGGAGTCCTTCCAGACCACATCTCATATGGAGTCCTAGGAATGGATTTGGATGGGACTCTATTAAGGACGTAGACAGCTGTTAACAGTGCGTCTCCCCAGAATATGGTAGAGAGATTGGCTTGTGCCATCATCGATCTAACCATGTCCAATAGTTTTCTATTCCTTCTCTCTGCAACACCGTTTTGTTGTGGAGTGTAAGCCATTGTGTACTGCCGAACAATTCCAACGTTTTCACAATATGATTTAAACGTTTCAGATGTATACTCGCCACCTCTATCAGATCGAAGGGTTTTAATCTTTTTTTCAAGCTGATTTTCCACCTCAGCTTTATATTTAAGAAAACAATCAAAAGCCTCAGATTTGTGTGAGATGAGATACACATATCCATAGCGCGAGTAATCGTCAATGAAAGTGACAAAGTATTGACATCCGTTTCTGGCATGTACATTAAATGGTCAACAGATATCTGAATGGATTATCTCAAGTGTGCCCTTAGACCTAGCCGCTTTGGGAAATGGTTTCTTCAATGTCTTTCCGGACACACAATGTTCACAAAATGGCAAATCAACTTTAGATAAGGAGTCTAACAGACCAGAACGTACTAGTCTTGTCATACGATCCTTTTCGATGTGACCTAACCTCGCGTGCCATTTTTGAGATTCAGATACTACATTTTTATTCGACATAGTAGATAAAGCAAGATGGGCATTATCACAATCTACGTCTAGAATAAATAAATCTGAAATTAAATTTTTCCATGCAAAGATGAGGTTATTCTATCTCAAAGAAACTCTAGTCCCAGAAAATCGAATATCAAAACCATCAAATAATAACCTAAAAACAGAAATTAAATTCCGACGCATCCCCGGTGCAAAAAGAGTATCACGAAGGATTATTGTTTGCCCTATGCGCGTACGGAGATGGAGAACGCCAATCCCTAGTACGTCTTCAACAGCGTTATTGCCCATGTACAGCTTGTAACTTCCTTTAGTTACAGACTAAAATTCCTCGAGTCCTCAACGACTCTGTGTCACGTGCTTTGTTGTGCCTGAATCCAAAATCCACTCGTTACATATAGTATCAACGGAAAGGATTTCAGAACAAACGCCTACATACAAAGTCTCTTGTGACTGAGAAATGTGGGCACACTGCCGAGCATAATGGCCAGAATTTCCACAGACAAAGCAGATTATTTTTATCTTTTTCTGCTTCTTCTTTCCATTCCCCTTCTTGAGATTTGGAGGAGGTGTTGTGGTCTTCTGTTCTTGATTATTCTTCTTCGCTTTCTTGCGAGCTTTGAACCGTTTATTGTTAGCTTTTCGCTTATGGGTCTCTGCTACAAAGGCCTTGGCCGAACCTGGCTGAATTGCATTCATTTCAACCTCACGTACCAAGTGGCCACAAAAGTCTCTGAACGTTGTGATAGAATCAGTATGGTTCAGAATTCTTTTGATTTGGGCCCAAGATTCAGGCAAGGAACGGTGCATGACTATAATCTTCTGATTTTTAGTCAATTTGCACCCAACATTCCTAAGGGCACCTATCATTTGCTCCATCTTACGAATATGATCTTTGATGGGACAGCCGACAGGCATCCTGTACTCCTGAAATTCCAATTCCATTGCCTTAACTCTCACATCTGACTTCTGCGCATAGGCATCTGTCAGTGCTTCCCAGATTCCCTTAGCGGTTTCATGTACCTCATACGTAGGTATGAGTTCTTTGTGCATAGTGCTAAGAAGGACATTACGGGCTGAACGATTTTGTTTTCGCCACTTATTATAGCGAGTCATCGCAACCCTATGTTCTTGTAAATTCCCGTTTTCAGCCAGGATGGGTTCCTCTTGAATTACATCGAGTGTGTGAGATATATCATCCTCGTCCAGAAAGTATCGCACTGCTCGGGACCAGTCTTCGTAGTTGTTGCCGTCGAAATATTGTCCTTTTAGTTGTTCAGCGATTAACGCTTTGTGGCCATCTCTACATTGCATGAGTATAACTACTTAGCTATGATCTAAGGTATTGACACTAATCATCAGCATTTCTACGTGTTATATAAAATTTCAAAGTATAAAAGCAGTTAACACATCTTAATGAGATCTGAAAGTCCACATACCCAAATGGGCGGTGTAGAACAATCAAGTTCTCTAATTAAGATGAGATTTAATGCTTTTATAAGAATAAATTTATATAACGTGCAACCTTCTATTACATGGTTGCATGCATCATTTGGTGTAGGAGAATAAACTCCCACTCAGGTTATGCACAACCTTTATTTGTGTATAGGGAGTATCTAAGCACTAAGTTTTACAATTTCCAATGAAAACAAAATAAATAATATGGGGCTTAGATCTAAACACATCAAGCCAAATATTTTCTCATATATAAACATCATCATCAGAAGGAAAAAAGAAGTGCTAAGATATCGAGAGAGTACAATCTTCACCTGTGATCATGACTATTAGTGATGGATCTGATCATTATCGATAATGATCATTGTTGATGATGGATCCTTTCATCAACATTGATCATCATAGTTGATGATCGTTTCGTTCACTAATGAGCTCTAGATCAATAGTGAAGAAGAAAATAATAAAAGAAACAATATTCTTTTGATATGAGTCCATCATCCTTCAACAGATCTGCACATATGTATACGTGCTAACATGTGTACAAAAGCCATGTGTACAGAAGCCAAAAATGAGTTCAAAACAACATGTGTACTAAAGCCATGTGTACAGAAGCCATGGTAACTTCTACTAAACACGTGTACAACACGTGTACACATGTGTATAGCAGAAGCTATGACCCAATATAATATGTGTACACTTGCAAATTAGCCAACACGTACACACACGTTTACAGTAGCTAACACGTGTACTTGCATATTAGCCAACACTTGTACACATGTGTACAGTAGCTAACACATGTACTTTCTGATTAGCCAACACGTGTACACACGTGTACAGTAACTAACACGTGTACAGTAGCTAATGCTTGTACAGCCAACATGTGTACCATGTGTACAAATTAGCTATTGCATGTACTATTGCATGTACAGCCAACATGTGTACCATGTGTATAAAACAACACGTATATAGAATAACATGTGTATCTTTTGACCGTTTTGATACAACTTATACCATGTGATCAGACCTACATATGTTGCTGACGTTAATATAGCTGGTGTGATTGAACAGCAGCCAATCCGTTTCAACTTCACACGGCAGCTATATTTATGGCAGTGTATTTGAATACAACAACTAAATGGCTGGTTTTATTCACATCAGCCAATCCGCAGTAGCTATGCTTTTGTATCCTGTCGGTCTGATCATGGTCCATGCAATAATATATATGTTTCTTTTAAAGACTCAAAAAAGAACACGTTAATGTGCTATGATCATGGTCCATAGGGCCCACATTCACATGCACTTGTGAATGCACTTCAATGCACATATTAACGTGAATGGGCCATCTTATTCAGTGGGCCACCAACATGATGTTGTGGTTCTAATTGGATGGTCAGATTGGATACAGTACATATCATGGTACATATCAAGTAACCCATGTGAATACAACTTCTATTTCTGTCAACGTAAATAAAACACATAACGTGTCTTAGTTGTGTACGTCACTGATGTACACTAGCCAATCTGATTCCCAAGTGTGCTATCATTTATGGCAAGCGGTACACCAGCCAATCACATGTGTTATACATGCACATGAGCCAACACACGTACATGTACATCAGCCATCACATGTGACACGTCAGCCAACACACGTAACACGTGACACGTATATGTACAGAAGCCAACACAGGTGTATGTACATCAACCAATCATTCATGTATGGTGAGGTACGTCACCGGCTCTATATTGAGTGGGATAGTTCAATACAACAACAACTATTGCTGTATTTTATTTTGATGTACACGCGTGTGGTATGACTGTGATGTACACGCATGTGGTATGATGCATAATGTGTATGGAAACTTAATCGGGCTTACAGGCATATGGCATACATGTATACATTTATGCCGATTAGATTTAAAGCCAGGATACATGCATATACTACATGTATCCTCATGCGTGTTTCCAAAATCTAATCCACCATACATATACTGATCCAATACCATTCGTAAGTCATAGATTTCAATCCAAAAAAAAGGTTGGGTTACTTACCTTTTTAGATGAATATAATCGGAGATCCGCCGTTAAATTTGCTCTGATACCACTGTTGGGAAGCGCGGAAGGTGAGCCCTCAAGATCTGACGGTCTACACGATGTTTGGAACCTTTACAAAGCAGAAGAACGGTGCTCCAACGGCCCGCCTATCTACTACTGGAGCAGATGGAACTATTCACACCTCTGATCCTACGGTATATAGTGGTCCCGGATTGTGATCTATGGATCAGATCGTCCCAAGGACAAGCTAAGATGGACAGACTCTCGTGCACAATGTTTCTCTCTCCGTATACTCTCAGTATTTTGTATATCTCTCATTTTGCGAGAGAGAGCGCATGCCATTTTATAGGAAAGGAGGGGAGTTTGGATGAGACCATATCATCCGGTCTTATCCCTATCTCCTATCATAAATCAAATTTAATTTTGAATTTGAAATATAACCGAAAAGGAGAAAGGCCGAAAGATGCCTAAACATGTGGGGCCCACCCACTAGTGATTGCTCACCAGTGGGCCCCACCGGCCTACGTCCAACAAATCCCTCGTATTTGCTGGCCATGTCGAGGGAAAGTAGTCATTTCGGACTCTAATGGCCCTCTCCATTGCTTATTAAACAGTTAAATAAAGGCTTTTTTACTGCATTTGGAGAAGATAGGGGTTTATTTGGGAAAACCAATGAAGGGTTGTTAATTAGAAAAAAAAAGAAGAAGCTAATATAGCTTATTTTGCAAGGCTTATTCATGACTAAAATATCCCTAAGATTTAAGTGACAAAACTATACCTACCTCACAGTTTAATGTAATGCCATTTTCACATCGGACTTCAGTGGGGTAGCATATGGGATGCGGTGACACACTCGGGGTGGGCGGTTCGCGTAAGGTAGGTGGCTCATGAGAGACAGGCCCATGTGAAGTAGAGCCCACGTGGAGGGTTCAGCTGGCATCCCAACTCATGAGATGTATGGCTTGGGTTATGAAATATAAGGATTAATTCATCATGCTCTGTCAATTTAGGCTTTTAAATCAAATAACTAATTTTCCTACATTAAAGTAGTATTAGAGTGTGAGGCCTTATGTTCAAGACTCCTCGTCGGGGTGATTAATGTTAGGATATTTTCGGCTATATATGCCTCCAAAAATGAGATTGATATACAGCTCAAGTGGACCACACTATAGGAAGGACATTTAAATGGTTAGTGTTTTTTTTAATCTACTTCATGGACCCACAAATGATATGTACTAATGAATGGACAGAGTGGATATAACACATATGTCATAGTAGGGCCACCAAGCTTTGGCTTTAAATTGTCATGAAATTTGATCTGACCGGACTCATCTTCACATTGTGGTGTTGTTCAATGTATGCATTTAATATTGATTTGAGAGAAATTACATTAAAATATATATAATTATATCAAACCGAATAGACCTTGATTGAAAGAAATAAGGCTTATTATATTATGAAAGCATATTTGTTGTAATTCTATTATAAACTGATTTAACCATCAACAGGGTGTGAATCTTAGGCCTATTTTTAAGTGTGTTTCTTCTATTTCTGTCTCTTTCATATGACCTTTTCCCTTTCAACAACAGCTATTCAAATTTCATTTTTCTTCTTTCTTAATTAAAAAGATATGCGTTAAAAAAATTAAATAATAATAATAATAATAAAACCATCCAAAACCATATCTTACACAGTAAACTTTGGGGGAATGCTTATCCATTCTTGATAATTAGATGTCATCCACATGGACAAAATATCTGCAGCTCCATGGGCTTCTCCCGTGATATGTCACGTCTTACTTTCCAACAAGTCAATTACAGGATCATGTCTACTAGCTGTAAAAGGCAAGAAATGAAAATACTGGAGCCACCTTCTATTTCAAGTCTCAAGGAAAACATCAAAATCTGTAAATCTCCTCATAATTACTGGAGTAATTACCAATAATGAATCCATTTTCTATATGCATACACAAACATGTGGTGTGGCCCACCTGATGAGTGGATGGATCTGATTTTATTTTTTATTTTTGTTGGAGGTGGTTTCCATGATGGACGGTTAGGAATAGTGTCTTGCACACATGACATTTTGGCACCCATGTACTCACTCGACTGTTACTCGTCATGGGACTAGTTGTATCATGTATGTGAGGCCTTATCATTGTGGGCCATCCATGATGTCCATCAACAAATGAACGGTTCCAATCACGCCGTGGCCCCATCCATGGTGGTGGGCCCGTGGTCTACAGTTTGGGGTGGTAGTGAGTACCAATCTCGGTAGTTTGTTTGTCCCTTTCTCTTTCACTGCTGTAGCTAATCTACCTCTTAGGAAATGGACGCATGTCTATTTTGAGGTTTGGTACCGACAATCATGGCCCACCCTTCTGCCTCACAATATCATGATCCTGACCGTTCATCGAGAAGGTACTATAGTAGATGTTCCATAGGGGAGTTTTGGTAAACCATTGTTTTGGACCATCGAATCTTTGATCAGTTCCTTTATATGGACCATCAACTATAGGACCTTCTAGATGAACGGTCTGGATCATTTCATGGTGGAGCAGAAGGGGCTAGCGGATTGGGAAAGCCTCCTAAGGGACGGTTGCTTGTTGTCAGCGAAAAAAGCTCTACTTTCTGCCATCTCATCTGATGGTAATGCAAGACAGTGACGGGTGATATCTCGCACATTCATTAGGTGGGGCCCACCATAAACATTCTCTTGCAGAAAAAGCAGGTCATCCACATATCAGGTGGGCCACACATGTTTGAGGAAAGAGGAAGTGACGGATGAATGATCGATGTCGGTAGAATAAGAATAGGAAACTGACTTGAAACCTGGTTGAGCTGAGTCGACTCAAAAACTCGTACGAGTTTTGCTGAGTGTTTTCTGTAATAATAAATGATGTTGAGTTGTGAGGAGTCGAGTTAAATCATACCGAGTTTTGCTGAGTTTTCTCACGTTTTGACTGAGTCGTGACCAGATTGTGTTTTTATCTAATCTTGGTGGAATCTAATCCGGTTGAGTAGAATCTAACGAGTTGAGTCGACTCAGGCGAGTCCAGTCAAGTACACATGTGGCGTGCCTGATGACTGGACTAGACAGATATTTTCTGGAAAGTGTAGGAAGCGGATTGCGTACCGAGTAAACTCTGTGGGGGCCACCGTGATTTATGTATTTTAAACTGTCCATCCATTTTAGGGCTTGAGCCCAAATGAAGCATATCCAAACCTCAAGGGGACCACACCACAGGTAGGGGTGTACACGAACCGAGCTAGCTCAGTTTGCTCACTCAACTCGACTCGACTCGGTTTGAAGCTGAGTTCGAGTCGAGTTGAGCTGATTTTTTGAGTTCTAAAATGAGTTTGAGCTGAGTTCGAGCAGGCCCCAGCTCGACTCAACTCGGATCAAATCCAGCTCGAATCCCACTCGAATTCAACCAGCTCGGTTACTTTGCCATTGATGTTGGCATGTTGCTCACCAACTGTTTGATAAAATGACTCAATGGGGGAGGTCTGGAATAGGCTTTTTAGAACTTTGACTCGGTTGGGTGACAGATTCATTCTTGTTGGTGGGTCTATGGAAAGGATTTTGGATGGGGAAAGCCAAAGAAGACAAAGATGGTATCGATCGAGAGAGCGGGAAGCTTTTATATTGGAGACAACACAAACAAAGAAAGCGGGGTCGAGGTTGGTTTGGCACTGCCCGAGGACGAAATGTGTATCTTT
The DNA here is from genome assembly GCF_029962835.1 of Magnolia sinica. Taxonomy (NCBI): domain Eukaryota; kingdom Viridiplantae; phylum Streptophyta; class Magnoliopsida; order Magnoliales; family Magnoliaceae; genus Magnolia; species Magnolia sinica. The sequence goes on from NC_080581.1 coordinate 26,846,009, forward strand.
GCTTTTCTGTTTGAAAATGGTGTGGAAACCGGACATGGATTGCATCCTACCCCACCCAAGTGTTTGTAGATTTTGAAGGTATGCAGCAGTATAGGTGTTTGTGGAAATGCCTCAATGAAAAACTCGGCTTGATCTTGGCTCGAACTTAACCCAAGCTGCTAACCAAACCGAGCCGAGCTGGCCAGTCAGGCTCGAGGACCAAGCCGAGCCGAGTTGAACTGAGGCCAGCTTGACTCGGTTCGGATCGATGTACACCCCTAACCACGGGAAAGGAAACAATGTGAATTGAACGTCGACCATTGAAAATTTCTCAAGGGCCATGGAAGTTTTGGATCAAGATGATATTTGTGTTTTCCTTTTATCTATGTCTGTGTGATCTTAAGAACAGGTTGGATGATAAATAAACGTCATTGTAATTTGTAAGCCCCAGCAAGGTTTCAACCGTGAAAATCATTATTCCCACCATGTCCTATGGTGTGGTCCACTTGAACTTCAGATATCCTTCAATTTTAGATTCAACCCTTAAAATGAGCTCAAAAAATGGATTGGCAGTGTGGATACATCACATACATTCACAGTAAGCTCCACATAGTTCACTTAGTACGATAAAAAGCCTATTAAGTTACTCAGCATAAAATCTGATTTCTAGAGGGCACACCTTCAAGGAGGAGCGGATTAGGTGCGGCCCAGGCATAACCTAAGATGGTGGGAGCCTTACCATCGCCCCATCTTAATATATATACTGTTTGTCCACACTGTTAATCTGTTTTTCCAGATTATTACAAGTCTTAGCCTAAAAATGAAGTAAATCCAAATATCAGGTGGACCATAAATCAGGAAACAATGGTGATTTACTATTACCACAAAAGTTTTGGATTAAGATGATATTTGTTTTTTCCCTTTATCTAAGTTTGTGTAACCTTATCAACAAGTTAGATGGCAAATAAACATTACTAAAACATTCAAGTGAACCTTCCATAGACTGTTCAACCATTTCTTATGATATGACCCACCTGAGATTTGGATACGCTTCTTTTCTACTCCCCCTTTAGTACCGTGGGGCTACTAGTGTACTGTGAAAGTGGATTGGATCGTGTGCCGCACACCAGCTATCTTGCTGGTGTGTTGACCTCACCAAGCTGTGCCCAACCAAAATGTAATTGTTATATTAAAATCATTAGTCCATTTTATAAGATTATATTTAAAAGCCCATAGATCCAAAGATCAAGATGGTTATATTAAAGAAAGCAGTGGAAGAAGTTTTAGATCAATCTGATATTTGTTTTTCCTTTCCATGTATGTTGTGTGACCTTATGATTAGATTGGATGGAAAAAAAAATATTATAATGGACTTGCGAATGTCTTAAGAGTGGAACCATTGTTCCATTGTTATTTATAGTGTGGTCACTTGAGTTTTGGATTTGACTCATTTTTGGGCATATACCTTCAAATGATATAAATGGTGTAGATATAATAAAAGCATCATTAGGCGGCCTACAGAACTTTAATCTTATTTCCATTATTTGTACCGTCATGGGAAGCAAACTTCCTACAAAAAGCGAAAAGCCTTTAGCTGGTATGCTAGGTGGGCCCACATTAATGTTTGTTAAAAATTCACTCCGTCCCTCGATTTTGATAGATCATTTCAGGGAGATGTATTAAAAATCATTGAAGCCTTCCTGGGCTCCACCCTGATGTTTATATGCCATCAAAACTATTTATAACGTCATTAAGAATGGCATGAAGTGAAAACAAAAAAAATCTTGACATGATAAGAAACTTTGATGGCCGTACAAATATTTCAATGGTAGTCACTGAGTTCCTACTGTTTCCTCTATAATGGGCGCCTTTGAGTTTTAGATTTACCTGGTTTTTGGTATTTTGTCCTAAAATGATCCACAAAAACGGATGAACGGAGTGGATTTCCAAAAAACATCGGTGAACCCACCTGGCATCCCAGAGCAGGCTTTTCGCAGGAAATCCGCGTCCCTGCCATGTGCTTGAAGAATGACAGCTCTTCCGCATGCAACGCGACACGTGCGTACACCAGCGAAGCTAATCGGCTTCCGTGGCACACCAGCCAATCCGTTTCCTTCCACAGCGGGCATCTTCCCTTCCCCTTCCAATGCGGGCATCGTACCAGGCATGGGTCGTAACTCGTAAATGTCATTTCATCGTTCTGGCACACGTGAACCATGGCCTTGCCGGGCGCGAATTCAGTCTTACAGGGGTAACAGTGTAGCACGTGTTAACCCTACCATAGGGTCCACCTTGATGATGTGTTCTATATCAACGCCGTCCATCCGTTTTTTTCATCCTATTTTAGCCTGGGGTACCAAAAATTATGTAGAACCAAATTTTAGATGGACCACGCTACAAGAAACAGAAGTGATAGAGTTCTTCACCGTTAAAAAATTCAAAGAGCCCATCATAAGGTTTTTGTAATTTTTATTTCCAATCCAAACTGTTGATAATATCAAAAATATCTGGATGAATGGAAAAGATAAATATCAGATTGATCTAAATTCTTTGTGGTCCATAAAAAGTTTTTAATAATTATTCATCACTTTTTCTATTAGTATAGTCCACATAAGATTTAGATCTTCTTATAATTTGGTATATAATATTAAAATGAGATGTAAAAACAGATGGACGGTGTGGATATATTAAAAATAGATCAAGGCAAGCCTCAAACGGTTAGCGTAACACCCACTAAGCTGTTACCTGGGAAACAGGCAAACAGCTAATCCGCTCTCGGCTCTGCCTTTAAAAGCTTGACTTTGATTTGATGATGTGGAAGGCACATGCCTCGGACATGATGTGGACCCACGTTCTAAGCCCATCCCTCGTCTTCCTCTTTCCAACCTCTAAATCTATTTACAATCCCGACCATCCACATCATGGGCCCCACGGTGGATGGAGCATCACAGCAAATGTACGACTAGAAACTTGGGCAGTGTTCTCATGTGGTCGCATGTAGATGGTATGCATTGTAGGCGCGTGTGGGCCCAGCGAAGCGCAATACAATGGATGGCTCCGTGTGTATGTCTCGTGCCAAGACAATCAAAGTAATCGTGCTCATCTACGTAGGGCAAAGTCGCAGGAAGTTTGAGAAATCCACTCCGTCCATCTGTTTTTTCAGATCATATCACTATTTGAGCTTAAACAATGAGACATATCCAAAACTCAAGTGGGCCACATCATAGGAAATAGTGAGAATTGAACCCCTACCATTAAAATGAGGCCACAAAAGTTTAGGATCGAGATAATGTTTTTGTATTTTCAATTCATCTTAGTAGTATAATGGCCTTTTGAACGATTTGGATGACATATACAAATTACGCATCACGGTGGACCCAGGAGGTTTCAATAGTAGGCCCACTTGGTTTTGGATCTGCTTCATTTTTGGACTCATGTCTTGAAATGAGCAGGAAAAATGGATTAACAGGGTAGATTTCTTACAAACACCACAGTAAGCCCAACGAAGCTCAATACAATGGATGGTTGTGTGTATAAGTATGTCTCATGCCAAGCGCATGTGACTCTATGGTTCGGTGGTAAACTCATTGGCGGTAGACACACAAGAGTTTCAACGCGAGGTCAAAGGGTTCTAATGCGAGTGTCTGCGGACAAAAAATGTCTGACATGCCAATCCAATTAAAATAATCATGCGCAACTTTGGAAGGTAAAGACACCTATGCAATACAAAATCTACTTTGTCCATCTGTATTTCCTGATCATATCACTACATGAGCTCAAAAATGATGCAGATACAAAACTCAAGTAGGCCACATCATAGGAAATAGTGAGGATTGAACCTCTACCATTAAAATGGGGCCCCAGAAGTTTTGGATCGGGATAATGGTTTTTGTATTTTCAGTTCATCTTAATAGTAATGACCTTATGAACGATCTGGGTGGCATATACACACTACACATCACGTTGGACCCGGGAGGCTCCGAAAGTAGTCATTTCCCTACACACTTTTTCCTCTCACGAGGATCAATTGGGTTTTGGATCTGCTTCATGTCTAGACTTATGTCCTAACACGAGCTGGCTGAATAAACAGATTGACGGGATGGATTTCTTACAAACATCACAGTGGCCCCATCTAATCAAGGGCATGTGTGCCACGATGGTATACGTGTGCGTGATCAGAGCTTTCCACCAAGCGGAACACAAATTCGTACTTCTTCCTCAGCCATGACGCCGTTCGATCGCTCCATGGTCCACAGCAAACAGCAAAAACGGACGGTTGGTATTATAATTTACTGGCCGTCCATTTATTTTAAAAGGGCGTAGCCTGCCTTGGCCGCGCTCCACCAATGCTGCGTTTGGGCGCTCTCAACCTTAGCTCCTTGCGCGGAATGGAATGCCAGAAGGGACACAGATAAAGTTAGCAGAGCTTCGGCGTATGGAGATTACCGAACCTCAATTCGACCCTGCGAATCACCTAAAGTTAGTCTCAAGACGTCGACTGGTCCTAGCTCAAGGGAGGGGATCAGGAACACCCTGGTGGGTGTGGGGCCCACCTTGCTGTATGTATTAAATATCCACACGTCCATCAGCTTATTTTTGGATATTTTATAAAAAATGAAATAGATCCAAATCTTGAGTGGGCCATACCACAGGTAGTGCTGTACAGAAGTTGATCTGAGTTGAGCTTGGCACAGCTCAGCTCCGCTCGGCCCGGCCCGTAGTTAACCCCAACTTGAATTCGACTTAGCTCGGTCCTCGACTCGGTTCGATTGGCAGATCGGGCAATTCAAGCCGAGTTCAAGCCTAGTTCAAGCCTACTCGGCATTTTCTCTAGTAGATAGAATGTATCATCAATTTCTCACATGATGTAAAATGGTAAAAATATTTCACAGTTATTTTATCAAACACCTATTGAAGTCAAACAGTTGAGTGAGCATCATCAAAATCAAACAACTGGCATATTCATTCTTTTCTCGCCAACACTTCGTTAAGTCATTTCATCAAATATTTGGTGAGCATCATTCATGTCAAAATAATTGAGTCACCGAGCTGATTCGATCTGAATCGGCTCGCGTTGAGGTTCAATCCAAGTTGGGTTAAGCTCGAGCAAGCTCTTCGAGCTCTAAAAATTAGCTTGACTCAGCTTGAATCCAATTTTAAGTTGATGAAAGTCAAACTTTTTCGAGTCAAATCAAGCGGCTCACGGAGCTAATTCAACCCGTGTACAGCTATAACCACATAAAACAGTGGTTATTGAATGCCCATTGTACAGCCCACCCCACCGTAATGTTTATTTGCTGTCCAACCTGTTGAGGTCACAGAGAGCTAGATGAATGGAAAACACAAGTATCAGGTTAATCCAAAACCTTTGTGGACCCCAAGAAGTTTTTAACGATGCACATTCAATTCATACTGTGTGGTCATCCACTTGAGATTTGAATCTTCTTCATTTTTAAGACCATGCTCTGAAATAAGCTGGAAAAAACTGATGGACGGCGTGGTGGGCCCCACAGTCAGGAAAACATCCACTAAGGTGTTGCCAGTATAACACCTGATCCACTCCCCCAACTCCATTGTATCATGTGGTCCCCAGTGCCATTGAACTATGTGGGTCTATGGACACCCATTGTATTTTGTATGTCCAAACAGATAGAAAGGTGGGCCACCTTTGGTGAGTCAATAAGAGTATACCAACCACGTTTGGTAGTCCACAGTACCAAACTGAAATTCTGGTGGCATCCATTATGTTCATGCTTCTTGGACACGATCGGTGTAATTGAAGGGATCCCATGCTGCATTCTGGCCCACCACCCCATGATAAGAAAATTTAACGGTCCATTTCACACACTGTATCACTGCACGAATAAAGCTGTGGGCCCAATCATTACCTATGTGTTTTATCCGTTCCGTCCATCAATTTTTTCAGCTCATTATAGCGCATGATCCAAAAAATGAGACAGATCTAAATCTCAGTGTATCACACCACACGTGGTCATTAAATAATGACCATTAAAATACTCCTAAGGCTCAGTGTAATTTTTATTTGCCATCCAATATTAGCTTGATCCAAAATCTTTTAGGGCCCAAGAAGTTTTTAATGGTAGGCATTCAATCACCACCTTTTCCTATGGCGTGGTGCCCCTGAGATTTGGATGCATATCGTTTTCGGCCTAATGCACTAAAATGAGCTGGAAAAATGGATGGACGGTATGGATGAAACAAATATATTATAATGAGGCCCACAGAACCGACCACTACTTAGATCTCGGGAATGGAGGGGTGACTACCGAATTCGAGTCCACCAGCTGGATTGGGACAGAGAGTTAGATTGCAGCTATTTTATCAAGTCAGCTTTAGCTTGCGCCTCAAAAGCGGTAATTTTCATGAGATCCACACCGTCCATCACGTGTGCCACCTCATGTTACGTTACATTCCAAAAATCATGCTCATCCAAAGCTCAATTGGGCCACATCATAGGAATCAATTGAAAGGGGGACGCCTAACGTTAGTTGTGTGTAGGGCCCACCACGTGAAAAATCAGATGCCATGCCCCTGTGGGACGACACCCACAGACTTCAGTGGTTGGCATACCCCACGTACGCTGGCCCTTTTACGACGTACGTTTGTGCCTTCTGACTTTGGGATAGATGAGGCTTCCATGGTTGGTGAAGTACGATGGATGGATACAGTTGTTATAAATATATCCGGTCCGTTCAAACCACTGAATGGAGTATCTCTGCACTGCAGCTGTTTGTAGTAAATGCTGCGTACCAGCTATATACGATTAAACACGAATAAATGAGCAAATAGTGCTCCTGCCAAACACCGTACATTTAATGTCGCCGGGGTGTACAAGGAGTCGAACCGAGTCGAGCCGGCCTTGTCTCGACTTGGCTCGGCCACTAGCTGACCTCAGCTCATTCGGCTGAACTTGGTCCTTGAGCCTAATTGGCCAACTCGGCTTGGTTTGGTCAATAGCTCAGCCAGTTCAAGCTAGTATTGAGTTGACTTCACCATTGCAGCGCACCTTCAAAATCTTATTGTATTTGAGACGACAACAATAATTTTACAAATACTTTATCAAACACCTTCTAAGTAACATAAAAATTAAGAAAAAAAAAGGATATGGATTTCATATACATACTTTTCTTGCCACCAGCCACACTTCTTTTAGTCATTTCATCAAACACTTGGTGAGCAACATTAATATCAAAGTAATCGAGTCATTGAACTGGTTCGATCCTAGTTCAATTTGAGCTGGGTTCGATCTGAACCAAGTCGAGCTGGGCTATCTCGAACTCATTTTTGAGCTCAAAAAATCAGCTCAACTCGGCTCGAACTCAGCTTCAAACCAAGTAAAATCGAGCTTTTTCGAGTCGAGTCAAGCGGGCTAACCTGGTTTGCGTACACCTCTAGTTGCCACATCATTTATCATCATCAAATGATGTTATCCATGAATATCATTCACTAAGTTGTATGTGTTATATCCACACCGTCCATTCATTTTGTGAGATCATTTTAAGTCATGAGAGAACAAATTAGGCAAATCCAAAACTCAAGTGGACCACGCCATATAATGCAATAGGGATTGAATGCCTATTGTTGAAAACTTCTTGAGGTTCATAGAAGTTTTGGATCAAGCTAATATTTGTGTTTTCCCTTCATCCAGGTATTTCTTCATGTTGGATGGAAAATAAACATCATGGTGGGCCTTAGGAACGTTTCAACTGTGGGTGACATAGTCCCACTGCTTTTATGCGGTGTGGTCCACTTGAATTTTGAATCTCCCTCATTTTGGAGCTCATGCAATAAAATGATCTTGCAAAATGGATGAAAGGTGAGGATATAACAAATACAGCATGGTGGGCCACATAACTTTGCCATGTCAATGCACCATCAATATCATGCAATCTGCATCCAATCATACATGATTAAATAATTAAATAGTGTTACTTCCAAGTAGAAGTGTGCATCGAGTCGAGTCGGACCGTATTGGGTCTAACTTGACTCGATCTGGTTTTTCCAAGAACTTGACCCGAACTTGATCCGATCTGGGACCGAGTCCAGCAGGGCTGACTCGAACCGATCTGAACCCTTGCTAGCTTGACCCAAACTGAGTCGGATCGAGTTGCGTTTGTCCAGTCGATTCGGACTGGGCTGAATCAAGATTGGGAGAGAGAGGGAGAGAAATGAGGAGAGAGAAGGAGAGGTGGGAAATCGAGAGAGAAAGAAGGAGATGAGGGAAATCGGGAGAGAAAGGAGGAGAGATTGGTGGGTGCAGTGTTGTTCGGGTAGAGAAAGAGAAGGGAGGGATTAGGGCTTTGTTCGGGTGAGGCGGGTAGTAAAAAAATGAAAATAAGAAAGTAAATATTACTTCTATAGCACCCGACCGAATTAGATCGGATCGGATCGGTCCGAATTGGCCACTGATCCAAACTTGACTCGATGTATATTCGGATCCGAGTGGGCCTACTCAAACCGACTCGATCCTGGCCTTCAGTTCGGATCGGATCGGGTCTGATTCGTCAGATCGAGTCGGATTCTACGCAGCTTTACTTCCAAGATTGCGAATTGGGTAGTATGCCCGCCTGTCCCCAGCTCGTCACACGCAGGATATCTGAGGGGGCCACTATGTTATATTGATTTAATCCACACGGTCCATCCTTTTTGCTCTATCATTTTAAGAATCTTATAAAAAAAAAAAATGAGATACATTCAAGGCTCGAGTGATCCACACCACATGTGATAATGACGTCCACAGTTGAAATCTTGGTAGGGTTTATTTGCCATCCAGCCTATTCATAAAGTTAGATACACCTTGGTGAATGAAAAATACAAATATCAGCTTCATCCAAAACTTCCAACCCTAAAAATTTTCAACAGTAGTCATTCAATCCACATTGTGTAGCCCACTTTAAGCCATATATCTGCCTCCGGTGGATAATCAGAGCCCCCATTTGTGCTGAGCTAGGGACAGTCGGGGTGGTACCCCATCCGTGTACTAGTTTCAAATACCATATTAATCAATGTCCCCACAACTTTTATTATCAATTGTCCATGCAACACTATTTCATACAGTTGCATGACAAAGTGACACAAAGAACCCAACTAGTGGAGTCCAACGTGTCTGGATTGCCAAGTGTAGCACATTGCTCTGGGCGCGGATTAGGTACTACTCCCCGCCGGTTCCGAGCTCGGGACAGGCAGAGGCTCCGACGGTTACTGAGGGGCCACCGTGATGCATTGATGTTATCCACACCATTCATTTATTTTTACATATCATTTTAGATTATAAATCCCAAAATAGAGAAGATGAAAGGCTCAAATGAAACACAAAGTGGGGAAATAATTCTTACTGTTGAAAAGTTCTCAGGGACCACAGAAGTTTTGGATCAAGATGATATTTGTTTTTTTCACTTCATCCAGGTGTATATGACCATATAAACAGGTTGGTTGGAAAATAAACAATACATTGGATCCCAACAAGGTTTCAATGGTGGATGTCGTTAGCACCACTGCTTCCTGTGGTGTAGTCCATTTTAGATTTTGATCTGCCTTATTTTTCATCCATTACTCTAAAATGATATGGGAAAAATGGATGGACGGTGTGGATAACATTAATACATCACGGTAGCCCCTCAGTGGCCATCGGAGCCTCTACCCGTCCCGAGCTCTGAACAGGCGGGGGTACCTAATCCGCGCGCCATTGCACTGACCTAAGTGTGGCGCTGAAAAAGCTCTTTAGGCCCACCATATGATGGGTTTTGTCATCATAAGGAACGAGCTTAAAACTAAAGTAGATCTAAATCTAAGGTGGATCACATTACAGGAAACATTGGTGATTGAACCCCCACCATTAAAAATATCTCAAGGTTAGGATTGCTTGCATGCTGTGAAGTTGCTGCTATGAGCAGCTAAGTGGTGACCATTATAATGTTTGTCAGAAATTCACCTTATTCATTCATTTTGCTAACTTATGTTAAAGAAATCAGATCCCTTGCATGCCACAGATTAAAAAAAAAAAATTTATTTGTTGCAATGTGATTGAATTACATCTCCGTAAACTTCATTTAATGCAGCAAAGCAGATGTGGACTAATCACAATGTAGGAAAACAAAAAAATAAATCTGTTTGTAACAAACAGTAGATCTAGATTTATTAATAAATGAGTTTAAAAATGAGAAAAATTCAAAACTTAAACTGGCCACACTAAGAGATGACATCAGTGATTGAAACCTTTCTGAGTCCACTGCAATGTTCATATGCCATTCAACCCCTTCACAAGGTTATTCCTATCGGAATGAAATGAAAGCACAAAAGAATGCATGATTCAAAACTTCTGTGACCCCCTCAATGGTGGATATTCTATCCTCATTATTTTTTATCATGTCACTAACTTGAGTTTTGGATCTGTCTCAAATTTTGAGCCCTCGTCTAAAAAAGGATGAATGAATAGAGTACGCTCTACCCCACTATTTCTATGTAAGTTTTGGATAAAGTTGATATTTATGTCTTCCCTTTTATTTAAATTTGTGTGAACCGTATTAGATAGCAAATGAATATTACAACGGTTTATAAAAAGTTTTAAATTGGCATTTAATTACCATTATTTTCTATTGTGTGGTCTACATAAGATTTGAATATGCCTCTCGTACCGTAAAATAAGGGGTAAAACACATGGTGGGTCCCACATAGCTTTTCAAGCACCATCGTGTATTAAAAGTGGGGCCCACTATCTTTCCGTTGGAAGTGCATTCGATACACAGTTGACAATTTAATGTTGTGGTCCACCTGCGCTAGTTTTAACAAACGACCATGGATTCCCCCTATATGTTACGTTGGCACATTTATGGAAGGGTGGCAAATTCGTAATTTTATATCTTTGTTCTTCGGTCGAAAATCCCATCACGAAATACCCATTGGTTAGTTATCCAAACGGTTGATATTGTGGGCCCCACTGTGGATTGCCTGTTAACCAAATATCCTCTAATTGGGACCATCCTAACCCTTAAATAGGTGGGAAAAAAATAGACGGTTAATATACAAAATGCTGCAGAAGTTCCCATTCCACCCAGGTAAAAGTTCAGATGTCATAAAGCCAGGGTATTCTAACGAGGGAAATATTTGGTGCATGGCCCACATCAACGGTTTGAATAAGCGAAACATGGCCCACTTGTACGACTAAAATAGTAGTAGTTCTGTACAGTCCTATATGGGGCCCGAGCATTGTACTTTCCCTTTTGTGTATTAAAAGAAGAGCTATGCTACGCGTGGCTCCATGGTCCCATTGTTGTTTTAGACCATTCATTACATTGGTAGTGTATAAATGCGTTCGTATATGCATTTAGAGTAATGCTAGATGTGTTTTAGAAGTTAGTACGATTTTTTTAAGATTTGGAGGAAAAAAAATAGAGTTTTTAATGTAAGTTGTTCAACATATCGCAGCTTTTTGTTTTTTGTTATTTGTTTTTTTTTATAACACGCACACACATTGCCACACACTCACACCGTAGTAGGATTTCATCACCTATGGGTACTCGAACCCTTAACTAGGTGGTGAAACTCCTAAGATTCTACCACCGAAGCAAGAGCAAGATTATAGTAGATTGATCGTTGTTTTACTTTCTTTTTTTTTTTTTTTTTTCTATTGCTTGTTTAATTATGTTTGAGGTTGTTTCTGTGCCTATTAAGGAGTATTATCATCCAATAAGTGATATCGAAGCGTAGGATCAGGTTATTATATTGAACATAGAAACATAACATCGAAGGGATCGAATGTGAATTTTGAGACAAAAAAGTTTACAGGTAAAAAATAATTTTAAACTATGGAGGTTGAACATAAAAGTCATCCTAGTTTAACAAGAGTTGCCATATGCATTCTTTAAGAAAAATGAAGTATCTGGAATCTATGAAGGAAAATGATTGGGATGAACTTGATTTCATACAAAGCAATTGTGCTTGGCTGATAAGGTCCTATACAATATGCTTGATGAAATGACTACTGCGGGTTTCTGGGTGAAGTTGGAGAGCATTTACATGACAAAATCGCTCACCAATTGTCTATATCTGAAGATACAGTTTTACACTTTAAGGATTGTGGAAGGGTCGGATCTCTCTGCACACATTAACGTCTTCAACTAATTGATTTGCAAGTTAACAAGCATGGAGGTGAAGATTGATGAAGAAGACAAAACCCTAATTTTGTAGACGTCTCTCTTAGAGTCCTACGAGTATTTGGTTGATACTCTATGCCATGGTAAAGATACCTTGGATGTCGATACCGTTATCTCAACCCTTCAATCGAAGTAGTTGAGAAGGAAGAGTGGAGGCGAAGGCAAATGAAATTTTACATATGTATTGTTTGCCCCAGAAAAATCATCTGAATGAGAGAAGGGGAAGTCACAGTCTAGATTTAAGTCGAAGGGAAAAGGTAAGTTAAAGTGTTGGAATTGTCAAAGGGTATGATATATATGAAAAATGATTGTCGATATCTAAAAACCCAGAAAGAGGAGAAATCAGTTGATTTGCCACAGGAAGTCAATTCAACGGGGTCTGGTAATGGATTGGGTGGTGTTGATGTGTTGTCAATGTCCAAGGTTAGTCACTTCTAACATGAGTGGATTTTGGATAGGGGGCATCGCACCATATGTGTCATCATTGGAGTTGGTTAACCAGATATACCGAGTATGATGATGGCCTAGTTCTTATGGGCAATGATCATACTTACAAGATTATATGAATTAGTTCAGTTTACATTAGGATGTTTAATGGGGTAGAGCGTACTCTAACCGATGTGAGGCACATTCCGGATTTGAAGAAGAATCTGATCTATCTAGGAGCCTTAGATGCTTTCGGATGCAAGTTTTCCATTTTATGAAGGTGTCATCAAGGTTTTTAAAGGAGCACTCACTGTTATGAAGACATAAATGAGAGAAAATCTTTGTAAGCTGATGAAGAATACTATATCGAATGGAGCCGTAACATCTGTAACAAAATCCACGTCGACACATTTATGGCATGCGCCTTAGGCTAGATGATCGAGCGCAATATGAATGTACTTTTTAATTGTCGTTTCATTCCTAGTTTTAAAAGTTTTAATTTACATAGATTGAACATTGCATATATGAGAAATAAGTAAGGTTAAGCTTTAAAACCAGGAAACATGTTAGTAAAGGTCAGCTTGATTATGTGCATTCAAATGTGTGGGAGTAGTCACTTATTGTTTTCAGAAAATGGTCGTCATTTTTTGTCACATCTATTTATGATTTCTCTAGAAAGTTTTGGGTTTATTTTATGAAACATAAATCTGATGTGTTTTCCACTTCTAAGATATGAAAAATTGATGGTTGAAAAACATATAGGGTAAAAGGTGAAATTTTTGAGGATTGATAATGATAGTAAATTTACTTCAATGGAATTTAATCGATATTGTAAGAGTGATGGGATAGCGAGGCACAATACAGTAAGGGATACACCAGAGTAAAATAATGTGGCTGAACGTATGAATCAAACTCCTTTTTGAAAAGATACTGAAGTATGTTAAGTAATTATAGGTTGGGCAAGGAGATATGGGCCGAAGTTGTCTCTACGGATTGCTATTTAGTGAATTGATCTCCCTTTATAGCTATTGATTACAAAATTTCACAATAAGTATGGAATAGTCAAGTAGTTGATTATTCAGGACTGCAGATATTTGGTTGTAATGCTTACTCTAATGTACAATCAATTGAGAGAGATAAGATAGATCAAATGGCTAAGAAGCGTACTTTTCTTAGATATGGTGATGGGGTGAAAGGTAGATTCTATAATCGGGTTTCACATAAAGTCATATTTAACTGAGACGTCAAGTTTGATGAAGGTTCCTTGTTTCGGAAGGATGAACATAAGGAAGCGAAAAAAAATAAAAAATAGTGATTGATGTTGACACAGACAAAGGCGAAACACATGAAAAACCTAAGCCATAGATAGAGTTATAGGGAGAGGTGGCTCACCACCTGTCAGGAGAAATCCACCAAGGGATTACAACTCACTATTGAGATACAAGAATAAATCAAACATTGCGTTTGTTCTCATTACGAATAAGGGGGATTCATCTACTTTTCAGAAAGCTCTAGAAGTTAAAGATATGGAAAAGTGGATGATAGTGATATATGATGAGAAGAACTCTCTGCACAAGAATGAAACGTGAGAGCTAGTAGAGTTGTCCATTGGACTTCAAATTATTAGTTGTAAGTGGATTTACTAGAATAAACTGGATAGGTACAAGGCTAGATTAGTAGCGGAGGGTTATGTTTAGAAGGTAGTGTCGACTTTATATTTTCATCAGTAGTAAAACAAGTATCTATCAAATTTGTATTAGCGTTGGTTGCTTAATACAATATAGAATTGGAACAGCTAGATGTGAAGACTGTGTTTTTGTATGGGGAACTAGAAGGACGGATCTACATGAAGCAATCTAAAGGGTTTGAGGTGTAGGAAAAGGAGAATATGATGATTTTACATTAAAGTAAGATAAATATATTATCTTCATAATTTTACCACCAATAAATCAACATAGAAATTAATGGACAGAGAGCAAATATTGTCAGCAATGAATAATATAATTTATAATATTATGCATTTTCTAATTGATAAAATAAACAGGCCCTAAATAAAAAAATTGAGATTTTTTCGTAATATAAATGCTAACAAAACACCCCTAAATCAACCTAAAAATTTGAGTATTAGAGATCTAGCTCACTCCTCCATTCATAATGAGGCTCACGACTTGGACAGTGCGGATTAACAATTCCTAATTCGTATGGTACCCTATTTATATTTTTGACAATTCTTAAGAAACTTAATTGGAAATGACACATGTTATAGAAAAGTAAAGATATAACATTTAAAGAACTTTAAGAATATTTAAAGTGTTTTTTTATGGAATTACAATTGGCAGGATGATAAGATGGGAAATAATTGAGAGGAATTCAAAAGTAAACTAGGTGGCCAAGAAGCATCTAGAAGATGCAACCAAGAGGTGTCCAAAAGCAGACCAAGCGGCCAAAAGGTGTTCAGAAGCATAACGAACGGGCGAGAGGCATCTAAAAGTGGAATGAACAGCTGTGAGACATTCAGAAGCGGAACAGACAAAGGAAAATGTATCGAGAAAGACAGAAGGATCTAGAAAACTACGTGGTAATGGTTCAACTTCCATATTAAAGAGGGAAACATCTAGAAGAATTAATACTACATGTTGTTAGACAACCGACGAAAGCAATGCAACCAATGTGTGGCCAATGAACGATTAGCGACTAAAGTCGAGCTTAGTCGAGAGAAGAGGAACAGTCAGGAAGAAGAAACATAACAAGAGAATGATCTAGAGAGAGTCCCTTCGACTATTGTAACTGCCGGAGTAATGAAGGAAGCATCTGGAAGAACAAGATGTAACAGAACTCTATAAATAGCAAATGAATTCAACAGAGCAAGATATCTCAACAATCCAAAAAATTTCAAAAACAACACAATCCAATCCATTCATTTATCTTTTATCTCAACTTATTATAAGAGTAGTAATTTTTAGTTATAATCTTTAGTTGTAATTCAAAGCTATGCCCTTACACTGGATTTGTCCTTTATCTAATATCATGTATTTTTTTAAGAGATGCATTTTTTGCAGTTGAATTTTTTTCTTGTGTTTGATTGTACTAATATTCTGAAAGTGTTTTTTGGTGGAAGTCATAAAGCATCCCATCTTTAAAGGAAGAACCCTACCTGTTGATAATCACCTAATCAATATAATTTTATACAAGTGATTAAGTGATTGATCTTCTCTGAATTTGATCATATATATTCATATTAAACATATCTACTTATTTTGGAGCTTGAAATAAAATTTGATCCAAGCGTACTGCACTTGGTAGGAAACAAACCAAAGTGCCAACAATTTGTCAAACAAACATGCCTTAAATAGAAAAAGGGATTTTCCCTCTATATAAAATCAAAACACCCCAAGTCAAGCCAGAATTTTGACTACCAGAGGTCTTGCTCACTGCTCCATCCACATTGAAGCTCACAATTTGGACGGTGTAGATTGACAATTCCTAACTGGCCAAACGAATAGACCCTAAATAGAGATTGGACCTTTCCTGCATATGAATGCCCAATGAAACACCCCAAGTCAACCCAGAAATTTATCTATCAGTGATCCAGCTCACTGCTCCATCTACAATGAGGCCCGCGGTTTGGACGGTGTGGATTGAAATAGAATAAAAAAACCTGAGACAATGGTCAAACTGATTGAGTAGCAGCCACTGCAAAATCCAGCTTGCACCAAATCTCAGAAATATTTAAAGAGGTAAAGCGCTTGCGCAGGTACTGACCGCGGTTACTTTCTTTCACACACGTGTAGAAAAGGACTTAGAGTGCATTAAATCCACGCCGTCCATCAGGTGTATCATACATTTTTTAGCCTTGATCCAAAAAATAAGGTGATCGAAACTCAGGTGGGCCACACATGCAATTATACGTAAAATTCTCTAAATTTATGCGTTATGGCCCACCCAAGTTTTAGAATACTGTGAATTTTTGGTAATTCTGTTCTCCTGATATGGAATATCAGATGAATGGATTGGATGAAATATAAACACCAAGGTGGGCCCTACACAAAACTAATGGTGGAAGTCCTGTTCCAAGATTTTCCTGGGATGTGGCCTATATAATTTCAGAATTATTATAACTTTTGTTTTGGACGGTTAAAATAATACAATTCAGCTTATGGACGGAGTGGATATTACGAAAGTTTCACCTACGTGGCTATCGGTCGGCGATGTACCTAGCATTAGCTACGCTAGCGCGGCTTTTTAAAAAGCAAAACTATTTTCACCTCCCTCCTTTTGATAACACGCCACTTTACCGGTTTGGCCATTTCTCATGTGTAAAAGTTGTAAAGTCATCAAAACTTAGGGGGGGTGTAAATATCATTTATCAATATTATTTAAACTGATCCACTAATCCAGAACATATCCAATATCAGTGGGTTCAGTTTCAGAGGTGGGCCCCAAAACTTCCAAAATTAGAAAATCTCAGCCACAAATCAAGGCCCTTTTTCTTTTAAAAGTTGAATATGGGCAGTTGATATTTTTCTCATCTTGACGATCCATCTGCAAACGACAAATAGAAAAGACAAGATCCTACTAAGTAGGAGATCTTTTTGGGCATAGTCCATCCAAGGTTGGTCCCAACATATCAATGGTCTGGATCACTGGATCATAGGCCGAGCTAAAAACCCGAGTACAAACTATATAAAAGGGATTGAGAAAAATAAAAAATATTAAATCATAGAGTCCCACCCACAGTCTTTGAAATATCTGAATAACAAGAGATTTCAAAACCAAACCACTTCCCAAGCGAGAGAGAGAGAGAGAGAGAGAGAGAGATTCCTAACTTCTACGAAAGAACCATTTCTTTCTCTCTCTCTTTCTCACAATATATAGTTGTTTTCCTCCAATGGGTCGTCTGCATTTCACCACCTTTTGCTCTTGAAGCCCTCCTTTCTTCCATTTCCTTTCAATGAGACATTGAAAAATTCTTTCCATTGATTTGAATCCCGAGATGGGTCTTGTTTATCAGGTGATGGGGTTGTGTTTTTGGTTGTCTGTATTGGTTGCTGGCCCCAGTAGAGTGCTTTGCCAGAAAAGTGTAGTAGTAGTAGCTGCAGCATCTAATGTGAGTGAAGGGACTGTTACAATCAATGGCAGCTTTGCTATTGGAAGAATAGATGATGATTTTGTTTGTGCTACTTTGGATTGGTGGCCTCCTGAGAAATGTGACTATGGCACTTGCAGCTGGAATCTTGCTTCCCTTCTCAATCTGGTATCTCTTTTCCTCATCTCATGCATTTATGTATCTATGCATGTATGTATGTAATGAGAATTTGATAGTTGTGGGTTTTAATTTCTGTGTGTTTATATGTACATATGAATGTGTATGTATGTACATGTGGAAATTTGCAAGTTTTGAGTGTTGGAGGTGATATATAACAATGGATTCTGATTTGGGTTTTCAATATTTCAATGTGGTTGTCTTCTTTTTCAAGATTGTTTGATTTTGTGTGGAATTTGATTGATGGGTCTGATTTAAATCATGGGTTTGGTAATGGGTTTATCATATAATGCCGTTTTCTGCATAATCTGTTGGGGTGAATGGTTTTTGTATTTAATTGTTGTTTTATATTGGCTCCATGTTTGGGGAAGTGTAAATTTGGGAGTTTGATGGTTTGAGATGGTATATGAGAATAAAGTCTGATATGGGTATTTGATATTTCAATGAATTTCTCTGCTCATTGTGGGGTTTTCCTTTTTATTGTGGTTTTATTTACTGTTTAATGGAATTTGATTGATGGGAATGATGTAAATTATAGGTTTTATAAGGGGTGTTTATAATGTAATAATGTAATTCTCTTCTTAATCTGGTCTTATTTTGCTCTGTTTTGTTTCCATGTTTTGTGAAATATGAGTTTGGATTTAATCATTGGTAGTGATTTTGACTGTTGGGTTTCATACGATTTTTCAGGTTTTAATTTGCTTTATTGCGTTGTTTTTTGTTTTTTTCCCCCTTTTAAAAAAATAATTATGGTGTTTCTTTCATGTCAGTTCATTCATGTTCCATGAGGTGTAACTTTGGATTTTTGATATTTGAATCTGTGATTTCAATGATACATTTTGATATGGTTTTTTAATAGGTTCATGAGATTCATTCCTTCGTCGGGTCTCTTTTGGTGGCTTGAGTTATACCCATGATTTGGGAGAAGGAGCTTTGCAGAATTTTGTACTTGAAGATTGTCTAAATGATGTCCTTTGACATTGGGCTTTGAATTTTGAATATGATTCTTTGCTTCACCACCTCTTCCTTCCCATTTTTTAGCTTTTGGGCTTGTTTGATTTTCCAAAATAAAATATCTTTAGAATTTTGATTGTTGAAAATGTATCAAAGGACTGAAGTCGTACATGCATTTTTTAAACTTTAGCTCCTCTCTCTGTGTAATGTGTTAAATATTTTATGGACCACTACCATGTTTCAGAGAATGTGACACTGAATCTGATGGGTTACAGGTGTATTCATGGAAGAATTTGAATTGGGTTTTTGAAACTTATGTATTTCAAACTTCGCTTTGTGCAGGATCTCAACAATACCATTCTGTTAAATGCTGTGAAAGGTATGAGAAACATTTCTGGTGTTGGTTGCAGTTAGCTTGGCTAACAAACTATTTTCTTCAAATTGAATGTAGATTCTCTTCGTCTTAGTCTCTTATTATTTATTTACTTTAAAATTTTGATGATTTTACAGCATTTTCCCCGATCAAGATTCGATTGGGAGGTACTTTACAAGATAAGGTCATATACGACATGGGGGACCCTCGACAACCTTGTCATTCATTCATTAGAAACACCTCTGAGATGTTTGGTTTCAGTCAAGGTTGCTTACCCATGTCTAGATGGGACGAGCTGAACGAATTCTTCAGAAAGGCCGAGTAGGATGCTTTTTCATTATTGATTTTACTATTTCAAACTAGATGGGCTCTTTTTATTCATCCAAGAGATTAATCAAACACTCCCTTTTTTTTAAAAAAAAAACCTTTTCTTTTATTTAAATTTGAAGTCCCAGTAAACTCAGTATCGTAAATTTGTTGGACATTTGTAAATACTTTCTGGAACTTCCTGTATGTTGCTGACCATTTTATTCTCATTCGAAACAGATTCATCTCATCCTTTGCATTTCCTTTTCAGAGTTGTGGTTATTTTCGGGTTAAATGCACTGAATGGTAGAGTGCCTATGCCAGACGGTTCAGTCGGAGGACCTTGGGACTACACCAACGCTGCTTCTCTCATTCGTTACACTGTCAATAAGGGCTATGCTATTCATGGCTGGGAGCTCGGTAATAATTCATCTTCCCACCACATAGGACATAAATAAAATTCAAAACAGTCATGCAAAACAGAGAAATGAAATGGTAGAAACAAATCCATCGATGTATGCCTTTAGTTGTGAAAAATGGTGTACCGAGAGAAAATCACACCTCTATGAACCATAGTTCTAAAACTTGTTGGCTTGATTAAAAACTCGGCCAACTCAACCTGACTTAATGAGATCTCGAACTGAGACAATGACAAACTCGATCCCAGGCATGACTTGGTCTGCAGTCAACAAGAGTTATCAAGTTGGCTCCACAACTCGGCCGAATCAGTGTGACTAGGTGTGACTCAAACTGAATTGGTGGGATTTGAGAGAGTGTAATTGTTTCAAGCTTCGTGCAACTAGAGTCCAGTAGGCCCCATAGTTCATGGGTCATGTGGAAAAGATCCCACTGACCAGAGATCCTCACCATACACATGAAGTGTTGAAGTGTGGGCAATTGTCTCTAACCATTCTCAAACAACCGTCCTTTGCATGGTGGTGAATAGTGGATACCCCCCAGGTAGAACGTATGAGCATGGTGTGCCGTAACTAACGTTATGGGGCCATAAAGGCCGTTATGTAAAGGTAACGGTGGCAACCGTTACATGTTATGGGGTCATAATGGCCTTTACAGAAAAAACGACCCGTAACGGCCATTATAACCCTTGTAACGGCCCCGTAACAGTCTATTATGAAGTTGATACAAGCTTCTCAGTTTTTTTTTTTTTAATAATAAAAAAAAGTGACTGTAATGGTCGTTACAGTCTGTATCGTAAAGGTAATGGTGGCGACTGCCACCGTTATTGTTACGGAATATTTTGCCTACATGATGAATGATCTAGATCACCATGAGGTAAGTTACAATGCATGATTAATGAATGCTAACAGACCTCTAATGTCAAAAACCCAAACTTTATAATTTCTTTCTTTTCATAAGTTGAATTAACTTATCATCGATGGTTTTTTAGACACTAAAAGCCTATTTATTGTCAGGTAATGAACTGAGTGGGAATGGCGTTGGAACAAAAATTGGAGCAGCTCAATACGCCGCTGACGTGATTTCGCTCCGATCTGTTATTCAAAATTTATACAGTGGCTTCAAAGTTAAGCCACTAGTACTAGCACCAGGCGGGTTCTATGATGCAAATTGGTTCAAAGAACTCATCGACCGAACCCAACCCAATGAATTGGATGTAATTACCCATCACATATATAATCTCGGCCCAGGTATGGCAATTCCGAACAAAGCAATTTTTGTAATCATCCACAAGTTTCAGCAACTTCATCAATTGAGAAATGTGATTGTTCCTTGTAGGAGTTGGTCACAAGTCCCAATCTCCCCATATGTGCCAGTCTGGCACATGTGTGCAACATCTGGGTTGTTCATCTGTTGGGCACCACCATATATGCCATGGCCTAAAAATCAGGCCTTTTTAGTCCACAGGTGGGCCATACATGTATAAAAGATGGATAGGTGGAAAAAGTTTACCAATGGTCCAGATTTGATGTTCACAAGTGGCCCACTGGATGACTGAATTGGAATGATAGGATTGAAGAGCCTCTTTTGAGTATGTCCAACATGGTTCTGTCTAATCTGGCAATCTTTATTTGACTACTTAGGTGTTGATACCCATCTGGTTGATAAGATTCTCAATCCGGATTACCTTGATGGTGAGGTGGGTACGTTCAGTGGTCTGCAGAACATTCTCAAAAGTTCCCCAACAACGGCCACTGCATGGGTCGGTGAGGCAGGAGGGGCTTACAACAGTGGTCACAACCTTGTTACGAATGCATTCGTATTCAGCTTTTGGTAGGCTAACTTCAATTTCATTATGATATTTTTCTGGGGTTGTTTACAAGCTCTTTGTTTGAAGGTTTGATTCTGTTTTCCACTTCCAGGTACTTGGATCAGCTTGGCATGTCGGCGACATACGATACTAAGACTTACTGCAGACAAAGCTTGATTGGAGGAAACTACGGTCTACTAAACACCACCACCTACAAACCAAATCCTGATTACTACAGGTTATCTTTTTACCAGAAATTCTTTGCTGCATGAACTAAGATTAGTATCAGTAAAGCAAAATCTCAGTACCTTTTTTGAGATTTGACATTAGACACATTCTCAGACTTGAAACCGGGTAGTGGTGGTAGTCAGTCTCAAGACTCTCAACCCCTTTTGAATCAACTGCCATAAAAGTCCAAGAACTGTTTTTTTTTTTTGGAAAGTTCTAGTTTCAAGGTTGTCAGCCCATCCTACCAAGGTTTAAAGCATAGTTAACGAGCCAGGACTTGCCCAGGACTCAGTCAATCATTGGGTTGAGCTTACCAGAAGAGTCATTTTAATTATATATATGGTGGTTAGGATCTCATCTCTCTCCTCTTCTTCTTCCCAATCCTCTTCTCAAATCTCATATTTTCTTCACCTTAATACGCAAATTAAAAAAAAAAAAAAAAAACATTTTCCGACTTGGTTGACTTCTTGGAATGGGCCGATTCAACTGAGTCCTGTGTTGACCCAAAAACTAGGTTCGAATCAAGGGCGTCATGGTTTTCCAACCTAGTGACCAGGCCTATGTCCGGGTTGGGTTAACTCGGGTGATTCCTGGGTTGACTTGCCTGGTTCGCAAACTATGGTTTTAAAGTGTCATCCCGAACTGGTGTTTATCCAAGGTATTCCATAATGGTAATTGTGGCTGTTATGATACGGCCATTGTGGACTTAAAAAAAAAAATTAAAAAAAATCTGTTTCGGCCCCACCACAGGCCTTTTTTTTTTTTTTTTTTCTGTAACGGCTGTTTCAGCCCTGTATTTTGTATACCGTTGCGTAACTGTTTTGGTATACCATATGTTTATCACTAGATATGTACCTGTTTCATCCATAAACAATACAGCTGTATTGACTCAAAATGACCAGAAACGGGACAATACGGCCTGATTTCAATGCTTGCTTCCTATACACAACATGGCTGTTTTCCTCTTTATGTTGGAATTGGGTCTAATCATAACATTGGGCTGGACTCTTATGATTGTTCATCATCATTTTGAAAATGATGGTGATTCATCCTCCTCACACCCAGTACTCATGTGTGTCTATCCTCACATCTGTTACTCATGTGTATCTACCATACCATCCAAAATTCCAAATTGTCTGGCACAGTGGATGGAATGAATTTCTCAAATCAAACCAATCAGGCAATCCTAACCGTCCAATAGTTGGCTACCAAATACATGGTTAAAAGTAAAACAGTGAGTGGTCCAAATCGCAAGGGAAAAATCAGATGGTTACTATCATCTTCTCAGTGTAGATTATGGATTATGCTCCATTGACAATTGGGTCAGTGATTTGGACAGTCTAGATTTCCATACAACTATGACATATATACAGGAGTCACCTAAATTTCTAAAATGGTGATAAAATATCATAACAGTCTAGCCTCATACATAACATTTAGAAAATGCCATTGTTTCTTGTAAACCCTCAGTTATATGCAGTGAACCACCAATCACATGCGGATCACTGATGGATATCATAACAGTCTAGCCTCATACATAACATCTAGACTCTGGTGCAATCATTCACCACATTTTTAATTTATTGACCATACCCATGGCATACATGTATAAAATGTAGACAGTCCAAATACTGAGCCCCTTGGTAGATGGATGATAGCTTGAATATCAAACTGATCGACTGATCCTAACCGTGCAATTGGTTGCCATCAAATGGGCAGTCGAAGTTTGAAAATGAGAATGGTTGACTGTCCAAATTCAGTTGGAAAATCAGGTTGTTAAGGTTGTCCAATCAGTATACAATGCAGAATTTGGACAATCTGGGCTGACAATGACACATACAAACCACATGTTATGATGGACAAATCATCCCCTTTTAATATTTGAAAATCCAAACTAATTTCCAACTTTCACCAAGTTCATCTTTTGATTGTGTCCGGATTCTTTTATAGTTCAATTCTCAGTCTTATTTTCTGAAGATGAAAAAGCTAAAGTTGAAAGCATAGAGTGGTTGAATTTCAGCGCGTTAGTAGCTTCTAAAGCTAGTAAGGACTGATAAGATGACTCCACACAAGATTGAATGAACAGCTGATAGTCTGTTGTTTTCTTCGTGCAGTGCCCTGCTTTGGCACCGATTGATGGGAAGAAATGTTCTGTCGACGAGCTTCAATGGCACGAAGTATGTCCGCACGTATGCACATTGCGCGAAACAATCTGTAAGTAATAATTATACTTTCATAGTAATTGGTATCATGTTCATCACTCCTTCCCGTTCCAAAGATTGTGGGCTCCATTTTGGGTGGGACCCGCCTGAAAAATGACACTGATTGGATGATCCTAGCAATCTGTTTTCACCTGTAAAATTTGCTGCTGATCATTTCCTTTTTGTACATCCATTTGATGGCCAGCAATTGGATGGTTAGGAACATCCTCTCAGTACAAATTCAATCCACACCCCATCCATAGTGGGGCCCGCAATTTGGGCAGTCTGGATTGACGTATTTCAATTTAGGTTCCTTTAAAGGTTTTCATTCTGACACATTAGCTTGCGCTTCATACAGCAAGGGATTACATTGTTGCTGATCAACCTCAGCGGAAACACCACAGCTCGAATCCATCTTACTACAGAATCTGTAGTTAGTAGGCTTTCAGCACGTAGAAGGGATCCGAGGACAAAGTTCAGTCGGACACATAGAACTCAGAAAACCAGTAGCACAATCACAAGGGAGGAGTACCACCTAACTGCTAAGGATGGAGATCTGCACAGCCAAACAATGCTGCTCAACGGGAAGATCTTAGCTGTTAATTCGGATGGGAAGATACCTCCCCTTGAACCTGTAAAACTAAACACGACGGAACCTATAACTGTCGTTCCGTTCTCCATTGTATTTGTTCACATTCCCAATGTTGTGCTCTCTGCTTGTAGGTAGTCAGTGCTTTGTAACAGTATGTGGCGAGATTTTGTGCATTGTGGGCTGTCGAATGTGGCCCAATCGAATACATGGTTGAAGGGTCATGACCAAACCATGTTGGGATATGAGAGTGTAATTGTTTGAAAATCATGATCAAGTAATAAAAGGGAATATAGAGAGGATTTACAGAACCCAGCAGCAATTTGGTGTGTTTGATGTTCTTAGATGCTTGTTTAAGCTTTTGAGGTAGAGGGAGATGGCAGAGGCCTACTTTGATGTGTAAATGACATCAAATCTGTCCATCATATGCCCCCTCTCCCCACAAAAATCATGCTGGTCTAAAACTCAGGTGGGGCCTACCATGTAGATTCATGCCTAAAACATCTATAGTCATGAGGTGTGTCCACCTGAGTTTTGGAGTGGCCTGAGTTTTTGGGGTGTCTGTTCATCTTGGTGCGGTGCATCTTCTGAATGGATTGGATGACATATACAAAATGCAGTGGGGCCCACACACAATCTAGTGGGCGTCCCATCCCAATAGAAATGAGCAGGTATCTTCCCCGGTGGATTAAAGGCATACTATTGAAAACTATTGGAATATTTGGTTAGATCAAACATGGCTATTAAAAAAATAAATAAAAATAGAAATGAGATAGAAGACTTATGGAGTTGGGTCAAGGTGTGATGTGAGTCACTCGACTTGAAATCAAATTCGTTCTCCTTGGACAACGTCCCAAGTACAACAAATTTCCACCACAATCGATCTCTAGGATACAACAACTATGACCCAGTCCCAGCAGTGTACTCATTATTCGTGGGGTTGAACCATTTGCAGTTTAATCCGAAGTGTGGGGTTGAACCACTTGCAGTTTAATCCGAAGTGTTGATTTAACTTAGCGACGAATTCAACAATCAAATACTTGTACAATAGAAAAGGAACAGAGAGGGTTTTTAACCAGAGAGCGTAAAGATTTTTTATTTTATTTTATTTATTTATTTATTTATTTTTGAAAATGGAATGGAAGTCCTTATATAAACTCTGAAGTAGTGCATCAAGCACACTTTCCTTTCGAAACGATTTGTTCTGTTAGATTTAAACCCAACCGGCTAGCCACATTTCTCTGATATAAAATGAAAAGGCGCAAGTACGAGTACACTTTTGTACAAAATAAAGTCTCGCGAGTACTCATACACACACCCGCACTAGTACACCTGCATTCATGGCCCGACCCGTCTTGTCGTGCACGTGCATACAAAGTCAAACTCAGCTCGGCTCGGTACACACGCATGTGTGTGGTCAATGACATAAATTAGAGCTATTAGCATAACCCCCCCCCCCCCCCCCCCCAAGGACCAAATTCGCATACCCCTTGAATGAGGCTTAAGCCCCAAGGTAAAAAGCCTATCTTATATAAAAGAAAACTTTCTTGGGCAACTCTGTTGTGGGACTAAACCCACAACTCAAAAGTAACAAAATTTCCAATTTTGAAGGGAAACCGAAATGAAATCCCCCCTTCACCTGTTTATTTTATTTATTTATTTTTAAATTTTGAAATAAAATACGACATTCCTCCACATGTTTCGAAATAAAAAAAACCTATCGAGTTAATGAGTAATAGTTGTGGAATGGTGCCCGTATCACCATAGACTTGAATCGACATTAAAGTAAGTAAGATATGTTTACATGAATCAGTTGACACTATAGTGTTGAATCTGAATCATTTTTGTGTAAATCGTAAGTACATGTCACTCACATAACTCTTCCTTTACAAGTAATTCTGTGGTTCAGTGCTTTTTAGTCATACACCATTACTTAAATTTCATGAGTGCTTTAGAGAATTTGTCTAGGTTCTTATAGGAAGCGGCCTCCACCTCCACACCCATATAGGTGAATTCCATTAAATGTATGCATCAATTGTATACACCACCAAATATATGGCCATGGATTCATTAAGAGTTCTAAAAATTTATTATTCTATGTTGTTGCTCGCACTGCTACTCTATAAAAGTGGCTCATTTATATCAGTGCAATCGTCTATCTCGTGTCTTGTTGTTTACCCATTGAATTTATCTCACGGGATCTCCACTTGTATATGTTGGGTTGCTGACACTGACAACTCATATATTAGGCTTAGTCTCATTCCCTTCGATGTATCACTGACTAGTATTTTAGATATTTCTTTGGTCCGATGATTTGCCAAATTATTTTCTAACCTCATAAAGTTAATAGATATGACTCCATTACGCAACATGTGTTTCACTATGTTGTGTATGAGTTTAATATGTTTGCTCTTTCTATTATATATTTTACTCTTTGTTTTTGTAATAGTGACTTAACAATCACAATGAATAGACACGATCGATATAGGCTTTAGCCACAACGGTACATCAACCAAGAGATTTCTAAGCCACTCGATTTTTGATCCAACCTTTTCTAAGGCAATAAATTCGAATTTCATAGTTGACTGAGCAATACATATTTGTTTGGTAGACTTCTAAGAAACTTCTCCTCCACCAAAAGTGAAAATGTCACGCCCCAAACTCGAAAACCAGACTCACAAAATTTTCGATCACCGAATCCGGTGCCGATAGCTTTCGTGTACCCCATTCTCTGCTTTCGGCACTCATATACCCGGTTCCGATCCTGAGATCCTAAAAGGAGGATTTCTAATATAAATTCGTTTCATAAAAAGCATAACTACAAGCATAACCCACGAACAATAATAAGAACATCATCATAAAATCCACGATGATAAAAAACTTCAGATACAATGCGCATAAAAGGGAAATACAATGATAGCAAAATGGCTCTGGAAGCTCAGCTACACACTCCTGCCCCTGCTCAGCTACGACTACGTCCTGGCGTCAGCTGCACGCATTTATTATGCATATGCTTATAGAAAGCTTAGAGGGTGGTGAAAATATGTGCACAAGGTAGAAATGCAAGAATATAATATCAGAGTAATACGGAAACATGCTAATAAATCCATGAATGCTAACAGTCGTGCCAAGGCTATGCGATACAAGACATGAATGCTATCGGCCATACCAAGGCTATACGATGCAAGACCTACATAGTTAATGTTATGTGCAAGATGCAGCTCAAGCATACCAATCCACATATCATTCCAGCCCATCTCTGGAGCATCATATATCAGTACAATTCTCTCTAGATAATCACTGGGGTCTAGTACACTATACATCAGATTGTCGCCCTACACTGGACGCACAACCATGCAAATAGAAGAGACCTCACTACCCGCATGACTAGAAGTAGGCCAACATCTACTCGACACATCGGTAGCTGACCCCATTTACGAGCTGGTCAGACTCAGCCTAGCAATTGTCCCCTACCCTCGGGCGGGAAAGGCCATACTCCCTTCCAACCGACCACAACACAGTAAAAAATGCGACCTCCTGGTATTCGGCCCTCATGCGCTCATACATCCACTCGGTCTAGGCATTGGAGCATCCTCCATGGTACCAAAAAGGTTTGAGGACTTTCACTCAAGGACATCATTGCGCCCTGGTGCTTAACAAGTTTTTTCAGTATTTAATCCTACCATCCACTCTATATCTGCGGAGGCTACAACCCTGATGTTGATAGGGCGCACAACAATCATAATCACATATACAAGATGCATGAGTTACGCAGTCCAATCATGCATCAGTCCTACACATACCATGCGCTCATGTGGGAAAACTCCGCCTATCAGGGAGTCCCATAAACAACTTGCCCAATAGCATATGCAATGGTCAACCACAACTCATAACAAGCATGCAGATGATGCGAATGAGTGTGTATCATGATGCTATGCTATCACATACTCATAATCGGTATCAATAATCGGCCTATATATAAGGCGGGGTACATAGATGGACAACAGACCCATAATATGAAGGTCAGTCCTCGATTGTGGATATAACAAACCTGATAGCATGGATCACTCCATCTACGGTGATGATGCACTCTCCTCATATCAAGGTTGGGCCTAGGTGGCCTACCTATAATCTTAAGGATTCGGAACGGGCTTCCTTCACCATACTATCATATAGCCCGCTAGATGCCCTAGGGGGCCCAAATAAGTCCTAAATGGACTCCAAGATTAAAAAAAATAATCCTATTAGCAACCAATGGGAGCCCAACATCTTGGGTTAGCCCAATGCGAATAGATGGATCATGCAAATATTAATGGGGCCCAATGATTTGAGTCAACCCACTTAGAGAATGATGAGAACAAGCCTAACAAAGACCTAAGGGAGGGTCACAATGTAGACATTTAACCATCATTGCCCATCAATGTGGACATTTAACCAACATTGCTCCCAAGGAGTGGCCCACATAGAGCCAAACATATAGTGGGACCCATGGCCTCATATACAACATAATGGGCCTCACAAAAGGGCCTGATATACTTCACAATGGGCCTAACAAAATAGTCTATAGCTCTCATAATGGCTAGAAAATAAATAGGCTTCTCTCAATTAATCTCATACATCAATATTGGGCCTCTTGGGTCAGCCCATAGCCCACATACATCAAGGTCGGCCACATGAGGCAGCCCAAAACCCAGAAAAATGCTAACGTAGACTTACTCTAGCAGTTCCAACATGGTGGCCCTCTTTGGGCAGCCCATATGCTCCAAAAATATAGCTGAGCTAAGTGTACAATGTACCTAATATAGTGGTTTACAATTCAACCCATGAAGTCCACCATAATGGATGGATAGCACCTCACCAAATGGGAATTCTAAGGTTGGATATTCAACTCATCTGGCCCTTTAAACATCCAAAAATCTAGGCAATTTGGTCCTTATAACATCAGATAAAAGGTGGGCTTAACAAGGATCAAAGGGCCCAAATTCTGCTCAACATGGAGGTGTACATCATATAAGGAAGTGTGCCTACTGCTAAACCTTTGGGCCAGCAGCATTCCAGTCAATCTGGAGGTCCAAGGGCTGGATGGCTGAGATTAAATCAACATCTAGGGGAATGGACAGCGCAGATACAACACATCAAGGTGGGCCTCACTTTCAAGGGACGGACGGCGTGGAGGTATACATGCATCACGGTGGAATCCCATCGCCCCAACAATGGACGATGAGGATATAGAATACATATATCAAGGTGGGCCCCACCCCTCACATGTGCTGCACGTGTGGGGTGGGTCCCACGTCCCATAAATGGAGGAAGACTGGGATATACAACACATGCATCAATGGTAGGCCCCACATAGCACCATCCAGAGATGGATGGTGTCAATATAGAATACATACGTCTGGTGGGCCCCACCCCCACACGTGTAGCACGTGTGGGGTGGGTCCCACGTCCAGCCAAGTGGACAGACGATTGGGTATAACACATACCTCATGATCAAACCTAGAACTTGCTGACATCAATACAGCAGCTATGTACTGCGTGGGACCCATCGTCCCTGCTGGACGGTGTGGGTACACCACATGCATCGGGTGGCCACGTGGATGGGGTCCATGTGGGTGGCCCACCAAAGCCCTGAATCAGCTGATATTTGGGATTTCCTTCATCCAGGCTGGCCCGAAAACGGGTAGCAAGTGGGCTTCATTTGCTGGATGTCCAAAAAAATCTGGACAGTCCAGATTGTTGAGCACATCAGATGGGCCACACACATCATCACCATAAAAAAAATGAGAAAGAGAGAGAGAAAGAAAGAAGAAGAAAGACCGACCAAGGGAGGGGACCCCGCCACTATGAGCCCCTCAAAAGCTCCAAACCATACAACATGATCATCATATGGGTCCCATGTATTGCATGACCCTACAAAAAAAAATCTGAGGTGGGGATGCCATCCCCACCATGAAATCAAAGTCTAGATGACCCATCATGGCCATTGATTAACTTAAAACATCATGACGGGGTCCATGGAGAATGGCCCAATCATGGATAATGCATGCATCATGGATGGGCCGTTGGCCATATCCAAAGGGTCAAGTCGGATCTCCACCATTGATTGGTGGGTCCTACATGTCCCTAAGCAAGAAAATCAAAGAAAGAATGAAAGATCTACCCTAAACATGGCACCCACCTTGGATCTTGATCTCTTTCTTCCACCACTATGTTCTAGAGCTCCAAGGGATGAGATTCAATGGTTGAGATGAGATTTTGATGGTTGGATTAGTGGAGAATATAGGTGAAAGGGTATGGATTTTTGGAGATTGCTTGGACGTCCAAGGGGTTGCTAGCAATACAGGAATAGAGAGAACGAAAGGGGAAAGAGAGAGATGAAGGAGAGAGAGAGGGGTAATGATAGTGGCTAGGCTCTCTCTCATAGGTAGGTATGATTAGGTGTAAGAGAAGCATGGTTAAGGGAGACATGCTTGTAATGATTGCCTAACAAGCATGAGGCTATGGAGGGGTAGGGTAGTAGGGTGGCTATAGCTAGGGTGATATCATCACCCTCATGATTACTTAGGGAATGATGCCATATGGGATAGGTAGGTCCTGCAACGTGCGGTCCACGACTATTATAGTGTGCAGTCAACATCTTATGATGTAAGCGTCGAATTGGCACACGAGATATGGCGTCAGAACCACGGCGACGACGCGGTCGCAATGGCATAAGTCTCGGATTGAGTCGACTCGGGTTTATAAAATGTGACTTAGGGTGGCGCGCAATTGCAATATATGGGTCGGGGGTTGCCGAAATTTGACGGGGTGGACCATGGGATCCTAAGAAATGAAATAGTCACTATGACATGGGCCTAACAGAAGACATATCCATTAGTAGATTTTGTTTATCTGAATTAGTGATCCAGTTAGTATCATTATATCCTTTTAATACAGTATGATAACCATTATAATGTAAACTATATGCTATATTACCTTCTATGTATCTTAAAATTCCAGACAAGGCATTCCACTGCTCTTTTCCAGAGTTATGTGTATATATACTTAACATTTCTACTACAAAAGCTATGTTGGTCTAGTGTAGTTTGTCAGATACATGAAGCTATTAATTATCATGAAATATTCTAATTGAGACATACTATTACCTGTATTTTTCATGAGAGTCACACTGTAATCGTAAAGTGTATTGATAGGTAAACAGTCAAAACAGTCAAACTATCTTAATAATTTCTCAATGTAATGAGATTGTGATAATACAAGACCACCATCTTTTCTAATTACTTCAATACCTAATATTACACTAGTCTCTCCTAAGTCTTTCATGTCAAATTTAGATAACATGAATTTCTTAGTCACATTAACTAATTTAATATTAGTTCAAAAAATAAGCATGTTGTTAACATAAATAAGTCTTTCTACATATTTCTCTAAATTGAGAAAATTCATACTCTCATCCTTTATTTGTTTTAAGTCTTTTAATCTTTATATTTAACTGATTTTCTACCTCAGTTTTATATTTAGAGAAGCTTCTAAAACGTCATCTTTGTTCCTTAGGGCCTGTTTGGATTTACGGCTTAGATCGTTTTACATTATATTAATGAATAAAATAATACTTTCAAAGCGTTTGATTCCGAATTCAAATCCGACGTATATGCCGCCCTCGACTACATCGCCGAGTCAGTGTACTTATTAGAGACGTTAGTAATGTCAGGGAGCAATCCATCGAGCAGTGCAACACCTTTATCGCACTGCACTGCACTGAAAAATATGCTTTCAGTTTTGAGTAGTTTGGTGGTCCATATCCAGATTTACACCTTCATTGCTGTTTCCTTCTCATCTTCACGAACTAGTTCAACTGAGGTACTAGTGACAGTTACATACACGTGAAAAATATTATGAAATCGTTTTGGACTTTATGCACCACGCCATTATATGTCTTATCCAAACATCGACTAATCCATTGCTTCTGTATACTCATCTGAATCTACTCTAATCCAAACAGTCTGCTTTTCTTTTGAAAAATGGAAAAATACATACTCTTCTATGTCGTATACCTCTGCCGTACAAAAATAAAATACAGAACAACACTATACGTAAATCCAAACAGGATCTTAACAGATAGACTCTAGTAAACCTATAGTAGTCATCTACAAAAGTTAAGTAATATCTTTTTCCATCTTTATACATGTGATTTCTAAAATCACCTAAGTCACTATATATTAACTCTAATAGAACAGAGGATTGTTATAATTGTTTAAAGGGTTTTCTAATGAATTTCAATTCTACGTATGTTTCACATTTATCGAATTGTTCATTTGATACATTAGGTAATAAACTTAACATTTTATTTTCTTTAAAGATGTTAATTTCACATAACTTAATATACTATGTCATAGATAAAAGCGTTCAACGATATAAATTGAATTGGGTGTATTCTTATTATTATCATTCGATACATTTACGATGAATAGACCATCACTACAGTATCTATTACTAACAAAATTTTCATTCTTAATCATTACAAGCTTGTGTAAATCAAATACTAACTTAACGCCAGCCTTATTGAGGAACAAACCAAAAATCAAGTTTCTTCTAATGTCAGGCATATGTAGGACATCATTTAATATAAGAGTCTTTCCAAAAATGAGTTTTGGAAGTACTTTTCACTTCCCTACAACTGGAGAAGTTATAACATTACCTATGAATAGTTGTTCATCATCTCTTGATGCTTAATAAGAAGTAAACATGCTACGATCTTTGTACATGTACTGAATTGCACCATTGTCTAGCACAAATTTCAAGTTATTTACAAGAAAGACTTTACACCACATCTACTATCATGTCAGACTCATTATCTGTTTGTACAAGATAAGCCTATGACTTATCTTTATTTCTCTTAAGCCTGTAAGTTTTAATGTGATGCCTAGGCTTTCCATAGTTATAACAGTTTTTTTTTTCTTAAATTGCTTGTTTGCATTTTTTTTATAACCTATATTTATTAGCATAATGTCCAGGCTTGCCACAATTATTATATTTGCCCATCTTCCTGACTTGATTCCACAAGATTTGCATTTGAAGATATTTCACTTGAAATTTCTTTTTGGTCACTGTTTCTG
This sequence comes from Magnolia sinica, assembly GCF_029962835.1. Taxonomy (NCBI): domain Eukaryota; kingdom Viridiplantae; phylum Streptophyta; class Magnoliopsida; order Magnoliales; family Magnoliaceae; genus Magnolia; species Magnolia sinica. The sequence continues at coordinate 26,879,847 of NC_080581.1, forward strand.
TTGGCCTCCTCTATCTATATGTGTACGATTGCGGTTTCTAATGAGATACAGTTCTTTTTATATTTCATTTTATTCTTATATTCTTCATAGGAGGGTGATAGCTTTTCTATCAACGATTCCGATAGAAACACTTTATCAAATTTAATTCCTTCTAACGACAGTTCATTAACTAGATTTTGAAAATCGTATATCTGATTTGTGATAGGTTTATATTGCATATTTCTTAGCATCTACATCTTTCAGAATGCACTTCTTTTCTAAAGCAGTTCATATTTCCTTAGCAGACTCATAAGAAGCATACACATCATATAACTCGTTGGATAAAAAGCTCAGAATATATATATTTTTTTACAATTATTTTCATATGATACTTCCGTTTGATTTGTTGAATTTATAATAAATGATTTAGACAATATATAAAACTTTAAGGGTGCTCAGTGAAAAAATAAGCTTCTGTTTCCACCGTTTAAAGTGTTGTCTAGCAAACGATTTGATTTTGGCTAACTCAGTGGAAGCATTAACTGTTATGGTAGCTATAGTATATTTAATTCAACAAATTCGATTTTGAGATTGTTGGAATATTTGGTTGCTTCAAATAGATTATTAAAAATAAAAAAGAAGAAGAAATGAGATAAAAGACTTATAGAGTTGAGTCGAGACATGACGTGAGTCACTCAGCTTGAAATTGAATTTACTCCCATTGGACAAAGTCCCAAGTGCAATAGGTTTCTAGAGAAATTGACCTCTAGGACACAATAAGTATGACCCAGTCCCAATGGTACACTCTCTGTACCAGGGTTCGAACCACTTGCAGTTTAACCTGAAAGTGTTGGATTAACTCAATGCTCCCCCCTCCCTCCAAATGACTCAATTCACATGTCCCCTGTATGAGGCTTAAGCCCCAAGACAAAAAGCCCATCTTATATGCAAGAAAATTTTCTTTGGTAAATCTAATATGGAACTAAACCCACAACTTAGAAGCAATAGAAATTTCAAATTTGGAGGGAAATCAAAATGGTTAGACTTTTTTATTTTATTTTATACAATATAACATAAATCAAGTCGAGTGATTTCTCGCATAATGAAAATACAATTCAAGTCATACATTTTTTTTGCACAAATACAAATATAGAATTCAATCTAAATCTTAGTACAATGGAAAATACATACATAAAATTTAAATTTCTTCACACAGAAAGTAAAGTTCAGATTGTACTTACTGTACATGTGAAACTACAGAAATCAACCTAAAATTCTGCTTGCACAATTAAAGTTCAGATTGTTCCGTTATTGTACAAGTAAAATTACAAAATAAATTTAAAATTTTACACGCATAAACAAGGTTCAAACTACACATAAATCAGATTACATAGAGTTTAGATTTGCGTAAAAATTAGATCTGGACGGAATTCAATTTGTACAAATTCAAATCGCACAAAAAATCATATTTGCATTGAGTTCGGTTTGTACGAGTTTGAATTACACCGAAATAAGATTGCATAGAAATTAGATTGCAAAAAATTCAGATTAAAAAAAATCAAATTATTAAAAGAGCCTAGATCTTCTGCAAGTGCTTATAGTATAGCTTATCTTATAAATATAGGTACTTTGATTTTTATAATAAAGTTAGTACTCACAGCTCTCATATGACATTGCCACTTATACTTGCTCAATCATTCTTTTTTAGATTCAATATTATAATTATGCTATTAGAATTGGGTGGGTTTTTACAATCACGAAATGGGGCCCACCTTCAATAAATATAGCGATCAACATAGTTTATACTTTTGCTTACATCCTTTTTAGTTATGGGTCGGAAAGTGATGCAGATTTGAGTGGTTAGTGGGTCGTGTGAAGGCTTAACAATTCATAGTTTATAAATCATTAAAAGTTATCTGGCTGTGCTGGTCCACTTGATATTCTGATCCATGTTAATTTTTTAGTCATTTCACAATATTTTCAGTAAAATTTTATGAATAGTATGGATTAGGAAAATAAGAAATGGTGGGGCTTATGTATACTCCTATGTACAAGTGCACTAATCAAACGTTGTTGCATGAAACAGATTTGCAGTCTTAATCTCTCATTTTAATTAAAGTAGGCCCCATTTTAACCTTGTAAAGGCCTGCCCAATTTATGGTAGAATGATATTTATGTAAAGATAAAGGGAGAATGATCATCTGTGTATGTATTTTATTGCCTTGATCGAGAGCAACTTTCTTATTTCGATATTGACAATAATACCATTCTTACAACTGATGAGAGGTTGTGATAATTTTGACTTTGGTAAGACCACCTGAGATTTGGATTTAAATGAATTTTGGCCACCTAGAAAAATATCGATTGACGCATGTGATGAACGGATTTCATCCCATGAACAAACTAAGATGAGATACAAATAATGATTTGTACAGTAAGCTTATCCTACAAGCACTTGTAGAGAATCTGACCTCTTATACAAAAATCAAATTGTATAAATTTGGATTTGACAAAAATAAACTCGTATAGAAATTAAATTACATAGTTACTATACATGAGCAATTGTAGAAATCGAAAATTGAAAATCTACACAAACAAATTGAGTTTAGATTGTGGAGTTCTTGCATTAATACAATATGAATTTCATATTACACCCAGATCCATAGCTCAACTGGCAGACTGAGTGGAGATACCTCGTTTCAATACTTTTGAGGTCTTGGTATCGATCCTTAGCGAGGGTGGTTTGTGTAGAATTATTGTTCAAATCGTGCGATTATTGAACATAAACAAATGTGGAAACTAAATTTTAAACTTCTACTTAAGGATAATATAAAGTCCAGTTGCTGCATAAACAAATGATTAGATCTGAAAATATAAACAATGAATTAGAGTTCAATTTTTTACATTTTTGTATAAATAATGTACCGAAAAATTAAAATTAAAATATGTGAAATAAAATGAATGCGATGTATGAAATAAAAGTGCATGCATATGAGATATACTCACATAAATTGTGCATGCCCTCTCTTCTTCTCTCTTTTCTCTTTTCATTAATCTTCTATTCTTCTCTTCTTTCTTTTCTCTCTCCTCACATTTTTTCTTCTTTTCTCTCAGTCCTTAAAAAAAATAAAATGTGATGTAACTATGAAAAATGATAGGATGCGTGGAACTTTTATGGTAATGGGAGAGAGAGATGGGGAGGTGATTAGGGTGTGTAATATGGGGAGTGATAATGGAGAGAATTTTATGGAAAGTGATAATGGGAAAGAAAGATGAGTGGGGGTGTCATTAAGAGGGCTATCATGACATGTGTGTGTGTGTGTGTGGAAAGACATGTTTTAATGTGTGAGTGTGGCACATGTGTATATGTAATTTTGTAAGTGTGCATATGTGTGTGTTGTGTGCATCTATGTACACGTGTTTATGATTGCATGCATGTTCGAGTGCACAATTGTGTATACGAATGCAGACAAGTAAATTAGGTCTCCATAATATTTTAGATCACTACAGGATATCCACACATTCTTAATAGGTTACTAAGTTAGGTAGTAAGTTAAATGTTAGTGCAATAAAGTTGACTAATGAATCATGTCCCAGTGAAGAGATTGATGGGCAGAGGTATCCTCACATTCTTGATTATTCGATAAGGTAGGTAGCAAGTTAAATATTGGCATAATGAAGTCAGCCAATGGAGCACATCTCAGTGAAGGAGTTGATACATTAGAAATACCTGCACATTCTTCATTGGTCGGTAATCTAAAAAGCAAGCATAGAACTTGATCGATGAGGCGATGTAGGCAGATCCCAACACCAGATCAATATCCGTTGTTAGGGCCTATTCATTCAACCCTACAAATATGTTCAGGGATAGGAATAAGTTTAAGGGCACTCTAATGAATAGGTTCAAAATTGCATTACACATTGTTAGGACTATGCAGCTGACATATGAGTGTGCTCCTCTCTTGGACAATAACTATATACCTCAATTTCTCTATAAACAATGGTATAACGAGTTGTGGATACTGTTTACTAGCTTGGAAGAACACCAACACATCTTTGTCATCTATGATATTAGATGGAGAGACTAGTTAAATTGTATGATAAGATAATTGTACTTGATTTTGATATCATATTCCTCCGTTCTTATCTTTTGTACTTGTGCATTTTATATACAAATGAGCTCTTTGTAAGTAATTTCATTGCTAATAATGACAGGTTTTTGAGGCTCCACCCTTCTACAAGAACCTCCCATTTTCACATTTTCACTCTTTATAATAAATAAATAAGATGAATTTGCATGCAAATATGAGTGTGGTTACAAAAATAAATAAAGGAATTCATCACAGTGACATTTAATAATAGAAAAACTCTTAAATACAAAAAATAAAAATAATAAACATAAGAAAAATAACTACTATTTTTTTCGATACAAAATCACGTTTGTTTTTTAGTATAAACTCTCGTTCACATTCAGTACAAGCTCATCTTCACGTACCGGAGAAGCTCCCGTTCGCATTTAGTACATGCGCGCTTGCATTTCGTTAAAGCTCATGTTAGCATTCAATAGAAGCTTGTGTTCACTTTCAGTAATGTTCTTAAAAGCAAGTTTGTACACAAAGCGAACATAAGTTTCTATTGTGCTCTAGCAACCTAAACCTAAAAAACCATAATCTCAACCTTTTAACTATCAACAATACAAGAGTTGCGGGTGACTGCGTCTGCGTTTAAGTTGATACAAATGGTTTTAATTTATTTTTTTTACATCTTTTTAAATATTCCTTCATGAGGCTGGATCCACTATACAACTTTGTAGAATGAGCTGAAAGTACATTGAGGCTAGCTTCATCTTTTCACCGAGGAGTCACAAAGAGACAAAAAAAAAAGAAACATACTGGCACTGCCAGTTCCTTAGAGTCTCAATCAGTCTCTAAATTGACCATGATACCTTCGCTCAATTCTTTTATTACAACTTTAGCCGTGGAATTGATGTATCCTTTAAAAGATTGAAACAGGCCTCACCTGCATTAACTTCATTGATCAATACCATCCATCAGTTTTTCTATCCCCTTTTATATCATTGAACAAAAAATGAGGCAGATCTGACTGGTAGGCAAAGTCTTAGTAGTGAGTAAAGTATGAAAAATTAAATGGAATCTAGAAGGTGTGGACCGCTTGATTATTTAATCTGCTTTATTTTTTTAAGCGCAAATATAATAATTTGTACATTCAAATGAACATTATAGATCATCAATAAAAGAAATGGTGGGCCCACAATGCGGTCCCACCTTCATGTTTAAGTAATTGCTGATGAGACTCAAAAATTAGGTGAGACTGGATCCTTACCTAAGGCAGTGCAACACTTTCCATCGGGTCCACCTTGTTATATGTATTTTATATCCACAAAATTCATACTTTTTTTTTTCAAAATGGACCATACCATAGGGAACAGTGGTTATTGAACATACTACCATTAAAAACTTCTTAGTGTGCATATACATGTCTTTATTGTTAATGTCCCTTCCAATCCGTTGATAATGTCACATAAGTATGGTTGATAAGGTCTCATAAACATAGACAAAGGGAATGAGCAAATATGAGCTTCATCCAAAACTTTTGTGGCACATTAATGGTCAATCATCTTTATTTCCTATGACATGGCATGCCTTATAATTGGATTTGCTTGAGTTTTTTTTTTTTTTTGGATAATGCCCTAAAATGAGCTAGAAAAATGGATGGACGGCGTGGATACATAATGAATACATCAAGGTGTGCCCCATGCTAAGGGTCGCACCATCGTTGTTAAGTCTAGGGTTGCATAGTCTTTGGTGAGTTCATGAAGGATAAATATTGCTTACAAGACGTATCGAGTAATCTATGTGACGCCCATCTTAATTAATGTATTTTATCCACTTTGACAGTCCATTTTAAAAAATGATTTTAAGGCTTTAGTTAAAAATTGGAGCAAACTAATTTGACCCCAATTGGACCACACTATAAGGAAGAGTTCATTGAAAGTCTACTACTAAATCATTTTTCTAATTGTTTTCTCTAGTGTGTTCCTCTTGAGCTTTTAATCTGCTTCAATTTTAAGTTACACCTATAAAAGAAGCTGGAATTTTTAATGGATGGCGTGGATAAATCACATGCATTCACTTTGCACCGATGAAGGACTTTGACGTACGTTTAATGGATCTACAGTGCAGGTCGATGTGGTTCGGTGTTTGTCGGTGTGGGGTTAGATTGTTTCTAGAGTCCCCATACCTAGATGCAACATCTTCTTAGGTAGATACACACTCATTTATAGTTCGGTGAAAGCGTTCGATGTGCATTCAAAGGGGCTAAGTTTAAGTCAGAGTTGATCGGTGTTATTTTAGGGGTTCGATGTAGTTCAATGTTCATCGATGTGGGGTTAGAGTGTTTCCAGAGTCTCCATACCTTGATGCAGCTCTCAGGTGGATACGCACTCATTCTTAGTTCGGTGAAAGCATTTGATGTGCATTTAAAGGGGTTGTAGTGCAAGTCAGAATGGATAAGTGCTATTTAAGGGTTTGGTATGGTTCGATGTTCGTCGGTGTAGGGTTAAAGTGCTTCTGAAGTCCCCATACCCTAATGCGACATCTTCTCAGGTGGATATGTACTTATTCGTAGTTTGGTGAAAGCGTTCAGGGTGCATTCAAAGGGGTTGTAGTGCATGTCAAAGTGGATCGATGCTATTTTTTGGGTTCGATGTCGGTCGGTGTTCATTGGTCTGTGGTTAGAGTATTTTTGGAGTCCCTGTACCCTGATGCACCGTCTTCTTAGTTGGATACACACTCATTTGTTATTCGATGAAAGTGTTCGACGTGCATTCGAATGGGTTGCAGTACAAGTTGGAGTGGATTGACGCTATTTTAGGGGTTCAATTTGTGTTGGTGTAGGGCTTGACTGTATCCAAAGTCTCCTCACATTGATGTAACTTCTTCTCAATTAGATACATACCCATTGATAGTTCGATGAAAGGGTTTAACATGTGTTTTAAGGGGCTGTAGTGTGTTTCGACAAGAAACGAAATGTATTTGGTTTGAGGATTATCTTATTCAACAATTTTTTTAAAAAAAGATAGAGAAGACAATTATCACAATGTATTTTATTTATTTTGAATTCATTTACATCATCTCATCCCTTGATTCTAAGATAAAGTATATAAAATACAAGTATCAAATAAGTTTGGATATTAATTTTGGTAGCATTTCGGCTTACAACGTATCCATCCTATTAAGAGAAGTGTTGTGGGGATTTGAATATCTTTCATTCTCTCCTTCAATTCATCTAGAATAGGAGCTTTCTTTGTATACAAGAATACTGGATTGAGAATACTATATTGCAGAAAACACTGGAATTTCAACAGCATTTCAGTTTCTTTATATCAATCCCTGTGCAATGGATAAAATCCATTTCTTCCTTCTTTTCCTTCTCCAAAGTACTTGTTAGAAGGTACTCGAAGGTTTTCTTCTTCTCGAGAATTCTGATCTTCTTCTTGTTGTCTAAAATGAGAGGGTGAGTGGGGTATTTATATGCCTTCACACGTGCAAACCCTTGATCTTTGTGCCGTAGGGTTCACCTTGCACAACATTTCATCCTTCCAAGCCTTCACGCACGAAATGATGTTGTGCAGACCCGCGCAACAATCATCTACGTTATGCGGACCCACGCAACCAACATTCCTTGTGCGGCCATGCGCAACATAAGTGTTTCATCAATTCTCTTCTTTCTTGATTTCCTTCATAGAACTTTGATCATCATTGTTTTTATGCCCCAACATAGTGAAAGTTCGAGTAGATCAATGTTATCAGAAATGGTTAGTCAGTATTTTTTGGTGTAGAGGTTAGAGTGTTTTTGGCATCCTCGTACCTTGATAATGCGTCTTCTAAAGTGGATTCATTCATAGTTCATTGAAAGCGTTCGACGTGCATTCGAAGGGATTACTATCATGCCCCAAACTCAGTGAATGGGCTCATAGAATTTCTGAGCTTTGAATCCGATAGTAATAGCCTCCGTAGTACCCCATTCTCAACCCTAACTCCTATAAGCCAGGTTCCGATCCTGGGATCCTACAAGGAAGATTTTTAGGGTGATTTTTTTTAATGTACATGAGCATAACCACACGTGTACCAAAACTAAAGCCATAATCAAATTTCGACTATGATATCAGTTTGAGTACAGTTTTGGAAGGGAAATACATGATATAATAAAAGTCTAAAAGATCAGGCATGTGCTCCTACCTTAATGTTGTTGTGATCTAGCATAACCTACACGTAAACAACATGCGTAAGATTATAATAAAGCTTAGAGAGTGCGTGCGTGTGTGCGTGATGCATGTGCCAAGCATACGAATGTCATAGTAAGTGGAAATGATGGATGACTAAACTGACAAATCCATAAATGCTATCAGCCATACTCAGGCTATGCGATGCAAAAACCCACATGGCTAAATATCATATGTTAATGATACAATACAACATGCCAATCTTTCACTAGTCCACATATCAAAATAATTTTTAATTGCATCATCTCGAGGTCCAGTACACTTCCGACACTGTTTGCTGCCCATTGCACGTAAGACCAAGCGAGTACAAAAGACCTCATTATACGCCTAGTTAGTGGTACACATAAAACCACCCGACCCGTCGATAGTGGTCCCAATTCACGAGCTGGTCAAAGTCAACATAGCATATAGCCCTTTGCACCTAGGTGGGTAAGGTCAAATCACATTCCAACTGACCTCGACATAGTGGGAAACGAGGCCTATTGGTATTCAACCATCGTGTGCTCATGAATCCATTAGGTCTAGATATTGGAGCATCCTACTGATATCACAGTGTTTAAGGACTTTCACCAATGGATGCCTGTGATGCCCTGTAACTTCAATAATTTTCGGTATCCATAAAATACTTCGCCAACCACAACAAGATTGCAGGACTACCTCCTTGGAATCACTAGAGAGTAGATGTGATGTGTCACACATGATGCATAATGCATGAATCGTATTGTTTGAGTCATGCATTAATCCTGTGCGTACCATGCGATCATGCAAGGCGACCCTATCTCACATGGGTCCCCCAAGTACCTCAAGCTAAAAAGGCGTATGTTACGATCAATCATCATTCCAAGATAGATATACGGATGATATGTATGGGCAGATGAATGAGCAACATATCCATTATACTAAGCATATTATCGGTGTCAACCTATCAGGTCAAGTACCTTAGCATGTTATCAAACATATTACATAATAATCAGCCTTAAACAGTCTGACATTTCGGGAGTGGGACCTGATCAGTAGACTCCTCTAGCAATGTAAGGGTCTATGTGGCAAGGCCCACTTGCAACTAGAATCCGCCACACGCTAGGGCCTTTACATATAACTTGATCTAGTAAAATGGATAATAGGAGATGATATAATGTATATATCAAGGTGGATCCTACTCGGGATGGCTTAAACAAACACATGCACCATAGCGGGGGTCCTTAGTAGGCCCTCGGGATAAGTTAGATGGCAACAAACGCTACAATGGGCTTATGGAAGTTTTTCCAATGGTAGGTACTTAATTCCTACAATTTCGCTTTGGTGCAGCCCGCTCAAGGGTATAATCAGCATCATCTATGGGCTCATGACCTAAATTGATATGGAAAATTATATATGAACGATATGGATAAAATAGATACATCAGAGCCGTTCTTGTTGCCGGATGGGCAGCGTGGATGAAATACAAACATCATAGCGGCCCCTGGGAAGGTCTAGACAGTGCACACCATCGTTCCACTGTTTTCCTGAGATATGGGTCAGCCTCATTTGTGGACCCCATCCCTAAAATGAGCTGGAGAAACAGGTGTAGGGCATGGATGAAACAGATACAACAGGGTGGGCGCCTGCTGGACAGCGTCCACAGGCACGCTGCCTGCAACGGGTCCACTCGTGTGGCCCCCCAAAGCATCAAGTTGATAGTTATGTTTTCCCTTCATCCTGGCCACACCTGTCCAGTGTACAGGTCGAGTGTGGCCTGCGCCACCGTTAGATGGCTTACTAACAACATGGTGGGCCACAGAAAGGTTTCAACTATGGGTTTCATTGTCTCCACTGCTCCGGGTGGTGTGCCCCACCTACGATTTGGATCTGTCTCATTTTTGGGCACCAACCCTACAATAATCTTGCAAAATAGATGGGCGGTGTGGATGAAACACATATAGCATGGTGGATTCAACGAGTGGACCACCTGTTGGATGCACAGAGAAAGGGGCAGCGCCCCAGGGAGGCTTCAACAGTGGGCATCCTCATCTCCACTGTTTACAGTGGTGCGGTTCACCTGATATCTGGATCGCCCTCATTTTAGGTGCCCTGCCCTAAAATAATCTCGTAAAACGGGTAGACGGAAAGGATGAAACACATGCATCAGGGTGGGCCCCACGAATGGCCCACCAACTGGCTGCAGAAGGGGAGCAACGCCCTGGCCCACTATTTCCTATGGTGTGGGTCACTTAAGATTTGTATCTTCTTCATTTTCGGTCCCCAGGCAAGAAATGATCTAGAAACCCTGATGGACGGTTTGGATTCTACACATACATCATGGTGGGTCCCACGAGTGGCCCCAGTTCACGCCGAAGGAGGGAAAGCGGATTGCGGAGTAACTCACTAGGCTTAGCGTACTGTGTAAAATCTGTGAGGTCCACCATGATTTATGTATTTTATCCGCTCCGTCCATCCATTTTCTCAGATAATTTTAGAGCTTGAGCCCCAAAAATAAAGCATATAAAATGTTCAAATGGACCACACCACAGGAAACAGTTGACTTGAACTTCTACCATTGAAAATTTCTTGGGAGCCACGGAAGTTTTGGATCAAGCTTATATTTGTGTTTTCCGTTCATCCATATCTTTATGATCTTTTGAACAGGTTGGATGATAAATAAACATCACTGTGGTGCCCAGCAAGGTTTCAACAGTGGTATGATCCACTTGATTTACTTTTTCTACTTAAGAGCAGTAGATAAGTAACTTATTTGAGATAAGTTTGGTTATATGATATATTATAAGTAGCTTTATATATATATATATATATATATATATATATATATATATATAAAGTTAATTACTTCAGTTTAATAAGTAGAAATTAAGATGAGCTACTAAAGGCATATGTAGATTATCTAAATGCCTAGAAATTTTTGTATTATATATTGAGTAAAACAAAGACAATTGAAGCTTCCCTGCTTTACTATTTAATCCTTCTACAGATTGATTGCTTAGGTTTCACTAGATGTGTCTGTGGATTGCTTAGGTTTCACTAGATGTGTGCTCAAGTTATACGGCTGTGTTTGGCATTACAGAGCTCTTCCTAAAGTTGTGGCTTTCATGTGGTTAGTGGGAACGAAAAGTCCTTACTATTGACAATCTTCAAACGTGGTCACTGATCATCCCCAATGTGTGCCTTTTGCGCAAATGATGCGGAATCAGTAAACCACTTGTTTCCAATTGTCCATTCACGAGATTGGTTTGGAGAGGTTCTTCGACCTTTTTCACATTCAGTGGGTGTTGTAGGAACCATTGATAGCTTGTTTTTTTTTTGGCTTGGCATGGGGATTGCCTTGGGAAAAGGGGAAATTTTTTATGGAGGTTAGCTTTGCCAAATGAGTCATGGCCCATTTTGGGGAAGAAACAATAGGTGCTTTCACGATAAGAGCAGTTCAACGTAGAAGGTTTTTTTGAAGGGCAAAGTCAGAAGTGTGGGATTGGGTGTTATATTTAAGGATTCCGATTGATTCTCTATTCGCCTCTTAGTGTTGGTCGTTGTTGTAAGCCTTTCATCGCCTTTTGGCATTTCTAATAAAATTTTATCATCTTTCCAAGAGAGCTAAGTCTTCAAGTTGAGACATTAGTTGAGTTGAGTTTTTGGGTTTTTAATCTGTGAAATGCACAGTTGATCCGGTGTTGGCTAGTTAATTTTCAGAGAAGGCATGTTGAATTAGACTACATAAACAAAATGCATTATCCTCGTACAAGTTTCTGCAAAATAATAAAGCATCTAATGAGATAATCGAATCAATTACATAGATATATACATATATAGTTTCTCTACAAAGAAGCTATACAAGAGGATTCGTGTTTCATATCAATCTCTACAACCTTCTGTTGCTTGAAATCGAGAAGATCGTACGGATCAATCACCCTTGGAAAAGCTCTGAGGTTTACTGCTTGCAAATGATAACCACACAACTGTACCAGTCAAGTAGAAGAAGATCGACGGGGCAAACAATGAAATCTGCAGTAGGAATTAAGAGATATGAGTGGATGAAACTTGAGAAGAAATGGAGCCAAAGATTGAAATGTATGGGAAACATTCAAATCCATATGACTTACACTCCATGAATGGGTTGAATCTAGAAGGTATCCTGTAAGAGCAACACCAACAATTCCGGGTACGGCTCCGATTGTGTTTGTAATTCCCTGTGTTATAGAATGCTTGAGTTATCATCCCCACTATAGTTCAGAAGATATTATGATCCTCACATTTTCAAACAAATGCTAGATTTAGAATACTTGCATGCTTTTGTCTATAGGTATTAGACAATGCTCAGCCCAAGATCGTGCACAGTTCGTTGCTCGGATTTTCAATTTGTGAAAGTGGAGCTCATGGTTCAGTGATTCAAATGTTGATATGATTGGCCCCACTGGATGGAACAGTCACAATAATATCTCCCATATGGAAAATCCCAGCCAGTCAGTTGGTTGTCCACAAATTGACAGTTATAAAAGAAAATGAACAACCCACATTCAATAAAAAACCCAATGATTCCAGGGATAGTTGCTCCCCCCCCCCCCCCCTCCTTTTCTTTCTTTTTTTCCCTTTTTTTTTCCCCCTTCTTGCATGGGCCATCCACGATAAATCTTAATGTTTCTCTTTCACGTGGATAAATCTTGGCACTATCAGAAAGTTGACTTCAGGTGAAAAACTTTTCATAAGCTACTGGTCTGTACAACTTCCAATCCCATTCAAAAGACGACAACAGTGTAGCAGCTGAGAAAGAAAAATGAATGACATACCAAAAGTATACTTGCATATTCAGGAGAAATGTCTTGATGTGTACAATAAAGTCCTGCGGCAATAAATATATGCAGGGGGTCAAAACTCGAGGAAATTCATGATTTTGATTTTGTTGTGAATAACGGTATAGAGCTTGAAGCGGTACCTGACAATGCAAAGCTTGAGAGACCTAAACCACTGGTGAGAATCGCTACGACTTCCCAAGGTGGCAGTCCCAGATCCACAGACGAAAGAATCATGCAGGCTGCAGGAGAAATAAATGCAATGGCCTGGCAAATTTTTCGCACCTACATGTACAAGCATGAGGCAATCAGAACTTAGCAGATCTGTGGATAACAACTCCTGGAATTTAGTGAAGCCAATCTAACATTGGAAGGTAATCTGAAAATTCATAGACTGGATAGGTTCAAAATTAACCAGTTGGAGGCAATTTAGAGCATTCTACAGCATAATAAACTAAAGAGTTTCTCAAGCATATATGCACAAATATGCAAGAGGAATGAAATGATCCTTGACCCGAGGATATGCATAGTATACTTTGGTTTCAGCTTCTACAAGTTGGGTCCAAAGCTCGGTAATCAAGACCATTGGTCTAATCTAACCCACCGTGGATTTTCTATAACTGAAATATCTCCCAGATAGGAAGACCCTATCCAGCATACACGGGCTGTACTATTCTTAACTGTCTATTTGCAGAGTACTAATTGAAGTATGAGGATTGTGTTCTATTCAGGAGATTTTAGGGAATACTCAATACAGAGTGGGGCACATCAGACAATAACCTCGATCATCGAACTGTGCACACCAGTTTTTTGTACAAACTGACGACAAGAATATACTGTGCATGTTTATGGGTTTAGTATTCTAATATTCCTCGACATATAATGCTCTTTCTTTTTCTTTTTCTTTTTGGTTTTTCAAATTAAACACTACCTTGACTGCAAGAGGATAGAATTAATAAAGATTTACACTTTGTCTATGTTAATTGAACTTTGAAGGAATTGGGTTTGACAACATTACATTAACACCTCAGCAGCTGATACAATACCAAAATGGTGGAGACTTGAACTACCTAGTGAGCAAATTTCGCTGCCCATTAGGAGGCTCCAGTTAGACTTTCATTACACAGTGAAGCCATCGTCTTGTGCACACTCAGTAAAATGCATGATTATCTTGAAATCATATCCAGTATTATCATTATGTGATGTGCGAACAAATTCATTATTTGTAATCAACAAATGTAATAGATTACATATCGCTTGATTGTAATCAACCTACATGATAGTCTATTACATTGCACCTGTGGGAGTTTTGTGCACTCATTGCCGGTCCCCAGCCCCAATAAAGGAGGGTTGTGTTAGGTCGGCGGCCGGTTTCAAACTTGTGCCAAAACTTACCAACATGAATCTGAACAATATCACATTCCAACTCATGCTAGGGTGTTCCTTGTAAGTGACGTGCTGCATCATAACTTGGGTGCAGTGAGAAATGGGCAAGGTTTGGCTAGGGTGTCCTCTGGAAGCGACATGCTGCAATAGTGCCTAGTTTTTGTGAGTAGGCAAAGATTCTCGCACTATTCTGGAGCGTGCAGTTAAAGAAGTTACACCAGGAGAAGAGAATTCGTCCTGTGAATCTTGACAGGTAAGAGTATGGAGTTAGCAGATACGATGAAGTGAAGGAGAGTTAACATAGCTAGTGTTCAGGAGACCAAGTGATAAGGAGCCAGAACTGGATAAATTGATGGATATAAGCTTTGGCATATAGGAAAGGACAATAATAGAAATGGGGTAGGGATAGTGGATAAAGATTTAAAGGACAAAATTGTAAATGTTATGAGAATTAAGTGATAAGATTTTATTAATAAAACTTGTGTTAGGAGATAAGATAATCAATGTTATTAATGCATATGTACTACAGATAACGTTAAGAGAATAGAATCAAGAGAAAATTCTGGGATGATACGGATGGACTAACGCAAGAAATTCTAAACATATGCGGGAGGAGACTTAAACGGTCATGTAGGAATAGAAAGTAGAGGATATGAGAGGGTATACCAAGGATATGATTTCGGGTGAAAAAATGAGATGGGAGAAGCTATCCCTGATTTCGCTATGGCATGCAATTTAGCTCTAGAAAACACATACTTTAAAAAGCAAGAAGAACATTTAATTAGAAGTCAATTAGATTTCTTTTTACTTAGGAAGTCAGAACGATCGATATGTAAGGATTGCAACATTATACCTAGAGAGTTTGACTGCACAACATGAGTTAATAGTTATGGATGTTTCCATTAAGAGATGGAAGACAATGAATGAAATTAATAGGTGTCCAAAAACTATGTGGTGAAATTTCAAAGGAGAAAACGATGTTATTCAGAAACATATTGATAGAAGAAGGAAAGTGGAATGTCAAGGAAGAAGTAAACGTTATGTGGAATGAGATGAGTGCATTAGGAAAGTAACATAAGATGTTTTAAGAGTATCTAGAGGGAAATGCCAATTACATGAGGAAACTTGGTGACGTAGTGACGATGTAGCCGAAAACATTACTAAGAAAGTAATGAGGAGAAACTGAGGCTTATGATGATCTTTACAATAGATTGGGGACAAAAGAAAGTGAGAAAGATGTCTTTAAACTTGCATAAATGAGAGAGATGAAGAGTATGAACCTAAATCATGTTAAATACATTAAGAGCAATGCCCAGAGGGTACAAGTCAAAGGACAATGGACCAATAAAGGTAGAGAAATTATTTTAAGAACTTGTTAAATGACAATCACTCTGAGAGCATAGAGATAAAAGTTCATGAACTCAAATGACATCAGAGTCTACAGATACTTCCATAGGATTGGGATATCTAAAATGAAAGAAGATTTGAGAAAGAAAAAGAAGGAAAGACCCGTGGACCAAATGGGATACTAATAGAGGTTTGAGTGTATGGGAGATATTGGATTATTTTGGTTAACAAAGTTGTTCAACAAGATTCTAAGATCGAAGGAAATGCTAGACAAATGGAGAAAAAGTACCATCATACCTATTTATGAGAATAAAGGAGGCATGGAACTGCACTAACTATGGTGGGGTTATGAGGGCCTATTTGTAATTTTGTTGAAAAATATTTAGATGAGTGAGGAGAGGCCTAGGACGCCCTAACTATTTCTCTTTTCTTTCTCCTCCTTCCTCTCCTTCCTTTTCTTCCCTTCCATCCTAAAATCTATTCCCATCTTCTACTCTATCAACCCCATGGACTCATGCCGCCTTCTATGATTCATCTTCTCAATCCAATCACCTTCTATATGCACTTAAAGCTCTTCAAAGTCTCCCTCTTGCTTTCAAATTCTGTGCTACTTCTCACATTGCCTGTGATTGTAGTTTGCTTTATTAGTGTACTCCTTACACTGGTTCACACTGTTATTTTTGGCAATAGCACTCACCCTTTATCTCTCATACAACACTTCCATTAATTCCACTAGTAGTAGGAAATGTACCCAATGTTTTACATGTTTGTCATATCTAAAAGAATCTCACATCTCCTTCCAAGCACCAAAAAAAAAAAAAAAACCCTTCATTGTCACTTTTAACTCAGTCCTGATGCATTCTTTGTGAAGGATCTGAAGATCGATTGACTACTCAGAGACGGAACTAGATCCAATGGCTTTTGTGCATTTCGCTCATCTGATTTTGCCTTTTTTTTTTGTTACGTTGTCTTCCTTATCAGCTACTTTGTCCTCCATATGGCATCAACGACTTAGTCATCATGCTGCTTGCAATCTTCTTCTTTTTTATTTTTTTCCAATGTCAAAATTTTAGCATCAATCCAAAGTCCCAATTATCCTTTACACTAGTTGCTACATGTGCAAAATTTTAATCTTTCCTTCTAAATTAACAATAAAAGAGTAGACTCTTTTCTCGAGATTGTGCATTGTGACCAATGGGATTCAGCACCTGTTTCCCCTACTTTTGAGTTTCACTTATGTATATTTCCATTGATGATTTTAGTCAATATACTTGGCTTTATCCTTTGAAGCACAAATTAAACTTCTTTTTTTTTAAAATTATTTGATGAACTTTCATCACATGGTTGAAAATCAATTTAACCATTGTATTAAAAATCTTTCAATGTGAATGGTGCTCGTGAATTTTGTTCCACAACTACTCTTATCTCATCTATCTGCCAATGGGATTCTGTCATGTTTCATTTCTTCAATCCTCGACAAAATGAAATTGATGAGCGCGAAGGTTGACGTATCATCAAGATGAGGTTGACACTTCTTTTTTACAGTAAAGTCCCATCTTTCTTTAGGGTTGAAGCCTTCAAGACTATCACTTATTAATCATTTTCCTATTCCTCTTAATAATGATTGTCCCTACGGTGTTTGTTTTTATTGGCTTCCTAATTATTCATTTACTAGAGTATCTGGGTGTGATGGGGACATCATGCGCACACGCGCACGCACACCACCCCCCCTACGCACGTACGTACACAGAAGGAGGGCCCTACCATCGATCTGGCTCAATGACGACGTCCAGGGAGGGCTTCCTAGCTAGGAGACGAAGTTTTGGTTCAAAAGGATGGGCCCGATAGTCAAGAAAAGCCCATCATGGGATCTCATAATCGTGGCCCACTCCTCGGATTGATTTCATATTTTAGGTTTTACTTATTG
This sequence comes from Magnolia sinica, assembly GCF_029962835.1. NCBI lineage: Eukaryota > Viridiplantae > Streptophyta > Magnoliopsida > Magnoliales > Magnoliaceae > Magnolia > Magnolia sinica. The sequence continues at coordinate 26,897,566 of NC_080581.1, forward strand.
TTATTATTTAGAACATCGTGAACGCTTTAAATTTCTTTGTTTGGTTTTTATTTTACTTCACTTCATCGACAAGTAATAGGTTGCGCACATGGTGCAAGTTTTTGGGGTATAGAGTTTTCCCTATAAATAGGCACCCCTTGTAGTTCTTTTCATTCATTGAAGTTGAATAAAAATTCCTGCATGGTTTTTCTGCTCTCTGAGTTTCTGAGTTGTGAAAAAATTAAAGTGGGTGCGAAGCCCACCCTTTTCGAAGGGTTGAGATTAAAGTGGGTGCGAAGCCCTCCCGTTATAAAGGGTTGACTACCGTGGTGCGAAGCCACGTTTATCCCTATCCGCCCTTCTATCTTATTTCATCCTCCACACAACCATATTCATGCCAAGTCCGTTTGTTTTGCAGCTGTTCATCCCTCTACAGCCAGTTTTCAAAATCTGGCCCTGCAGGATGGCTGAAACTTCGACGGAGCACCATGCCCAGGCCGTAGCTCGGATCGACGTGAGATTTGGAGATTTTGCAGCCCAAGCCTGGACAACCAGGGCCAAGAAGCCAATTTGGGAAGGCAGGCCTTCATCGCACGTGCGGCCAGCCCACCTGCGCACTTGCGTTAGCCTCGGAGCACTGTTTGCACGCGGGGAATATTTCTGGGACAGTTTTTTCTCTTGTTTTCCTCTTTTCATCCATGATTTTATAAACTCTAACCCTAGATTGCCCTAAATCCCCAATTTATATATCTTTTCTCACCCTAGGGTTCCTTGATTTGAATTTGGTGAATTCCTTGGATTAGGGATTGATTGTCATACATGTGTGGATGATTTCTATTTCCCTTTGAGTATTGTTTGGTTCATAATTTTTATTGATCCAACCCTAACGTGTGTAGACCTGGACCTACATAGATTCCCCTTAATTGAATATTTGGACTTTTATGTGGGATGTGGAATTTGTGTAATTGTTTATGACTATGTGATCTTAAGCCTGAAATCTTGCACATCATATCTGAATTTCATGTCCCGCATCAAATTTGGTATCAGAGCTTAGGGTTCTTATAGGGGAATACATTACATGTTTAGGGCTAGTTTGTTTGAGAGTCCATCATGCACAGTTCATCATATGTAGCTTTTAAGAGTCCATAGTCCCTGATTAGTTGCTGAAATTTCTGGTAGCAGGAAGTTAAGTAATTTACATTGCTGTAATTTTTTGCTATTCCTTTATTTTGACAACTATATTGCTGGATTTTAGTAGCACTGCGTAGTTTCCCTCATATAGAGTCTCAAAGGATCATTTAGTCTCATATAGTCGTCGTAGAAAGTCCTTAGGTGGAGTCGCAAGTTGTACGCCCACACATACGGATCATGGTTTTGGCTAGCACCCTACATTAAGCATGGAACAACTGCTAGAGTCACTAAACAAGTTATCCCAGCAGATCGAGTCTTGGGGTAAGCGTTTGGAACAAGACATAGATCAATGCCTTGACCAAATAGAGGCCTCCCTCAGGACAAACCCAACCATTAGGGAAGATGACCAATCTTAGGCAGGTGGCCAGGAGGATAGACCAATGAATGGAGGTGGCCAAGGAATCAGTCAAGGGCATGCACCCGTACCCCCACCTCATGTGGTACATCAAGACCATTATTTTGAGGGGTACAACATGTGCGGCCTCGTGGCTAGAGAGATAGCACCAGAGGCTAGTGTAGAGTTACCTATTGAAGTCATTCCGGTAGTGGATGAGTTTCGTGATGTCTTTCCTAATGATCTACCGGATGAGTCTCCGCCTAGGAAGGATATAGAGCACACCAGAACATGGGACGACGTAATACCTACAGCAAAGTTTGCATTTAATAATTCTGTCGATAGGTCCACAAGTCTCAGTCCTTATGAAGTCGTTACTGGTTATAAACCTGAGAAACCTATTGATCTTGTCCCTATGTCACCATCCCATAAGCCATTAGAGCTTGCAGAGTCTTTTGTGCATCACATTCATTCATGGCATCAAGAAATAAGGCAGAAGATCACTACTAGTAATGAACATTACAAATTTTCTGCAGACCAGCATAAATGTTTCAAGGAATTCAATATAAGGGACTCTGTGATGGTCCACATCAAGCTCGAGCGGTATCCTCCGGGAGCCATTCGTAAGTTACATGCGTGTAGCGCTGGACCCGTCAAAATTATAAAACGAAACAGTCTCAATGCATATGTGGCAAATCTTCCACCCTCCATGGGAATTAGTTCCACATTCAATGTGGAGGATCTAGTTTCGTTTCAAGGGGGCCATTGATGCATTGTCCAGCCTTTCGCCCAACCATCTTGATTTATCAGACCTTTCCCTTGATCCATAGCCCCCTCCCGACCCATTTTCCCAGCCTCTACCTCCCATACCTATCCGTCCCAACCCATCTTCCCAGCTATTACGTCCCATACCTACCCCTCTCGGCCTATTTTTTCCAACCTCTACCTCCCATACCTACCCGTCCCGACCCGTTTTTCCAGCCTCTACCTCCTATACCTACCTGTCCTGACCCATCTTCCCAGCTACTACGTCCCATACCTACCCTTCCCGACCCATTTTCTCAGCCTCTATTTCACATACCTACCCTTCCCACATCTAGAGAGAAAATAGAGGATATTTTGGACCATCAGATAATATCTACGTCAGATGGTGGGTTTCAGAAGTACCTGGTTAAATGGAAGTCACGCCCAGCTTCAGACAGCACGTGGCTCACTGAGGAGGAGCTTCAGAGACTTGATCCTGACATCCTGGATCGGTTCAGGAATTTTATTTCGCCAGTGACGAAATCTTTATAGTCGGGGAGAATTGATGGGGACATCATGCGCACAAGCGCACGCACATCACCCCCCCCTCCCCCCACGCACGTACGTAAGCAGGGCCCCACCATTGATCTGGTTCGATGACGACATCTAGGGACGTACTCCTAGCTAGAAGACGAGTTTTGGTTCAAAAGGGTGGGCCCGATAGTCAAGAAAAGCCCATCATGGGATCTCATGATCGTAACCCACTCGTCGGATTGATTTCATATTTTAGGTTTTACTTATTGTTATTATTTAGAACATCGTGAACACTTTAGATTTTTTTGTTTGATTTTTATTTTAGTTTACTTCATCGCCAAGTAATAGGTTGCGCACATGGTGCGAGTTTTTGGGGTATAAGGTTTTCCCTATAAATAGGCACCCCTTGTAGTTCTTTTCATTTATTGAAGTTGAATAAAAATTCCTGCGTGGTTTTTCTGCTCTTTGAGTTTCTGAGTTGTGGAAAAATTGAAGTGGGTGTGAAGCCTTCCCTTTTGGAAGGGCTGAGATTAAAGTAGGTGCGAAGCCCTCCCTTTTCGAAAGGTTGACTACCATGGTACGAAGCCACGTTTATCCCCATCCGCCCCTCTATCTTATTTCATCCTCCTCGCAACCATATTCACGCCAAATCCATTTGTTTTGCAGCTGTTCATCCCTCTACAGCCAATTTTCAAAATCTAGCTCTGTAGGAGGGTTGAAACTTGGACGGAGCACCACGCCCAGACCGTAGCTCGGATCGACGTGAGATTTGGAGGTTTTGCAGCCCAAGCCTGGCCGACCAGGGCCAAGAAGCCGATTTAGGAAGGTGTGCCTTCATCGCACGTGCGGCCAGCCCACCTGCGCACGTGCGTCAGCCTTGGGGCACCGTCTGCACGCGGGGACTATTTCTGGGACAGGTTTTTCTCTTGTTTTCCTCTTTTCATCCATAATTTTATAAACTCTAACCCTAGATTGCCCTAAATCCCCAATTTCTATCTCTTTTCTCACCCTAGGGTTCCTTGATTTGAATTTGGTGAATTTCTTGGATTAGGGATTGATTGTCATGCATGTGTGAATGATTTCTATTTCCCTTTGAGTATTGTTTGGTTCATAATTTTTATTGATCCAGCCCTAATGTGTGTAAGCCTGGACCCACATAGATTCCCCTTAATTGAATATTTGGACTTTTGTGTGGGATGAGGAGTTTGTGTAATTGATTATGACTATGTGATCTTAAGCCTGAAATCTTGCACATCATATCTGAATTTCATGTCCTGCATCAGGGTGCCCTTGCTTACCTAATCTCACCACCTTTTTGAAAACCAAATTCAACCCCTAAGTTTCTTCCTTGTGTTTTCTTCAGGTTTAGTGATTATCAAAAAGGTTATTGATGTTTTCATCCACAAATTGGATTAGTGTTTATCTCACATCATGTTGTGTTCGATGAGAATAATCTGTTGATGGTCATTTAACTCTTCCATCTTGAGGGGTGGCGGGATTAAATGTTTAACTGCCATCTACTGTCTTTTCTTCCTCCATTTCAAGAAGAGAATATCCTTTTGCTTCCTCCTTCATCGGTGAAGATTCTCCATCCCGCCCTTTAAGGGTGCAACATCATGCCCAAGACTACTCTCCCTTCTGCTTTACCACCTACTGCTCTCTCCCTTCGCCACCTTCTGCTCTCCCCCTTCCCCACCATCATCCCATGACCACTAGCCAGTGTGCTCATCATGCAATCTTCACTTCCTCCTGTTCACCTTATTCCTCCTTTGCTTGCTCACTCTAAGGCCCATTGTGCTTTTATTACCTCTTTTAGCTGAGAACATCCTTCAGCCACTGTCGCCTCTTAGTCTCTCCATTGATGTCAAGCCTTGATGGATGAAATGTTTGCTCTTCATGCCAACAGGACTTGGATTCTTGTCCCTCAACATCCCAACATGAATGTTGCGGCCAATTTTTGGGTCCATTAAATGAAATATCATGCTAATGGCTTGGTTGAACGTTACAAAGCTCAACTTGTGGCCAAAGGCTATAAAATTAGCAACAGTCTTGATTCCAATGAAACCTTTAGTCCCATGGTAAAACCTGCAACCATGGACATGGGAAAGCCCATTTGAAAAGGCTACCTTTGATTTGTTTCACCACTTATAATCAATGAAACTTTTTAGCATTGAAGATCCTATTATTTCTCTCCCACACAACATGTCCGACACATCTTGTCCTTGCACAATGCTAACATGCACATCCATTTCCCAGTTACACATTTCATTTGTTTTCTGGTGTTGATCTCATTTCAAGTAACTGGGCTGGTTCCAGTCAGTCCAAATCCTAAACTTATATTTAGTAATAGTTGCCATAGAAGAAACCATTGGAGCATTACCTTGTTAGTGGTAGCCCTTTCTAGAAGCAGTGGGTCATATTTTGTAAATTCATAGTTCTGTCGATCTATCAGAAATTAGGTTATGCAGTCTCATCCTTGATGGAGAAATCCTGTTAAGAAATATACTTGAAAAATGGCATAAAAATCGCCCATGTTAGAGTCATGATTTCATCCTCAAAAAGTACATGTCAGAAATAAAGCATTTTCAATGGAGGGAATAAACAATATAACATATGAATGCCATCTTTCCATAGGAAAATTGGATCATTAAAGCTCAGAATGGGCATGCACCCTTCTCCATACCGTTGTGGTTTCGACTCCACTTGAAATCAGGTTGTCTGCAAATGGTGCCGCAATGCTAGTCACAAGAATTGAAGCCATAGGAGGAAGGACAGATACCTGCAATAGTGATCCATATCGATCAGAATAAGCTCACTATATCCATACATTCATTTGAATAAAACAATGACAATAGATTTTCTAGGAATGTGGTAATGATAGTTGCAGGAAAAATCCAATGAAACTAGGAAATGAATCATGATTATCGAAAGATATCTATAGCTCACTGACGTCTTTAGGGACCAGGGTGCTTCCTAAATTGTCCTCTTTTAGCAAGGGTTGGCCAGATCTCTGTCATTGTGTGTATATATTGTTGTCTTGAAGGGTAGGAGTTTGGGCTTCTTTTTTTTTTTCAAAAAAATTCTTGTCGCTATTGAGGAAAAGAAAAAAAATATATATAGTGGCTCTCATTGTAGGAATCTCAAGTTTTAGAAGTTAATCGCTAGTCACACAGAAAGGAAAATAATTCTCTAAGTAAGACCACATGGAACTTTTATTCAGATTCAATGCCAAACCAAACACCTTTCAAACAGTGTCTTTTCTATGTACACTGATATAGCATTCCACTGGTTCGAGTCAACTTGCCATTTGTTAGTTTCTGCATTGCTTACTAATTTATGTTGGATGAGTTCTTGGCTTTGTGTGAATCTTTCACATCATCAAGAAAGTTTCCTCAACTGCTTGCTCAGAAAATGAAGGTTTTGCACTAGTGCACCCCAAAATTCTGCCTTCAATACGATCATCCAAAGATTATAGCTGGGAGTAAAAAAGATAATTTATGACGGTAATCTAAGTTACCTCATGGCAACTAGTATAAGCATCTTTTGCAAAAGCTGATTGGCCATTAAATGATGAACAACAAGAAGCTGTGGGCTTTGCCTTTTCAGACCACGGAAAAAGTGAACTGAAGATTCAGAATATCTCCTAGCATGCACCAATCAAATGAATATTCAACCCTTATACATGAAGATATCAGCATGGACAAATGGTACAGCCCACTCTCCATGATGTTCTGATTTCAGTTCCAGCTTCCCAACTAAGCTACATGGAATGAAGAAGAAAGCTCGAGGAAGAAGATCATCTCTAGATTATCCACTCAATATGTAGATAGGATTTTGTAGTGGTGTGATCGTCTAATTTGGATGTGTAAAGTGTGATATTTCAGTATTATTTCTTGCATTTGATCTAGTCTAATAAGCTCTCTTTGAGTTCCACATTCATTTTGTGATTCTAGGGGAGTTACCTCTTTCTACTACATTCTACCTTCAAAAGCTAGATGTTCATGTATTAAAAGATGGAAACTGCAGATCATTGACTTACCCATGCAGCTTCGGTCAAGTTTAGGTCCAGCTCCTCACTGCATGAAATTTTAGTTGAAAATGTTAATTTCTCGATGTTTAATTCATAGTTTAGACCAAGAATAGATGCAGGAATAATGTGATAAATGGATGCAGGAAATGTCATATTTTACGACAATTATTACAGTATTTATTGAGAAGTGTGAAACAAATGCTGGAAGCAGCAAATAAGAAACTTTCGTATTTGTGAGGGGAATTGAGTTTCCCAGAATCAATGGTTCCAATCGTCCAACAAGTAACAAGGAAAAGATACAGGTAAGAATAAAAAGATACAGTTAAAGAAACTCAAATAGGGCATACGAGAGTATTTGGACTAAAACTCAACTATAGAGCAAAACGTGGTGCACTTTTGCCACTGAAGAGTAACTAGCCTTGTTATTTACAGATTGATTATAAGATGACATTCATGCACTAAGAACTCAAGCTCCCAATGTTCCTACTCTAAAGACAAGTTGTTGCTGATATACGGCTCCCAACGTTCCTACTCTAAAGACAACTTTTTGCTGACGTAGGAAAGAAAAATAGCTAACAAGGTTCACTTTCGACAAGAAACACAATGAACGCTTGAACAATGGACCAAGAAATTCTTAATTTGGTGTTCTACCTATAGTTGCACAAAGCATGAAGCAAAGCAGCAGCAGCAAATTCTAGTGCAGGAGCACCGAAGCATCTATTTAAAAATGTGAACAAGTATAAATAGGTGGGAAGCACTAAGCAGGAGCGAAAGTGAGAGTCTGAACTGGGTATTGAAGTGGGAATGTCACCTAGTTAGTGATGGGGACATCTCGTGCACACGCACGCCCCCCCTACGCACATATGCAAGGAGGAGGAGGGCATCGATGACGACATCCATAGAGGACCTCCTAGTTAGAGGATTGTGTTGTGGTTCCTTGGAGTGGACTCGATCATCATGTAGATCCCACCATTGAATCTCATGATCATGGCCCACTACTCTAGATGATTTAGGACTTTGAGTTTTGCTTATTATTGTTATTAGGAACATCATAAACGGTTTAGATTGCATTGATTAATTGTTATTTTTGTTACTTCGTCTTTAAGTAATAGTGTGCGCACATGGCGCAGCTTTTGGGGTATAGGGTTTTCTTATTAGTAGGAACCCCTTGTAGGTTTTTTCTCATTGAATATTATGAATAAAATTCTGCATTTTCCGGCTTCTCTAATTCTCTAAGTTGTGAAAATCCAATTGGGTGCGAAACCCTCCCTTCTTCGAATGGCTAACTACCGTGGTGTGAAGTCACACCCATCTCAAATCGCCCCCATCTCCTACCATCCATATTCCTCATCTCCCACAGCCATCTACGCTTCAAATCCACCCCCCTTTGCGGCCGATCCTTCCTCTACAGCAGATTTGTAGAATTAGGACTTGCAGGAGGGCTGAAACTTCAGCGGAGCACCGTGCATAGACAGGACGTCGGATCAGTCTGAAATTTGGTGTGTGTGTGGCCCACCCCTGGCCAACCAGACCCAAGCTGTCGCTTTTTGGGTTTGTGGGCCCCACACAGATGCAGGCAGGATCCCACGCACGTGCGTCTGGACCCAGCCGCTGTCCACACGTGTGGAACATCTCGGGTTCGTCTCTCTCCTCTATTTCACTCATCTCTCACCTTATTTCCCTAACCCAAACCCTAGATACTCCTAAATCCCAAGTTCTATTCCACTTTTCCAAACCCTAGGTTTTCCTAATCTGAAACATGTGAATCCTTTGGATTGAGAAATAATCCTTTGAATGTGTGGATGATTCTATTCTCCTTTGAGCATTATTTGGTCTATAATTTTAATTGATTCAGCCCTAACCTGTGTAGGCTTGGACCCTCGTAGATTCCCCTTGTTGAATGCTTGAATTTGTATGAGATGTGGAATTTTTGTGATTGTTTTAAAATTAGTATGATCTAAAGCTTGAAATCTTGCATAACATATTTAATTTTCATGTCCTGCATCAGTTAGAAGGATCCAGCAACTAAGGTTCTGCCCTTACAAAGTTTATAGAGGTTTTCTTTGTCTTAAAATAGGGTATCCTATTAAGGATATAGCATTCTAAGCAATGCTTCTCCCCACAGTTCTTTGGGGCAGACTTGTCTCCAAATTCCAAGACTTCCCGATAACTCTATGAACTCATTAAAGAGGTACTTACCACCTCTATCACTTATAAGGCTTTTAATTCTCCAATTTGTTTGATTCTCCACATCTAACTTATAGACTTTAACTTCTCTAGTACTTCATCTTTGTTTCTTAGAAGATAGGTGTATTTTGAGAAATAGTCAATAAAGGTACCTCCCCTAGCAATTGGGTTTTTTTAGTCAGGCATGTCAGAGTGAATTAGTTATAAAACTTCAGATCTCCTTTCTACAATGTTGAAGAATTTTCCAACCTCAGGTGGACTAAAAACTTCCCATTCCTTGACAGCACCATTACTGGCTTTCAAGATAAAGCTAGTCTTCCTCATGTTTTCTAGATTTTTAGAATTCACAAGCCCTAGTCTACCCTGGCATACATGAAGAGATTCAACAAATATACGTAGACGAATGCTATATTATTATCAATAACATTTAGCTTAAACATTCTACTAGCATATCCCTTGCCAATGAAGACGTTCTTCCTTGAGACTACAATTTGGCCGGATTCTATCACAAAGCATAAAACTGGCCGTGTTGAGTAGGAACCCTAAGTCGTCTTTTTCTTTTTTCACATTTCCAATGCGTGGGACAACTTACTGAGAGTTAGTGAAGGTGACAATCTATCCTGAAGTGAGTTTCAGCTCAAACATTACCTTTCCGTACAACCCTGGTGGTGAAGTTTTTCCTAGAAGAACAAGTTTAGCATCCTGTCCACAGGTTTGTAGGTTTAGAACATGATCCTATCAAAGTAAACATGTAGAGACCCTAGTATCTACCCATCACCCTTCACTTTTCCCAATAAAGATCACATTCACTTCAGAGACTACCGCCATGTACTGCTAATGCAGGGGCATTTTCACACTGGGCTCAAGTGGGGTCGCCTATTGGATGCAGGGGCACACTCGGGGTGAGTGACCCATGCGATTTGGGGCCCACGGGAGAGGTCTCATGTTCGAGACTCCTTACCAGGGGTGAGTAATGCGCATTTCACATCGGGCTCGAGTGGGGTAGCCTGTGGGATGCGGGGACACACTCGGGGTGGGCAGCCCATGTGATTTGGGGCCCACGAAGGGGGTTCGGCCGAGGTCCTAACCCATGAGATGTGAGGCCTGAGCTATGAGATAAAGGGATTAATTCGCCATACTTTAACAGTTCGAGCTTTTAGAGCAAGTGGTTAATTGTCCTGCATCAAATTGGTATCAGAGCGGGAGGTCTCGTATTCAAGACTCCTCATCGGGGGTGATTAATGCAGGGGCATTTTCACACTGGGCACAAGTGGGGTCGCCTGTTGGATGCAGGGGCACACTCGGGGTGGGTGACCCATGCGATTTGGGGCCCACGGGGGAGGTCTCATGTTCGAGACTCCTTATCAGGGGTGAGTAATGCGCATTTCACACCGGGCTCGAGTGGGGTAGCCCGTGGGATGCGGGGACACACTCGAGGTAGGCAGCCCATGTGATTTGGGGCCCACGAAGGGGGTTCGGCCGAGGTCCTAACCCATGAGATGTGAGGCCTGGGCTATGAGATAAAGGGATTAATTCGCCATACTCTAACAGTTCAAGCTTTTAGAGCAAGTGGTTAATTGTCCTGCATCAAATTGGTATCAGAGCAGGAGGTCTCGTGTTCGAGACTCCTCACCGGGGGTGATTAATGCAGGGGCATTTTCACACTGGGCTCAAGTGGGGTCGCCTGTTGGATGCAGGGGCACACTCAGGGTGGGTGACCCATGCGATTTGGGGCCCATGGGGGAGGTCTCATGTTCGAGACTCCTTACCAGGGGTGAGTAATGCGCATGTCACACAGGGCTCGAGTGGGGTAGCCCGTGGGATGCGGGGACACACTCGGGGTGGGTGACCCATGTGATATAGGGCCCACGAAGGGGGTTCGGCCGAGGTCCTAACCCATGAGATGTGGGGCCTAGGCTATGAGATAAAGGGATTAATTCGCCATACTCTAACCGTTCGAGCTTTTAGAGCAAGTGGTTAATTGTCCTGCATCAACTGCTCTTCAATAACATTTGCTTGTGGCTGAGTTTTGGTTTGATCAATCAGATGCTTTTTCTGGGGATCACAGTTTCCCATAATATCTGTCTTCAGCAAACAAGACATCCAGCACTTCTCTGGTCCTGGTCTTTTTTCTGATTTTTCTGCTTCTTTTTTCAATTTTCTTGCTTTTGGTACACAGGTGGTTGTGATGACTCAGTTTTCCCTTATTTTCTCCTTTGTCCTCAAAGAGGTTTACCTTCAAGAGGTTTCCCAACTGCTCCTTCCTCAAATTCCTACCTCTTCTTCAACCTAAGTTTTCTAGATTTTTGAAGTGCTGAAGTGACAGTTTTTTTCTTCCTATGTCTGCATTAGTTCTAATTATCTTTTCATATGGTGGCAGTTATGCGGTAGTTCTAATAATCTTTTCAATGGTGGCAGCTTTTCAATAATAGCTGCCACCTGGAAATGTCCGTACACATGAATTCCTTCAGACATGATATCATAAAGTATGAGTCTACGACATTCATTTCGAAAACTTGTGCAAGGAGAGGCTTTTCATTGACATGCACATTTCCAAGTATTTGCTAATAGTGTATTTCTTTGTACCAACCACATTTCTTGTTCCTTTAGAGCTATCCATAGTTCCTGAGCAGTCCACAGTCAACTATATTCATACACTTGATGGTTGATTATTGACAAGAATTAGAACGTGACACTTGCAAATGTAAAAAAGTCATCACTTCATTTATCAGGCAGAAGTGGACCCTGCTTCAATTTCCTAACTGGGACATGGTTTGAATAAAACATATGCAACTTGAAACAATGTCGGAAAAAATAATATCTTTTGCTGTTGTTGTTGGAGATTTGATCCATGGATCAAGATGGACCAGGTCTAGAGTCATCATTTTAACAAAAGACTCTATAGTCATAATGTCCTAAAACTATCAAGGCCGCAAAGAGAAAAGGGCTGAAATATACCCCTGTGAAATAGAATCTTTTGAGTTAGCATTGTAAGATGATGATTGGGCCTTAAGAAGATGAACCTGTAATCTAGATTTTCTAGGTTAGTGGCAAAACTGGACCAAGCACAATTGGAACTCATTTAGGACAAGTTTCTGCCCCACAAGAAAGCTTGATTCACTGATTAGAAGTGGTGATGACCCCAGGAATCAACAGCCACATAGCCAGTATATGTATCGACCCTAGTTGCAAGTCTAGGAAGATCCAGGAATTCTGAAACAGACACAGTTTGCTCAACATTTGAATTAGAAAGACAGCAATGATAATTCAAGAACTGGAGACAGTGATGCAGAGATGACTTGTTTCTTTAAATCTTACTACAGCAAAAGACCATCTTTAATAGACCATCCATGGCCTCTAAGACAGTCAAGGCAACAACTACAAACAAATGAAAGTTTCATAACTGATAAAAAGGACTGGAACATTTTAGTGTTGTAACAAAAAAAGGAAATATAGGCGTGTGTAGCCAGTCTGAGGTTTTACGATCTCGATGTCAGTCCCAAGCTTGGATAAAGGAGGGCTGTGTCAAGTCTGAGTTTTTATGATCTCGATGTCAGTCCCAAGCTTGGAAGGTTTGTGTCGGGAAGCAGGAGCGATTTCTCAATGTTTGTGTGGTTTTATGGGGCCCCTCTCAAGCTTATGGCGTTTGCTTGGATGGTGAGGAGGAAAAGTGTCTTAACAATCAATAATCTCTAGAAAAGATCATTGGTGCTTCTTAACTGTTGCATGATGTGCAGTGCAGAATGCAGATACGGTGGATCATTAGTTTTTCATTGTCCCTTCTCACAGAAGTTGTGGGATAAAGTCGTAGCCTCCTTTGGTTTAAATTGGGTAATGCAGAGGTCCATTACAAACTTATTTCTAGCCTAGCATTTGAGGGAATTCATAGAAAAAGAGAAATTGGTGTGGAGAATAGCTTTATTGGCAGTAATGTGGGTAAAGGAACAACCAATGCTTCTGAGGCGAGTGGATCAGAAATGGAAGTTTATAACAAAGCCAGGCTTTAGTTGGGTTTCTTGTCCTAGAGATGGGAGCCAAGAAGCTTCGCCTATGCTCTCTAGGCTTTAGTTCTTTGTAATTCTTTGAGCTTCGGCTCCCTTTTGAATCAAAAGTTCATTACCTTTGAAAACAAAAGGAAGGAAGTAATACAACCTAGGAGTAATTCAAGAATAAGGAAAATGGCAATATTACAGCGAGTACTAGGATTTGTTTTTTTTTTTTTCCTTAGTGTGGGTGGGCAGGTGGGGGCAAAGGAGAGTATTTTATTTGAAAGGGAAACAAGAGAGATGTGAATAAGAAAGATTAGAAAAACAATTTTTTTTTTTCCATATAGAATGGATAGTCTTATGGTGTATGAAGCTCGAGTACCATTATAGGGGTAATTGGGAATGATAAGGGAGGGATTTTATGGCAGAGGACCAAAAGATAGTGGTTTATATGTCAAAATACGTAATTAAAACTTAGCTTACTCCTCACACTTCATATGGGTGAATGCTACATAACATGCTTTTTCCATTTACAACATTAGTACAAACCAAGGGAAAAGAATTTGAGTAAACGAGTCCCTGCTGGGAAAAATCAATTGTGATCATCAGAAGTTATATATAAAGGGATATAACTTTAAAAGTACAGTCATTAATGATCATCCAACTAACTCCACGTCCTTTAAGGCCAAAATCTTCCTGAAAACCACACAAGCAAACTCGCAATGGATAAAGAGATGATCCACTGACTCATTTCCATAATTCAACCATTCTCAATCATCAGAAGTTAAATACAGAATGCTTAAATGTAAGTATGCAACAAATACAAAAGCTAATAAACCAATATGAGGTCATCTATGATCATCCAACTGTCTATTTACACACAGACATATGATTGTATGACCTATAAAAAACGGATGAACAATAGCTATAAACCACATTTCCAAAGTTTGGACACTGGAAACTCATCTTAAAGACAAGGGCATCATGAGTATAGCTATTTTGATATTCCAATCATTGTTTGGAGTATCCCTGATATTGTCGATAATATCCCCAATATTATCCGTATCTCCAGCTTGTCGATACCGATAACACTAGCAGTATCAGAAATTCTAGGTATCAACAATATATCGCTAAATATTGTCATTCGCCAATATTTTTTATTGTGTAAATTTCAGGTGTCGCTTGTATTGCCAATGTATCTGTGATATTTCAATAATATCGCCAATGTATAGATGTCACCAAGAATCTATTTATTTAAAAAATTTCCATCTCAATTTTTTTTTTTAATACATGGATGGATGGATGGATGGATCATTCATGTATTTGTATGTATGTATGTGCATGCATGGATGGATGGTTGGAAGAATGGATGGATACACAATTTTCCCCATGTTTCCCCAATGTTTCCCTAAGTCAAAGATACATGCTTTTAGGCACCATAAAAGGGAAACTTATTATTTGATTCCTAAATATGCAAATATGCGTCTTTTTCACTATTATTTGATTCTAAAATATGCAAATGTGTTTTTTTAGCATATCTTGAAGTATCATTGAAAAATTGCACCACTTTCCCCATGTTTCTCAAATGTTTTCCTGAGTCGGCATTACATGCTTTTAGATCCCCATTAAGGAGAACCTTATATATGCGTCTCTTTTGCAATTATTTGATTCCTATATATGCAAATACGTGTATTGTAGCATCTCCTGAAGTTTCATTGAGAAATTCCACCATTTCTTCATGTTTCCCTCAGTTAGCGATTCATTTCCAGGTATTAATGATATCAATACATATTTCCATATCCCTAGCCAGCAATACATGTGAAAATACCAATACTATGAACATTGATTCAAATTCAATGAGGAAAATCAAATTTAAGTATTTCCATTTCAGACTTGAGCACTCTAACAAAGAGTCCAAGTGATTAGGGGACCAAGTGCTTCAAATGTTTGGCAGTACTTCCTAGTGGAACAACTAGTAGCAACTACACATTTCATATGGTGAATCAAGAAGGAGCAATTGTTTTCAGCAGAACTAGTAGAAACATAGATTTTGATAATGGTTTACAATCACGATAGTATCCAATAAACCACAAAATCCAGTTGGAAGATGAATGACGGGGACATCATGCGCACACACGCCGCCCCCTATGCACGTATGTACGAAGGAGGGGCCCATCGTCGATCTGGCTCGATGACGACGTCTAGGGAGGGCCTCCTAGTTAGAAGACAGAGTTTTGATTCACAAGAGTGAGCCCGATAGTCACGAAAAGCCCATCATGGGATCTCTCATGATCGTGACCAACTAGTCAGATTAAGTTCATACTTTAGGTTTTGCTTATTTATATTATTTAAAACATCATGAACGCTTTCGATTTCTTTAATTGGTTTTTATTTTAGTTTACTTCATCGCTAAATAATAGGTTGCGCACATGGCGCGAGTTTTAGGGTATAGGGTTTTCCCTATAAATAAGCACCCCTTGTAGTTCTTTTGATTCATTGAAGTTTAATAAAAATTCCTGCAAGTTATTTTCTACTCTTTAAGTTTCTGAGTTGTAGAAAAATTCAAGTGGGTGTGAAGCCTTCCCTTTTCGAAGGGCTAACTACCGTGGTGCGAAGCCACATCTATCCTCATCCATCCCTACCCTCTTCCATCCATATATCTCACCTTCTTCCATCCATATTTCTCTTCTCCTACAAGCATTCCATCTGCAAATCCATCAATAGTTGCAGCCGTTTTTCTCCCTACAGCAGATTTTTAGAATTTGGCCCTACAGGAGGGCTGAAACTTAGGCGGAGCACCACGCACAAACCGTGCATCGGATCAAACTGAGATTTGGGGGTTTTGGAGTCCATCCCTGGCCGACCAGGGCCAAGGTGGCCTTTTTCTGAAGAGTGGGCCCCACACATGTGTGGTCGTGATCACACGCACGTGCGTCTGAGCCATTGTTGCTGTCCGCACGCAGGAACTGTATTCCGGTTTATGTTTTCTTCTTAATTTACCCTCTCATACCAGTTTTTTATAAACTCTAACCCTAGATTGCATTATCCTTAATTTATTTGCCCCTTTTCTCACCTTAGGATTCCTTGAATTGAAATTCGTGAATCCCTTGGATTAGGGACTGGTTACTGTACATGTGTGGATGATGTCTATTTCCCTTTGAGCATTATTTGGTCCATAATTTTTATTGATCCAGCCCTATCATGTGTAGGCCTGGACCCGCATAGATTCCCCTTAATTGAATGTTTGGACTTTCATGTGGGACGAAGAATTTGTGTAATTGTTTTTGAACTAACATGATCTTAAGCCTGAAATCTCGCATATCATATTTAAATTTTATGTCCTGCATCAATGAATCTGAAGAAGGGAATAAAAACCAATTTTGGAGACCAGTTGTCTAAAGTTTTTCCTGCCAAACACAAACAGCTAGGACAAGACTAAGATTATGCTGATGATAGTAGCTTTACTGCTTCCTAAAGTGCAGTACAGATACTTTGTATGATGATCAAATCTTACTAAATAAGCTTAAACACATCAAAAACAATTTAAATTAAGTTGGCACTTGGAAGAGAAAAGTAAACTAAAATGGATGATAATAAAAATACCTAAAATAGGTAGGGAGCCAAGACAGACAAGTATAATGACCCCAACTCCCACAAAAGTGAGCATAAATCATTGCCCATACAGCAGGACTTCTGAAAAATGCCTTCCAAGGTACATCCTATAAAACCATAAACCAATTAGAAAATTAAGGCTGACACAAAATGGTGAGAACACAATGTCTAGATTATTCAATACAAACAGCAACATATCTATCACTTTTCTAATAGAACCCCAGCTACTGAATTTTTAATTGTTAGTCCCGAAGCGCATATTTTGTATCACTCTCTTCTTTTCTTTCTTTCTTTCTTTTCTTCTTCTTCTTCTTCTTCTTTTTTTTTTGGCACAAAAAATAGCAAAAAAGTTCTGGGAAAAAACTGACAGTGAAATAATTTTTGTAGTCTTTTAACAAGAGGTTGAAGAAGTATGATTCAACCAGTTCCAATCACTGTCTATTAGCCTGTTTAATGCTAATTGTTTAGTGTAATAATTGTTTAGTGAGTCGGTAGACTTTCGTTTTTTAGAATTTAGCAGTCTACAAATGAAATATTATGCGATTTGTCTAGGCAAAATATAGGTGCATGGGTGAATTGGCCTCTGAGATATGTATAGTGTCCTTGGGTCTTGACTTTGCGTAAGTGGGGTGGTGTTTCAAATATCTTGACCATTGATTTTATGGGCCCTTCTTCGATGGAATAAGCCCCAGGCATTGTCCTATTGGACTCCTAATCCTTTGAGCTGTGCCCTCAAATAGTTGGTTAAGAAAATAAAACAGCAATGGTCCATATCCAAGGAAAAAGAAGACCAGAGATTGGATGGTTAGCATTGTCCCATCAGGGAGACTATCAAGGCATGCTCCATCATGGTATGATGCATCAGATCAACAGGGACCTGGATAACCAAACTGTGGGTCCCACAAGTACAAACCCAAGCCCAAGGGTATTGTAAATATCCTCGAGCCAAAGATCACGTAACTCCGAAGTGACTGTGTACTCTACATGTATCATACGTTTATGATTAAATTACAAAGATGGTTTATAAGCATTAAGAAAATGCTTTAGTTGAAGTTTAAATTTTTTAATTTCAATTACAAACAGATAAATTTTATGTAATTCTTTATTTGTTAGGGGAAGGGAGTCCAAGAGTCGCACATGCTAGGTGGGCTTTGCCATATTAATAGACATTTTTTCCTCCATCCACCAATTGAAGCACATAGCCATCAAGTCAAACCAATTAAACTCTAGGTTTGTATTTATGTGTGGAAATTGGATGATTTTATTTGTTTGATCAGTTTATGTACAGCTGATACATGTGTTGGTGACATGTTCAATATTCTGCACATTTATGTACGAGTTTAAGTTCATACATAAATGAAACGTGTATTAGTTGTCAGAGTCATATTTAGAAAACTTCATTTTTTTTTATTTTATTTATCAACAACAAAAGATTTGTTAAAAATACCTGCAGTGCAAAAAAATTAGAAGGATACGTTATGGCAATGGAGAAGAGATACATAATTATGGACAAGAGATCCTTTCTAGCAACTGCCGAGATCTGGTGGAAAGAGATCTCCAAATGATAAGAATACATGATAATAGTATTAAAAACAAAAGGAAGACACCAACGGGGAAGCATCCATAGGAGGCACAAGATGCTGCATTACATTAGTAAGCTTCCACAATATTAAACAACAATTCATCGCTCAAGAAAAAGCCTTGTATAAATGGATCCAATAATTTCTTAGTAATATTATCATGTCTTTCTAACAGTAGCATTGAAATCAATCTCCAGCAAATTTCAGAAGAGCTTTTTCTCGGTAAATTGCACGATACCTTTAGAGATGCGCCCACTTCTCTCAAGGATGTACTCCATTTTTCTCTTGTCGAAATAGATGTCAAGAAAGACCCAGTAGTGATCCCATGAGACCTTCCTGTCAAATAGAACATATGATTCTTCATAATCTTCTAATAGTCTTCAGAGTAAATCTTGAAGAGAAATGCTCCAGCGTTCTCAGAGCACTACAAGTCACAGTGCTCCTAGTTGCATTGGGGCACTTGGACAGTCCAATCCATTGATCCAGACTGTTCATTAGGTCCAGCATGCATTTCATGGTTTACCATACAAACATCACATTGATCTACAAAATATAACCATTTGATCAGTAGCCTTTAATATGGACGGTCAAGATCATACACACAAAATAGGTCAACTAACCAATTTGATCCATCTATTTGTTAGGACCCATCATGGAGTCCTAATGATTCTAAAGAACCATTTTTGTTAGGCAATTGTAACCATCCCATCCATGCTAGGAAAATGGATGGGTATAGAATTAAGGCCAAATCAAGGATAGATTTGATCAACTAATCAGTGTGACTTTCACATCATAGCCCATTGGAATATGTTCTAGGCTGAATGGATGGTCCAGATCGTTCGATTTACTCTCCACGTGAACTGATGCAACTAGGAACAGAGAGGCCTTGAACATTGCTCCATCTTGAAATGAAAGCACCAAATATTACAACTCAAACGTAGAAATCATGCTATCTGAGATATTTTTTGTTAATTATTATTATTATTTTATCAATGATGCATGTTATCCAAGATAGTTGATAACCACATAGAGTAAACATAGAAACACATAATGAAAAACCACATTTTCTGTTAAGTTGCAGTCATATTATCATGCCAAATCCTAAACAGAAAAATAACAGAATATATTAGAGAAATCTTTGATACCACATACAACATCTAATAAAAGTTGTGGAGGAAATAAAAGCCAATGTCAAATCTGACTAGTGATTTCATAAGGATTGGGCACTTGGACCTTTTTTGTTGGCTGATGTTTCTTTGTAATTAAAATTAGATTGGTTTTTTTTAATCTCAATTGTTACTTTTACTTTTTATTCTTCATCAACCTCTAATCACATGAGACATTTTAGTCCTGTAGATGTAGCCAGATATGTCTGCGGTTCACCTTCTCAACTGACAATTCTTTTTTTCCTTTTTTTTTGAAAGGTGATAATTTCATTAAAAGGCTGCAGCCAAAATTTACAAAAGAATATAAAGAAAAACAAGAGGCAACAACACTGCAACCAACCCATCGGAAATTGGAAATAGCTATCCGAACCCAAAACCCATTCTTTAACAAAATATTTACCCCTCCTAAACACATCTCCCCTTCTTGATAATATTGACGTATGTAGTGTTCAATTTGTCATTGATAATATTGATAATATCTCGATGTTATCGATATCGCAACACGTGTGATATTGAGACCACAATCTTTCGTTTCCTTTCCAATTGTTGATGATTTCTTGATAAAATATCATGTGTTGTTGATATTTTGCAATATCAATGGATATTTGGATGAAAGGTTGGATGGTTAAATAGGCCGGATGGGATGGTTGGACTGATTTCTTTCAACAACACATGCTTTAAAGGCCCCATTAAATGGAAACTTGTTATGTATGCATTCTTTTTGCAATTTTTTAATTTCTAAATATGCAAATATGTACATTTTAACATCTCCTGAAGTTTTGCTGACAATTCCCCCGTTTTCCCCATGTTTCCTTGCATTTCCGGTTATCAACAATATTATTGGTGATATCGATATTGTTTCCGTATCCCTGGCCAACGAAACTCGCAGCGATACTGATACTTCGAACACTACCCACAATAGGGTCATTTCAAAAATAAATTGAAGTTGTGTGTGGCCCACAATTGCATTAATGTTGTGCGTTAATTCTAAACCGTTGCTTCCAATATGGTACATCCATGACGAGTTTTCCCCTCAAGCTTCTATAGATGGCATGAAATAAAACTGCTTTCATGTTGTCGACTTGGATCAGCTCCAAGATGATCCAGTGGGCCCCACATAAGATGTGGGATGGGTTCGACAAGTGGGTCCCTTGTGCAGGAAAGGCCATTTGGCATTTTCCTTCTTTTCTTCTTCGTTTTTTCCATTAGAGGTGACCATTTGGCTGTTAGGACTGTTGCCGCCTCCGTGGGACCCATTTCGGCAAGCTTCTAAGTGTTTTTTTTTATATTTTTTTCCACACTCTCCAACGTAAAAGCTATGGCTGCCGAAGGTAGGTTTAGGTTTAGGTTAGGAAAATAATGGCTTTCGTGTGTTGTTTTTGTTTTTCTTGGTGGGTATCAATGGTGTGAGTTTGTGAAAGGGAGAAGGGTGTGGTGGTTCCCTTTATAATTTATTTTTTTTTATCAGTATGAATAGTGAGATTTTGTGAAAGGGATAAATTTTGTAATGGAAGCATGTTATAATGGATGAATTTTATAATGGAAGCATGTTGTAATTGATGAATTTTGAAATGGAAAAATGTTGTAATGGATGAATGTGGTGATGAATGTTGTAGTGGAAGAATGTTGAAATGGATGAATGGTCATAACTCCCTATGGGTCACAAATCCCACAAAAACGGTCATAACTATCTCGCTACATGTCTGATTTGGGTGATCTTGTACTCGTTGGAAATGTAACTTGATGAACTTTCAAATGGTTTTGGAATTACCTCATTTGGACACCATTTGGTTGCCCAAAAGTGGGCCCAAAGTCCATCATGGCACTTATCACCGAATGAGATATCCAAGTAGATGAACTTTGGGCCCACTTTTGTGCAATCAAACGGTGTCCAAATGTGGTGATTCTTAAGTCATTCGAAAGTTCATCAAATTACCTTTCTAACAAGTACAAAATCGCCTAAATCAAACATGTAACGAGGGAGTTATGACCGTTTTTGTCGAATCAGCGATCCATTGTGTACCGGCGATCCAGAGTCTTTAATGAATTTTGGCCCCACTTTCGGGCAATCAAATGAGGTGATTCCAAAGCCATTTGAAAGGTCATCAAGTTACCTTTCCAACAAGTATAAGATCACCCAAATCGAAGATGTAACGAGAGAGTTATGACTGTTTTCATCAATTCAGTGATTTGAACAAAAGAAGCTCAACGATTTGGTCTTCATCCAATATAATTAGAAGTTACGAAAACGATTCCAAGCTAGGTGAGAAAAGCTTGGTTTCAATGACCCTATCTACTTAGATGAGTTGGATGTAGATAATGAGTAGCTCGTCGAGACTAACATGTGCCTAGGTTGAAGATGTCGCATACGGATCGGCACCTGGAGAAGGTATTTCTGCTCGAAGGCGGAGGTTTAGAGGCAAGCAGTAGTAGTCAACCGAGGGAAGAGATCGAGGAGATGAAAGAGCTGATGATCACGCTGAAGATCAACTAATGGATGTTGATGAAGTATTAGTACGTATAGATGATGAAGAAACAAAAGAAGTATATGTGGAAGAAGCAGATGACTCTGATGATGACGGCAATGATGACGATGGTTGTGATCAAATGCCACAACGGCAAATAGATTAATGTATATAGTATCAGACACTTAGACTATTAGTATTTAGTATCAATTTGTTAGTGTATAACTTTTAAATTATATTTCTATTTTCTACAATAATAAATAAATAGCTTGTTGATTGTGTTGTTACTTCTTACTTGTTAACTATATTGTTGAATGTTGATGACTTGATGTTTAATTAATTTTATTTCTCTCAAATGTATTTTAAATATGCAAAATTAGTTATCTATTAACTTAGGAAAGTTCCCTAATTTCTTATATATTTTTTTTATTTTTCTCCTTTTTAATTTTTATTTTATTTAAAAATAAAAATAATATGCAGTCACATATGCCCATAGGCATATGCAATCGCACATGATCGCATATGCGATTTAACAACATTGGTGTTACCCTGGTAATACTTAATCCGCTCCCTTTCAAAGCTGCACAAGTCTGGAACATGGCACCTAGGTACTATCACCGTGTTAACGTGGCAAAGTTCTGTGTGCCCCACCATGACGTATGTGTTATATCCATGAACGCCTACCATTGAAAACTTCCACAAAAGTTTTGGATTAAGCAGATGTTTGTGTTTTCCCTTCATCCAAGTCTGTGTGACCTTATGAATAAGTTGGATGGCAAATAAACATCATGGTGGTCCCTAGGAAGGTTCCAACTGTGGACGTCACTGTTTCCACTACCTTTTGTGTTGTGGTCCACTTCAGCTTTGGATCTGCCCCATTTTTGGGCTCATGCCCTAAAATGATCTGGCAAAATGGACGGACAGTGTTGATATTTTTAGACATACATTATGATGGGACCCACAGAACTTTGTCAAAGGCTTCGCAATTCGATTCCTTTCAAAGCTTTTATGGAAGTCATGTATAAAAGGGTAAACTTAAAATTATGGATATTTTGGTCAAACTGACCAAAGATTTTAATCAAAATCACTTACTGCATTCAATGTTAATTCTTAAGTGAAGAGAGGAGAGCTTTAAAAAATCATGTTTTTTCAATGAAAATCCAATTAAGCACTTAATTTCTTGGATTTACCAAATAGTCTGAATGAGGAAAATTACTGAAAATATAAGTGCTGAAAATAAGTTTTACCAAACAAGCCCTTAGTATTTACACCATCCCTCATCTTCTCATTCAAAAATGTCATTTGCAAACAACATACACCATGGGATCTCTTCCTACAAATGCCTCATTAACTCGTCCATAACCAATGTGAAAAGGTATGGGCTTAATGCTGACCCAGTTCAAGCCTACAAGAATTGGGAACTCACCAGTCACTCCACAAACAAATCAGTATTCAACAATTTCAAATGCTCGAGTCCGGCTCCAGGGCTTAGTGGTAGACAGGCTCTATTTCAACATGGAGACTAGGAATCGAGTGCCCATGTGGTATGAGTGGGTGTGGGTGTGGGTAAAAAATAAAAATAAAAAATCATATACCCAATGGTCACGCCCTAACATAATATTACCAAAAAAAAAAAAAACTACATGACAAATTGGTCCCAATTGTTATAGCATTTGAGGAGGAAATTTATAAAACAATTATGTGAACAAATAATCAAATTAATTCCTCAATCAATTAAAAAATTTTAAAGGACGAAAGAAATAAGCACATACCAGATATGTATTCACCCACAATAGGAGATTGCCCTTCTTTAACGAGCTGAAACCCCAAGCACCTTAATGAATGAATAGCATGAATTAGAACTATACATTTTTTAGATCAAATAAGCATGCCAAACATCAAGTGATTCAAGCCAATAGTTGTTAGAACAAATAAGCATGCCAAAATCAAGTGATTTCAAGGCAATAGTTAATGTTTCAAACTAGAAACAATTAGAAGCAAAATGAATAAAATATTAAGCAAGAATAATTCGTAATCTTCCATTTCCCTAATATTTCCTTTACTGTGTAGTTGCTGCAATGAAATCTCATGTTCTTGGCAACAAGTTGTAACTTGATAAATAAATACAAACTAGATGTTAGAATACCAGGTAGATCCGTAATAAACCATGGATTAACTGTTTGCTTACCAAAGTACCCCAAGAAACCCAAAGATGTAGAAGACAGACTCCCAACCAAAATTTTGGATAAGAGGAGGAGCCAAGATAAGCCTGCAAGGAGTTCCGATGTTAGAAACAAACGGATAAAAAGAATATTATATTGACAATTGATCATAAACGAACTGTTTCTCTATTCATTGTGCATTGGTAGAAAAAACAAAAAGAAGAAGAAGAAGAAGAAGAAGAAAGAGAAGAGTAAATTAACAAATAACCATTTGATAAGCATCATGACATCGTCAAATAGAAAAATGAACCCCAGTCCACATGAATACTAGAAGTGACAATCTTCTACGGTCTAGACTTCCCCCTCCCTTGGGTCTCACTGCCAAACATCCTCTTAATCCTACCACGAAAACTCTACTGAAGCCAAGTAATGTGGTCACAGCTTTGAGTCAACCCCCTCAAACATGTATATTATCAGACCTAGAGGGTATAAGTTGTGATAGTGTTGATCGCCAGGCAAGTAAACCCCAACACAGTTCTGATTCCCTGACTCCTGCTAACTACTGCTACCATGATTTTTCCTTTTATCCGTCTCCACCATAATTGTACCATGGCCATCTTTAACTCAATCAATTCGTACATTTGTGCTTTTGTTTCTTTCCATTTTACCAAATATGAATCTTCTAAGTTTCTAAATTAAATTAATTGAAAAGGTTTCTGTCATTAAGTGCATATAATTTTTAAATTAATTATCATTATTATGTTACATTGATAAGATGCTCTAGCTTAATTACAACATTGGTTAACTACTCACATCTGCTCGCATTACATGTAACTAAGTTATGAACACAATTCCTTATTTGCACAACCTTTGAATTTGGAGATGACAAAAATACTCATAAAAGAATGTCTTATAATGAAATCATTGCTAATTATTCCACTTTAGATGAAAACAACTTTCCCATTTGAAGATAAAGCTTTAATGTTAGATAAAATAAAATCCCGAGCAAGGGCATGTGATGAAAATATTCATGTAAAATTGCAAGTTGTCACTGAGTGTATGAATGTCCTATGTGATGATTGTGAGATGAAAATTCGAAGTATGGATGATGGGGGAAGATGGAAAAAAAAGATGATGGAAGATGGGGGTGAATTGGGATCAATGTGGCTTCGCACTACGGTAGTTCGCCCTTTGAAAAGGGAGGGCTTCGCACCCACTTTTGAATTCTTCCACAACTCACGAAGAGAGCAGAAAAATAAAGCAAGAATTTTTTATTAACTTCAATGAATCAAAAGAACTACAAGGAGTACCTATTTATAGGGAGAACTCTATACCCAAAAACTCGCACCATGTGCGACACCTATTACTTGGCGATGAAGTAAACTAAAATAAAAACCAAACAAGGAAATCTAAAGCGTTCACGATGTTCTAAATAATAACAATAAGCAAAACCTAAAATATAAAACCAATCCGACGAGTGGGCCACGATCATGAGATCCCATCGTAGGCTTTTCTTGACTATCGGGCCACTTTTCTGAACCAAAACTTGTCTTCTAGCTAGGAGGCCCTCCCTGGACGTCGTCATCGAGCCAGATCGATGGTGGGGTCCTCCTTCTGCGTACGTACGTGCGTAGGGGTCGTGATGTGCGGGCGTGCGTGTGCACGATGTCCTCATCAACTCTCCCCGACTACGAAGATTTCGCCACTAGCGAAATAAAACTCCTGAACCGCTCTAGGATGTCAGGATCAAGTCTCTGAAGCTCCTCCTTAGTGAGCCACGCGCTGTCCGAAGTTGGGCGTGACTTCCATTTAACTAGGTATTTCTGAAACCCGCCATCCGACGTAAATTATCGCATGGTCCAGGATATGCTCTATTTCCTCTCTGGGTGTGTGAAGGCTAGGTATGGGAGGCAGAGGCTGGGATGAAAGGTCGGGAAGAGGCCATGGATCAAAGGGTAAGGGGTTGGGACATCAGGATGGGTAGGCGAAGAGCCGGACAAAGTATCAGTGGGTCCCTGAAAAGCAACTAGATCCTCCACATTGAATGTGGAACTAATTCCCATGAAAGGTGGAAGATCTACCTCATACACATTGAGACCGTTTCGCTTTATAATTTTAAAGGGCCCCGCGCTACGCGCGTGTAACTTACGAACGGCCCCTGGAGGGTACCGTTCGAGCCTGATACGGACCATCACAGAGTCCCCAATATTGAACTCTTTGAAGCGTCTATGTAGATCTGCAGAAAATTTGTAATGCTCATTACTAGTAGTGATCTTTCGGCTGATTTCTTGATGCAATGAATGTATGTGATGCGCAAAAGACTCTGCAGACTCTGATGGCCTATGGGACAATGACATGGGGATAAGATCAATAGGTTTCCTAGGCTTATAACCAGTAACGACTTCAAAAGGACTTAGACCTGTAGACCTATTGACAGAACTATTGTATGCAAACTCGGCTATGGGTAGTACGGCGTCCCATGTCCTGGTATGCTCCCCAACTAAACATCGAAGTAAACTCCCTAGGCTCCTATTAACCACCTCAGTCTGGCCATCGGTCTGAGGGTGGTAGGCAGAAGAAAACTGGAGCCTAGTATTCATCATGTGTCATAGTGTCTTCCAAAAGTAACTCATGAATCTCACGTCACGGTCAGACACTATGGTTTTTGGTAACCCATGCAGTTTGACAACCTCACTAAAAAATAGCTTGGCAACATGAGAGGCATCGAAGGTCTTAGAACAAGGAATGAAGTGGGCCATTTTAGAGAAACGGTCCACGACAACGAATATGGAGTCATGCTTTCAAATAGTCTTGGGAAGTCCAAGCATGAAGTCCATACTGATGTCCTGCCAAGGGATGAATGGGACTGGCAAAGGTGTGTATAATCATGTATGCTGTCTCTTTTGCTTTGCCGGTTGACAAGTACGACATTGCCCTATAATTTTGGCCACGTCTCGCTTGAGGCTTGGCCAATGAAATCTATCCTCCACTAGGGCAATGGTCTTGTCACGACAGAAATGACCTGCAACCCCCCCTGAATGTAACTCCCAGACAAGAAAATCGCGAAGGGAGGTGCATGGTATGCACAAGCGATCACTCCTAAACAAATATCCGTCCAAAATCAAATACTCACTATTAGCTCCTGACGGACTCTCTAATAAAGACATATACACAACTCCAAAATCTGGACACTCAGAATACTCTTCTTTGATGCGCTCAAGGCCCGTAACTTCAACGTTCATAGAGTTGAGTAATGCGACTCGACGACTCAACGCGTCGGCAGGCTTATTCTCTACACCGGCCTTGTGCTTAAGTATAAAAGTGTACTCTTGAAGGAATTGAACCCACTTAGCGTGCCTGGGGCTTAATTTCTTTTGAGAGTTCAAGTATCTTAAGGCCTCGTGATCTGAGAACAAGACGAATTCTTGCGGTAATAGGTAATGTCGCCAATGGCGTAGTGATTGCACTACCGCGTAGAATTCCTTGTCATAGGTGGAATATCTTTGCTTCGCCTCATTCAGTTTCTCACTAAAAAAGGCGACAGGGTGCCCTTCCTGGATAAGTACTCCTATGCCGACTCCTGACGCGTCACATGCGACTTCAAAAACTTTTGAAAAATCTGGAAGTCGCGTAACTGGAGCTTCGGTCATCTTGACCTTTATCTCCTTGAAGGCCTTCGAGGCGGCCTTTGTCCATTGAAACTCTCCCTTTTTTATGCAGTCCGTAATGGGAGCCACAATGGAACTGAAGCCTCGAATGAGCCGCCTATAAAAAGTGGCTAAGCCATGAAAGTTGCACACCTCATGAATATTACGGGGTTCAGGCCAATTAACGATGGTCTTGACCTTCTTGGGATCCGCCGATACGCCCTCAGCTGACACAATAAAATCTAAGAAGATCACACTACTAGACAAGAACACGCACTTCTTTAGGTTAGCGTACAACTTCTCGGCCCTAAGGATCCCACAAACCTGCCTCAAATGGTTGAGGTGTTACTCCTTAGTCATGCTATAAATCAAGATATCATCAAAGTATACGACCAGGAACTTCCCCATGAAGGGTCACAACACTTGGGTCATCACACGCATGAAAGTGCTTGGGGCATTAGTTAACCCAAAAGGCATAACTAGCCACTCATATAGCCCATCCTTCATCTTGAAGGCCGTCTTCCACTCATCACCAAGTCGTATACGGATTTGGTGATACCCACTTTTGAGGTCGATTTTTGAGAAGATAGTAGCATTAGCCATCATATCTACCATGTCATCAAGACGCGGTATGGGAAATCGATACTTGATTGTGATTTTCTTGATGGCCCTACTATCAACATACATCTTCCATGTGTCATCCTTCTTAGGTGTAAGAAGGGCGGGCACAGCACACGGACTCATGCTCTCTCAAATGAAACCCTTCTCTAGGAGTTCATCAATCTACCTCTTCAACTCAGCGTGCTCCTTCGGGTTCATTCTGTAATGTGGGAGGTTTGGTAGAGTTGCCCCAGGGATTAAATCAATGGCACGTTGTATATCCCTCATAGGGGGAAGCTCATTCGATAAATCATCAGGAAAAACAGCACGAAACTCATGTACTACCTGAATGGCCTCAGTGGATAACTTACGCTAGTCTCTGGTACACTCTCCCTAGCCACAAGGGCGTATATCATCGAGTCCGCGTCCGTCTCTCGCTCAAAGTCTTTGGCATTCAAAATATGGAGCAGTTTGGACTTCGACTTCGACTCCACTTCTTTTGGGCCACTCACACCACTCTGTGTGGTGAACTCTTTTCCAGTTGTATTCTTGGGTGGTAGAGGATTTAGCTTGACCTTCTTGCCCTCAAACCAGAATGTACACACATTTGAACGACCAAATATGGTAACATCCCTGTCATAGAGCAACGGCCTACCCAGAATGACATGGCCCACATCCATAGGAACAGCATCACACCAAATTGTCTTTATAAGATCCGAACTGAATAGGGACAAGACAGCAGTGCGAGACTGGAATGGATGTTTCATCAACCCAGGAGACTTTATAGGGCTGAGGATGGGCTTCCAACTTCAAGCCCAAACGACTCACAGTGCTAGTCGATGCCACGTTGGCACAACTACCACTATCCACGATCATCTTACAGCTCTTTTCCCCACATTTTGCATAAGTGTAGAAGATCGTGTTGCGGCGCCAGTCATCAGTGTTCTTGGCTTGAGCCAGGGCGCAACGCACAATTGCGAGGGTCAAAGACTCTTGTGCTCCCTCTTCCTCATCACTAGGGGTTCCAACTGGCTCATATTCATCCTCCTCATTATCACTCTCTGGGGGCACTACTTCTACTTGCCCATCAATAAGGAGTACTTTGGTGCCCTCTCTCGTGCCGCACTGGTGAGCAAAGTGAACAAACCCCTGACACCTAAAACACCTAGTGGCCCCACTTCCACGTGAACTAGACCCGACAATCTCTTTACCCTTATCATCCTTAGGTCTGAGCTGAACATTAGGGGAAGGTTTGTTTTGGAATCCCGTGTTAAGTCTAGCCCCAGAGGGGTTGGCCTTAGTACCGGATTCGCGAAAGTCAAACCGCCTTCCCACAGATGCTTTAAAGTATTGCTCAACATCTAACACTACTTGGTACAACTGTTCGATAGTGTCTATGTCTTTGGCGAGCAATTCTCTCCTAATGTCAGGACCGAGGCCCATTTTAAAACGAGCAAGGGTGAGTACGGGGTCCTCATCAACCTCACAGCGGGTCGAGTACTCTTCGAATTTCTCAATATAGTCAGCAACACTCATGGAACCCTGTCAAAGAGACTGTCACTCCTCAATCAACCGCATGCGATAAGAGAAAGGGAGGTACTTCTCTTTCAGCGTTTCTTTCATTTCTCCTCAATGGACTATTGGAAGTTCTCTCGCTCTTTCTTTTTTTCGCTCAACCGTCGCCCAAAACCTCTTTGCTTGACCCACAAGCTTCATCTTGACGAATCAGACTCGTCGAGCATCCAACATATCATACCACTCAAAATAGTGGTCCATATTCGCCAACCAATCTAAAAAAGCTTTAGGGTCCAAGTGGCCATCAAAAGTAGGGGCATCTACCCTAACTCCCTTGAGGAGTTGTGCATCTGGGTCATATTGATCATAATGTCCCTCACGGGGTGGGTCCACAGGTACGCGCCCATGACCAACTCCTTGGTTGCCTCCATTCCTTAGTCTAACCTCCTGACCAACTGCCTGAGATTGGGCATCCTCCCCAGTGGTGGGGTTTGCCCTGAAGGAGGCCTCTATTTCTTCGAGGCGTTTATCTATGTATTGTTCCAAATGCTTATTCAAAGACTCAACTTGCTGGGCTAACTTGGCCACTGTTTCTTGTAGTTGCTCCATGTTTAGCGTGGGGTGCAAACCGAAACAGTGACCCGTACGTGTGGGCATGCACTGACTTGTTCAACCTAAGGACCTGCTATGACAACTATATGCGTCTAAAAACTAAATGACCCTACGAGACTCTATATGAAGGAGACTACACACTGTTACTAAAATTCAGCTATATATGCTGGACTGAATGCATGAAGGACTCAAACAAACTAAACCCTAAATATGTGGTGAATTCCCCTACAAGAACCCTAGGCTCTGATACCAAATTTGACGCAGGACGTGAATTTAAATATGATATGCAAGATTTCAGGCTTAGATCACACCAATTCAGAAACAATCACACAAATTCCACATCCCACATGAAAATCCAAACATTCAATTAAAGGGGAATCTATGCGGGTCCAAGCCGACACAGGCTAGGACTGGACCAATAAAATTATAAGCCAAACGATGTTAAACGGAAATAAAATCAACTACTCATGCATAAAAATCAGTTCTTAATCTAAGGGATTCCCTAATTTCAATTCAAGGAATCCTAAGGTGATAAAAAGGGGCAAATCAATTAGGGATCATGTAATATAGGGTTAGGATTCATGAACAACGGCTATGAGAGGATAAAAGAGGATAAAAACCTGAGCCAAAAGATGATCCCGCGTATGGACAGCAACAATGGCCCAGACGGACATGCGTGTGATCCTGACCGCACGTGTGTGGGGCCCACTATTCAAAAAAAGGCCACCTTGGCCCTGGTCGGCCAAGGATGGACTCCAAAACCCCCAAATCTCAGCTCGATCCGATGTACGGTTTGTGCATGGTGCTCCGCCAAAGTTTCAGCTCGCCTGCGGGCCGAAATCTGGAAACCTGCTGCAATGAAGAAATCTGATGCAACAAAAGGACAAATTCGAAGTACGGATGGTGGGGGAAGATGGAAAAAAAAAGATGGAAGATGGAGGTGAATTGGGATCGATGTGGCTTCGCACCACGGTAGTTAGCCCTTCGAAAAGGGAGGGCTTTGCACCCACTTTTGAATTCTTCCACAACTCACGAAGAGAGCAGAAAAATAAAGCAGGAATTTTTTATTAACTTCAATGAATCAAAAGAACTACAAGGGGTGCCTATTTATAGGGAGAACCCTATACCCAAAACTCGCACCATGTGCGACACCTATTACTTGGCGATGAAGTAAACTAAAATAAAAACTAAACAAGAAAATCTAAAGCGTTCACGATGTTCTAAATAATAACAATAAGCAAAACCTAAAATATAAAACCAATCCGACGAGTGGGCCACGATCATGAGATCCCATGGTGGGCTTTTCTTGACTATCGGGCCACTTTTCTGAACCAAAACGTGTCTTCTAACTAGGAGGCCCTCCCTAGACGCCGTCATCGAGCCAGATCAATGGTGGGGTCCTCCTTCTGCGTACGTACGTGCGTAGGGGTGGTGGTGTGCGGGTGTGCATGTGCACGATGTCCTCATCAATTTCCCAATGTTTCCCTATGTTTCCAACAACAACGATACATTACGTGATACAACCGATATATCCCATGTGATAATCGATACATATTTGTATCCCAGAGGCGCGATAAAACATATTTTCGTTTGATATAGATTTATTCCAGCTTTGGATCTCGCCACTTGAATGCCTAGAAAATATTGAACAAGACCAAGATCTTTGATTTGAATTTGAGAGCGAATATACAACTTTAGCTTCTTAATACACTCTAGTCATAAACTATCATACATAACAAGTACAATATAGTCAGATTTAGTATGCTTTGAGAAATTAGAGTGATCTAATTTACTCCTCTTCAACTCATATGCAGTGTTTTAAATAGCTATGCTATGTAGCGTGCAGCTTACGCTACGTAGCTATGTAGCGTGCAACTTACACTACGTAGCTCATGAAAATAGCGTAAGTCACGTGTAGCCTACGCTACATGATAATTTACAAACGCTACACGCTACATGGACTATGCTAAACGCTATATAGCTCACATTACAATTTATTTTTCACTACAACATTAAAATCAATCAATGTTTTCAATGATTTGTTACATTTTTTTATTTTCAATAAAATTAGTTAATTTTTCAATGCTTTTAGTAAAAATAATATAAGTAACAGTATTAAATCAATTTCGTTGCTTTCGTTACATTTACTGTTAATCATTACCTTATATTATTTCAGGTTGAGTTTAGTTGCACCAAATATCATGAAATATTGTTAAATTTTATTATTAATCAGTCTAAGTTGGTCCAAAATATCATAAAATTGGTGCAACTAAGCACGACCTTGATTAGAAATCTAGAAGTAGCTACACGCTACATAGCTTATGCCTCACACTTCAGAGGGGTGAATGCTATGCTACACGCTATGCAGCTTATGCCTCACGCTTCAGAGGGGTGAATGCTACGCTACACGCCATTCGCTATTTAAAACACTGCTCATATGATACCACCACACTACTAAACTTCTCAAACTAGGCCCGGCGATTGCTCACTCCATACATAGACTTAGCTTGCACACTCTAGAGGACTTCCTTGAGTAACATAATTAGGAGGTTGCTTCATACAGACTTCTTCATGTAATTCTCCATGCAAAAATGCATTCTTTACATCTAGTTGAAAGACGCGCCAATCACGATTTGCAACTACAAATATAACAACTCAAACTGAATTACGCTTGGCGAATTTATCTTGGCTACCACTGAAAAGGTACATAGATAATCTACTCCATAAACTTGAGTGTACCCCTTGGCAACCAACTTGGCTTTCTAACAATCAATTAATCCATTAGGGAAAAAATTATCATGGAAACCTATCTACACCTCAGTAGTGTCTTACACGATGGCAGATCAATTAGTTCCTAAGCATCATTTGAATACGTGGAATTCGTCTCTTCGTCCATAGCCCTTTTCCAATTTTCATCCAACAATGCATCCTGAACAGACTAAGGTACAAACAAATCAAACAAGGCAGGAGCAAACTTCTAATAATTTGTGGACAAGTGGTTAAAGATAACAAAGTTAGAGATTGGATAAGAAACACGAGAACATTTACCATTGTGAATCGCAATGGGTAGATCATTAACAACTTCTGAAGACTCAAAAAGAGTAAGAACCTCATTAGATGCAATAGTCGATGGTATGGATTGAGAAGGAATAGCCTGTGATACTTGATCTTTTCTCCTCTTTCTGTAATATGTTTACGTGAAATCCTTCTAAGGTTGTGATTTCTTAACAACAAAATCAGGATATATATATATATATATATATATATATATATATATATATATATATATATATTAGGTAAAGGAACTTCCACACGCTACTTGATCTTTTCTCCTCTTTCTGTAATATGTTTACGTGAAATCCTTCTACGGTTGTGATTTCTTAACAACAAAATCAGGATATATATATATATATATATATATATATATATTAGGTAAAGGAACTTCCACACGCATGACTTCTGCAATGCGTTCAGTTTTACCATAGATCAGGACACTTGCAGAGAATGTAATTTTCGGTTGTCACAAAGTCTTTTCTAAGTGAAGGACAATAATATCAATTACCTTCTTAAGTACGAGAATATTCCAAAAAAAAATGTATTTAACAAAACGAGGTGCAAGTACTGCTTGACCAAATTCAAGGAGAGACAAAACAAGTACAACCAAACACTTTGAGAAATACCGAACTGGTCGATCAAGGAATAACAATGAGAACATAGTTTTGTCATTTAAAACTGATAGGGGCATCCTATTTATCAAATGACATGCAGTAAAAACTACATCATCCAATAGAACATTCATTTCTAATAACAAAACACAAGTAACCTCAATTAGATGTCTATTCTTGCGCTCGGCTACCCAATTATGTTAAGTTGCATAAACACAAGAAGTCTGATGGATAATATCATGACTTTGTATATAGGTTTGAAAGTCCTGAGAAATAAATTCTAAAGCATTATCGAATCTAATCGGACACAAATTTGCATCAAACTGAGTTTTTATTTCATTATAAAAATTCTAGAATAAATGAAAAGCTTCTCACCTATGTTTCATGAGATATAACCACATCATTCTAGAAAAATCATCAATAAAGATGATAAAGTACTTAAAAACTAACAAACTAGGAACTCGAGCTAGTCCCCCAATTAATTAAAACGGAGCATCGCTCCTAATATCAACTCTAGATGGAAAATGAGTGCTATAATGTTTACTCAATTGGCACATTTCGCACTTTGAATTCGACATTTTCATAAGGAATGGAACAAGAGTCTTTAGTTTTTGGAGAGATGCATAACCCAAACAATGATGTCACTAGATTGTTGGACCCTCAGGAAGCACTACAACACCTACTAATTCCCTCTCCAAATAACATAGAGCATTCCTCTTACAACCTCTACTAATCGCCTTGCACATCTTGAGGTTCTGAAAAACACAATAGGAAGGAAAGGGGGAGAATGGACAATTTAGCGATTTTTTATTTTTTATTTATTTTTGCTTACAAATAAAAGGCTAAAAGAATTTTTGGCGGCATATAAGACAAAAGATAAGGACATGGATGCATTAGGCTGAGCAATACCCACTAACCAACCTAACATCAATGGACGAGGTGCCATCAGCTAGTGCCATCAGCTAAAATAACAAACATATTTGAAGAGACATGATCAAAAGAAGAAAATGAGTTGCGATTACTAGAAATATGATCAAACGCATCACAATCGATGATCAATGGAGAAGGGTGAAATGACAAGAAGCACATTTTACCTGACTGAGCCAAAGTGTTTGTAGAAGTGGAAGGAACATTGTTGGACAGAGCCATTGGAAGAGAGAAACCGTGCATTTTCTTCTCGTGATAGTGTGACATTATTTTGATCACCACCAACATTGGATGCAAACATGGTATGCCAAAATGGTTACGTAATGACCATAAAGGTGACGATGGTAATAGTTGTGTTAGGGGGAAGAAACGGCTATTAAAGAAAAAATTGCCCATAACGGTCTCGAAACTCCTTTTTTTTTTTTTTTTTTTGAAAAAGGAAAGAGGAAAAAGAAGGCCGTAACAGCCGTTACAGCCTGTATTACTGTTATGAAACAACTTGGATGTAGTAGAAGTGGTGGGTCTACCGTCAACAGAAGCATCATCAATCACAAGAGCTTAATTAACTTTCTAAGCTTTTCCAAGATCCTACCAAAAATCCAGCGTGATTTATTGGACTGCAGTGAGTGCATATTTGATATCCTCTACCACCATGGCCACCTCTACCTCCCCCCAGTAACCTACCCCTTTGCCACCATGATACAGACCACAACCTAATCAACCACCACAGCCTCCACACACACTAGTGAAACAAGATGAAGAAGAGAATGCAACTATATCGGACATTAACATAAGCACCGCTTGAATCGTTTGCAAAAGAGATTCTTTGAAGCCTAGCATAGACTTCGATGACCGAAGGGATTGACACACCACTCAAAATCTAATCTTTAGTTGATTGATATTCTTATCGCAAACTGGACAAAAGCTTCATCACTTTCATATCCTCCAACTGCATCTTCATAAGAGTAACATTTAAGATGATAGGATGATATATCAAGAGTTTTTCCCACGTGCCAGTCAATTTAGCAAAACACTCACCAACGGACATGTCTCCCTTTTGGAACAAGAAAATCTCCTCATACAATTGATAGGCCCATGAGATATTCTGCTCTAAGTAGTAAAACTTTTTCCCATGCTATTCCATAACAACTTGGTGTTAACGAACACTAAATTTGAGCTCACCTTGGGTTCCATGCTATTCCATAACAACAATTTGATCCAAGCATCATCACGCATCCGTTGTCTATATCTAGAATCAAATTCCTCCAGTTCACTCTGTGAGGAATTTATCCGTTTCTTGGACAGAGAAATACTTTAACCGATTTAGCCCAATGAAGATAATTCTTCCCATTCAATTTCACGGATGTTATGAAATATTAAATGATGGTCCAAACACTTCTCCTAGTGATGAGGGACCACTAACTACGCGTTTCGGCTCCATAGCCACCTTGGAACTAATTTAAATAAACTTATATAGAAAAATGCTAATCTATAATTCGATTCATGCACAAATACACCTAGCTACTATATTGCATAGAAATTTCCAGCCCCCTCATCAACTAGAACTCACTTCAACATCATTCATGCATCCTACATAATGTAACAGATAGATGGAAGTATAAAAAATTTGCTTCCAACACAAAGTAATGAAGGAAAACAACTTAAACATCATCTTAACAGAAAAATCAGGAAGCCTTCATCTTCAAGGTGAGGCTCAGGTCTGATCAACACTCTAGTGTTTGAGGGCCCTCCAATCTTGACCCAAAAATAAGGGATAAGATTCAAGACACAAATCACTCCCAAGCTTGCTCTAATACCATGTAAAATGTGTGAAGAAGGAGACTACAACAGAAAATAGAGAAGAAAGAAGAGAAAAGAGGAAACGATAGAAGAAGAGAGGTGGACGGCTGCCCTCAAGATCACCTCCACACAGCCCCCCTCTTAGGTTTTATTAGGGCTTCACTAAAAACATGTGGAAATTACAATTATTCTCCTTGCTTAAGTAATGTAAGTAAACAACTATTCCTATGGGCCTAAACACTACCCAGCAGTAAAATAAAGCCCATACAGGCCAGCCGCATGACACTCAACCCTTTTTAACAATTGTAGTAGCAATTCAGCTGCCTGCTCGCCTAGGATCGACTTCCACTTCATTTTTGGGACTTGGGTTGTTTGCCTGGAATACTGGATTGTTACACATAGCTCTTCATTTTGCGCTTGGTCAGCTTCTTGAATCTTGTTCAAAATTCCATATTTTGGACATCAATCCACCCTTGGATTGATTTCCCATGCCGTTATTTGATTCATTAATAAATCCATCTTTGGATTCAAGAGTGAATCCTCCAATGGATCCCTTGGTGGAGTCATCAATCACTCCAACATAGGATCCTTGGCGCTCACAACAAGGTTCTGAATATTGGTTTCGAGGGAGCATATCAGCCTGGCCAGGAAACAATCTGGCCATATCGGAATGCTACCAACCAGCCTTTTTGTTTTTGCCCAAAAATTGCACAAAACTAGAAAAGTTAAAAATGGGAACACAAGAATTTGCCTTCGTTTTTTTTCTTTTTTCTTTTTTCTTGTGTTAGTTTTGTACATGTATTCAATGGTGTATCTGTCCATTCTTTAGTGAGCATAGCCTGTTGAAGGCTAAGTTTTTGAGTCTTTCCCTTCTAAATTTGGTTTTAAAGTATTTGAGAGAGAAATTCTTGGTTTGATTGTCAATTACTATTGTAATGGGTTTTATTACATATTTTAAGCTTTTAATAAAACATCACAGCCATCAACATATACCATCGAACTGAAATGTCTGTGATTAGATTACAATACAAATAATGTGAATGCAATATAATTCATGACCAATGTACTATTATAAGTAATGATATGCATGTAAATCCCAACTTAACCCAATAAGGGATTTCTTCTCCTTGGCAGTGGCTAATGCTGAAAAAGAGTGAGGAGAAGTGGAAGTAGATTCAGGTGCAGGCGCGGAGTTGTCTGTTTCAAATGTCAACAAGTATAAACGACTAGGAATGGAGTGGAAGTGACAGTGGGAGTTGGCTAGAAGTTCCAGCAACTATGATTAGTAACTAAAATTATGGCAGCAAAAAGGAACATTGAATGACACAATTGAACCAAGGTAGAATTGTGTACTAAATATATACTGCACATAAATGCTACAGAATTCCAAAGACTTCAGTATAATCTAGAAAGCACACATAAGTCACTAAGAACCATTCTTACAACCGCATTAAAAGGCACATACCCCAGGACACTTCCAATGCTCAGACCACCAAAAACGAATGCAACTGCCCTAGAGCGTTCTTGCAATGGTATCAACCTGCATATGATTAAAGGACCATCTCAATTAGGTTAACAACAATAGTGTATTTGACCTACGCCCGCGCACACACACACACATATAAAATCCTTTTAAGGAACATGAAATACCAAAGCATATATGATCATAAACACTAATGCTTATTAAAAAAAAAAAACTATGTTGGAAATTATAGCCCACCTCCCTATGTTACAGAATTCCAAGCACTACAAAATGACATGCACATGCACACGCACACGCATCTCAGTGGTAAAAGGAAAGCATTAGCAGTGTTCAAACTACAAATCAGCGGTGTTCGAGCTGGATTTCGGCACCCAGCAAGCATCTCAGTGACTGGTTGGAAACCAAGAACCAAGAAATAGGGACACAGTGTGCATTTTCAGAATAAAATTCAAGCTACCTTCTCTGTGAATGATACTTTGATTAAGATAGTGATCCAAAGAATTTCAATCCTAAATTCCTAATACAACTTACCTACTAGGGAAACAATGTTAAGGATTCCTATGAGAATGAACGTGAGAAACGTTAAACTTCCGAAGCCATGATTAAATGGATTACCATGGGGCCCATAACTCATCTCATATCACTTTTGGCATGACATGTGTTAGGTAAGGACATATCGCAAGAGCTATCTATGTGTGAAAGCGTGGAAATTCCATTTTGTAAAAGATAACGGCAACTAATTAAGAAGCCCGCCAAAAAGCAAGAGAAGAATACAACCCAAAACAAAAATAAAAAAGAGGAGACTATTAGCAGCCCAAATTGCATGTACATAGACAACCCTACCCAGAACAAGGCCCTTAACTTTCCTCATAAGCTTTGCCACTGAAGCACTATCATTCCAAAAGCAAAGGCCATTACGAGCCCCCCAAAAAGCCCAAACCATAGCCATCATGATCAGCCTCCACACACCTTTTCCCAATTTTCCCACCCCTCCCCCATGCCAAGCTCACAAAAGATCTTCCACTGTCATCAGCATCACCCAATCAGTATGAAGCAAAAAAAGAAAATGATCCCAAACTTTATGAGGTCATTATGCCAACTCAGACGATCTGCATCAAGAATATATATATATATATATATATATATATATATTGGACATGTATATAATGGTATATATATATATATATATATATATATATATATATATATTGGACATGTATATAATGGTATATCAGTCATTTCTTTGATAAGAATGCCATTTGTCAACTTGACCTGTTGAAAGTCAACTAAATGAGCCCTAACACATGTTAAGAATGATTTGGTGATTTAGGGCCCATTAAACATCGTAATACAATATATATATATATATATATATATATATATATATATGGAAAATGAAAATAAAATAAAAAAGTTAAGGTTTAATCTTTTCTCCAACTTTTCCCATAATGGTCCAATCTACTTCAATTCGTCAAATCCCACTCAAATCTTTTGTTTTGATCCCAAAATAGGCCTACATCTACTCTAAAATGAGTTTTAAGCTTCCTTCATTGTTTAAATGCAAAAGGATGAGGAAAATACAAGAAATTTTGAGAAAAATAAATAAAATCAAATCTAGGGCTTTTTAGCCGTATCGGCCACATCAAGCCTGTATCAACCGATACCAGCCATTATAGGACATTGTTTTTGTCCTTAGATTGTTTTGACACTGTGTCGTGTATTGTATTGTGACGATACAAATACAATGTGGTGGTATTGGCTAATATAGTATGAATATTACGAACCATGAGAAGAATAGAGTGTCTCTAACGAAACTTCCAAATCAATTGCTTCATGCATTTCTTTCCAGCCCAATATTGGTTTGCTCGCTTTTTAATACTTTCTACTTCCTAAAATTGGGGGAGAAATCCCCATCGTCATCTTCCCAATGTAAGGGCCTTGACCCAAGGGACGAGACATAAGCATCTTGTAGACCCATTAGAGAATACACTCATAATTTTATTGAGAAGTTAAGGCAAGATTTTATGGCATAAGCAACATCTTGTCCATTTTCACATCATTATAATTGAAAGTAGCATAATTTTCTTGAGAAGTCAAGGCAAGACTTTATGGCATAAGCAACACCTTGTCCATTATACTATAATTGAATGTAAGAAAGTTCCAAGATGATGTTACATGGAGATTAAAGCAAATATGGAGAATGGAAAATCTATAACTGGTAGAAAAAGACATCGGATATGGATTTGATTGGGGTAATAGTTTCAGCGTAAAAGAAGATGGAGGTGTTGGCAATTGATTTTGGAGTGCAGAGGGAGTTTGACATTCATACCACTTGACTACCACCAATCATGAACATGACACCGAGAATGAGAAGAATGGCATGGTAATGGAAACAAGTCACCATAAACCATAGGATTCACGAATCGTACTGCAGGAGACTTTTTGCAGACCGACTTCCTGTAGGACTACCAACTTCGACAGGGTGGGCCCTGCCTTGATGAGTTCGTGAAATCCACTCTGACCATTAAGTCTATAATGGCAATTTAGCAGTAAGGCTCAAACAGCCGGCGGATTCATGATTCAAGTGGGCCTCTCCAAGGGAAATAGTGCGATAGGGGGGGTGCCTACCGTCGGATTTTTATAGGGCCCACCGTGATGTTTATAAAAAAATTCACTCCAACCATTAGTTGCCTTGTGAGCATTCATGCATGTGGACCAAAATTTAGGCCCCATACTTGATTTATGCGGGCCACACTGAGTGAAACAGTTTGGATGGTGGGTGTCCCCTATTGTTTATGCTCACATGGCCCACCTGAATAGTGAATGTGGCTGTTGTTTGAGCCCTATGGCAAAATTTGCATCACACACCTTATGGTCGGAGTGGATTTCAAATACACGTCAAGGTGGGCCCACCCCCACACCACTTGATATTGGCTGATGCAAACGTGAATTGAATGTTGACCATGCCATCAACAACCTTGGTACTAGTCGTTGCTTGTGGGACCCACAATTATGTGTGTTTTATCCAAGTTGTCCATCCATTTTCACAGCTCATTTTATAGCATGAGTCCAAAAATGAGGCAAATCCAAATCTCAAGTGGACCACATGATGCAATGAGATCATCAATGGATTAACCAGAACAATTTAAAACACAAAATAAAGCTAACGTAACACAAGTTTATTTTTAAATTCAGTAATGTAACATGTTCAAATTCAAGCCATACGACAATTCCGCAATGTAGATCCAATAAAATACCAAATAATCAGGATCTATGGAAGGTAGGGCTTCCATCCAAGCATAGAGGTTGTTCTCAATTCAAAGGGGTTCACTTGGTTTGTGAGGGTTTTGGGTAGGTTAGGGTTAGGACTTTAGGGTTTAGGAATCAAAATTTGGAAATTAGAGTTTAGAAGTAGGGTTATGGGGAATTAGGGTTTGAGACTTAGGTTTTTGGGGAATTAGGTTTGTGAGAAGCAGGATTTTGAGAATTAGGGTTTGAGACAGATTTTTAGGGTTAGGGTTTTAGGAAACTAGGGTTAGGATTTTGGGATTTGGGGATTTTGGGTTTGGAGAAGAAAAGTAGAAGAAAAGAAGGATTTGAGAAGAAGATGAGAAAGACGAGAGAAATAAATTTTCAAAGAGAAACAAAGGGGATAGATTAGGCTTCACACCTTGGCATCACATCATCAATCTCCATTCACAAGAGATTTTCTATCTCAAAGCAAGAGAGCTTTTTTTATATTCAAAAAGTTCAATAAGATTTTGGGTTTGGAGAAGAAAAGTAGATGAAAAGAAGGATTTGAGAAGAAGATGAGAAAGACGAGAAAAATACCTTTGCAAAGAGAAACAAAGAGGATAGATTAGGCTTCGCAACTGGGCATCACATCATCAATATCCATTCACAAGAGATTTTCTATCTCCAAGCGAGAGAGTTTTTTTTTTTAATTCAAAACGTTCAACAATAAGCTAGGGCTGGACGTCCAAGCCTTTTATAGTCTCAAGAGGCACTATTTACAAAAGCACGCTCTCAAATGAAAATCCTCACATAAGGACGCTCAATGAAATAACATTTGTTCCTAAACCCTAATCTCAACAAAATATCAAAATAAATCTAAGATGAATAATCAACTAAATAAAAGAAATAAATCTAAAACATCCTAAAATCTACAATCAATCTGATCTAAGATCACAATGATCCAGCCGTCCGATCAAAGCGTCCTCAAGATTCAATCATCCGATTGACGTGTCTTCGCAATCCAACAGTCCAAATTCCTCAATAAGCAACCCACATACATTTTCCTAGTGTAAGGTCCTCGAAGATGCATGATCATGCACGTGGGGTCTTCAATGTGGCCCACCTGGGCCCATATAGTGTAAGTGCAACCAACCGGGCCTTATAGCGATCCAGAGTACCATAAGAATGCAGCTTAATTGAGAAAACCCATTTACAACCAATGGCTTTAACATTCGCCGGACAAGGAACAACACCCCATGTATGATTGTCCTGAAGAGCTCGAAGTTCTTCGGCCATCGACTCACGCCAACATTCATGCTTAACACCTCAGAATAACATGATAGAATTGAAATAGAGGACAAAGTAGCATGAAGAGATGTATGAGAAATGTCATACCGATCAGGAGGACAAGAGAGTCTAGTAGACCGGCGAGGAACAATGTCAGAACCCGGATCAGCCGCAGAAGGAATAGTCTGAACAGGCTCAGATGTCGGGTCAAGCTCAGGAAGGGGCAAAGTCAGTTGTCGGCGTTCATACACAAATCCAGGTTTGAATCGCTCAATAATAGGAATCAAGTCATCAAAATGAGGAAGAACATTGATATCAGGCAAGGATGCAACATGAGTAGAAAAGAAAGACTGATTTTCAAAGAAAACAACATGACAAGAAATACGAAATCTGGTAGAACATTGATCATAGCAAACATAACCTTTGTGAGAATTACTATAACCCATAAAAGCACATTTAACAAATTGGGCAGAAAGTTTGTGTCGTTCATGTGATGGCAAATGAACAAAACAAACACAACCAAAGTTATGCATATCAAGATAGTTGGGATGCTAATGATGAAGACGATAATAGGGAGTTTCATAATGCAAGACACTTGAAGGCAATCTATTAATTAAATAAACTGCCATGGATAAGGCTTCCACTCAAAATTTAGAAGGAACTGGAGATTCAAGCAATAACGTTCGAACAACCTCCAACAGGTGGCGATTCTTACGTTCAACAACACCATTCTGTTGAGGTGTATAAGGACGAGAATGCTCAGAAACAATTCCTTTTTGCTTGAGAAAGGCATGAAATTCATGAGACATATATTCACCACCCGAATCGGACCTTAACACTTTAATGCCTGAAGAGAATTGAGTTTCAATATAAGCCACAAATTGTTGAAACACAGA
The DNA here is from genome assembly GCF_029962835.1 of Magnolia sinica. NCBI lineage: Eukaryota > Viridiplantae > Streptophyta > Magnoliopsida > Magnoliales > Magnoliaceae > Magnolia > Magnolia sinica. The sequence goes on from NC_080581.1 coordinate 26,941,202, forward strand.
AAATACCTCAGATTTAGAACGAAGAAAATAAATCCAGGTATAACTACTATAATCATCAATGAACGTGACAAAATATTTATAATTTGCATGAGATATAACAGGAGTAATACCCCACACATCACTATGGATCAAATCAAAACAGCTTTCAGCACAACTACCATAAGCAGGAAAGGAAAGAGACTTACTCTTACCTAATTTACATGTTGAGCAATCAAAAGAGAGATGAGAGGAAAATTGATCTTTATTACCCAACAAACCAGAGTTTACTAAATGAGATAGAACAATAGAGTTAGGATGACCCAAACATTTGTGTCATACTTCACCCTTACTGTTTACAGTAATACAAGCCAAAGAAATGCAAGAAGGAATAGAAAAATGTAGAGGAAACAATCATCCAACTTTAGGCCCCTTCACAAGTATCTTCCCCAACACCTGATCCTGCACAATACAACCATCACGAGAAAACCCAACATTACAGTTGTTATCAACCAATTGTCCGAAGGAAATGAGGCTAGTAGAAAGCTCAGAGGATACAAAAACTTCTTTAACTAATAAATTAATATCCCCAACAGCATGAATAGGTAACTGAATACCACCAGCAATCTGAATGTACGATGAGCCATGATAATTCCGAACATTGGTAAGAGGGTTGGAGGAACTAGTCATATGATTAAACACAGCAGAATCAACAAGCCAAGGTAAAGATGGTAGTGTACTGTTACCTTGAAGCCCTAAGGCTGAAAAGGCTGAAATAATCATCTGCTGAACTGTTTTAGGAGTAAGAACAAAGGGATCACCAGCTGTAGAGGAATTAGCGGAAGCAAAAGTACCCACCGTAGCTTGATAGGCATTAGTTTGGCAATTCTGGGGACAAGCCGGACAGTCTTTGATAATATGTCCTGGCTTCTTGCAATAATTGCAAGATTTCTTGGCACAGTGAGTAGCAATATGCCCATATTCCTTGCAGCTGAAGCATTGGACCTTCCACATATCCCTACCCTTGCCTTTCTCGTGAGTTGCATAAGTGACGTCATTAGAGGTCATGCCGTTCTGCTGAAAAGTAGCTTGTGTTGCAAGACACTGCTCTTCACAAAGTAATTCCCCAAAGCACACATCCAAAGAGGGAGGAGGATCACGATTCATCAAATTGGAGCGAGTTGCCTCAAATTCCAGTCGTAACTTCATTAGAAATTGATCTCTCTTGCTCTGTTCATGAACCTCCTAAACAACAGCAAGAGATGTAGCTGGTATCTTAGCATAAATAATGTCAGCAAATTCACCCCACAAGTTCTGAAACCCAGAAAAATAATCTTGTATGGAGAGATTGCCCTGAGTGTAATTGGCGATCTCATATTCCAACTGAAAGCGTCTGGCTGTGTGGTCCTGATTGTAAACCTTCTTTAAATACTCCCACATATCTCTTGCAGTCTTGTACGGCCTCAGATTTAGGACAATCAGAGGATCAACAGATCCTAAAATCCATGTCATGACTCTAGCATCTTTCACTTTCCACTGAGCCAATTTAGAAAGTTCAGTAGGAGCCGGATCACTTCCATCTATGTGACCCCATAACTCTTTCCCCAAGATAAATAGGTGAAATAGAAATTCCCAGGTAGAATAATTCTTACCCGTGAAGCGCACACCAAAAGAATCCGAGTTGCTAGTAGACATGGTGCCTGTAACACAGTAATAAAGACAGATAATACTAAATCCACCTCATCCCTAGTCCAAAAACAAGCCTACAACCAGCAAGCCCAAAACAAAAGGAGACCAAAATGAGAGTTTCCAGCAAGAACTGGACACGCCGACAGTCACTAATCACCACAAAATGAGAGTTTCCAGCAAAAAAGAAACTTCCCACCCTCAACAGAAACTGTCGAGCAACAGTTTATAACCCACCAGAATTGTCTAAACCTTCCTTTAAAGGTATCGATAGCCAAGGAGACCAACAGATTAGTCCCAACCCAACCCAAAAATCTCAGAACAGGTAATAGAAAGCTTTGATACCATGTAAATATTGTGGATTGAATGTCCTCATTGTGAGGTTCCTCTGTTTATATAGAAACTCTAAGCTAATTAAAAGGCTGAATTGCAGCCATTAACATCAATCTAGGCTAACAAACAAGGAAACAATATCTATACAAGATATATACAATCAATAACTGTACAAGATATATACAATCATGCCATAAATAGATGACCTAATTATGGCTAAATATATGTTGTCTCGATTGACACAATCATGCCATAATTAGATGACCTAATTATGGCTAAATATATGTTGTCCCGATTGACATATAGTAGTCTAAGCTAAAGTGAAATTAGGGTTGATCTCCTCCTCTGGTATACCTTGTAAGGTGCGTGAATGTCCTTATCACCACACTCAGGGAAGAGTGGTGATTGAACGCCCACTGTTAAAGAATTCCTAGGGTCCACAATAATGTTCATTTGCCATCCAACTTGTTGATTTGGTCATAGAGCCTAGATGAAGGGAGATCCAAAATATTAGCTTGATCCAAAAGTTTTATGCCGCCAAGACATTTTTAATGGTGGGTGTTTAATCAACCACTATCTCCTATGGTGTGGTCCACTTGAGATTTAGATTTGTTTCATTTTTTAGTTCATGCCCTAAAATGATCTAGAAAAATGGATAGGCAGTGTGGATAAAACCAGTGTTCGCAATATCGATAATACCGGCCGATATATCACACAATATATCGTAGATATCGCGCGATAATCTTCGATATCGTGGATATCATTGATACCATCACCCATTCTTTTTGGATTTTTTGATAGACGCAGTCATGGGTTGATTGCTCACCCATTCTTTTCGAATTTTTTGACAGACACACTCACGGGTTGATTGCAAAGTCTGTCATGGACTCACGAGTCCACTGTAGCCAACAACCCACGACAACAATGAAAGGTCGAGGTTGCATATTTACCGAAAAAAAAATTTAAAAGAAATAGAAAAAAAATGGAGAGTACCTGTAGGCTGTAGAGAAGATTGCGTGATCAGAGGTTGGCCATTCCATCAATTTTTATTTTTATTTTTGAGAGGTAACGAAAACTTTATTAAAAATAAAGGCACAGAAATAGCAAAACAAAAGCAAAAAAAACAACAAAAACAAAATAGAAAAGGGGAAGAAACTCGCTGAGATAGCACGAAGAAACCCCTCAGTTACAGAACAGATTACAGCCCTGAAGATTAACAAAGATGGAGGCCCATTCAACTATATGATGATGAACTCTTAAGGAGAATGAAGTCCACCAAGTTGGAGATGTCGTTAAAGCATCTCCTATTCCTTTCTTCCTATATAGATCACCAAACTGTCAATAAAGCCATTCTTCACACTGGTTTCTTTTCCTTGCCAAAAGTAGGACCATGCCAAGCTTGGAGAAGTCGGTCCATCCCTTCAGGGAAGACCCAGGAAATATGGAAAGAATTTAAGGTTGCTAATGAAACGTTTGAGAAGAAAGGGCAGTGAATGAATAAATGATTGACTGATTCTTCATTGCCCATACAGCAAAGACAAATGATTGAGAGGATCATGCCTTTTTTCCTCAAATCATCGATAGTTAGAACTTTCTTCTTATTGACCAACCATCTGAAAACGGCCATCTTGGGGGGGATTTTGTACTTCCATACCTGAGCCATCAATGAATCAGTAAGAGAGGAGTTGCTACTATCAAGGGAGGTGAATAGAGAAGTAACTGAGAAGTTGCCAGTTCTGTCCAATCTCCATGCGATCCTATCCACGCCCAAACTGTCAACCTTGTTGTTGTTGATACATTGGAGGAGAGCTAGGAATTCTTCAAACTCCCAATCTTGAAGATTTCTACGACATAAGGGATTCCAAACGATATGTTCACCACACAAAGAATAACAATCAGCAATTGAAATGTCACGCTTGGGGGCTAGACGGAAAATATTCTGGAATCTGTCTTTCAGCGCCACTTCCCCCGCCCAAATGCCTTCCCAAAAACGGATTCTGCAGCCATTTCCGAAGGCGAAATAAATACCCTTGAAGACATCCTGTTGAACAGATAGGATGTCTTTCCAAACAGCAGAAGCTCTGTAGGTTGAGGAAGCCTTTATCCACCAGCCACCCTTAGCTCGGCCGTATTTGTTCTTTATAAGGGAATTCCAAAGAGTCCCTTCTTCAGTTCCAAGCCTCCAGATCCATTTGCCCAGAAGAGCATGATTCATCTTTTTAAGATCCCTAATTCCCATACCACCTTGATTAATGTGTTTGCAGACCTCCTTCCATTCCACAAGGTGGAATCTCTTCTTCTTATCTTGACCATGCCATAGAAAATCTCGTCTGAGTTTTTCGAGTGTAGATAGAACCGAAGGCGGACATTTAAAGAGGGACATATAGTAAAGGGGTAGATTTGATAGCACTGATTTGATCAACGTAAGACGACCCCCTAATGACAAATATTTGCACTTCCATCTGGCTAAGTATTTTTCAAATCTGACAATCACTTTGTCCCATAAAAACCTGGGAGGTTTGCCTATGCACAGTGGAAGACCCACGAAAGTGGTTGGGAGACTGCCAATGGAGCATACAAAGAAATCCACAAACATACGTAATTATTCTTCCTCCATATTTACACTAAACATCTTAGATTTTTGGAGATTTACTTTAAGCCCCTAAGTAGCCTCAAAGCATCGGATAATAGTACGCAAGTTGCTGATTTTGTCGAAGTCCGCCTCGTAGAAGAGGAGAGTGTCATCTGCAAACTGGATGTGAGAGATCTGAGAAGTCATGCCTTTGACCTTGAAGCCGCTAATGATACCATTCTCTTGGCCTTTTTTCAGCATTCTGGAAAGGGCTTCGCCAACAATGAGGAAGAGAAAAGGGGATACTGGATCCCCTTGACGCAGGCCACGAGAAGAACTGAAATAGCCTTTCGGGGATCCATTAAGAAGAACAGAAAATAGGGTCGATTCAACACATACCTTCATCCAACCATTCCACTTCGCTCTGAAGCCCATACGATGAAGCATATATTGAAGGAAGTTCCAGTCTACATGATCGTACGCATTCTCGATGTCAAGCTTGCAAAGAAGGCCCTTCACACCGGATTTGTAGCTAGAGTCCAAGCATTCATAAGCTATGAGGGCCGAATCGATAATTTGCCTACCGGGGATAAACGTGCTTTGATTGTCAGAGATGATGTTATCCAGCACTCCTCTCAACCGGGATGCTAAAACTTTTGCCAGAATTTTATAGGGGCTGCCAAGGAGACTAATCGGCCTGAAGTCTTTTAAAGAATCTGCTCCTGGAACCTTAGGAATAAGCGCAATGAATGAGGGCCCCATATCCTTGGATAGACGACCACGATCGTGAGACTCATTAAAAAACACCATAACATCATCTTTTAGCAAATCCCAGAACAGTTGAAAGAAAATAATCGGAAAACCATCGGTGCCGGGAACCTTCTCACCCCCAAGCGTGTCAACTGCCCTTTTAACTTCTTCAAGAGAGAACTCAACTTCAATAGCCCTGGCGTCCACATCAGAAATGCGATCAAAGTGCAATTGATCGAGTTTAGGCCTTTTCCAACCTTTGTTGTGCAGCAATTTGGAGAAGTAAGGAACTGTTTCAGCAAAAATTTGATCATTATCCTCTGATCTTACCCCATTGACCATCAGGCTGTTAATCCTGTTGTTTTTGGCACGGGTACTAGCAATGCAATGGAAGTATTTTGCATTTTTGTCTCCTTCTTTAATCCATTTGGATCTAGATTTTTGTCTCCATGAAATTTCGTCTTCCATCACTCTAGCCGTATATATTTGAATTAACTGTAATCTTCTGGCCCGAGTATCTGAGGGCATCTGAGTAGACTCAGCATTGCGATCTATCGATTGTAGCATGTAAAGGATCTCGGACGTTTCTATCGCCCTTTTCCGAAGGTCCACCGCTTTCCACCCCTTGATATGCTCTTTTAGGAGTTTCAATTTCCTGCAAAGCCTAAAACCCGCGAACCCTTCAACCTTGAAACCTGACCACCAGTCTTTAATCATTTGATGGAAGCCTTCAATCTTCAGCCAAGAGATCTCGAATCTAAAAGGCTTAGGGCCCCAGTTTTGAATTTCTGCATCCAGAAGTAACGGACTATGATCTGATGTAGGCTTTGGTAGTACGGATTGCGAGACAAGTGGAAAAGCATCTACCCACTCCACCAAGAGAAGGAAGCGATCCAACCTGGCCAAGATTGGATCAACCTTGCCGTTAGACCATGTGTATTTAGAACCTATAAGCAGTAGGTCCACCAGAGCCTAAGAGTCGATCCATAGGGAGAAGGAACACATGGCTGGAGACAGATATTTGCCGTTGGATTTGTCTTCCATATATCGAATAATATTGAAGTCTCCCCCAATGCACCACAGGCCACTGAACTGCTGCCTAGCCGCATCCAATTCCTCCCAAAAAAGCTTTCTGCTATCATCTTGATACGGACCGTAGACAGATGTAATAAGACATTTGAAATCAGAGCATGTATCTTTGAGAATAATGGAGATAGAGAAAGAACTGGTCCAAGAGTTTTGAAGAGTCCAGACTAAAGATTTCCAAGCCATCACAAAACCCCCTTTGCTACCGTTAGCATCTAAAGCCACCCACTTTGCATCTTTTTCCTTCCATAATGAAGCCATCAACCTGTCATTGAAATTTGGAACCTTAGTCTCTTGAAAACAAATAGCATCCGCTTTGTTGCGACCTGACATATCTTTGATGATCCTCCTCTTCTGGCAGGATCCCACCCCTCTAACGTTCCACGATAGAATCTTCATCTAAGAAACCGATCTGCCCCGTGTACCTCCTTTAGCAATGCTCGAATATTCCCTTTTTGAGTAATTTGCCTTGGACTGCAGATTAAGGAGCTCTCTGTTGATGATTGACTTCATAAGAGATCGTTTTGGAGATCTAGAAGGTGTCAGGGGTCGCCCACGAGATTCAATGTAATGGAAAAGGGTTACGAAATCCTTCGGGTAGTCACCAAAAGATAGCCCGATGGCCATGCCAACGTAGCCCATTGCATCTCTAATCCATTTCTTTTTTTCGAATGATATTCGCTAGTTGCGCCTTGTGATCCACATTACCTAATTGAGGAAAATTGTTATCCTCCAAAACTTCTGAGGATTCGCCCGTTCTAATCTGAAGAGGCATTCCATAAATTGACAGAGGTAATTTCGATTTCCCTCTTTCTTTACCGATTTCCATCTTTATTTTCTTCGAATCGATAAGCACAAAGATTTCAATGAAAAATAGGGTTTGATTGAGGAGAAGATCTGGAGATTTCTCAGAGATTCCGGCAAGAAATCGGACCGGATTAACTGTGATTGAGGACCCTCTTCCTTCCGGAACCCTCTTGAAAACGACTCTATTGCGTTCGAAATGGAGGGATGCGGATTAGATATGAGAAGTTGAGTAACGAGACTCGCTGCTGAAGTGACGTCAACAAGTTCTGTGGGTCCCACAATAATGTATGTGTTGTATCCACACCGCCCATTCATTTGGAGAGATTATTTTGGGGCATGAGACAAACAATGAGGCAGATCCAAATCTATAGTGTACCCCACAGAAAAAAGTGGAGAGAGTGACGCCCACCGTTGAAACCTTCCTAAGGTCCACTGTGATGTTTGTTTGAGATCCAACCCGTTGATAAGTTAAAAAATAAATTAAAGGGAAAACACAAATATCATCTTAATCAAAAACTCTTGTGGCCTTTAGAAGTTTTTAATGATGGGTGTCACCGGTGTTTTAAATATCGACAATATCGGCCGATATATCCCACGATATATCTTGTATCCCAACCGTGCGATACGAAACACACAGGTAGTGCCGATATATCCCACCTATTCGATCTAATGAGCAATTTTTTATTTTTGATCTATTTTTTTACTGTAAATCACATTAAATTGGTGTCAAATAATTACAAATATATGATTCTTCATGTTTTCCATGAAAAATCGTGGATTTGGAGCTTTGATTTAGAGATTTGGGGGAGATGGGCCAAGTTGCGAAAAAATTTTCTCAATTTCTTGCAAATCAATTACAATCTTTGTATCAAAACACAAAATCAATCGTGTATATAACCTAATCTAGTGATTCTTCTTTTGCTTTTGAATGTATTGCTTGTGTTTCCATACATGTCTTCTTATGTTTATGAATTATATGAATAGACTTTGAATATACATGCATTAGTTCAGTTGGACAATGCATGTATTAGAACCCCATACAAAGAAAACCCCTATTATGTGCATTTTTTTTGTAATGTATTGATTTCTAATTGTGTATTGATGTCTTTTTCAACAATCCTTGAAGTTTCATTGAAAAATTCGACCAATTCTCAATGTTCCCATGTTTCCCAACAACAACGATACATTACGCGATACAACCGATATATCACATACGATAACCGATATGTATCCATATCCCAAGGGTGAGATACATTACGCGATAACGATATTTAAAACATTGGGCGTCACTCTCTTTTATATTATTTCTGTGGTAGGGTCCACTCGAGCTCTGGATCTGACTCATTCTTTGGCTCATGCCCTAAAATGCTCTCTCCAAATGGATCAAAAAATACATCATGGTGGGACCCACAGAACTTGGGGATGTCACTTGAGCAACGAGTCTGTCTATAGGTAAACAGCATCCAAAACAGGGCCTCCTTTATCTGGCTATGAAAACTCTGTGGGGCCCACCGTGAATGTATGTGGTTTATCCACGCCATCCAACCGTTTTTACAACTCATTTAATGGGTTGAGCCCAAAATTGAAGCATATCCAAAGCTCCAGTGGACCATACCATATGAAACAGTGGGAATAATGATTTCAACTGTTGAAACCATGCCATGCCCCGCAGTGATGTTTTTCTGTCATCCAACCCGTTCGTAAGATCAAAGAAACAGGGTTGAAAGGAAAACATAAATATAAGCTTGATCCAAAACTTCTGTGGCCCTCAAGAATTTTTCAATACGTTCAATTAACATTGTTTCTCGTGGTGTGGTCCATTTGAGCTTTGGATATGCTTCAATTTTGAGCTCGAGTACCAAAACTATCTGACAAAATGGATAGGAGTGGATAAAATATATAAATCACGGTGGACCCCACAGAGTTTACTGAGTACAATGTAAATTAAGGTGGTGGATTTGGTGCTATATGCGTAAACAATTCAGTGGGTGTTACGCTTAATGTAGGGCCCACAATGATGACATGTGGTAGATCCACTCCATCCAATTTTTTTTATAGCCAATTTTATGATGTCATACCAAAAATTAATCACATTAAAATCTAAGGTGGACCACACCACATCAAACAGTGTTAATGAACACTTACCATTAAATGATATGGATCTGCTTAATTTTTTTGACGCGGTCCACCAAAGATTCGGATCTGCTTAATTTTCTGGAATAATATGCTTAAATGATATTAAAAAATAGATGAACAACTTGGATAAAATATATATATATAGCAAGGCGGACCCACAGAGCCTATGACAAGACTGGCCGGTCTACCACATAGACACCCCTCAAGCTCCGAGTGGTACGAATGGTTTAAAGGAGATTAAAGTTACATGGGCCACACAATGATGTATTTATTATATCCACCCCATTCATCTATTTGGTGAGATCATTGTAGATCAAGAGCCCAAAAATGAGTCATATCCAAATCTCAAGTGGGCCACACCACAAATGGCAGTGGGACAATGATTCTTACCATTAAAACGTTTGTAGGGCCCATAATTACATTTATTTTCCATCCAATCCATTCATAAAGGCCACAAATACCTGGATGAAGAGGAAAAACAAATATCATATTGATCCCAAACTTCTGTGACCCTAAAATGGTTTCAATGGTAGACGTTCAATCCCCCACTATGTTTTGCAGTGTGGTCCACTTGATAATTGGATCTTCCTTATTTTTCGGCGGGGAGGATTATGGGGCATGGGCAGTAGTAGTAGCATGCGGGTGCCAAATCTACCTTCAGATCCGAGGATGTACAAAGAGGGAGGAGGAACACAAAAGAAAATAAAGAACATGTTTAGTGGAAGGGATGTAAGGAAGAAAGTTGGAAAGTTCATAACAAAGTTTTTTATATACAATCAAATCCCCGCGAATGTCGCAACAAGTCCGCACTTCAAAAATATGATAAGTGAAGTGCAGCGTGAGGGTGAGGGTGTGCAGCCAGCTACGCCCTTTGAGATCATGTGGAAGTACCTGGATGATGAATATGCAGAGATGAAGACATACGTTGATTCGTATAAGCAGTCATGGGAGATGTACGGCTACACCGTCATGTGTGACGGTTGGATCGGACCGACGAAGATGTCGGTCATAAATTTTATGGTCTATTGCAAGGGACGGGCGGTGTTCCTGAAGTTTGTATATGCGAGTAATAAGATTAAAGATTCTAACTATATTTACGAACTAATGTACAATGTCATGCAAGATAGTGGGAGGATAAACATTGTGCAGTTTGTTACGGACAATGAGAGTGCATTTGTCAAGGCGGTGAAAGATATTCAGAACAAGTATCATATATATTGGACCCCCTGCGCAGCCCATTGCATCGATCTCATGCTGGAGGCGATCGGGGATAGGCCATCGATGAAGACCGTAATTACTGATACACTACTCATCACAGACTTCATATACAACCAGTGTTCAAGTTGTCGGCGATATTATCGAAATATCGCCGATAATATCGGTATCGCTAGTCTTGCGATACCGAAACCCCCTTATTTCGTTTCTCTTTGGATTATCGGCGAAATATCGCAGATATCGATGAAAAATCGGAGATATCGGCGAAAATCCTGGATTATCGCCGATAATATCAAGATTTTCGCACTGTAGCTACCAACCACGATCCCTATCACGGGAAAACTGTGGCCAACAACCCATAAATCCGTGAGAAAACCCTTCTTTGAAAAAATCAAAAAAAATATCAGAAATAAGAAAACCCCTCTTTCGGAAAAAATATCGGAATCGAGAAGATCGCCTACTTGTTGATCGGATCGGAAGTTGGAGCTCGGAAGAACGCATCGATCAACAGCACCCGGTGCCATTCCGTTCGGATTTTCAGGTTTGAAAATCCCCTTTCTGCATCAACCCTCTTTCAAATATCTCATTTCTTCGGCGGAGATATCTCTTCCACGAAATTTTGGGGTTTTTTTTTTCTTTTCGTAAAGAAAAACCCGTAATAGATATTGGGTTTTTTTTTTCTTTTCTTTTCTTACCAGCCTAATGAGGCATGCGCACCTACGCACATGCGCACCTTTGTACACGTGTCATGGGAGTGTAATCCGGACGGTCCATGTGATGCAGAATCACATGAAACTTCGTAGGGGCAAATTTCATACCGATCTAAAACTCTGGTAGGTTATAGAAAAGAGAAATGCAAATCAATAAACATTTTTCTTCTTTCATGGCCCACCAAAGTTTTGGATCAAAGTAAAAGTTGGGCCTTACAGGTTTCATGGGGTTCTGCATCACGTGGACCGTTCAGATTTTATACTCCCATCATGTATGATGGCCCACCAAAAAGTTCACACCAGTTACGTACGAACGCAGTGAGCATATATCAACGCATTACGCGGAAAACAATCCGCGCGTGTATAAAGGCAGCCCGGCCACCGCATGTAAGGCCCACCATGATTTATTTATTTTATCCACTCCGTCCATACACGTTAAAAGATAATTTCAGGCCTTTATATACAAAAATTTGAGGCATATCCAATGTTCAAATGGACCACACCATAAGAAATAGTTGAATTGAATGTCTACCGTTGAAAAATATTTGGAGGGCCACGTAAGTTTTGGATCAAGCTAATATTCGTGTTTTCCCTTCTTTCGTGTCATTTTTAACTTTTGAATGGGTTGGATTTCAAATAACGTTATGGCCAGCCTTAGGATAGTTTCAATTGTAGGAATCACTCTTGAACTGTTCTTTGTGGTGGGGTCCAGTGCAGATTTTTATCTACCTCATCCTTTCGCTCATGGCCTAAAATGATATCTCAAAATGGATGGACGGTGTGGATACAACACATACATCGTAGTGGGGCCTACAGAACATGGTGACGTCACCTCAGTAGCCGACCGCTACTCAACCTGTCAGTATCTAAGCCGCGTCCGCACGGATCGAAAATGGATTGGCTATTCCCCTACCACCAGCCATTGCACTGTGGGTCCCACCATGATGTATATGTTTCATCCATGCCGTTCATCTATTTTTATAGATAATTTTACGGTATGAGACCAAAAATGAGGTATATCCCAATCTTAAGTGGACCACATTACAGGAAACAGTGTTGAATGAACATTGACCATTTAAAACTTTTTGGGGCCCATAAAACTTTTTGGGGCCATCCAATGAACATCTCGCCTCTTTTTTTACTGTAAACATATCTTTGATAGTATATCAGATCCATGAAAATGGTGGGACACACCATGATGATCAAGATGAACCGATTTTTGGGTGGGCCACAACTTCAAAATCAATGGGCAGCCGATGGAATACTTAGTGTACATGTGTGCCAGCCAAAAGAGTGGATTGATCTGATTTTCATTCCAGTTGATCATCATGGTGTGGTCCACCTTTGGCACGTAACCGATTTTGTACAATTGTGACACTTCTGCTAGAAAGAAATCATTGTATCAGAAAATAACATCCAGGCAGGCCCTGGTTCAGTTGAATGGGGATAATTTCTTTAAATTTCTACTCAACTTCTATTTTTGGGCAAAAAATAGAAAGCTCCAAAAATGATATTTTGCTGATTGGGTCAGCGCATGCTTTTTGGCCCCCATTAAATGAAAACTTTTAATTTAATGTATTCTTTTTGTAAATTTTTTATTCCTAAATATGTAAATATATGTGTTTTGGCATGTCCTGAAGTTTCATTGAAAAATTCCACCATTTTCTCCATGTTTCCCCCTTTTTTTCTACATTTCCGGTTATCGGCGATATTATCGGCGATAACGATATTATATCTTTATCTCCGGCCAGCGAAACTTGTAGCGACACCGACAACTCAAACACTGTATACAACTACACCTAGTTATTAGCCGCAATGCGCGAGGTGTGGTGGGGATATAGTGCGCCCCGGGGCGACGCGGTTCGCCACAAATTATATCGTGTTAAGTAACCTCCTCAAACACAGACAGGGGTTACGAAAGCTTTTCGCCTCTCATGATTACGAAGAATGGAAAAAGTGGTTGACGAAAGTAACCTGGAGAATTGAGGAGCTACTACTGAGAAATACATTGTAGGATTACGTGTGCAATGTAGTGGGTATTCTAGAGCCCATTTATGTGGTGCTGAGGATGATGGACAATGAGACAAATCTGTCGATGAGGTCGCTGTATCTCCATACAGCTGATGAAAGAGGCCATCAAGGCTACAGCTCCCAACGCATATAAGTGGATGCATGCAATAATAGACGACCGTTGGGAAAGAACGCTTTCCCAGCCACTACATCATGTCGGTAAGTACTTATATGGATTTTTTTTTCTATATGCAATGATAAATGAGGGTTGTACTAATGTGTAGATGTTGGTTTTCAACGTATTTCCTGAATCTCAAATACCACTATAGCCGGAATATCTACGAAGATAATTCATTAAAGAGGGTTGTACATAAGTGTACGACCACATATTCCCCGACTGTACGGGGAAAAACAACTTTGGCAGTGAGGTAAATATGTTCCGCACTTACATTCTCATTATCTTCATCTCAACCATTCCATACTTATCCTGGTTGCTATACACCATCAATAGATTGTTAGATTCCGCAAAGCGGTTGGAATGTTTGCATCAAATTATCCTGGTTGCTATGCGGCAAGTGACTCCAGTAGTTATGACACATCATTTTATGATATGCAAGCGAATGGTGGTCCATGTACGGGACTGACTGCGAGGTTTTACAGCGACTGGTTGTCCGTGTGCTTACACATACAGTGTCCTCGTCACCCTGTAAAAGGAATTGGAGTACATTCTCCCTCATCCACACAAATAAACGTAATAGATTAGGGTATGAGAGGCTTCAGAAGCTAGTGTGTTGTCACTACAATATGAAGTTACGAGAGAGACTGCTCCACGCAGAAGGTAGAAGAAAAGCACAGGAAGACTCACTAGACCTGATGACGGTCGGACAGCATGCATATGCTGAGGATGAGGAGGATGACCCAGTTTACCAGTGGGTTAGGTCAGATGACTTGGATACCTCGGATGGGCGACCAGAGCCACACATTGCGGCTGAGGCAGAGACACGAGGGATTGATGTTGACGGACATGTAGAGCAGCAGAGGTCTCCTGATCAGGCATTCGACCCATTGACGAGGAGTCCAAAGGACAGCCCGCGGTAGTCACTATCACGCGGGACACGTGAGGAGGAGACATTGTCTGATACCGAGACTGAGTCAGAGAGTGATGCGGGGGATGGGTCCGGTGATGGTGATGGCAGCGATAAGGGTGATGATGACTTTAATGACAGTAACGATGATGATGATGATGATGATGATAGTGATGACAGGGATGGTGGCGGCGCGGGTGGAAGTCAGGATAAGAGGCCTCTTAGCCCCTTCACTAAGGAGGAGAATTTCGATCATACCATGCGAGACCTTGACCATGGTTCTCGTCCAGGAGAACCACGACCCCATCTTATTGTAAATAAGACATACACGTGTCAAAAGCTACTGAAGAAAAAGCATACTCAGAAACTTTCAGATTTTGAGGAGCTGCTGGCAAAATGCATGAGGAACACAGGTGTTCGTGACAAGCGAGGTGGCTCTAGATTTGGATCACGGACGAGGGAGGGGAGCTCGAGTTACAGGCCACAACATGGATCTAGAACACAAACACAGGAGAGTAGCTCGAGTTATGTGTCACAGTATAGGCATGGATATGGACCTAGTGGATATGCGGCGAGTGACTCCAGTAGTTATGGCACATCATTTTTCAACTATGGTCAGGAGTTCACTTATACATATGAGCAGGGATATGAGCAGCAGTATGGATACGGCCAGCAATATGGATACCAAGGAGCTTCATATGTGCCCATCCCAAATCCATTTCGGACACAGACTGTGACGATTATACAGTACCCACGGATGGGCGTATTGATTCAGTTCGGAGGGGATGGTACCAGTGTTATGTCAAAGAGTATCTTAACGGGCACCACTCTACTATGACCTGGGCACAGTGTTGTCGATTTATGGAGTAGCAGTACTATTCCCAGCCCCGTCAAGATGGTGACGGTGATTACAAGCCACCGTGCAACCCTGTGGGTCTAGGCCACAACCAGTCCCCATCATTGATATGTATATTTCTCAATTTTTGCTTCTTTCGTTTTTCAATTAATTGGTTGTGTTTTCATACATGACTTTGATATATTTATAAATGTCATGCATTCAATTTAAACATAGTTAGTTGCATTATTTCAGTTAAACATCGCATAGCTTAGGACCCTATACAAAGGAAATTTATTATGTGCATCCTTTTTTTTGAGATGTTATGATTTAAAAGTGTATTAAGAGCTTTTTTAACAATCCCCAAAGTTTCATTAAAAAATTCAACCATTTTCCCAATGTTTCCCCATGTTTCCCAAAAAGTACGATAAATTATGCGATACAAACGATATATCCCGTGCGATAACTGATACATATTTGTATCCCAAGGGTGCGATACATATCGTGATATCGGTATTTTGAACACTAGATAAAGCACGTGCATCATGGTGGGGCCCACAACACTTCCAACACCGACTAGTTACAAGGTCAACAATGTCAAGCATGCAATCCCACGATGACCTAGGAGACCAGGTGGGGAAACAAAATACGGGAGTGTTAGGGGTGTGACCAACCATGGCGTGCATGTGAAATCCACTCCAATCATAAGACACATGAAAAAGATTTAACCGAAGAGTTAAAAAATCAACCACATCCATAATTCAAGTGGACCACATAAGCAAAAATAGTGCAGGGGGACGCCCACCATCCAAATTATTTCACTTGGAATGGCCAACATAAATCATCGTATGGCCCTATTTTGCAGTCCCCATGCATGAAGTTTCATGAGGCAACTAATGATTGGAGTGGATTTCACATAAACATCATGGTGGGCCCTGTAAAAATCCAATGGTAGGCGTTCCCTATACACTTTCTATTAGTGTGGTCCACTTAAATCATGAATCAACCTAGTTTTTGAGTCCTACAGGCTACAAGTAAATTTCCATCACAAACCTAATAGTCGGAGTAGATTTCACGAATGCATTACGGTGGGGCCCACCCTATCTAACTTCACACCCCTACGTGGACCCAATTCGAGTGCCTAGCCTGTTGAAGACCCCACATGCATGATTATGTATCTTTGAAGGCCCCACTAGGAAGATGCATGTGGACTACTTAGTTGGATCATTCCGACTGTTGGATCATCGTCATTGGACATCTTGATCATGGGCCATGAAATAATTTAGTTTATTTAGTTGTTTACATGTTTTGTTATTTTTTTAGCTTATATTTTTTATGAGATTAGGGAGTTAGGAACAAATTTTATTTTATTGAGTTTTTATGTTAAATTTTTTATCAAAGAGCGTCTTTTTCTAAAAAGTCTTCCCTGAGACCATATAAGGCTTAGACGTCCACGGCCTAGCCCATTATTATTTCATATAAAATTTATATATAAATTTCTCTCTCTTTGCTTTATGATGAAAACCTCCTATGATTGGAGTGGTGTGAAGCCATGGAGTGATTCCATCATATCTCTCTTATTTTCTTCTCTTAAGGTAATATCTATACTTTCCTCTTCTTTTCTCTTTCCCTAATTCCCTCAATCTCTCTCAATCCCTGTCTACTCTATTTTCTTTTTCCCTTAAACCCATTCCCAATCTCATCCAAAACCCATCTAAACCTAGATCTACCTACATCGTAAAACCGTACAGACCTCCACACGTGACCATACAACCAAACCATCTCCTCTCTCTTTCCCTCTTTGATCCTTGCTCATTTCTCTCTAAAATCCATAACCCTAAGTGATGCAGGACCGACACATAAACCAATTAACTTGTGAGATCAAGTAGCCGAATTAAGATGTTTAACAAAAAAAAAAAAAAACATTGCTATAATCATCACAAATATCCTGAAAATCAAAAGGGCATCATGCATAATCCTAGCCTAAGCTACCAACATTGTAACACAAGATCATTAAATAAAACAAAACTAGGATCTAATGGATGTAGGGACATCTAATTAGCATAGGGTATAGTTTATTTCAAAATAGGAAACCTAATACAACATAGGATGAAAATTAGGATTTGGGTAATTTGGGAAAGTAAGAAATTTAAGTTTAGGGTTAGGGTTTCGGGGATGGAAGAAAGGGGTTTTGATATAATGATGGTGAGAAACAAAAAGGGGCGAGTGAGATTCATACGTGTGGCCGTACAGTCACACGTGTAGCGTGAGAGGATGGGTTTAAATCGGTTAGGGTTTGGATTGTGGATGGGTATGGGAGAGTTGGGTTTGGGAGGACGAAGATTTGGAATGGGAGAATTAAGAATCTGAAGAAAATACCTGGATGGGAAAGAAAAGAGAAGATGGTGTACGGATAGATAGAGACGTCGCACCTCCGTTGATGAAGATTAGCCTCGCACCAATCTTCCTTCCAAATTGCATGGAAGTATCTTCAAATCGCATGAAGATGTGAGAAGAAAGCAAGAGCTTTTCTTTTTATTATATCACAAAATTCAATGGGAGAGAGGTCACACGCCCCCCTCTTTTTATAGATCCAAGAAGTTTCAAAATTACAAAAATCACCGTCTTATGAATTTTAACGAAAATAACCCTAGTATAAATAAAATCAACTAAAACGCTCATAATGTGTCCAAATATAAAATAATCAAAAACTAAATCCTAAAATATGATAGAGTATAAAACTGGTATGGTCGATCAACGATCAATGGCCCGATCATGTGATCCATGAGATCCAATGGCTCAATCGTCGCGTCCCTCCGATCCAACGATTTGGATCACTCCATAAATCATCCCATGTGCATCTTCCCAGTGTGGGGTCTTCCAGATGCTCGCACATGCACATGGGGTCTTCAACACGATCACAGGTACTCGCCTAGCCACAAGGAAATCGGCGCGGCCCACTTCCTCCTCTGATACGTACGTAATGGTGTACGTGACGTGATGTCCTCATCACTAAGCCTAAAACCCTCAAGTCCAATCCTAGACCCTAGGTTTCCCAAAACCCTAACCCTAAATCACCCTAAATCTCAAAACCCTAATTCTCCATAACCCTACTTCTAAACCCTAATTTCCAAAATCTTATTCCCAAACCCTTAACAGACCAAGAGATTCCCCTTAGAATTAGATCAATTCCTATGTTAGACTTAGATGGAAGTTCTACTTTCTATAGGTCCTATCTAATCATGTTATATAATATCTAACTGACAGGTTGTGATTTAATCTTGAATCTGAGCATAGTTAAATACTTAAATTCATTATGCTTGTGATTGATTAGCAGTATTTTGTACTTTAAATTATTATAGTTAATACGTTGAGGATCCTATTGCATCATTTTAGGCTAGGCCATCCATCCTGCATCATCTTTTCCGACAAGTGCATCGTTGACTCCTCAATAACCAATGCAAAAGGGTATGGGCTCAATGCAGACCCATGGCGCAAGCCTATAGTAATTGGAAGCTCACTTGCCTCTCCATAGTGGTTCTCACATTTGTTATTGCTCCCACATACTGCATACATATCCTTAATCATGTTAATATATCCTCTTGAAACTCCTTTCTTTCCCAACATCCACTAGATTAACTCTCTAGGGCCCTATCTTATGCTTTCTCTAAGTCAATAAAGACCGAGTAGAGATCCATCCTCCTCTTCCTATATTTCTCTATCAATTATCCAAGTAGGAAAATAACTTCAATGGAAAACCTCCCTAGCAAGAAAACAAATTGGTTTTCTGATACATGCATCTCATGTCTTAGTCTTTGCTCAATCACTCTCTCCAAATGTTCTATAATACGGCTCGTAAGTTTAATCCTACGATATAGTGCAGTTACATATGCATCCTTTATTCTTATAAATAGATATCACAGTACTTTCCTCCATTCGTTGGCAGTTTCTTCTGTCTTACATTCTTGTTGAATGACTTTGTCGACCAAAATGACCCAGAATATCGCATGCAGTTCCAAACCTCTATTGGTATACCACCTGCTATGTGTGTGCATGCGCATGGCAAGAAAGAGAGAGCCTTGCTAAGTCCACAGGCATGTACAAATCAGCTAATGCACAGGCTGCCACATATGCCAATATGACACACAGGTGAAATATCCAAGCCATCCATCAAAAGGATATCAGTATCACTACTTATATTGCTTATCCCAGGAATCAGGTTTGTCCACTAGTCAGGTGGGCCACAATTAATTGGACCAATGTACAGTTAAGAAAGGATTGAGCGAAACTTTTTAATACCATGGCACACTTATTTCTAATATCATGGCACACCAACTAAGTGGACCACCTTTATCTTTCAGCCTTAGCATCTACACATTGAGGTCCACATGATAAATAGCTTGGATATTTCACGTATGTGCCCACTAGCATACGGGTGGCATGTGCACGTGTGTGTGTTCGTGCATGCGCATGTGCATTAGTGCATGTGTGTGTTGACATATGCGGCAGCATGTGCAATAGTGTGTGTGTGTGTGTGCGCGCGCACGCACATTAGGGTGCATGTGTATGGGAAATGATTTGATGCAAACGTTTTCATCAAAATTACAGTGAAAACATTTTGTGTGGGGTTCACTAGATGATGTGTTGATGACATCTGATCCATCCATCAAATGCGGCAGGTTCATTTGGCCAAGGGCCCCAAAATCAGCTCAATCCAAAATGAAGGTGGGCCACAAAATAGGAAACAGTTTAGGTGGGTGCCCACTAGAGTGTAAAAAAAGCTTGATGGCTATGGGATCCTTCATCTGGAGCACATGCTTCAAGTAAATGGGTTGGATGGCGAACCTGTTTTTTTGTGAACATAAATATAAAAATAAAAAATAAAAAATAAAAAAAAAACTGCAAATAGGCATGATTTTTGGGCCATGGTATTAAAAAATGGTTACTTAACGGCCGTAATGGTAATGGTGGGAGCCATTATGCAATACCAGGCCATAACGGTCATTCTAAAAAAAATCACCCCGTAACAGGCCCATTATGCTAACAAGACTGATACATTATCTTCCTTCGAAAAAAAATTGACCATTACAAAGCCATAACGATCCATACAGCCCGCATTATAACAGCCATAAGGCTGGCCATTATGGCCACCGTTGCATTACTGAATACCTTGTTTTGGGCCCATGCCCAAAAGAGGAGCGACGCATCTAATGGTCAAAGTGGATGTCATCAACACTATGGTGGGGCCAACAAATGATTAATGAAAACATTCTTACCATATTCCAGTAAAAACATTGGCATTGAATCATTTCCCTACACACACATACTTATATGTATATATGTATAGAGATTAGAGAGAGAGAGAGAGAGAGAGAGAGAGAGAGAGAGAGAGAGAGGCTCATATCCAACAGGTTGGACCACTAATTTATCGCCCAACCAGTAAATAATTTTCATCCTATCATGTTTGTGCAACATCTGGCTCATACAAAAGGTTTTTCACACCATGAGGATTATTATGCCGAAATCAGATTGACCCACCTATCAGGTCAACCACATTTATATAATCTTATTGTATCAGTGGCTAGCTGTTGTTTTTTATGGTGTGGCCAACCTGAATACCTGATGAGTGGATCTGGATCGGTTTGATTTTTGCACTAGGCAATCCTCATGATAGGGCCAACCTGTTGAAAGGGTAGAGCATGAAAGGTTGGAACTTGGAAAGGTAGTCTGTAATGGCAACAGTGGCTGTAACGTCCACCACCATTACTATTAAGATACAGGCTGTAATGGCCATTACGGCCTTGTTTTTATTTTTTTAGAAAACCCACATCAGCCCTGTTATTGGGGACATAGCGGGCGCTCATGGGTCATTTTTTACATAGCAGCCATTACAGCTGTTATGAACCCATTACGGCACACCAGATAGAACTATAACATTTTTTTTCAAGAAATAAGGAATTCGACCTTAAACAAGAACATGCCGCATGGAAGGATAATTTAAAATGCAAGAATCAGTTTCTTATATAAAATAAAGAATACCACTCAATGCAAAGAGAGACCTTCGGCAACAACCACTTGAGGTAGGTCGTAAAATGAACATGCTTGCTAAACTGCATGGAATTTCCTAATATTCTTGCCTGGCAATAAGGTCGGTTGCAGCTGAAGGGGAAACACCTTCTCCTATTCCAACCTGCATATGACAATGAATAGCTAAACACCATGAGGTTGTAAAATCTTTACATAACAGACATGCCATTATCATCTAAGCCTTGTCCCAACTAATTGGGGTCAGCCATAACAGACACATGTAATGTAATTTATGAAATATATTAAAGAAAATCAACCAGACATGAAGAATGGGCATGCATGTAAATGATCTAAAGAATAACTTTTTTCCCTCAGATAATGCTAATCATCTGGTCTATGGCTGGTAATTTAATGGGTCCAAAAATTGGATGCTAAAAAGCATCTGATATGGATGATTTGCACATTAACCCAAGAAGCGTGACTGGACCAAATGGGCAGTCTAGATTATCGATTGCCTATGTCCAAATGCATCTCAAGTCATAGGAAAGTCGCAATGGGTACATTTGAACATTTTCCATTATATTATTTGTCTTTTTCGTTAATTGCCTGAAATTTACAATGCCATATGACTTAGAACTACGATGAAATATCATAACTTAAAGAAGTCAGCTCAAATCAAATGGAGAGACCATTGGAAGAAGTTCACATGCCAAAATTAGAACATCATAACAGTTTGTGAGATAATTTACTAAATGCAAGCCATGGACACTGGCCAAGTTGGAATCCAACAGCCAAAGTCAACAGATAGTTACTTGCGCATACCAGAATCCTTGAAAAAACAAGTCCAGGCATGTATCCTGCTACAGAAGGAACAAGTATCGTGGCCAAAGACCAAGTCAAGACTCCAATCTCTAGAACTCTCCTGCATTAACAAGACAATAACTGGTAAACATAAAAAGTATCTTGGTACACAGGAAGTTTGAAGAAGGATGAGGAGTTTCATAAGCACGAGAAATATATTCTCTTTTTATTTTTTACGTCTTAATTTTTTATCAGCTCACTGCATGAATAATACATCAAGATAGATAAATGCATTTATAAAGAGAAAGTAGCAAGAATAAATGCAATGAACAACTAAAGTACAAGGATCGAAATGTTGATCAAATGTAAGATGCAAGGACTAAAATCATAATGATATTAACAAGCACCTCATTCTCTTATTTACAACCGCCTGCTTCCACAGTCCATGAAGCAGACCAAAACACCTAGATTTAAATTAATATATGCAAAGAAGTGAGTAAACAAATAAAAACAACCTGCTTTGATCATGTATAATCTTTGAAGATACAATACCCATTTCCCCAACAAGTCTGCATAAGTGATAGATCCTGAGCCAGTGAATTCCATTACCTAGCCTACTGAAAGAATGAGGACTCTAGTCATAATAAAATGCATTGTGCAACTACCACCACTAATTTTTCTACATTGGAAATTAACAATGCGCAACAAGATTCTTTAATTTGAATAGCAGAATCTAGAGCCATCGAGCTTTCTCAGAACTCCGGTAAGAAATTCTGGAAGTTGTTTTTTTTTTTTTTTTTGAAAGATAGCGGAAATTTTATTACAAACTCACCAAAAGTGAAAAAAGAATATAAGGAACTCAAACAAAACAGAAACTAGGGCCGCCTCAGAGGTTGAGGCAGAAACATCCCAACTAGAAATAAACCATTTAATTTTTTTAATGGTGGCATCAACCTCTGCCCTTTCGTTTTGAAAACAGTGCCCATTCCTCAATCCCCAAATAGCCCAAAGCACTACCCTTAAAGTCATCCTCCACTTAGATTTACCAACTTTGCCCACTCCACCCCCATGCAAAGCCCACAACACATTATCTAGGGACTTCAGCATGACCTAGATGGTTTAGAGCTCGAAAAGAAAGTGATGCCAGTTTTTCGTAGCAAACGAACAATAAAGGAAGAGGTGGTCAATAGACCTTGCATCAGTCATACACATTAAGCAAATGTTAAGAAGAACTAGCAATCTCCTCTGAAGATTGTCAATTGTAAGAACCTTCTTCCGACCCACAAGGCATACAATGGCCGCCACATGAGGCAAGGCTCCATAGAACCAGTATTAATAAGGATGCGTCGAACCATGGGGGCAAGGCGATGAGGCAATCAACCCAAATAGCGAACGGACTGAGAATTTACCAGAACGATGCACTACCCAAATCATCGAATCTCCATCAGAATCTGAGGGGTTGATACCTTTAAGAAGATCCAACAAGCTGATGAGTTCAACAATCTATTGTCCATCATATTCCTATACTACATCTAGGAGGGCTCCAAACTGTCTGGCTACCACAAACTGAAACACAATCCGCCACCGAAATGAAATGATCCGGAGCAAGACGGGCGCTCTAGGAAAAAGATCCCAAAGCGCACTACTCATGCACCAAACGTCCACCAAAAAACAGATGTGCCTCCCATTGTCGAGCGAGAATGCAATACCTCTACGAACAAGATGTTATGTATCTACAATCACCTTCCAACTATTAGAAGCTTTATAGAGAGAAGACCTCTTCACAATCCAATCTCCCTCCCGCACTCCATACTTACTGGCTTTGACATCCCTCCACAATCTTCCAGATTTAGTGCCAAACCTTAAAATCCATTTCCCAAGAAGAGCAAAAATCCGGAAATCATCAGCATGACTAGCTAGGTCATCCCTACTCTTGAATGCCTAGACTACATAGATGATCGCCGATCTCCAGATATTCATAAATACAAGCTTTTAGATGCAAAGATCTACTAAAAGTACCCAAAATCAGGGAATAAGATGGAGTCCCACCATCCCAAGTGTCTTTACAGAACACATCTTACTTCCATCTTCAATCATAGCATGAAGTTGAACAATGCAATAGTTCAACAAAGACAAACCATCATCACAAATAGCATGAAGGCAAACATCAAACTGTTCCATAAAGCAAACCCGATAGATTCTTATCAACAGATTGCAAGAACCAACCTCCTGTCTCATATTTGGGCCAAAAAAATTTGATCCGTGTCTAAGAATGATGCAGGGGCATCTTGGTGTGATTCCAAGGATGCACCGTATCTCCACGCTGGGGTGGGGTGACCAACGAGGTGGGGTCTATGTGATGCAGAATGGCCACGAGGTGGGGCACATTGTAAGACCGTGTGATTTGAGGACCCATGAGAAGTGGGGGTTGCCCATGGGGGGTCTCTCCTGGGTTTTCCTAGGAGGACCTGCATATAGGGATAAACTGGTCCTTCCCCATCAACTTTAGAGCTTTTAGTGTGATGGTCGGTTATCCACTATCAAGTGGTATCAGAGCGGGAGCCCAGGGATCGAATCTCCTCACCAGCGTGGGTGGCTGATGTGGGGGCACCTTGGTGTGATTCAAAGGATGCATCGTATCTCCATGTAGAGCTGGGGTGGCCCACGAGGTGAGGTCTGTGTGATGTATAATGGCCACGAGATGGGGCCCACTGTGAGACCGTTTGATTCGGGGACCCATGCAAAGAGGGGGTCGCCCATGGGGAGGTCTTCTTCCCTGGGTTTGCTTGGGAGGACCTGCATACAGGGATAAACCAGTCCTTCCCCATCAGCTCTAGATCTTTTGGTGCATTGGTCAGTTGTCCATTATCAAAGAGTCTGTTTTCTATTCTCTAATGGCATTACCCACCCAGATCATGTTGAAGTTGCACTAGTTACTAATTCCAAATACTCACTCTACTATAGTGATGTAGAGCGGGTCGCAGACAATTTCATGGCCAAGATGGATCAGAAAAGGCCCGATCGACGACAGAAGTGATCCGGACGGTCGGACCTTAGATCGGGTGTATCTCACAATCCGGAATGAGTTATCGGGCGTAAAATATATGATTTTTGGGTAGAACGAGCTACTTTAGCCAACCAGAAATACCCCTGGATCGACGGTCATTTCCTTATTTTAATTCTGTTTTTACTATAAATAGTAAGTTTTAGTTTGATTATAACTCTTCATCCGTTGGGCTTTAGGAGTTGCGCCCGACGCGAAAAGAGCTTAGAAAAGTTAGGAGAACAGCTTGGTGAAGCCAAATAGGACACTTATTATTTTTGGCCGAAAACCTTGCACACTAGTAGACATCACGACCGTCTATAAATAGTAAGCTTACTATTTATAGTAAGTTGCGAATTCTAGGAGTTTTAGTTGTAGTTTGCTTCTGATTTCTCTCTCATTGCTTGGTATCCCTATTTAAAGGGTTGTAAACTCATTTATTTCATTAATTAATCAATTTAGAATTTTATAGAATTTATTTTCTATTTTTCTTGCTTTCTTTCTCGTGGATTCGAGAAGCCTCTGTGAGGAGTCCAGAGAAGTTCCATGGATTCGGAACAGTTATCCTCTTGAGGGAGACGGTGCTCGACCTCATCACGTTCATCCCTGCGTCATCTAGTAGGCTGAAGTTAACTAAAGCAGAAATCTCTTTTCTGTACAGCTCAATTGAACCTGCTTCTCCACTACTCTTCTCAGTTGACAATGGAAAACATGGACTGCTTGACGAAACTCTCCAAACTAAATATTTTTGTAACCAGTTAATAGTTTCCCTGTAACCTTCTCAAGAACTCAAACAAGGCTAACTGTCTGCCAACACTTTGAAAAGGAGCAAATAGCAGTATCCACTAAGGCAGACGAACCACCTTCATCAACTTCCAATGATAGTCTTATAAAAAAGCAACAGAGTAACGTGTCTGGGGAAGCAATGATGACAGAACCCTTAGCAGAAAATCACTTCTATTCTTCTTGGAGCTGGAAGGGATAAAAGCAGCAAAAATCAAATGATCAAAGATGCCACAAAATTAAGAAAACAGAGGAACAAACCATACAAATCTTCTGCAAATTGATCATCCAAGTTAATTTTAATCTCTAACCAGCCAACTCTCTCCCTGTTAGATGGAAGAAACTAGAATCTGACCCAGGCAAATTCAAAATACTTAATCAGCCTCGAGAATAAGCATTCTCACAAATAACTCAAAAAATGACTACCTTAGCCATAAGAGAAGTAAATTATCGATGACTCATAAAGAGATGAGGGAGGTAACATCCAACTGAGGAAGCAAATATGGATTCAGCAACTTACACAGCATTATAGGGACTTCTAAAAACAAGGATATGCATTCATCTAGAAACAATTGAAAATTAGAAAGGGTAGTTCTTGACGAGCTGACCAAAATTAGAGAAGAAACAAAAAATTATGCTAAACAAAAAATGTACATGGAGCCATGAAGCATTTTGCCAATTTACTACATGTGCAAAAAAGCAATAAGGTCAGGTTTATAAATATCTCAGAATTCATAATACACCACGGAATAACTCTATTTGCCAGGATAAAAGAAACATCATTTGAGAGAAATAGAATTGCTTATAAAGATATTACTATTATAGACACTATAATGTTGGAGCATGCAAACAGAATTAGATCCCTTTGATGCAAGAAATGGTAATCAATGATAGATACAAAGAAGCATGGTATATGGTAACCTCCATTCACATCAAGTTATATGTTCTAAAAGAACGTTTTCATGAAGAAAACCCCGCTAGGTCAAGGAAAATGGTGAAAACAACCATAATATTCAAAATCAGAAAATCTTTAATATAGTTTGACTTTCAAAAACTAACCTTCCGCCAAAACTCTTTGCAAGCCATCCACCAGGCAATTGACTTAAGGCATACCCCCAAAAGAAAGAAGATTGAACCAATCCAGCCATCGATGCATTCCACCCAAACTGGTGTGACATGGGAATGATGGCAATACTCAAGTTTACCTATCGAATAAAACATATGACATAAGTAGCATCCCAAAAGATCTACCAAATAAAAAGCTAAATATTATTTCTTGGAGTTTTATATCAAAAAGCATAGGTAAAAACTTAGTTGCAAGATACTTCTAACTAGGTGCTGCTTCCGCTTCAAATTGCACTTTGGACTCTCACTCCAGCTCCTGCTTCCTACCCACTTATCCTTGTTTACATTTTAAGACAAACGCTACCCTGCCCTCGCACCCGAATCTGTTGCTGCTTCACTTCATGCTTGTGCAACTACAGGTAAAAGTAGACATAGTTTACACATTCACAAAACAAATACAAAATTAACGAGTTCTAACTGAGAAGGCAATCATCACATTTTTTTAAGATAATATAAAATTCACCAACCCACTAGCCCGAAGACAACCTTGTGTAGGGTGCACAGTGCACCACCCGCATGATAAGGATTTCGTAAGAACAAAATCAATGGTGGATTGAATGGGGGGACCAAAACAAGGAGAACCCGCAGCCCACTCAAATCAATCACACAGGAGGAAAAGCTTCTTCACTCCCTCAATTGTTGATGACGATGGTTTGCCAGCAGGATGGCTTCAAGCAACTAGCTGACGGAACCCCACCTCTCTCTCCTTCTCTTTCTACCTCACTTTTTCATTCAGTTTCCGTGAACAGTGTAAAGGGCTAAGAGGGAGGGAGGAAAATATATATGGGTGGGTGGTACGGGGGGGGGGGGGGGGAGAGAGAGAGAGAGAGAGAGAGCTAGTGGAGGTAAGCAGGAGCCCATGTGGTGCATTGGAGCTCACACATCATGGGCCCCACCCAAGGTTTGCTAACTAACATCTCCCACTTGACCAGTGGGGTGGGGATGAAAAACCTCATATTCACAGAACAAGACAATTGATCAAGGCCATAAAAATATGAGCTGAGGATCAAAAGAATAGGGTCAACCGGGACTGCACTGTCTCTATGCACTAATTATTGTATTGCAAATGACCACCATACCAATCAACAACCTCCCAAGCTCTACACAATTTGCCCTAAATCCACAAAACCATACAGGGTGGAGACAACCCTCCATCTATAGTCGCTTGGCCTACATACTTGTTGAGTTCAAAACCTATGCTTCGCAAATATTCTTTGAAGCTTTTTAAATATGTTCGTATCTACAAATAGGCACCACACACACAGACATACACTTTTTTCAGAAGAGAGTTGACAATTAGTGTTTCTCATAAAACTCGATGATGCCATGGCAAAACGTCTCAAAGTGTATAATCATGGTCCTTGAAACCAGGTGTAGCTACAAGGATCTTCCACATGCAATCACACAATTCGAAGTCAACTAAACCACTTTAGCATCAATCCCTATACATCCTTAGCCAGATCATACATGACTTTGTATTGTATGCCAAAGTACCAAAGTCATGACACCCAATCTCATCATCCTATATGAAAAGGAGGGCACATAAGAGCACAAGGGTCACCTATGGGACAAACCGTTTGCAGAATATGCTGATTAGATCACATAAGGCATTAGTAGGTAAAAGGGTGCCAAAGTAGAGTCACTCAAAACACTCCGAGCATGTGGTCACTCACCCACACCACAAGGTGGAAATTAGGTATATGTTGTGTCTACAATGTGTTAATCCCTCTCTAAAGAGGTGCATGCATTGACTCAGCATAGTAGCTCCTGACTTTGTGACATACAGCCCATGACGCCAAGTATCAAGAGTCAAAGGTCCCTTCTCAAAAGAGGTCCAAGTATTGATCTCAGTAATTCCTAACCCCACTATCATTGCAAGCACCATTCGACTCATAGTCTCATACCCATGGTTTTAAATATTGATATCGTATCGGCTGACGGGCTTATCATATCTGTATTGGCCCACGTTGGAAAAAAAGATACCATATCGACCCGATATAGACCGTATCGACACCGATATCCCATACCCATATCGTTCAAACCGATAGGGGCTTAAATACCCCCAATTGGCCACCTTTTTTCAATTGTTTCCCCTTTTCTTTGTTCTCCTTTTGAAAAACAAGGTTTGAAACATCAAATCTAAGGATTGAAGGCCAGGTACCCAATTTGGAGAAGTTTCTTTTTTTGGAGAGGTGACAAAACTTTAATAGAAAAACTTGTGAAAAGTGAGAAAAGAATACAAAGATATGAAAAAACTGAAAAACAACCCTCCCGACATAGTCAGCCTATGCTGACTTGACAATGGAAACCCATTCCCCCAACAATTTCAAATCAAATCGAATGATCGAATCGTGCTTGATTTGGTTTTTTTTTTTTTTGTTTTTTTTTTTTTTTTGGCGTTTCTTCCATTTTTATTTTTTCAATTTATGGTGGAATTTCTGAAAAATAAAAATAAAAAAATAAAATTGAAAAAAACTTTTTTCTACTAATTGTTGTAATGATGCATGTAGTCTTTTAATAGTATGGATCTACATATTTCGCACATGCAATGATTAAATAATTTTTTCTCAACATTTTTTTTAAATTCTCGAGTTAAATATTTTGGGCATTTTCTGAAAATTTTACATTTTTCAAAAATAATTTTAGGAAAATGAAATGAATGTGGGATTTAGATAAATTTATGTTTGTTTGGAACATAGATCCACCAATTGCTGCTGGATTTAAATTATTTTTGTATTTCAGGCTATTTTGGCCAATTTTTAGGCTTTTTTTTTCTTTTTCTTTTTCTTTTTTTTTCTCAAAAGCAAATTGGGCCAAGGAAAATTAATCGTTGTTTGAACATAAATCTATATTATTTGGACATATATCTACCATATGAGCGGTAATTTTATTTTATTTTTTATGTATTTTCAACCATTTCATAATTTTTTGTAATTTCTTTTCAAAAATCAATTTAGAGAAATGGAAATATGGATGAAACAGTAAGATGAATACATTCGTTTTCACCTCTTCTTCATTTTTTTTTTAAATATTAAAGTTGGACCCAAAAAAAGTCAACATCACAGCTTACAATAGGTCACCCCAACATATAACAATTTTACCAATGAATGGTCCGATACACCATTGAGTATGGTTTTAAAAAATAATAGATTCCTGGTTATTTCATTTTTTTCTATTTTTCTAATATTTTTTTTGCAGGACAATTAACTACTTGCTCTAAAAGCTCGAACTGTTAGAGTATAGCGAATTAATCCCTTTATCTCATAGCCCAGGCCCCACATCTCATGGGTTAGGACCTCGGCCGAACCCTCCTCGTGGGCCCCAAATCACATGGGTACCGCCTCACACGGGCCTCCCACTCCGAGTATGTCCCCGCAACCCATGGGCTACCCCACTCAAGCCCGATGTGAAATGCGCATTAATCACCTCCGGTGAGGAGTCTCGAACACGAGACCTCCCCCGTGGGCCGCACCCACTACAAGTGTGCCCCTGCATCCCACAGGCGACCCCACTCTAGCCCGGTGTAAAAATGCCCCTGCATTAATCACCCCCGGTGAGGTGTCTTGAACACGAGACCTCCCGCTCTGATACCAATTTGATGCAGTACAATTAACCACTTGATCTAAAAGCTCAAACTGTTAGACTATGGCAAATTAATCCCTTTATCTCATAGCCCAGGCCCCACATCTCATGGGTTAGGACCAGTGTTTGCAATATCGATACTATCGGCCGATATTATCGGTATCACGGTCCAGCGATACGAAACCCTTCGAAAGATACAGAAAAATTGAAATTTTTTACAAAATACTTTGTATCGATCAAAATATCGTCAAATATCGTTCGATATCGCTAAATATTGTTCTAAATATCATGCGATATCAACGATACTATCACTTTTATTGGGATTTTATTACTTTTTTCAAGAAATTTGCTATACAACACCTACCAGGGCTACTGTAGCCAACTCCGGGATGTTGGGAGAGCATCATTATCCGAAAAAAAATGAAAGAAAAGAAAAAAGAAAAACTTTCAACGGTAGATTTCGATACCTGTAAAGAAGATCGCCCTGATTGGAAGCTGTTTGATGGGTCATTCGAATCGAAGCCTCTGATTTGGAGAGATTTGGGCGCGAAATCCGTCGAAATCCTCGAAATCATCAGCATTTAGGAGAGATTTTAGGGTTCCGGCGTTCCGGAACCCTCTCTGCTTCCAAAAAAAAAGGGCCCCGAGCCCTTATTTAGAGGAAGCGGACGGACTGGTGTATCGCACATCACCGACCAGGATGGTGTGTTGACGTCACCAAGTTATGTGGGTCCCATCATGAGGTATATGTTATATCCAAACCGTTTGTCCATTTGGCGAGCTCGTCGTAAGGCTCTAGCCAAAAAATAAGATAGATCCAAAGATCAAGTGGACCACACTGGAAAAAGCAGTGGGATATTGAACGTCTACCATTGAAACCCTTTTGGGGGTTACAAAAGTTTTGGATCGTATGATATTTGTTTTTCCTCTTCATCAAGGTCTTTGTGACCTCATGAACAGATTGGATGGAAAACAAACGTTATGGTGGACCCTACGAATGTTATAACGGTGAGAATCATTGTCCTCACTGCTATTTGTGGTGTGGTCCAATTGAGGTTTGGATGTGACTCATTTTTGGGCTCATGATCTCTCCAAATGGATGAACGGTGTGGATATAATAAATACATTATTGTGGGGCCCATGTAACTCTGATCTCCTTTGAACTGTTTGTACAACTCGAGGTGGACGATCGTCAGCGCTCGTCTTGGCTTCACATGAAGTTCATGCATTGGAAACTTAGGTGGGGTCCATCATGATGTTTGTGAGAAATCCACTCCGTCAATCTGTTTTTTGAGCACATTTTAAGACATAGGGCGATCCAAGACTCAAGTGGGCCGAAAACGTGAGGATTGAAGGTCCACAGTTGAAATATTTGTGGGGCCACAAGTTTTGAATCAGTCTAATATTTGGGTTTTCAATTCATCCTAGTAGTAATGACGTTATGAATGGTATGGATGGAATGTAAACATCACTATCAACCCAGGAAGGTTTCAACGGTAGGAATTTCCCTACCCACCTTTTTCTTTAGTGCGGCCCACTTGAGTCTTGGATCCTGCTCAATTTTTGCCTCAAGTCTTAAAATAAGCTCACAAAACTGATGGATGGAGTAGATTTCTCACAAACATCACGATGTGCCCCACTCCTGCGAAAGGATTTAGTAGGAAATTCGTGTCCCATCTTCGCACGACACTACCCATACCTCGCTGATGTGTGGTACAGCAGCCAATCCACACCCTCCATCCATTTTCATAAGTAATTTTAAGGCATGAGCCCAAAAAGGAGACAGATGTAAGATCAAGTGTACCACACGACAAGAAAATGTGGTGGCAATGATGTCCACCATTGAAGCTTTTTAGGGCCCACCGTAATGTTTATTTGCCATCAAATCTATTCATGAGGTTTGACAAACCTGGATGGGAAAACATAAATATTAGCTTTATTCAAAAAATTTATAGCCGCAAAAAAGTTCAATGGTGATCATTTAATGACCACTATTTTGTGTGGTGTGGTCCACCTCAGATTTGGATCTGTCTTATTTTTCGGCCCATGCCCTAAAATGATATGTTAAAATGAATTCCAATTGAGGTTTGGCTATGACTCATTTTCATACATATCTTTATACATTCATAAATGGTATGCATCATATTTAAATATATTTACCTTAGCTTAATCAGATAACGCATAACTTGGTACCTTATACAAAGGAAATTTATTATGTGCACTTCTTTTTTGATATTTTATAATTTAAAAGTGTGTATTAAGGTCTTTTTAAATAATCCCTGAAGTTTCATAAAACAATTCAACCATCTTACTAATGTTTCCCCATGTTTCCCAAAAAGTGCGATAAATTATGCGATACAAACGATATATCCCGTGCGATAACCGATATTTATTTGTATCCCAAGGTTGCGATACATTGCGCGATACTGATATTTCAAACACTGGTTAGGACCTCGGCCAAACCCCCTCGTGGGCCCTAAATCACATGGGTACCGCCTCGCACGGGCCACCTACCCCGAGTGTCCCCGCATCCCACAGGCTACCCCACTCGAGCCCGATGTGAAATGCGCGTTAATCACCCCCGGTGAGGAGTCTCGAACACGAGACCTCCCCCGTGGGCCGCACCCACCCCAAGTGTGGCCCTACATCCCACGGGCGACCCCACTCGAGCCCGGTGTGAAAATGCCCCTGCATTAAACTTTCACATTTTTTGAAAAAAAAAAAAATGTCCAATACAGGCTGGTATGGACTGATACAGACCCAATACCAATGCACAGCGCTATATCGTATCATTTTTTAGCCGGGCCGATATACTTTCCGATATCGATATTCAGAACCATGCCCGTACCCAATCATTCAAAGTTGTTTATTGTGTGGAGGAATAAAGCGCTAAAACACTAACGCATGAGAATCTCTTCTAAATATGCCCAACATATTAAGAATCTAACAATATAAATATAACTATGTTAGAGAAAAGCTCCCACCATTTCCAGATGGTCTTAGAACTCGTAGAGCTCAATCTTAATTCCATATATCTTTGATGCAGGACAACTAAACACTTGCTCTAAAAGCTCAAACTGATAGAGTGTGGCGAATCAATCCCTTTATCTCATAGCCCAGGCCCCACATCCCATGGATTAGGTCCTCAGTCAACCCCTCCTTGTGGGCCCCACATCACATGGGTTCTGCCTCACACGAGCCACCCGCCTCACACAAGTGGAGCCCAATGTGCCCCTGAATCCCACAGGCCACCCCACTCAAGCCCAATGTAAAAATACCCCTGCATTAATCACCCCCGGTGAAGAGTCTCTAATAAGAGACCTCCTGCTCTGGTACCACTTTGACGCAAGACAACTAACCCCTTGTTCTACAAGCTCGAACTGATAGAGCGTGGTGAATCAATCCCTTTACCTCATAGCCCGAGCCCCCACATCCCACAGGTTAGGTACTCGGCCGAACCCCCCTCGTACGCCCCACATCACATGGGTTCCGCCTCACACGGCCACCCGCCTCACTTAAGCCGCCCACCCCGAGTGTGCCCCTGCGTCTCATAGGCCACCCCACTTGAGCCCGTTGTGAAAATGCATCTGCACTAATCTTCCTACTTGAATATGTCTTTCATGAACGTCACATCTTTGTACTCTATCTCAATCCGCCTGTTATTTTCTTTCATGCACTAACATGTATTCCCTTAGAGTGGATTGGGTATCCAATAAAAATGCACTTGGTCTTCTCGTTCAACTTGCCTGATAAAGAGCAAGAATCAATTTGTGGCCTAGAGATCCCCAAGGGCATTGATCGCTAGAAGATGGTTTTCTTCTTCAAAACTAATTTGAAAGGAATTCTATTCAACACATTGTTGGAAGCAACACATTTCCACAAAAGACCATCAGTGGATCCACATGCGCCATCAACCATCTTACCCAAGGTATTCAAAAATGATTGCAGTAATAGTGGAAACCATTGCGCATTACAGGGTCAATGAAAAACTACCGATACAATTTTCTTTCTTTTTTTGAAAGGTAACACTACCAAGAAACCATGGATTACTCACACACTACACTATCCCTACCAACTCATCTAATGAGCAAGAGAGCCCATATCCATGATGGGCCTTTCTGACGTAAGGAAGGGTGTGAAATAACAATGAAGAAGATCATCGTCTTTATCAAGTAATCAAAAACTTGAATCCGCAAGGTACTTTCCTGAATCCACAAGAAAAAAAAAAAAGAGAAAACTCAAATATTTTTTTATTGAATAATGTTTAAGAATGTCCATCAACTCTCAATTACAACACTAATAAATAAAAAAATTAAACCCTAATTCCTAATTAATAGAATAGCAAAATTCTAACCCTAATAGAAGTTACCCAAAATAGTAAAACTCATCTAAAGCTTGATTTTCCAAAAATAGAAAGTCTAGATAAACTTTACTAGAGGAGTCCTAACATGGTTACAAGCAATTTCTAAAAAAGATGAAAAGCTAAAACTTTAAAATTAAGGAAATACTACAAAAATCGGAATTACTAAAAATAGTTTTTTTTTTTTTTTTTATAAAATCCCATTTTTTTAACTGGAACAGCTCGTTTTTTTTTTTTTTTTTTTTTTTTTTTTTTGCAAAACGGACTAACGCAACCCACTTTGTGGATCGGTTCACCTCGGATGGCCCGTTACAGTAAAGATTGATAGGTTGTGCGTCCTGTAACGATACTCGGATCAAAAGTTATGGCCAATATCTGTTTGGCCTTCCTTTGGCCCAACCTTACTAGGAATATATATATATATATGTGTGTGTGTGTGTGTGTGTGTGCGCGTGTGTGTGTGTGTGCGCGCGAGCGCGCCTACACCAGTCCCCTCCACTTGGAAAAAAACTTGTCCTCGAGTTATTCAACAAACTCGGCTCATGATACTCATACCGGTCTACTATAATGAAATTCCATGACATCTACATGTCCTCGAGAGGATCAACAACATAGGCGTCGATCTTCTTATTCATTTGCTTTTTATATTTCCCAGTCAAAAACCTCTCCTTACGCAGGGTAACTAGGTCCACCATGTTTTCTACCTCATCACTCTTAACCGGTAACTTAGGCAAAGGGACCAAGTCAAGTGTGTGTTTCGAAACACGATTATGCACAACCTCGAATGAGGACTTGCTAGTGGATCAATTCTGTATGTTATTGAAAATGAATTCCACCTGAGAAAGAGCACTATCCCGCATGGGGGGCAATTCGTCGAGAAGTTTATCGGGCATAATTCCATCAGAATACTACAAGACCAATTTCAACTTCTCTATGATGTCCATGGATTCTACTTCCTTTTCTTCTACAACTAATGCATTGATCTCCCACGTCTCCTTAGATTTTTTTTTCGATCTCCAGAATGTTTGTGGGTTTTACTTCTTTTCCCTTTTCTAATGCATTGATCTCCCCCATCTCATCAAATTCTTTGATGAAATATTGTACAGTTACAGGAGACTGCTCATCCACTTTAGAAGTCTTGGGTTGGTAATCCATACTCATAGGGGCGAAGATAATCTTTCTACCATCTTTGACAAAAATAAAAATATTATCCGGACCTCTATGCATGGTACCACGATCATACTACTATGATCAACCAAGTAACATATGACAAGCTTCCATATCAATCACGTCACACACTACTTCATCCTTATAATATTTATTGATTGAGAAAGGAATACGACATCATTAAGTTACTTTTGCCTCACTGACCTCCTTGATCCATCCAATCATGTATGGAGAGGGGTGATATTCAATCTCTAGTTGCAGCTTTTCCACCATAAGCTTTAACATGATATTATCACCACTTCCACCATCTATAATCACATCACAAACCCTTTTGTGCACGGTGCACCTCGTTCGAAAGATTTGTCATTGTAGATCTATCTTATCATTCAGCGTATGCAACAACTTCCTCACGATCAGAGTGGTGGCTTGTAATTCACAACTTAAGCATGGTGGCCTACGTTTCATCACCGGTGTCGCACCATAAACATGATGATCGAGAGCTCCATCACCAATTTCATGTTGCTCACCATTACAAACACAGGCCCGTTCGGAAACTTTCGTCATGTGGTCGATCGATGCTTGCAGTTCTTGCATGGATCGCACATTCTCCCATTGCACCACCCCCAATGACACCTCAAACACCCCTACTGTCAACGGTAGGGGTGCACATTTAACCGGTAGAACCGTAGAACCGGACCGGAACCGACCAAACGGTCCGGTTTGGTCCGGTTCTAGAGTTCACCGGTTCCGGTTCCGGTTCCAAAAATCAAAGAACCGGTGACGTCGGTTCGGTTCTCGGTTTGGGGGTATGTAGAACCGAACCGAACCGTGAACCGATCCGTAGAACCAAACCGTGAATCCGATCCGTAGAACCGAACCGTGGAACCGAACCTTGAACCGAACCGATGTATTTTTGCATACTTTATAATTATTTTCTCTAGAATAATTATTTTCGTAAATGTATTTTTGAACACCTTATACAACATCTAAACCATTCATCAAATGGACCACAACATAGATGGACATGGGCTTGCAATTGGGCTGGATTATAAAAAGCCAAGAACCGTGGAACCGAACCGGTTTTAACAGTTCGGTTCTAGGGTGCCAACGGTTCGGTTCCGGTTCCAAATTTCCTAGAACCGTTAGGAACGGTTCGGTTCCGATTTCACCCCAAAACCGGACCAAACCGAACCGTGTGCACCCCTAGTCAAAGGATAATCTCCTAGAGCACTGTCCATGGGATTGTTGCCCGAACCTTGGTTAAATGTCATTAAGTCGAGGAAAAGCCTCGCTCTGATACCAACTGATGCAGAGAACAGTGTAAAATATAATGAAGACATAACCATCTTCCTCAAGTAGTCAAAACCTTGAATCCGCAAAGTAGTTTCTTGAATCCAAAAGAAAAAAAAAAAAAAAGATAAAACTCAGACATTTTTTAATTGAATGATGTTTAATAATGTCCATCAACTCTCGATTACATCACTAATAAATAAAAAAATTAAACCCTACTTCTTAATAACCAAAAATAGCAAAATTTTGACCCTAATAGAAGCTACCCAAAATAGTAAAACTTATCTAAAGCCTAATTTGCCAAAAATAGAAAGTCTAGATAAACCTTACTAGAGGAGTAGATAAAAACTATGGAATCTAAAACTAGAACTCCCAGTTAACAAATATCTGAAAAATAGAAAACTACCTAAATAAGAAATTATTTGAATAAGAAGAGTTTAAGATTACTTCTTGCCTAATATAAAGATATCAAAGGAAATTACCTAATGTAGAGATTTAAAAGAAATAGAAAGTGAGAATATTTCCTAATGTAAAGATTTGCCTAAAAATGAAAAGTGGGTCATTTCTTGGGTTATGCACGTGTGGGATGTGGGGCAATTGCATCAACCTTGCTGCCTCTTGAAACAGTTTCCTCATTACAGTTTCCTCATTGTCTACCCTGACATACAATATTCACAAAGAAGCAAATCTACTTTAGTTAGAGCTCTTAACAATCCATCTCGTGCCAATCTGTCCATTCTATCTATATCCATCTCCCCCAATCCATTTCTTTCTTTCTTTCCCGTACGCAAAACCTTAACTAAGCCTTTCCTCTTTCCCATAACCAAACTCATCCGCAAAACCCATCCATCCCTCTTTCCCATACCCAAACTCATCCCCAATACCCATCAATCCCTCTTTCCCATCTTAAAACCCTAACATTCTCCTTTTATAATTCCAAAAAGAAAAAGAAAAACATCGTTTGTTTGATATTTTCCCCGTGATACAGATCTACATGCAATCACAATCTAACAATTTGTATTCGTTGTCATAGCAATTGGCAATCATCGTGGCCAGATCTGCTTGTTTAAGGGTTTTGTGGCCAGATCTGCCAAACTATATCTGGTGATTTGGATCTGCAATCTGTATCAGATTCATTAACTCTAACATTGCATGCCCACGAGGACTTCTACAGTCCTACGATGGTGGGTAATCATCATGATGGCTTGATATCAATGATGCAACAATAGATGGAAAGGCTACGAGCATGGTAATGACCATGAGACCTACCTAGGGTCTCGGCAGCTTCTACATCCTAGGCAAGGACCATGGGCATCTAATGACCCTCATTATGACTACCCTAACTATGCTGAAGGAATCCAACTTCTTACACAGAGAATCCAACAAGGCAAGTGAAAATTAAGCTTAAAGAACTCAGTGGTACCATCGACCCAAATGTTTTCCAGACAGGTGAATCTCTTGGAGCTTGAATATTGAGAAGTTTGAGAAAGTGCTATCTCTTAGAATGTTTGCAATTGTTGCATGTGTTGCCTCTTCAATCTTTGCATTTGTTGCTAAGCATTTTCATCAAATTGCATTCCGATGCTTCCGGCTGCAACACCACCCCTTCAGTAATGCTGTCAATGGGGTCAGGCCTGGGGTCAGTTTCAGCCTGGATTTTGACCTATTTGGACCGGGTTTTTAGGCCAGGTCCATTCAAATTTTGATTTTGCATGGTCCAGGCCTGACCCATTGACAAGCCCGCCCTTCGGACAATCTTATCCATCTGGCTCTTGATCCGAATCCGAATAATTGGATAGCCAAGATTGTTTGACAGAGTAGATTGCCACTCTTTCACCCATCCACAGTTAGGCCCACCCAGTGAACAGCCCAGATCATTGAGGTTGCACCTGCCTATACAGAACACTGGTCCACTTAAAAACACCATCAGCTCAGGCAGGAGCATTGAGAAGTGCCTCCATCCAAGTTAATCATTCAAACAGAAGTTTCTCCAAAAGGGATCGATTCGGCAAATTTCATCATCGAGAATTCAAAAGCCAATAAGCATAAAAGCAGTGAGTAAAGTAAGAAGTACCTTATCCATGTTGCAGATGACGAAGGCAAGGGAAGTGGTGACAACGACCTTATACCGCTGCGGCAGACGCTGCCACGGCGCCCATTTCCATCCATCATTCCTTTTGCTACTGCTGCTGTCGTCGAGCAAGCTTCCGTTATCCTCTTCCAGAATCGGATTCTTCTCGTCGAGAGCACTGTCGGCCGTTCCTAGACCGCTGAGGATTCTACTTCTTTCTTCATCTGAAAGAACCTCTCCTTTGCCCTTGCTAACCGAAAGAATCGTAAATCCAGAGGATCGTCGTTGGCAGGAAAAGAGATGGGAAGATTTGTGGTGGTGGTGGAGAGTGTTAGGAGAAGAGATGGGATTTCTTGTATGAGGCGAGAGAGATCTCATAAGGAAATTCGACGCCATGCCTAGTGTTTTACAAGAAGACTCTCTCTCTCTCTCTCTCTCTCTCTCTCTCAATCAAATGAGAATAACGAAGAAAGGAGAGAGAGGAGAGGGCGTTGAGTGTTGAGGCTTTTATCATGGAGGAGTTATTTGATACTCCGGCAGTGTGTGACGCTTGACACGCAGGCATTTATAAATGGTACACGTGGCAGGTACTAATCCTAAGAAATTAAACTGGCTAAATTGTTGAAACCGCTGTCGTTAAGTTACATCATATACATTAGGTTCGTTGAACAATCGTAGCCTCTGATTACTGGACACTTATCTTTTGAAATAAGACTATTGGATGTTTTTCATTTTTAACCGTCTAATAAATGTAAAGAAATCTGATATATAAATCACTGGATAAGAGTAAGCTTTTGTTCATGACACATCTAAACTGGGATACATAATTTGGACGGTTTAATTTGAATTATTTGTATTATATCTTAGTAATTTCAAAATGATTTTTAACCGCTACGTATCATCCATCGCACTTCCAGAATATCAGACGAGTTCTTTCGTCTAATGTTCGACAGAGATGGGAGGACGCGGATTACGTGGAGAACCCAACACCAGGTGGCTACGTGGCGTAAGGACTCTGTGGGGCCATGTATGTATTTTCATGCACGCTATCCTTCTGTTTTTTTTCTTTTTTTTTCAGCTCATTTTAGGTCATGAGCCTAAAATTGAAGTATATCTAAATCTCAAATGGACCACACCACATGAAACAGTGGGATAGTAACGTTCACAGTTCACCGTTCACCTTTGAAACCTTTATGGGGCCCACAGTGATGTTATTTGTCATCCAATCTGTTCATATGGTTACAATGATTTGGATGAAGGTAAAATACAAATACCAGCTTGATCAATAACTTTGTAACCCTCAAGAGGTTTTCAATGGTAAATATTCAATCCTCACTATTTCCTGTGGCGTAGTCCACTTGAGATTTGAATATGAGCTCATGCCCTAAAATGAGGGGCCAAAACGAATGAACGGCGTGGATAAAACACACACATCTGCCAATGGAGTCATTACGCTAGGTAGATACATGCTGTTGGGTTCACCAAGCAATCCGGGTCTGAAAAGTGACCGCCTGACCGGTATATTCGTGTACAACACCTGTTCCCCGCAGCGCGTGAAATGTCCATGACGTTGAGCTGTAATGTTGTAATGCTTAAAATCCACTTCGCCTATCCGGTGAAAAGCATTATTTGGAGAGTACGTACAGAGAATAGTTCCAATTAAAAACGACCATGTAAAATTTCTCCTGAAACTGTTAAGTTAACGAGGTATGGCCCACTTCAGTTCCGTGTAAAGTTGATTTTTTATCTTCTTTTGTGAGTTATACCTGATTAACCAATTTAACGAGAGATATACATAGTAACAGGTATGATTGGCATCCATGCCTATTAATCCATATGATATGTCCATGTATAAGTTGTGGATCTACCTGACTTTTGACGCGGAGAAACTGAACATAAAGATCAGAGATGGATTTTACATATACAACATGGTTAGCCCCACAGACTAGATGGACTGGAATAAGTGTCTCATGTGCATAAAGATTAGGCATGGATTTTACACATGCAACATGGTGGGCCCCACAGACTGGAATAAGTGTCTTTCTTACCCACTGGGTGAGAACCTACCCAGGATATGTGGGACTTGCCATGATGTGTATGTGAAATCTTCTTTGTCTATCAGGTGAGGAATTTTATTTGTGCATACATAGGAGGAGAAAATATCAATTTAAAAAAAAAAAAAAAAAAAAACAATTGGAAACGTTGTAAAATTATGCTTCAAACTTTTAAATTTGTTGTAAAAGAAAATAAAAAAACGTCCGCATGTAATTAGTGTAAGTGAGGTCAAAAAATAAAAGTAAAAATGGTTAAACTAAAATAAAAGACAAGAGGCATGAGAATTTACGTGATTCAGCAATATGCCTACTCTACGGAGCAGCAACATGGAATTTTCTTCTTCACTAGAATAAGAGAAACATAAATATAAAGCTTGCATTTCTTTCATTCATACAATAAATTCCACACCAAGAAATACCCAAGAAGTTGAATTAATGGAACTAAGACACCTCTCTCTAACTATGCATTTTCTTATGTAAACCACACCAATGGAGAGAGCATGTGCAAAGCCAAGAGAAACAAGCTCTACCTTGTATGACTTAACGTACAGTCATATGCCAGGAGAGTTGTCTCCAAGAGAGACACATCAGACAAAGAGCAAAGGAAAGACATCTTCATCCGAGAGATGTCACTGATAACATCCTTCCCACTTGAATACTAGTTTCTTTAATAGTGTAATAAACACTACATATAACAGTTGCTCAAACATCACCAAATACTAGGTAACAACAAGCCCAACAAAATTATTACACCAACAAATTTATCTCTTACAATAGGCTTCATCAGCAAATCTGTTACGTTGTCATTCGTGTGAATCTTCTGCAGTGAAATTTAACATTCTTCCACCACTTTATGAACAAAGTGATAATGAACATCGATTTGCTTGGTCTGAACATGAAATATTGAATTCTTAGCTAGGTGTAACGCACTTTGACTATCACAATGAATAATCCACCACATTCTGCTTGAATTTCAATTATTCTATTAATCTCTTTAACCAAATAGCTTACTTGCATGCTTGTGCAACTAACATGTACTTTGATTTTGTAGTAGACAAAGCTCCTACTAATTGTAATCACAACATTCAAGTAACTGCACCGCCGTCCAAAGGAAAAATATAACATATAGTAAATACAATGAATGTCACACCAGAAAGTAACTTAGAAGATGAATTAATGAAATGGAATACCTCTCTTTAATTGTGCGTTTTCTTAAACAGAGCACACTGTTGTACCGTATTCCTAACTGTTCTTGAGAAACCCAATTGAAAATTACACGTGTTATAGCAATAAAAATATATTACAAGCTAAAGATATCCAAAAATGCTTGGAGTGTTTTTTGTGTAATCATAGCTGACAAAATGACAAAACAAGAAGCAGTTGGGAGGATTTCAAAAGTAAACCAATAAATTGACCAAGCGACCGATAGTCATCCAAGAGGTCGAACAAGCGGCTGATATTCATCCAAGAGGTCAATCAAGCGATCGATGGTCATCTAGGAGCTCAAGCAAACGGCCGATAGTCATCAAGGAGCTTGATTGAGTGACCGAGTATAATGTGGTCGAGTCAGCAATAAGCCTAGAACAATTACTAAGACATGTGGCAAGGAAGTCTCCAAAAGGTTGTGTAGTGTTAAATGATTATAGCAACTATTAGAACGTGGGAGGCATCAGGAAGGCTAAGTAATACTGAACAGTTATAGCAATCGTCATAACGTGGGAGGGATCCAAATGACTTAATTAAGGCTATAATTAGCAAAGGAATACAACAAGAAGAGTCGTCTCATACCAACTCAATCAAACCAAACATTACCTTCCCATTATACTTTCAATTACCATTCAATTTAAATTCCATAGTGTAATCATCTACTTTCCTTGTCAAGAAAATTATATTTCTTAGTGTAATTCTTTACTTTCAACCCATTGTTTACATTCTAACGTTAACTAAGTAGCTAGTAATTTTAGCATTAATTTAAGTCTACACTCACACACTGGATTTAATTCTTTATTCAAGGTATTTTGCAGCAGCTTCTCGCAACTGATTGTAAGAATCCATTTCTCATTTCACTTTATCTGTATTGAAAAGTATTTTGTACAACAGAAGACAAACGTGCAATCCATTATCAAAGGATAAACCAATTCTCTCTGAATACCGCCTAATCTTATTTAAACATTAAGCGAGGTTAGGGTTAAAGTTGTTCAGTTTGACTTGAGCCGTAATTTCATTTATGGCACGCCCACACACGTGTTATAATATATTGATTTAAATATATTTTTAATAAAAAACATTATATATATATATATAAGGTTTACAAAATACATTTTTCTTAGGCTTTGGGAATAGTCCCACATTGGAAAATGAGAAGGAAAATCTTGTGTATATATGAGAATGGTGGAGTATTGTAATGTTTACTGTAACGCTTTGAAAATCGGGGGTCGAGTAGAAGTCCAACTCCCGAGTTCCAACGCATTACTTATGAAACATATTTAATGATGATTAAATGTTGTTTGTATTAGTGCATAAACATGAATAAGATTAAGCCAAATCAGCAATACATAATCTAGGGACAATTGTAATACGCAAGCGGAAGACTTACTCAAATATGTATAGCGTTATAACTTAGTATAGGTCCCCAAAGTATGTATGCATTGCCAGGTCAATAATTACATGTATTGTTTCAAATTACAAAAATGTCAAAAAAAAAGTAATAGTCCACTACAAGTATAACCCTGAAGCCCGGCCGATCAGAACGGTCTAGGTAACCCTAAGACAAGTTAGGGTTAGGTTTTCTTACTCAAGTACGGAGTTGAAAACGCCGAATTTGTGATACAGAGGGGGTGATTAAGTGCGTGGAGCGACGGGATCGAATCCCAGGAAGAATCTCCAACTCTCACTCTGACTTTCTCTCTTTTCCCTTCTCTTTTCTCTCCTCTCTCCCCTAGAGTTTCTCAAATTCGTATGAGGTGAGAGAGAGAGGGTTTAAGGTCCTTATATAGGCTCAAGTTTGATGGGAATGGCCCCAGGGCCAAGGTATACTTAGGTTATATCCAAAGGGCGTCTGTTTCAGCCCAACGGAGCACTTCTGGTGGCCCCTTTTCCATGTGCGATCGGACATAAGCTCCCTGACCATGGATCTAGAT
Organism: Magnolia sinica; assembly: GCF_029962835.1. Classification (NCBI taxonomy): domain Eukaryota; kingdom Viridiplantae; phylum Streptophyta; class Magnoliopsida; order Magnoliales; family Magnoliaceae; genus Magnolia; species Magnolia sinica. Next base: position 26,985,846 of record NC_080581.1, read on the forward strand.
CAGGATGAGTTTTTGATCCGATCGGGTTTGCAGATCATCCATGGCGGACCCGTTTCAGTTCAACGGTCACGGTCACTCGATCAGGGTCACAAGTACCTCGATATGTGTGGGACATTTCTCCTGGTCCGAGGGTGTATTTGGGTTAAATTCTGACAGTCTGAATCCTTATATTTGGCCCGCAAGCGACACGACTCAGATTACTTAAATTCAGAATTTACTTCTAAATATATTCACGTTTCTCACACACTTTGTTCTGGGCTCAAGTTGCGTATTTCTAGACACAGTTAAGACTTGATTTCCGAGGGGGTTGTCAAGTCCAGTAATGCGGTCATAACTGTATAGTTTCGCGGTTATCGGACTTTCGACGTGCGGTCCAGGTCCGATACGAAGTTTCAAGATGCTCTCGAGAGCAACTGGGTTTTGAGATGGATTCTAGACTTCAGGGTAATGTAGCGTCAATGATTCTGCACGTTTTGGATCTTGCAGATCATATTTAAAGTGATTAGTGCTAATTTCACAAGTACTCTAGTATAGCACTTGTTAATATTAACCTAATTTCTAAAGGTTTTGGTCCTGGGTGATTTCTACCTGAGGTGGTACTTGGGTCCTTGTATGGATTTTTCCGGGATGTTACAATCGACCCCCCTTAAAGAAAAATTTCATCCTCAAAATTAGTACCTTTTCATACTCCTCGAGAATCTGAGGGTAGTTCTTTCGAACCTCGGCTTCTGTTTCCCAAGTAGCCTCTTCTTCTGTGTGATGCGTCCACAGTACCTTCACAAGTGGGATAACCTTACTACGTAGCACCTGTTCCTTCCTGTCTAGGATACGCGTCGGTCGCAGTACATAAGTAGCGTCCTCGCTCAACTGGACCTACTCCCATCTGATAATGTGGGAAGGATCGAGAACATATTTCTTCAGCATAGACACATGAAATACGTTATGCACGCCTGCGAGTGGAGTGGACAAAGTAAGGCAGTACGTTACCGCCCCCACTCGATCAAGTTCTGGAATGGGCCAATGAATCGAGTCGTGAGCTTCCCCTTCTTGTCAAACCGAAGGACTCCCTTCATAGGGGAAACCCCGAGGAATACATGGTCTCCGACTTCGAACTCTAACGGTCATCGCCTCGTATCGGCGTAGCTCTTCTGTCTGCTCTACACTGTCAAAAGTCGGTGCCTGATAATGTCAACTTTTTCTGAAGTCACCTGAACTAACTCTGGGCCAATCAAGCTCCTCTCGCCAACCTCTGTCCGGTAATGCGGTGCCCTACACGGACACCCATACAGTGCCTCGTAAGGAGCCATGCCAATACTCGCCTAGAAGCTATTGTTATAGGCGAACTTTGTATAAGAGAGACAGTCATCCCAACTGTCCTTGAAATCCAGCACACAGGCTCGTAACATATCTTCCAGAATCTGATTCACCCGTTACATCTGCCCGTCAGTTTGTGGGTGGAACTCGGTACTGAACTTCAACTTTACACCCATCGCTTTCTAGATACGAGTCTAGAAAATGGATGTAAATCACGTGTCTCGGTCTGACACGATTTCCAAAGGAACTCCATGCAGACGTACAATCTCCTTGATGTACAACCTAGCCAACTCGTTTGCAGAGTTCGAAACTTTGATAGGGAGGAAATGAGCCGATTTCGTCAACCGGTCCACGATCACCCAAATGGAATCATGTCCCCTCCTCATCTTCGGTAGCCCTGAGATGAAATTCATAGAGATGAAATCTTACTTCCATTCTTCTATAGGCATGTGCTGAAGTAGTCCAGGAGGTCGGCGATGCTCTGCCTTGACCTGCTGGCACGTGAGGCAATGTGATACGTAATCTGCTATGTGAGACTTCATATTGTCCCACTAGTACGACCTCTTCATGTCACGATACATCTTCGTACTGCCTGGATGCATAGCCATCTTTGAATCGTGAGCGGCCTCGAGAACTTCCTTCCTTAAGTCAGAGAGGTTCAGGATGCATAGGTGACCACGGTAATGTAAGCCCTCATCCGTGCCAACTCTCCATTTTGAGTCCCCATCTGCACTAACCTGCTCTCTCATCTTCGCCAATAGCTCATCGTCTGCCTGAGCTGCGATAATCCTGTCATCAATGAGGGGTTGTACTCGAATATGTGCGATGCCCTCATATGGCTCCTTCACCGTGAGTTTCTGCTCAAAGTCTTACACGAACTCTACCATGTCCCACTCTGCTACCATCAACGGAGCTGGAAATGTCAATGCCTTCTTGCGGCTCAACGCATCTGCTACAAGGTTGGCCTTGCCAGGATGGTAAGAGACTTCGAACTTGAAGTCCTTCAGTGTCTCCATCCATCGCCGCTACCTCATATTCAGGTCCTGCTGAGTGAATATGTACCTGAGGCTCTTGTGGTCGCAAAAGAGCTCGAACTCCTCTCCGTAGAGGTAATGTCTCCAGATCTTCAAGGTAAAGATGACAACAGTTAATTTCAAGTCATGTGCAGGGTAGTTTTCCTCGTGTTTCCTCAACTGTCGCGACAGGTAAGCAATAACCCTATCTTTCTACATCAAAACACCGCCCAAACCGACGCGAGATGCGTCCGTGTATATCGTATACTTGATCCCTTGCTCTGGCAATACTAGCACAGGGGCGGACGTCAACTTGTCTTTTAACTCCTGAAAGGCTGCTTCCGCCTTTTCATTCCAGGCGAACTTCAGATCCTTCCGTGTCAACTGATACAAAGGTCTAGCTATTTTCGAGAAATCCCGAATGAATCATCGATAGTAACCCGCCAGACCAAGGAAACTCCTCACCTCAGTAACCGAACCGGGCTGCTTCCAGTCCTGAACTGCGGCTACCTTAGTAAGGTCCACAGCTATCCCTTCCTTGGACACCACATGTCCCAGGAACTTGACTTTTTCTTTCCAGAAGTCACATTTCTTGTACTGTGCAAACAACTGGTTCTTCCTCAGAGTCTCCAAGACTAATCGCAGGTGTTCCTCGTGTTCTTCCCGACTCTTAGAGTATATCAGGATATCATCAATAAACACAATGACGAATCAGAACAGAAATGGTCGAAATACCCTGTTCATCAAGTCCATGAACACAGCCGGAGCGTTCGTAAGGCCGAACGACATTATGAGAAACTCGTAGTGTCCAAAACTGGTCCCGAAGGCCGTCTTCTGCACGTCCTCATCCCTGACGCACAACTGGTGATACCCCGACTGCAAGTCAATCTTCGAGAAATACCTTGCCCCCTTCAACTGATCAAACAGGTCATCTATCCTGGGCAAAGGATACTTGTTCTTTACCATCACTTGGTTCAATCTGTGATAATCAATACATAATCGCAGAGATCCATCCTTCTTCTTTACGAATAACACGGGTGCTCCCCATGGAGATACGCTGGGTCGTATAAAGCCTGCATCCAACAGATCATCGATCTGTTTCCTCAGTTCCTCCATCTCACACGGAGCCATGCGATAGGTCGGAAGAGATACAGGTGTCGTACCAGGCACTAGGTCGATGATAAAATCAATTTCGCGCTGAGGGGGTAGTCTAGGTATCTTCCTGAACACTTCTGGGAACTCTTGGACCACAGGAGTGCCCTCCTCAACTCAAGTTAAGCGGGCTTCCCTAGCAGCCCGATCAGGGTCATGCCCCGTTGCCGTATGAGGGGAGCTCTCATCCGTGTCCTGAGCCTCCACTTCTTCTTCATGTTCTTCTTCTATCTCTTCTCTACTTTCCTCCTCGCTTTCATACTCTTTACTAGCCGTCTCGTCCTCATTCTCATCGAATCGAGCTTGTCGCTGTCGTGGCCCAATTTTCATCTGATTGAGAGTAGTTTCATTGATGTAATGGATCGGCACCGGCACTTCCGCCCCAAGTCTATAGCCAAACTCCCGTGCAATCTTGCATATGAGTCGGTCGAATGGGAGCGAATCAGACGCTCTGGTGGAGCGTGCGGTAAGAACTATCTGTCGCAGAACGTGCGTAGGCACGCACAACTTCTCTCCGTGCCCCACTTGGTACAGGAAATCCACCATCAGATGGGTGCACTCGCTGCGGTTGCTCCACCTAGGGTACACGTTATACGTGAAGATGTGGTGGAGCAGGCGGAAGTCGTCAGTCATATTAGTTGCTAAGAGACTGTTGTTCGGATTCCAGCGAGCCAGTCGTCCACAAAGGAATCGCGTGCGGCGGTCCCTTTCACGTGCGTTCCTCAAATTCTTCTCGCTTGCATGCACTTCGCCAAGCGACATCTTCATAAGTCGAGATATCAACCCAGCATCAATTGTGGCCTCCCGAGCTCTACCAACGAGGATCTTGAACTGCAAGGGCTCTAACGTAGGCTCTCGAATGTGGGCGTAGAAGGCTCAGACTGTGCCCACATTTGCAAGGTACTCACCTTCGAGCACAGGACCCCACCCGGCCTCTACCAGGCGGTCCATCACCAGGTACTGCCTAAAGAGCCTCTCATCTACATGAGCTTCAAAGAGGACACTGTGACCCTGAAATCTCCCATGGGACATATCCGTCAGGAGAATCCTTTCGAGGGGAGCCTGGGGATCAAGCTCCCGCTTGGTCTTTATCTCTCGATCAACACTTGCACTTGTGGCGGCGCCTCTAGGCCTCCTTGAACGAGTAGGGCGACTAGGCTCGGCCTCATCCGTAGGAGTCCTCTTCTTCCCCATGAGAGAAAGAAGCGTGAAAATCGAGAAGATGACCGTCACAAGCTCGAATAAGGCCATGGAAAAAGGAAGAAATTAAGAAAATGGGATGGTTGAATGGGTTCCCACTGCTTGTTGAAGCACACAATGGTATTTGTGTGTTCAAAATGAGAAGGAATGAAGAAAATAGGAGAGGGATTGTTAGGCTTTGGAATGTTGAGCTACAAAGAGGATTTGTAAGCTCAACAAATGAGAAAAATAAAAAGATGAAAAGTGGGTTTCGACGTAAAGGGTGGAGGGGTATGAATGTTGAAGGAAAATGATGAAATGGGTGGATAGAGGAGAGATTTGAGAGAGATACAGAAGTTTTTGAAGAAAAAGGAGAGCTTGGAGGGGTAGGTTATGAAGGGGAGGTGTGTTTGAAGGGTTTAAAACCGACTCAACACACATCAGTGGGCCACACAACCCCCTAGGGGCGTCGGCCCGAACCGGCCCGCCCGGCCAGGCCCGCTAGCAGGCAAGGCCTCCCGGAACCAGCGAGGTCCTCGCCGGTCGCTGGACATTCCAACAATGCCTCGTCGGTGGGACGAGGTCCTCCTACCCCTTAGACTTTAAAAACATGTGGGACCCAGGGTGAGTCCCCCTGGAATTGTTTCGTTTGGCCCCCGACGCCGTTTTGACTCGTTTCGGGTCATTTCATGTAATTTCTGATATAACATCGTATTTTCTCGATTGTTGAAGGCTGGGATAGGGTAAATTATGGTCTAAACCCGTCGATTGACGGTCTAGGGATGATCCGGGGTCGTCTCAAGCGATCACAGATGTGTACGAACCTAATCTCAGCGATCGTTTTCGGTAACTTTTGCCAATTGGCGAAACTGGATGACCTAAGCCTGTTTCTACATTTTTCTCGCACCCACCTAGGTCGAAATGCGACAGCGTACGTCGTGTGACAATAACCCAGGTCCGGTTTAATCCAAATCATGCTCTGATACCAACTTGTAACGCCCTAAAAATTGAGGGTCGAGTAGAAGTCCAACTCCCGAGTTCCAATGCATCACTTATGCAACATATTTAATGATGATTAAATGTTGTCTGTATTAGTGCATAAACATGAATAAGATTAAGCCAAATCAGCAATACATAATCCAGGGACAGTTGCAATACGCAAGCGGAAGACTTACTCAAATATATATAGCGTTATAACTCAGTATAAGTCCCCAAAGTATGTATGCATTGCTAGGTCAATAATTACATGTATTGTTTCAAATTACAAAAATATTAAAAAAAAAGTAATAGTCCACTACAAGTATAACCCTGAAGCCCCGCCAATCAGAACGGTCTATGCAAACCCGCTTAAATACTGCATATAAGAGAAGACATCCTCATCGTCTACGAAGTCCACCTCTGCCTCATCAGTCGGGTCTCCATCTGTAGCTAAGATAGAGTCTGGTTGGTGTGTGCAACACCGTCCTGAAACGTGGGAGTGAGTGATCAACTCAGTGGAACAATAAAGCAAAGGTTAACATGCTCTCAATTCAGTCAAGCAGTAAAGATAAAAATAATACAATCAAGCATCCCTAAGTACTCTGATTAATGCAAGAATGGTATGAATAAATAATGCATGCCCTCGCCTGCACTCCCTCTGCGATCTTCATCTAACGGTCACGCATGTTAGTCAGTTCTTCAGTGCTCTGCCCAACGTCAAACGGCACATGCAGTGCGGTGCATGAACGTGATTACCAAGTTCTTATTAGTCCTTTTCATACAGAAGGATTAGGAAGCTAAGGTACCTCCCTTATATCAATTCTCAAACGATGATCCATTCTAGGGTCGTCAATCCTAGTGAATCTCATACGATGATACGGTTCTACGTCGCTGCAAAGGGCTCGTCACCTTATCAATGCAGGCCTAGTATGTACTCTTGTTGCTACGTAAGGGCTCGTCGTCTCTACGCGGTCTTAGAGTATGCTCGAGATCACTACAAAGGGCTCGTCACCTTATCAGTGTAGGCCGACAGCTCAAATACAGTGTACCATACCACCGTATTCGGCTCACAAGACTGTGTTGCTCACTGGACACTATGGGGAGGCTCGTCACCCCAGCATAGGCCGACAGCTCTACCACGGTGTCCCATACCACCATGCCCGGCTTATGAGTCTTAGCGGATCGAGGTACCAAGGTTTAAAGGAGTTTTTACTGGTGAGTTTGGTACCTTAGATTCAAGCAGTAGCGTCCATACATGGTGAACATACATCAGGTCAATCGGGTTACCTGACGAGCTCGACTAGTACGAGCGCACGTTGAGTTGACCGACATGAAGTGCGTAAGCACTCCGTGTGGCCTAACCACTGCCGACATCCCAGGTACGGCTCGGATTCATCGATTACGTCCTATGTGGCGAAATCAACCTCAACCACCTATTCAATGTCTGTTATCGATTGCCTGGACTATTCCGTAGTCTCAAACACATTCAATTATGATAGATAATCATACAAGCTAATCAGAATAGCAATGGATCAACAATTCCAATCATACAAGCATGTGAGCATTTGATAGATTTCAACTTAAACATGAATTCACACATATGCAGTCCCTAAGTAAAACAGACAAAAAATATAAGTTACATGGAGGAAATCATACACATTATTAAGGTAGTTGAGAATCTCTTCTCAACGCCCATATAAAGTACAATTTATTACACACTTGTTCATTCAGACATTTCTACAAACACTTAGACTACATATTCCAACATACATGACGTATGTTGGTGATAGCACTATTAGGGCAAATCCTTTCACTAAGGAATTGTCACGTATACCTCAACCATATGTCTACAACAGTTAATCATGGCAAATCCATATCCAGAATCCATACTCATGCAAACATTTCAACAAACACAAGAATATACTATATTCAACATAGTTCATATAAATGTGTAAAGTGCAGGAACAACGTGTCTAAGCATGTGATAGCAATTCAAATTAATCATAAATTATTAATTGACATTGAAAGCCTTGAAAACCATAACCTAAACATTTATAGTCTGCATCTTTCGCCGATAGACTCGTAGCGAACTCATTTTTAAAAGCTAAGTCTTATCTGCGGCACCACAATAACCTATAACAGGGAATAAGTTAGCTAATTCATCTATTACACTCGTCGAAAACCTCAAGACAAGTTAGGGTTAGGTTTTCTTACCCAAGTACGGAATCAAAAACGCCGGATTTGTGATACAGAGTGGGTGGCTAAGTGCGTGGAGCGACAAGATCGAATTCCAGGAAGAATCTCCAACTCTCACTCTCACTTTCTCTCTTTTCCCTTCTCTTTTCTCTCCTCTCTCCCCTAAGGTTTCTCAAATTCGTATGAGGTGAGATAGAGAGGGTTTAAGGTCCTTATATAGGCCCAGGTTTGATGGGAATGGCCCCAGGGCTAAGGTATACTTAGGTTATATCCAAAGGGCGTCTGTTTCAGCCCAACGGAGCACTTCTGGTGGCCCCTTTTCCACGTGCGGTCGGACTTAAGTTCCCTGACCATGGATCTAGGTTAGGCTGAGTTTTCGTTCCGATCGGGTTTACAGATCAGCCGTGGCGGACCCGTTTTAGTTCAACGGTCACGGTCACTTGATCGGGGTCACAAGTACCCCGACATGTGTGAGACATTTTTCCTGATCTGAGGGTGTATTTGGGTCAAATTCTGATGGTCTGAATCCTTATATTTGGCCCGCAAGCGACACAACGTAGATTACTTAAATTCGGAATTTACTTCTAAATATATTCACATTTCTCACACACTTTGTTACGGGCTCAAGTTGCGCATTTCTAGACACAGTTAAGACTTAATTTCCGAGGGGGTTGTCAAGTTCAGTAATGCGGTCATAACTGTATAGTTTCGCGGTTATCAGACTTTCGACGTGCGGTCCAGGTCCGATACGAAGTTTCAAGATGCTCCCGAGAGCAACTAGGTTTTGAGATGGATTCTAGATTTCATGGTAATGTAGCATCAATGATTCTGCACGTTTTGGATCTTGCAAATCATATTTAAAGTAATTAGTGCTAATTTCAGAAGTACTCTAGTTTATCCCTTGTTAATATTAACATAATTTCTAAAGGTTTTGGTCCTGGGTGATTTCTGCCTGAGGTGGTACTCGGGTCCTTGTACGGATTTTTTCAGGACGTTACATTTACCCACCTAGTTCGAGGAGAATCGCGCTTTGCACTGGAACACCCGCGCTCGGTGCGAGGACGTGGGCATGTGAGGCAATGTGCTGTAGAAGAGCTAGTGGTGCACTTTGCACTTCGCACATCCGCATCATGTCGTAGAGGGTCGCTCCTTTGCGAGATGTGTGCGAGTCGCTGTGCGACTAAGAGCTTAGGCAGATGGATGGCTGGAAGACTAGAGGACTGAATGAGGTTCCTCAAAATATATACAGGCTGGAAATATAGCTATTGCAAGGAGGTGTAACTCCTCATGCAATTCATTGCCAGACCATGCAGAAACTGCTGCATGTGGCTAGCCCGATAGCCAGACACTGCTAGCCAGTATCTCACAAAAGTTAACATGCAGCCAGCTGTTATAGCACATGCACAACAACTAGAAACTGCCAATAACGTCTAGTTTCTCTAACAGCTATAAAACGGCTAATGAGATTTATTTACTTGGACCATAACCCCCATCCACCACTGCCTATATAAACATGGCCTGTATGGGTTTCCAATACATCACAACTCACTCTAGCAAAATACATACGAAACAACAACTCTTATAGACTAGAAATTTCCAGCAAGACAGCAAAGTTCATCTAAAACATTGCCTGAAGATCACACCAGCAGTGTGGTCTAAAACGGTTCATCTGAACCATTTGTCGAAGGACTGACCAGTGCAATGGTCTTATCCACATTTCCTCCTCTTTTTCTTTATGGGATATTTCTTTTATTTTCTGCCAGAAATTGTGTAACAGAATTCTATTAGGTGGATTTTCGTGTTTGCTAAACGGAGATCCACGTCAGGCTTGTCGTATCGTAGAAGTGATTTGCATGTAACCTTTCAGCATACTCGATATATTTGAGTTGAGACAAATTACGCTTTAAGGACAGCATTCCAAACGTGTTTCAGCCTATTTTGATTTCATATCATTCGTCGTTGGCTTTTATAATTTATAAAAAACTATTATTTTTGTATTTTTCTCAACAACATGCACAGCCGAAAAACTAACCACCAACACTCACAAGTGGATATCACTTGCAAAGCCAGCTTGACCTTGCATAACCATACATACGACCGTATGCGAGAGGATGGTTATCTCCCATACACGTTAAGGCATAGAAAGAGGAGGGAGAGACGTCTCCCTTTCGGGACGTCACCAATAACAAAGTTCACTTGACGTGGACCCCGTGAGTTTTCCATCAGGCTTATTTTTATGTATACGTTTCATCCTTGTGACGAACACCTGACTAACAGGTTTTTGAAAGACACAGGCGATGGTGTCCCCACACACAAACCTATCGATTGGTATCCATTCTCCATTGTTCCTGTGGTGCATCCCACCTGAGTTGTATATCTGTATGAATTTTGGCCCTACGTTTAAAACTAATGATCTCGCGTGATGGACAGAGTGGATTTCATTGTGGGCGCACACATATTGACTGGTATGTAAAATTGGGACGCGGATTTCCTGCTGAAGGCAAGTTAATGCGTTGGAACTTAGGTGGGGCTCACAGTGATGTTTGTAATAAATCCACCCCATCTATCTATTTTTCGAGCTCATTTTAGGACACTGGACCAAAAATGATCCGAATCGAATACTCAAGTGGCCATTCGGTAGGAAACAGCGGGGAATGAGCAACCACCGTTGAAACATTCGATATGGCCACAAAAAGTTTTGCATCAGACTAATTTCCTTTTTACTTTTGTTTTCATTTCATCCAGTGGAAATGACATTATAAACGGTTGGGATGTCACATAAACATCAAGGTGGACCCAGAAAGGTTTCAACTGTAGGAATTTCTTTCCCCACTGTTTCCTATCGTATGGTCCACTTGAGTCTTGGATCCGTATCATTTGGGTCCCATCCTAAATTGAGCTCAAAATCAGATGGACGGGGTGGATTTATCATAAACATCACTGTGGGCCCCACTTAGGTTAACTTGCCTTTAGCAGGAAATCCGCGTCCGTAAAACTGGCAGCCGAATCATTTACTGTACAGCTGGAAGCACCGGAATATTATGGTACTAATCAGTGATCGGAACACATGGAAATCTGATGTACCGAACGGGTCCGTCTATCTGTTGGAAAACAACATGGATGAGTCTTTTTTCCAAAAAATAAAACCTAGTGAATGATCTTATCCGTCGCTTTATTTAATTTTCTATTTACCAATATTTGACCATTAAATATTTTTTCCTAGTGTCGCTTTAAGGGCCATCTATCAGAAGCATTGGATTTTCAATTTTCCATGAACCGTACGGAATATTGAATGGACGGCTGGATATAATATTTACGCTGCCGCGTGTTCTTTGGACCACATGGTTCCACCTTGTTCAGTTTCTACCGTCTCTACTGTATGCCTCTCGTCTTTCATAGGACTGCAACGAGCCACGCCAACAACTGCTCCGACTCTTAGCGTCATAGAATAGCAACGCACTTGCAGTCGCGGAAATCAGACGCCCTACTTATGAGAACTTATTGGGAGAAATCCAGGCCGTTCATCTGAAGGGAAATGTGATATCCTACGTTGATCAAAATTTTCTTGGCTTCTTACTCAATGATATGCATGTTTGAATGTGATCCCTCGGTTATCCTCTTATAAAAACAGTCCAGTCTTTTGTACGAGTGGCCCACCTTTTGATGCGAATGTCATATTTCTAGGACAATTTAGAGTGGTAACCATCTCATGAATGGCCTGGATCTCGCACACGCGCACCATATTGGCACATGCAGGTGTTCGAGCCCGGCGACTGCAAGTCGCTTAAGTCGCATTCTGAACGACGTGTTTCATGTGGCTGTGATTGAAAAGGGGGATTTGATACTCTGGCAACATGGGATAGACGATACGCTGGCACTAACAAATTAGTTAGGAATTGCATATCATGAACCAAAATTTAGATTTGTTTTGATAACGTGGCCATTGGATTGGTGGATATTAACGGTTTAAATGAAAAACATCATATGGTCCTGCTCAACAAAAAGTCTCCACATATCAAAAGGTTAGGTTGTCCAAGCATCTTATTTTTACGTCTGTCCAATGGCCAGGCTCGATCCAGGCAAAATCAAAATTTTGAATAAGATAGGACGCAGTTTGGCTGGTGACACCTACATCAGCTAGGTAGCTGGTGGAAAAGCACTGTGGGCCGACCGCTATGTATGTACATTAGCCAGGTCGTTCATCCATTTTTCCAGCTCACTTTAGAGCATATAACAAAAAATTAGGTAGATCCAAAGTTTAAATAAACACGGCTAGAGGAAACAGTGGATAAGAAAACTTTTTTGCTCCACGGAAGTTTTGGATCAAGCTGATATTTGTGTTTTCTCTTCATCCAGATTTATGTGACTTTATGAACGGAGTGTATGGCAAATAAACATTGCCATGGGCCCCAAGAAGTTTTCAACAGTATGTGTTTAATCCCTAATGCTTCCTACGGTGTGGCCCACTTGAGCTTTGAATCTTCCTCATTTTTTGGGTTTATGTCCTAAAATGAACTGGAAAAATAGATGGATGGCATGGATAAAACATATATATCATGGTGGGTCCCATGGATTTTTTCCACTAGCTACCTGTATGGTGTAAGGTGGCCAACAAATCCGCATCTTTTTTTTTTTTTTTTTGGATTAGCTTGTTAGTACACACATATGTCAGTACACACACTTCATGTTAGCCACCCCCCCGCTAGGGATCGATACCAAGACCTCACGTGTTGAAACGAGGTATCTCTACTCGGTCTGCCAGTTGAGCTATGGATCTGGGTGTAAATCCTCATCTAATCGCATCCGAATTAGATGGGATATAGAAAACATGGGGCCCACATACAGTCTGATACGTTTTTAATGGTATGTGGACAATCTCATCCCAACTGCTACCTATGGTGTGACCAACCTGAATTTTGGATTAGCCAAGTTTTTGGGCACCAACGACAACACTAGAGGGAGCACATGATGGACCGATTGGATGTCACTGGAATAAAATGGTGGGCCCGTATGTCAAGCTTATCTTAAAAAAACGTTTGTATTGGTGGACTAATCACTAACCAAAAGTTACCCATACTAGATTATCTGGCCATCATATTGGTGGACATTCATTTGGACAGTTAAAACATTTAAGTATCCAATTATCCTATGTTAACAAACAAGTGTCCCCAAAAAAGAAGATAGGATTGTTCTACTAATATTATTTTGGAATTGTGATTTAGTGAGAGCGGTTTCACAATTTATTTAGTTTATTTGAGTTAATACATGTCGCTTTTGCAATTTTTTTGCGCGCCTGAGAATCAAATGATATATTGTGCCATAGTATCAAATAACACCACTAAAGATAAAAAATAATAATAATAATTTGTAATCTTACAAAGAACGGCCATGCAAGCTACTATCGCATAAGGATGTTTGTCAACCCATTTAAACCATTGAAATAGGCAGGGTGGGTTGGGTCAAGGGGCTCCCTTTACCCAACTCATTGAAAAATTCAGTTAGAATTCTGAACCTGTACCCGACCTATTAAAATTTGGATCAAGTCTAGGTTAGGTCGAAAAGTAGGCAACAATGTTAGCCCCTGATCCAAATTTGACTCGCTTATCACACACGAGCTGCATTAAGGTTGGCAGGATTGTCAATGGATACCCTAAGCCAAGAGTACTTGATGAACCCAACCTGATTTTAATAAGATCGGGTTTAATAAATTGGACCCTTGAGATATCAAGTTAGGTTTAGGTCTAGATAATGGATTTATCCATAATTCCCCCACCCCCCCCCCAAATCTTTTGGAGCTTTTGAAAAATGTTCCTAGAAATTGCTATTTCATTTTAAATTTTCGCTCGATCCCTCTCTCCCAAAGTTTCATAGTATGAATTATAATTTTGATCCCATGATAGTCCATAAATATCCATATATATTAGAAGGCTAAGATCATTGAGTTTGCCATTTGATGGCCTACCACCATACATATCAATGCTAATTTGTCCAATGGTTTGGATCAACTACTTAATGCCCCACCATCATCAATGTATTTCCATCCTATCCTCTTAGGTGGGTTCAGGACTGCTGGTAAGTCTTTTGTGTGAGAAATCCCATTCATCTAGTGAATCTCATTGGGCTTATAGGATGTTGAAAATAGTTGGGCATCCATGTCTAGATTTCGAATTGTAGCCCATCTACAATAGGTCCAACAAGATGGATGGTACCAATCCACCAATCCCCCTTTTAGACTGGGCCCCACTATGTGCACTGCTTCAAATGGAACAAGCTTAGTTTAGGCATTGACTCATGTAAATGGCTTGGAAGAGGATTTTTTCTATATTGATTATACTAGAAAGGGTCTGATCATGTGGGGCCCATCTTTGATTTCCCATCTCACTCAAAATTCACTTTGATTGGATGATCCTAACCATATGATCAATGGTTCGGAGATATGTTTAATACTGATTATACTAGAAAATGTATGATAACTGATATAGATTGTCCATTGTGCATGGCTTACCTTTGATTGTCCATCCCTCTCAAAAAACCACTTCGATTGAATGATCCTGACTCTATGAACAGTGACTAGGAAATGGACAATTCATACTAATTAGACTAGAAAATGTCTAATCATTGAGCATTGTCCATCATGTGCATTCCAATTTAATTGGATAATCCTAACTATCTAATTAGTTAACGGTCAAGAGAATAGATAGTCCATATTGAAGAGAAAAGGTCTAATCATTAACATGGATCATCCATCATGTGTGGCCCACCTTTAATTGCCCATCCCTTTTAATTACAACTTCTATTGGAAGATTCTAACCATATAACCAATATCAAGGAAAATGTATTAGTCCACATAGATTACCTACCCCTATCAAAACTACATCAATATAAAAATTCACTTCAATTGAATGAGCCCAACCATATGACCAATGTCTATGAATAGATGGCCCATTTGATCAGACTAGAAAAGGTCTAATCTTTTATCTAAAACATTCACCATGTCATCCCACCATAGGTCGTCCATCCCCTCAAAGAACACACTTTTATTAGATGATCATAAACACACTGCTTGGCCATTGCGGGCTCTAAGGCTTCGACTCTCTAGTGATGAAATCATATGTTCCACCATAGCTGAATGAAATCAATGATATCTTTGTTAGGATAGTGATGGCATCCAAAGTATATCACAAAAGTGAGTGACAAAAGCTTCTTATAGACCTGCCCATGAATGCAGCATATATGCAAGCAATGCCAAGTAACAGGACATGGAATAGCTTTTCTCTAGCAAGAGGAAAAGGAAAACACTTTAGAAGATTAACTTCCCGACCGGCATTCTCCAATATGTGAGCCTTGTTGAAGAACTTGGAATAGGAAAATTCATAATAAGTTCCACCATTTCGTTACATGCTTGTAGCCATCTTCACGAAGGAACTTGTTCTACTTGATAAGCTCTTGAATCATCATGTTGTGTTGTGATGTGAATGTTAGGTGTTCAAATGAGGATTCATGAGCAATGAACATGGGAAAAGGAAAAGCCTTCTTAAAGAGTCTAGGGAGAAGTTCGTGGGTTGTGATTGCCTTGGAATGAACAACATGCACATCAATGAAAGCAGGCAATTCCTCAAAAAAACTTCTTTAGCCAGTCCATTCTCTCACATCCCCTCAAGAAGAGTAAAGAGGAATTTTCTTTTTTTGATATGTGATCTTTAAGTGTAATAAGAGAATGCAAAGATTGGAATGGTAGAACATGATTCATGTAGCCAACCACAACCACAAGTAGTTGGAATAACACTTAGATAATAATGATGATGATGATACATGCAGTTCACCCACCAATGCCAAGTCGGACAGTTAGATACTAGAAGGGATGGAAATAGACCATGCTAGTGCTAGGACGACCCCTAACTGGGCTCAAAAGGCCCAGTGATGCAGGATAATTAACCACTTGCTCTAAAAGCTCGAATTGATAGAGCATGGTGAATAAATCCCTTTATCTCATAGCCTAGGCCCCACATCTCATGGGTTAGGACCTCGGCAGAACCCCTCGTGGGCCCCAAATCACATGGGTATCACCTCACAAGAGTCACCCGCCTCACACAGGCTGCCCACCCTGAGTGTGCCCCTGCATCCCATAGGCAACCCCACTCGAGCTCGGTGTGAAAAATGCCCCTGCATTACCTAGTCTTTATAAGGCTGGGTCAGGATAGGGCCAGCCTTGCAAGGAAAAGAGTTAATTATCAAAGGCTTGAAATAAACCCAATTTAAGGAAACAAAAAATGGGTGTCCTTCAACTACGATACGTCCTATATATATTAAGGGTTGGGATTATTGAAAGGACCTGGTGATGTCTTTAAGCTACCCAAATATGTTGAACGAGAGCCACTAAAATGTCTCTTAAACTCTCCAACTATTTCTATATAACTATGGCCGACTTGACGATTTGATCGGGCCATTCATCATTGGTCTGGTCCCAGCTTGGCCACTGAGCCTAGATTTTAAGCCCGGGCCAAGTTTAGGGGTCCAAACCCTGGCCCTAGAGAGCTTGGTTGCATGGGCCAGGCCAGGCCAGGCGGCCCAATAGATTGGCACCCCTAATTAAAAGTTCAGGTACATTGGATGGGACCCCTTTTTTTCATGAATTCTATCCTTACTACACTGGATGGTTTGAAGAAGACATGCAATCTTGAATAATCAGTTTCTAGCTGTTGGCGGAAAAATGCACACCGGATGCTTGTACTATAAAAATGTGTTTGACTGTAAATTTCCTCATAAAAAAAGGGGAATTCTTCTAAATCACTATTTTAGGCAATGATAAGGCAAAGTTTGTTACTTGGGCTGGAGTCTTGTTCATTGAGGACATGAATTCAGGAGCCCAGACAGCAAAAAGCTTTGTCAGCCCACCATATTTTGTGTGTGTGTGTGTGTGTGTGTGTGTGTGTGTGTGACATCCACTCTGTCCATCACTTCTGCCAGGTCATGTTATGTTGTGAGTGCAAAATCAGGCTGGTACAAAACTTAAGTGGATCACACCATAAGAAAAAGTGGGGATGGGAACACCTATCATTGAAACTTTCTTGGGGGCAAACCCAAGTTTTGGATCAAGCTGATGATTGATTTTTCCCTTCATCATGATGGGACTCACCTTATGAAAGGATTGAATGAATTATAAAAAGAGCGATTTTTCGAGGCATTTTTATTCAATTTTACTCGTAGCATTATAGTATGTATCTATGGCTATTCAAGGGTGTTTTTGCAAATTACTAAATACTGGCCCAATGGTGATTAGGGCCCACATTCACTCCAACCATAAGCTGTGCCCCTTCAAGTCTTACCATTATCCCAAAAATCAGGTGAATAAAAAAAGTGGGGTCACACTCATAGTTAGCAAAACCCACTTTTTTAAAGGTTATATAAATGACCATATGTTTAAAACTCTATATATTTCAAGCAAAACCCACTTTTTTTAAGGTTATATAAATGACTAAATGTTTAAAACCCTGTATATTTCAGAAGATAGCAAAAATAAATTGAAAAGGAAGGATTTAAGAGACAGAATGATATTAGCCCACTATGTAATTACTTATATACATAATTGCTTACACATATAGAAAAAAAAAAGTAATTATTTTACCTTTTTTATTTTTATTTTTTTACAGAATTTTCAATGGTCTTTTTACTGGCTGAGACTCGAGGCCCATTTAACACAGACATCTTATGTACTTTCCTTCACCTAATGACATTTTTCTATGGTCACACCGTAGGGATTGGACAACCCACCATTAAAGCCTCTAAGATTGTATGTGAGACCTATAGTACGTTTCATACCACATCCAATCCATTCATAAAATGCATCCCATCAGGATGAATGAACAACCCAAAAATCCGGCCATTCCAGAACAGCCAAAAAAAAGAAAGAAAAGAAAGGCCATTTCAAACTAAGGTGGGCCACATCTGGCAATTTTAGACATATAAGGCATGATTTCATGTCATGTGGCCTACCTGAGATTTGCATAGGACGATCTCTTGGGCTCCAAGGAGAACATGAGGGGGCGAACAGCCTCAAATCACAGCAGGAGATGTTGAGACTTTAGCCATAGGATTGGGGTCTTCTTGATGTAGTAAAGGTGTACCATGAGTGGCCAAAGTGCCATGGATTTGAATTTCAAGGGGGTTGGCAGTTGGTAGTTTGTTCAGGTAGTTACAGTTGTTTGTGTTGGAATAACTAATCACAAGATTAGTTGGGATGTTTGTTAGAGTTTTTTACAAGTTTATTGGATAGTTGTAGGAAGGGGTTTCATAAATACTCTGTTTTAAGAATTGTTGAAGGACTTTTTATTTAATTTGAATGAAATTTCATTTCTTTAGGCAAAAAGGCTTGCGTACACTTCTTGAATTTGAGTGGGCATTTGAATTGCAATTACGAGCCAAATACTTTCTTACCATGCTTTAATGTGTGATCATTAATCTGAGGCTAGTCAATCCCATATGCCGTCACTTCTTTGGTGACCCAAGCCATTTATATGATGGGCCTCACCGTGAACAGGGGATAGCTCTGTAAGGTAATTTCTTTTCAAAATTTTCTCAACTATGATAGCGGAAGCACCATCAAATACACTTTTTATGTGAATTTTAAGATTTCTAGGAATGAAATTTCCTCGAACGCATAATCAAGTTCATCTTCTTTTTTTGCATGGAAACCATGCACGGAGATGAAGGAAAGCACACTAGAGATGTTGATTCTTAACCACAAGGGAAAAAAAAAAAACAAAAACAAAAACCACTATTTATCATGGGATCTCTAGATTTGGACTATGGTTTCCACGAGAGGAGATTTATCTAGGCTAGGGTTTTTATTTTTGTTAGCTTGTTAGTACACCCACTGTCAGTTCACACTTCACTGTTAGCCACCCCCACTAGGGAATTGATACCAAGACGTCAGTTATCTAGGCTAGGGTTGAGAGGAGAGAGAAGTGTCTTAAAGAAATCCCCACAATGATATTTATAGATCTCCACCTTGAAGAAATTCCATAGGGACTAACTTTATTATCTCTTATTTATAGACATTATGGTGGTAATGAGGTGTACCAAATTACCATGATACCTCATAATAAGAAAACCTAATCCCCACCTTCCAATCAAGTAGATCCAGTGTGAGACCTTAGAGACTATAATACTCCTAAATGATGAGATCGCAACAAATGTACAAGTGTACTAGAAACTATTTGTCTCAATCTCCAATTGCTTGTTCTACACTGCTGATTTAATCACATTCAATTGAGCATGTTTGATTCCATATGCACATGCACACAAATCCCAATGTTTCAATTGTGATGCACATTTATCAATCTTTTAGATCAAACGAATTTTATCTTCATAAGCTTAATTGATCAAAGCCCACTGGAAATGTTAATATAATAATATATAGATATTTTTTTTTTTCAAAACAATTCGTAGTAAAATCCAGCCGTCTGTCCATTCAATCTGATGCCTTAGATAAGTCTCTTGTCATCATCACCACCATGTGATGAAGTATAATCTTTCTCTAATCCATCTCCATGACCTGATATTGATTTGGCCACTTTCATATCATATTTCTTACCTTGCTGAACCTATGCATATGGCTTTAAGAATGACACCAAAGTAGTGTCATCTCATCGTGACTTTGCCATGTAGGGTAGAGTAGAAAAGACACAAGAGTCACCTAGGCGACTAAGCAGCAACCGGACAAAAACTAATCCGTTGCTTCTAGGTCATTGGTCTTGCAGCACATGTGGCTCAATTCACACATCGTGAATGATCAAGAGTTCGTTGTATACACGATCATCACATGAGATCCAACTGATCAACTAATGATCCATCCCCGCTGCAATATATAGGCTTACACAATCTAACTAGGCATAGAGTTGATGTCTATGAGATCTCATCCTAATCATCTCATAAATAAGGGTGGAGGTACATCTCATATGCACATGCATCTCAATGTGCATCACTCCTATTGTGCACACCTGCACAATGGTCTCGCTATGCGAGAAACAGACCAAGCCTTTAATCAACAAATATTGGCCACACCACATCATGAAGGCCAATCAAGATGTGTATACATTATCATGAAACAATCACATCCATACATATAAACTCAAACAGAGAAAAATCTCAATATAATCCAATAAATAAATATGTACACGTGTCAATAATGATTTGATGGAATGCACAAAATCTAACAAACTATTCATGTAAAAGCCAAATAAATAATGCAATCACTAGCCATGAAAGCCATCGAGACCATTTAGGATGAGGAACATTAGATGACTGGTTTTCTATCACAGAAGTTGCCCCATGTGCATGTCATTTAACTAAATTAACTGATTGAATAGAACAAGCACAACATGTTCTTCTATCCATAGGTAGTTGGAATTGATAGGGTTGTCTTGATTTCAACTATAGGTCGTGATTTATCTCTAGTAGGTAGGACTCCTTATATGGCCCAAGAAGAAATTGAAGGTCATGAAGAAATCTGATATATGAGCCTTTGATATCATCTTGCACTCTTCCAAGTTCACCATCAACCTTTTTAGGGGAACTCTCCCTAAGAGATAATTGATGTTGTATGAAATGCAAAGGTAGATATCTAAAACAATGCTGTCAAAATCCCACGATTTATGATTTACGATTTATGATTTGAGTCGAATCTTAAGCAAAATGATTTGAATCCACGTTTGAAACCTTTTTTATATGAATCCTACGATTTATGATTCAAAATATACTTGTTTTCTTCTATTTTAAGCTTCGCTTGGCTTTCATTTTATGTTTTTACATTGGTGAGGGTTTTAAGAGTCATTTACAAAAAAAAATATCCTTCAAAAAAGAAAAAAAGAAAAAAAGAAAAAAAAAAAGAAAAGAAAAAAAGAATCACTTAGAAAAGGTAATTTTATTTTATTTTTCATATTCTCTTCAATGTTAAATTGTAGAGCTTTTTTGTTTATGATTTCTTACTTCTTAACTGGTTGAAACACCAAATTGATATATGACTTATCTGGTATGTTTTTATGGATGGTTACGATCATGTTGACTTATATGTATTGTGGAATGATGATTAGAAATCAAAATATCTTTTTTGTCAGTCTACATAATCAAATCCCTCTTTTCAATGTGATTCTACATTCAAGAAAGGTGACAAGCATATAAATTATTATGGATCCTAGTATTATTTTTTTTTTAAAGGAAAATTTCTTGAAGGAGAAAAAAGGAAAGATAGGAATCTTTTAACACAATCATGACACGGTATTACTTGGTGCATATTGATGACAAGAGGATAATTGCTAAGTAAATTTTTTTTTTCAAATTTATTTATATTTTCATATTTTTAAGAAAATCATTAAAAAAAATCTTATGATTTATGATGCGTTTTGTTATTCAATAAGATTCAACCCCTATTACGATTTTCGATACGATAACGATTTTGACAACAATGATCTACAACAATAGAGAATAAACATGATCACACTAAGAAAAAACACATGAAAAATTCCCATATGTAGATTTCTCACAATAAGATCACTAGAGTTATGGGACGTGCAATGCATGTGGCAAGGGAATAGCATGAGGAAAGGAAGAGAGAATTGGAGTAAGAGAAAAAAAAGAAGAGAGAGGCAGAGGGAAAGGTAAGGGCTACATGCCACTGCGTGCTAGACACATATAGAAAGAAAGAAGGGAATGGTGGGCAATCCATCATCACTGTTTCCCTTGTATGGCCCACTCAAGTCTCCTATCTGCCTAATTTTTGGGCTGACATCCTAACATGAGCCTACTCTATAGATGTACAGAGTGGCTGTCACATAGCCATCAAGGTGGCTCCATAGAGCCCCCATCGCACAGGCTCTCTAATAGACGCCTTCTATGCGGCTACATGCAAGAGTAGAATTGGCCAAATGTAAAATCCAGTTATATTTTTCATTCCCCAAAATACCCATCCATCATCATCATCTAAGACTTATCCAAAATACCCCTACGTTTGCTTAAAATGTCTTGCTAGGTCTTTGATATTTTCTATAGAAATTTTTTGGTCCTGATCCATCACAAATACCCTCACTTGCCTATTCGATGCAGATGCGGACACTTCATTTAAAACAAACAGAACATAGTGCTAGCAAAAGAAGCATTTCATCTTAAAATGTAGAGAAGCCCCAATTGATTTAACAGCATTCCAATCTACGTGTTTTGAAAATTTGATCTTGTAAACTTCTAGTTTGTACAGAACTTGCAGCTTCAACATCAGAAAGGGAAGGGGAAAAAAGAAAGCCTTGTATACAGCTGATGAGTACTTGGAACAATTATTTCATGGTGGTAGAGTACTGACGTAACAGTGGTGTGTACAACGATCAGCTCCGCAGATATTCCTATGTGGGCCAATGGGGTCCCTGAAAAACAATCATATTGACCTTTCGGTTGGTAACAATGGTCGTATTTTGATCTTGGTGTAGAACCTGCGGTAACCCAGCATCTGTGCTTCTACCCTGTGAACATGGTACCTAGTCTTTTAGAAGCAATATATTCTAATACATGGAAAAACAGAAAGTAGAAATGGAGAAAGCATGCATAGTAGAGGAATCATATGAGCATTGGGCTTTCATTTTGTGCAAGCGGGACTCATGGTTCCATGATCCAGACCATTGTTAAGATTGTCCTATTGACAATATTTTTGGGGCATGATGAAAATCCACAATGAGTAGCATCAGACATGGTCTGGAATCTGCATCACCATACACTAGCCAATCTTATAAAAATTGAAATCCAAGGCAACTGTGCATATCCTCAGGTCGAGCATCACTGAATTTCTCAGCATAGAAATTCTGCATGCAGAAATTACAACAGTCTTCCAAAAAGAAGAGGAAAGAACATGTTGCATAAACAATGTAAAACTATATAATACAGCATTTCAGCCTTGTCAGGTGTTGAAAGCAAAGGTAGGAGGGACACCAGAAGTTCTAGGGTTGTGAATGCTCTGGGTTTTGGAAATGCATTGCGATTAAGATAGTGGGTTGGGTGTTAGCTGATTGGTATATGTAAATGCATTGGAGGGAGTAGGAAACCAATACTTGAAAGTAATTCAGTTGATATCATGCAGTCCCAAACCCATCTTTCTAGGGAACAACACATAGGTAACAGGCCTTCCCAAATGAACCCCTTATGTAGCAACTCTAGGACATGTCGGTAGAGTTTGTGGTGCTTGGCTTGAAAAATTTGGTAATGTGCAAGATTCGGTGGGCTTAAGCTTAGCACCAGTGAATATGGTGATGAATATTCCTCATGGGAGGAAGTACAACCATCAGTTCTCCAGGCACAGAGTCTTTCATACTCGTGTAGAAGTAACACAGATGCATTTTCACACCGGGTTCGAGTGGGGTGGCCTGTGTGAAGTGAGGGCATACTCGGGGTGGGCGGCCCGTGTGAAGCGGATGGCTTGTGTGAGAAGAGACCCATGTGAAGTGGGGCCCATAAGGGGGTTCGTCCGAGGGCCTGACCTGGGCTATGAGATAAAGGGATTGATTCGCCACACTCTATTAGTTCGAGCTTTTAGAGCAAGTGGTTAGTTGTCCTGTGTCAAAAGTAGTATCAAAGCAGAAGGTCTCGTGTTTGAAACTCCTCATCGGGGGTGATTAATGTAGGGACATTTTCACATTGGACTCGAGTGGGGTGGCCTATGTCAAGCGGGGGCACACTCGGGGTGGGTGGCTTGTGTGAGGCGAGACCCATGTGAAGTGGGGCCCATGAGGGGGGTTCGACCGAAGGCTTGACTTGGGCTATGAGATAAAGGGATTGATTTACCACCCTCTATCAGTTTGAGCTTTTAGAGCAAGTGGTTACTTGTCCTGCGTCAGCAAGCTTCCATATAAAAGTTGGGACATGCTTTATCTCATCTTTGGTTACTAATACATAAATAGCATTCTCTATTAATTGCAAGTGAAAACTCCATGTCTCAATCCCACAATAATAGTCTCCCCAACAAAATATAGCATGCACCCACGGGATCCCCACACAAACTCCTCTTCAATGTACTTAGATCGGATAGACAATGATACTAAGGGCCTGTTTGATTTTTCAGGTTAAATGGATAATAATTACTTACCAGGTAATTACCGCATCGTTTCTTACGCCGACGTTGGCGTTAAAATCGAGGATGGCTACCAAATGAATATAGGGCCCACTGTGATGTACGTGATGTATCAACACCGTTCATCCTATATGTCATCCTCATTTAGGCCATGAACCCAAAAATGAGGTAGATCCAAAACTCCAGTGGACCACACCATAGGAAACAGTGGAAATTGGATGCTTAACGTATGAAAATTTATGTGGCCCTCCGAAGTTTTGGATGAAGCTGATATTTGTGTTTACCCCCTTATCAATGTTTTTATGACTTCATGAACAGGTTAGATGACAAATAACATTCATGTGGGCCCAATAAACAAAATAACTTTCAATGGCGGACGTTTAAGGCCATTGTTTCTTGTGGTATGGGCCACTTGAGCGTTGCATCTGTCTCAATTTTGGACTTAGGCCCTAAAATCTTCTGATAAAACAGATGGACGATGTGGATATGTCATGCACATCACAGTGAGGTCCACATAGTTAAGTCAGCTTTTTTGGACCAATTTGCAAGACGAAAATACAATTGAAATTTTAAACAGGGTGAAAAGGTAATAATGACCTTTTTCAAGGGTATTTCCCTGATACCCAAAAATCTAACAGGCCCTAAGTGCTTAGAGCTAATAAAGACTTTTCCCTTTTTTCATCTAACAAGTTTGGAATGGGCACGGATGCTTATGGACTTTCAATTATAATGAAGTGATAAAGCTCTTAGTTATTGTTAATTAACCAAAGCAGCTCCCTCTCTCTCTCTCTCTCTCTCTCTCTCTCCAAGATGATTCCATCATCTTCCACTAAGAGGGAAGGTGCTAGTGTTTAGGGGGTGAGTACGGGTGCAAATGGGTTAGGACGACCCAATGGGTCATTGGACCCTAACTAGTGGAGTTGACCCATGGGGCGGGTTTGGGTCCAAAAGTTTGACCAGATTTTTACTAAATGGGTCAGGTCTAGGTTCTCTCAAAACCAACCTGAACCCATTTCTTAAATGGGTCTTATTTTGATCATACTACAGAAGACCAACCTAGACCGATAGAAAGTATGCAACAATGTATGTGGCCTTTTGTTTTCTTTTGGGCTAGACTATAGCAATAGTTCACCAACCTTTTTTAAAATGTAGTTAACCATCCACTACTTATGACAATCGGGGACATGCAAGATGGAGAATATGCGAAAAGTCACATTAACTACCCTAACCATTTATTTTTAACTGTTGAATTTGGACCACTAGCCATTTTACTTTTTACAATCAAAATTGATAGCCACCACTAATTGGATGGTATAGAACATTATTTGTATGAAAACTCAAATGAAAATTTTCTACCCGACCTAGACCCAACCCAAACCCGACCCATGTGATAAATGGGTCAAGTCTGAGTCCATGAGGACCGAAACAGGACTCATCAAATTAATTGGTCGGCCATTTTTTACTTCGACCCAGTCCAGATCTGACCCAAATTATAATCGGTTGGATCTGGGTCCAAATTTCAACCCGATTCTTAAATGGGTTGGTTTTGGGGCCCCCTAGACCCAGCCTATTTGCATCCCTAGGTGAGACTTAGGAGGTGGTTCTCTCAAGAGTTCTGATGCTATCATCTTCTTCCTCAATTTTCCACAACAAGAGAGTTGATTGTCTTCTCCTTTGGTTTTGATCTCCTCCATTCTCTTAAAATCAGATATTTTGTTTTTCCCTTTGCTTCACATGATCATGAGCCTATCTGAGGACAAGGCTTGCACTGGTTTAGCCTCACAAAAGCAGTATCAGAGCCCTAGGTTTAGGGCTTGTGAATAAGTAACCTTAGGGTTTCTAATATCTGGTTTTGTCTTTTGCTCTATTAAGATTCATGCTTAGTTTTCCCCATGCTTACATATCCATGTTTTCATCTTCTAGGTTTTCTAGTTTGATAACGTGTATGGAAGCTTTTGATGATTGTTTGTTTTCAATCTTCTGATCCATGCTACCAATGCTTAGATCACGTCGATTATCATACTATTCCATGTTGACATTTATGACTTTATGCTAGTATAGAAATCGTGTATTACATGTGTCACTAGAATCATGGGTTTGAATTATAGGGTTATTGTGCATGAAATGTGTTTTGGTGATCTTTAATCATGAGGTTTGATCTCAATGTTTGTGGGGGTAGGGCATTATCATTTTCACGGTGGACCTTTTTTTATGTTTTTTGCTTCAGAAATCCCACCAGGCACATGGATTTTCTCTTCCATCTAAACATGTTTTTATGGCTGGAAATTCATCAAGATGGGTCCTATTGTGGACGTTTTTGCATCAGCCCCAGATCTACACATTCTGGAGGAAAAACCAGTTTGGAAAGTTCCAATTCAGAAGGTTTCTTTTGAAACGTGTAGTGGACCACCTTGGCTGTTTGGGGAAGATGATGTACATGGGCTGTATGTTTTTATCAAGGACACCTACACAATATGTAAACCTTCCAATTTTGAAAAGGCCTGATTTTGGTAGGTTTCTTTATAGTTGATTAGAATCCTGATTCGGAAAGGTTTCAAAAATCTATTTTCCTAATTTTAAGGATTTTATTGCGCTTGTTTGATTGGGGTTCTTGAGTCAGTTTTGGAAACTTGCCTTGTTCTGGTTGTTGTTTGGAACCCAAGACTAGAACATTAGATGGTCATGAAGCACATCCACAAGTATTTGAGAACTAAGATTACAAACTATTCCTAAGATCTAACGAGCTTTCAACTGTCAGATACAATGACGTATCATTCCAAAATGATAAATTTTCAAAGCCTACTTTTGGGTGTATCTTTACTCTAGGCCTTGGAGGAATGTGAAGCAAGATTGCGTTGCTGACTCCATCAAAGCAGAGTATGTTGCAGCCTCTGAAGTGGCAAAGGAAGCTGTATTGTTGAAAAGTTTCTAGCGAGAACTACAAGTAGTGCCTTGGATTGGTGAACCGATCACGTTGTACCGTGGAAAAGATTAGTGATTCAGTTACTTAGGCTAAAGGCCCTCACAATCATAAGGGAGCTAAGCATGTCAAATGCAAGTATCGTCTGATTCATGTTATTATAAAGCATGGGGATGTTCATGTCCAGAAGGTTGATTTGGAAAAGTAAGTTGGCCGGCTCAACGTCCAAGAGACTTGCTCAAAAGGTATTTGATCTGCATGTAGAGAATATGGAACTTGGTTGTAAATGATTAAGTTTTAGCTAGAGGTGGGCACGGGATGACTCGATCCAGCTAACTCAACTCGTTCAGATCTGACTCGACCCGAACTGAATGGGTGAGTCGGTCTGAACCAAGTAGGCTTCGCCCAATCCGAATTGAAACCAAGTCGAGTTCAAGTTACCTACTAACTTGACCCGACTCGACCCGAAACTCGATTTGGTTAGACCCGACTCTCTAACCCTACCCGCCGCACCCTACCCCGACCTGATCCCAAAATCCCTCTCTCCCTCCCTCATCTTCATCATCTTCCAAGCCTGGCCTATCTCTCTCCCTCCCTCATCCTCCTCTTCTTCCAAGCCTGGAAACCACCCACCACCATCTCCCTCCTCCTCCTCCTCTCTCTCTCTCTCCTCTCCACTCTCTCGGTCTCTCCCTCCCTCATCTCTCAATCCGACTCAATGCCAACTCGACCCGAATCGGTACTTCTGACCGGATCGGACTTGGTCCGGATCAGTCCAGGCCAGACTGAACTCGAATCGAGTCAGGCATGCTGGACTCGGTATCGAGTTGGATCGAGTTCGGGTCAGGCCTATTTCAAAACCAAATCAACTCGAGTCAGCCTTAACTCGGTCCGACTCGACTCGATGCCCAGCTCTAGTTTTAGCACAAACAGAAGTTATTGGTTTGTGTGCCCTTGAAAGCATCATATTCCTGTTCTAGTGAATAATGCATCATATGGGTTGTACTTCTATACATGGATTGGTTTTTCCAATGAATCCATAGAATGGCATTGTAGCTAGCCAGGTGCACTGCTTCTAGTATAATAACACTGGTAGGTGGTTGGACAGTTACTTGTCTATCTGAAACTGGTTCAACTAGTGAGTGTGCTTGAACAATTCATCAAGAAGGTTTTCACGGTATTGGATGGCTATAAAAGTAGCACGACTCAGTCTCGACCTGTCTAGGTGGCTTCCCAACATCAATAAATGAGTGTGCACATTGGTAGGTACAACACCAAACAGGGATCACAATGAAGCAATGCTCTCTTGGCCTCATTTTGAGAGCATAAACTTCCTATACCTAATTTAGTAATCGACTGACCTAAGGGACAATAGGGAACCTTAAGCTCTCTTAGGTATAACTTTGATTTACTAAACGTGAGCTTCACAAAGAAGCAATACCCAAGTGCTTTTGGTATATAAAAAGAGAGGCAAAGGATGCATGAGTCCATTTGAAAAGAATCCAGAAGATAGTCCCTTGAGGATTGTCTATCAGTGAAGTTCACCACAGTTAATCAGCCATTGCAAGTCATGAGGGCATGCCATCTTTCTAATCAAAATATTTTTAAAAAAAATTTTTCAAACAAGATTGTAAGATCGAAGAAAATGCCACACAAATGGAGGAAAAGTACCATGGTACCTATTTATAAGAATAAAAGGGACATACAGAGCTACGCTAACTATTGTGGGATTAAACTTATGAACCACACTATGAAGCTTTGGGAGAGAGTTATTGAGCAAAGACTAAGGCATGAGATGAATATATCAAAAAATTAGTTTGGTCTAATGCCAGGGAGGTCTAACACTTAAACTATTTTCCTACTCAGATAATTGATGGATAAATATAGGGAGAGGAGAAAGGATCTTCACATGTTCTTTATTGACTTAGAGAAAGCTTACAATAGGGTCCCCAGAGAGATAATCTAGTGGGTGTTAGAAATGAAAGGAGTTTCATGATGATATATAACATGATTAAGAATAGTATATAAGAGAGCAGTAACAAATGTGAGGGCCACTAGTGGAAAATTTTTAGATACGCAACAGAATTAAGTTTTTCAAAATTTCAGATTTAATTAATTATCCCTAAGATCCATGTTTTTTATAATCTCAAATATCTAGAAATCCAAAACTTGTGAAACTCTCTGAGAAGGGTCAAAGAACTAACCCGACCTCCGAGGCCACCCTGAGTCCCGACCACAAATCCCGACTGTGACTACTGACCTCGAAGTCGGCCTCAGCCCCCGACTTGACCTCAGGGCGGAAAGTCGACCTTAACCCTGGCCACGGGCATCAACCGAGCACCGACCTCAACCTCAACTTCGGGTACCGACCTCGACCTCAGTCTCAGGTAACGACCTTGACCTCGGAATAGAGGCATCCAGAGAGAATCTCGCACCGTATATGACTGGGACTGCCTAGCGAGATTTCAGGCGAGTATCACGCCAATCGAGGTGCAATCGGAGAAATATCCAAGAGCATATTCACACTACAATACGGGTCCCTCCGGCAAATCCACCCGGATACGCACACAACGCAGAAAGTTTATAAATTCACTCCTTACCATGGGAAAGAGGTACGCACAAAAATCCTGATTCAACTACCCCTACTATGAGCCCATACGCTTGACTTAGGCATCAGAGGGTCCTCGGCCACGTCCGGCGCCCCTAGCGTCCCCTTGCTCTCCACTCCTTTACACGTATTTAGGAGGCTCGCAGAAGTTGAAGAAGGGCGACCAGATCCAAGCATCAACAAGAACCATAAGTGCAAATGTCGTCAAAGCCCATAGATACTTCTGTGGGATGAGGATATCGTAAGTTAAAGAAGTTGTGAGAAAGATGAACAGGAAGGCCCTCGGCGAGGATGGTATACCGTCAGAGGTTTGGAAGTGTATAGGAGACATTGGGTTATTTTGGTTGACAAAGTTGTTCGAAAAAATTGTAAGATCAACGAAAATGCCAACCAAATGGAGGGAAATAAATGTTGTACCTATCTATAAGAATAAAAGAAACATGCATAACTACACAAACTAATGTGCGATTGAACTTATAAGCCATATTAAGAAACTTTGGGAGAGAGTGATTGTGCCTAAGATTAAGGCATGAAACGAATGTGTAGAAAATCAGTTTGGTTTCATGCTTCGAAGGTCTAACACTAAAGTTATTTTCCTACTTAGACAATTGATGGAGAAAATACAGGGAGAGGAGGAAAGATCTCTACATGATTTTTATTGACTCAGAGAAACCATACAATAAGATCTATAGAAAGTTAATTTGTTGGGAATTAGGACAAAAGAGTTTTGATGCAGGACAATTAACCACTTGCTCTAAAAGCTCGAACTGATAGAGCATGATGAATCAATCCCTTTATCTCATAGCCTTGGCCCCACATCTCATGGGTTAGGACCTCGGCCGAACCCCCCTCGTGGACCCCAAATCATATGGCCATCGCCTCACACGAGCCAGCCGCCTCAAACGGGCCGCTCACCCCGAGTGTGCCCCTGCATCCCATAGGCAACCTCACTCGAGCCCGGTAAGAAAATGCCCCCACATTAATCACTTCGGTGAGGAGTCTCGAACACGTGACCTCCCGCTCTGATACCAATTTGATGTAGGGCAATTAACCAATTGCTCTAAAAGCTCGAGCTGATAGAGCATGGCGAATTAATCCCCTTATCTCATAGCCTAGACCCCACATCTCATGGGTTAGGACCTTAGCCGAACCCCCATCATTGGCCCCAAATCACATGGGTACCGCTTTACACAAGCCACCCGCCTCAAACGGGCCGCCCACCTTGAGTGTGCCCCTACATCCCACAAGCAACCCCACTTGAGGTTGGTGTGAAAATGCCCCTACATTAAGTTTCAAGAGGATATATTAACATGTTAAGATATGTACAAGGTAGGGTTAACAAATGTGAGGAGCACTAGTGGAGAGACAACTAAGTTCCCAATTACTATAGGCTTATGCCAAGGGTTGGCATCAAGAACGTACCTTTTCGCATTGGTTATGGATGAGTTAACGAGGCATTTACAGGAAGAGACCTTATGGTATATGTTCTTCGCAAATGACATAGTTTTGATTAACAAGACAAGGAAGGGCATAAACACAAAGCTAAATTTATGGAGGGGTGCTCTAGGATCTAAAGGATTTAAAAATAGTCAGACTAAAACAGAGTATATAGAGTTCAATTTTAGTAACAATAGGAGTGAAAATGAAGAATTAGTTAAGATTGTTGATGAAGAAGGTTCCCAAAATGACCACTTTTGATATATTCACGAGAGTGGAGAGATTAAGAAGAATGTTGCCCGTAGCATTCAAGTTGGGTAGAAGAAATGGAGATATGGATATGGAGTTTATGTGATTGTCATGTACCGCCCAAATTGAAAGGGAAATTTTATAGGATAGTCATCAGACTAGACGTGCTTTATGTGATAGAATATTCGGCAATTAAAGAATATCATATTCATAAGATGAGTGTAGCTAAAATAAGGATGTTGAAATTGATGAGTGGCAAGATGAGGAAGGATATAATTAGAAATGAATGCATTCAAAGGAACTTAGGAGTAGCACCAATACATAATAAGATGAGGGAAAGAAGAATTAGATGGTTCGGTCATGTGCAACGGAGACCAAGAACCATGCCGGTTAAAAGGGGAGTGAGTTGGTACTAGTTGAAGGCTTTAAAAGGGTAAAGGGAAGGCCCAAAAGGATGTGGATGGAAGTAGTAAGAAAAGACTTGATGACCTATGGTCTAACTAAAGGTATAGCCCTTGATAGAGTGGAATGGTGCAGTGGGATTCGTGCAGCTGACCCTAATCAATTGGGATAAAGCTTAGATAATGATGATGCATGCCTCTTTAGAATATCAAAACTCATAAATTTGGGAAAAAAATGAAGAATCAAAGGTCCGCGGCTGGTTTTGGAGAAAATCGTAAGAAGGGGTAAGAATGTTTTATTAGTATTATTTTGTTGTAATGATGTTGATTTATATAACCCCAAATTGAGCAAATCATGCTTGATTTTGGGATTTTTTTTTCTTTTAGTTTTTAAAATTTTGTATTTTCGTGTTGTTCTTGAAAATTTCAAAGATTTTGTATTTAAAAATAAAAATAAAAATGAATAACTTGCTAGTGTATATCTATAAATGCATGCCTTGAATTAGTTGTTTAGAACATTGCTTTAATTTTGTGTATTGTCGAACAATTTTTGGCAATTTTTGGACCATTTCTGATTTTCTTTTACTGTTGAAATTGCTTTGGGGGAAGTAAGATCCATGTATTTTGAACATGGATTTATGTCCTTTAAACATAGATCTACCATCCATGTGCACTAACCTCTTTTTTTTTTTCTTTTTTTTCTTTTTTTGTATTTTGGTCAATTTTTGGGCCATTTATAATTATTTTTTTTTTCAAATATCAATTTAGGGAAATGAAACAAAAATGTTTTTTGTAACATAGATCTACGACCCAAATGCTCTTTTTATCTTTCATGTATTCAGGCCATTTTGGATCAATTTTTTCCAAAATTAGTTTGGGGGAATGGAAAATCTATGTAATTTGAACATAGATTCACCATCTAAGTGCTCTATCTTCTTTATTATTATTATTATTATGTATTTTCAATCATTTTGGGCCTTTTTTGAAAATTTTATTTTTTAAACATTAGTTTTGGGTAATGAAACATATTAAAAAAAAAAAAAAGAAAAAGCAAAAAAAAGATCTATGACCTATATGCCCTTTTTATTTTTCTATGTATTTTAAAATATTTTTTAGCCATTCTTTCCCGAAATTAGTTTGGGGTTGGAGGTTGGAAGATATACATATTTTGAGCATAGATCATTTTAAAAAAAAAAAATTATTTTACCATAGATCTACCATCTATGCGCTCCGCCTTATTTTGTTATGTATGTTCAGTCATTTTCAGGCCCTCTTTTAATTTTTCAAATATCAGTTCGGGGAAATGAAATATATGTTTTTTGAACATAGATTTATGATTGATATACTCTTTTTATTTTTATTTTTATTTTTATATATCTTCACAATCTTTTTCCGAAATTAGTTTGAGGGAATGGAAGATCTATGTATTTTGAACATAGATTTACCATCTAAGTGCTCTATCTTTTTCTTCTTTTTTTTTAAAAATGTATTTTCAGTAAAATTTTGGGCCATTTTATGATTTTTTTTTTTTCAAATATTAGTTTGGGAAAATAAAACATATATGATTTTTGAACATAGATCTATGACCTATATTCTCTTTTATTTTTTGACGCATTTTTGGACTTTTTTGGGCCATTTTTCAATATTTATATATATTCTTTTGTTTTTCAAAAATCAGTGTGGGGAAATTAAACATTGATGTTTTTGTAACATACATCTAGCATTTATGTCCTCTATATTTTAGGTATTTTTGGCCATTTTTTTAGATTTATGTATTTAGTAATATGATCATATTAGTTATCTAATCATATCAATTTACAACATACATAAAACAAAAATTATAACCCAATGATTCAACATCACAACTTACAATAGGTTAACCCAAGAGACAACATTCTTACCAAAGAATGGTCCGATACACCATTAAAAATATGTTCAAAACACACAAAAAAGAAAAGAAAAGAAAAGAAAATGATAGATTCTTGGATCTCATTTTTGTCCTTTTTTACTAATATTTTCCATATTTTTTGGCTAAAAAAATATTTAGCCGGTGTGGTCCATTACAAGTTGACATGGGCTTTTAACCAGGTTGATTCACCTGATGATAACAATATTTAGAACCATGCTTCTTCGTAGTAACAATTGTATATTACAAATACTCTGCAAAATTATGGTAGCCTAAAGGTAGCATGTGTAGATCAAAAAAACTCATCTCTCAAAATCATCACAGAATCAGCCTAAAAATAAAATGTGTTTAAAACAATCAGCCACAATAATCATAAGAGAATCAACAACTAATAATCCTCCAAACATAATGAGTATAGTCTTAGAAGCTAGGCAATCCAAAAATTTAGCACACTGTGTACCTTGGGTATCAAGCTCATTTAAGAAAGAGGCATTATGAGTTTTTGAAGTATAAGGTTGCGAATAGATTCTTCATTTGCCTAATCCATAAAAGTGGGGCCCATTGTTCAGTAATCTAGACAATAGAAAATCTGATCTGATCCACTGCAGAGGGAGGAGGCCTAAAAATCTTCCCAGACTGGAAACTTTTTTAGGCCTGAAAGTAGCAAGTGCAGATCCAAAATTTATCTCTTAAAATCATCACAGAATCAGCCTAAAAATAGAACGTGTTTAAAACAATCAGCCACAATAATCATAGGAGAATCAACAACTAATAATCCTCTGAACATTCCAAGAATAGTCTTAGAAACTAGGTAATCCAAAATTTTAGTATACTATAGGCCTTGCGTATCAAGCTCATTTAAGAAAATAGGCATCATGAGGTCTTGAAGCATATGGTTGTGAATAGATTCTTCATTTGCCCAATCCATAGATGTGGGCCCATGGTTCATTAATCTAGACAGTTGAAAATGTGATCTGATCCACTGCAGATGGGGAAGGCCTAAAAAGCTTTCCAGATTGGAGGATCCTACCCATCCAATATTAGACTTTTTAAGGGACTTTTGCTATATTTTTTTAGCAGACACTTGCTATCTTTAGACTTTCTGTAGTGAGCTGATAAAGGCTTGGATCATCCAATCTAGGAGCATCCAAAATGGAGTCAATCGCTGATCAAGATCACCGGGCAATGGGCCAACTTGTATGGACTGCATCATGAAAAAAAATTCATGCCTAAAGCACTAACAACATTTACTTGAGAGCTGTGACAAATACACATAATCCAATTAATTTAACACATTTAACTGAAACATAGATTGGATGATCCAGTCCATACCTTTATAGCGTTAATGATTGAATTAATCTTGAGTGATTTGTCTTTGATATTTGAAAGTGTTAAATGTTCCTGTATTGCTTGGAGATTTTGAGAGATCTCGTTCAACAACTCATGTCTCTCTTCCACCTTCTGAACAAAAACCTTCTTCAAAAGTTGGGTATCCTCTTCTAGAAGCTCCAATCTCCTACTGAGTCGTTTGACCTCATCAAGCCGTGATCCTACCTTACCTTCATGGGAAGCACCACAGACAATAGCCTTCTCATGAGAATGAGTGCTCCCCACAGTCATGCTTGTCTCATTTCCCAAATAAGGAACAACAGGCATGGTTTCTAAAGCCATGTCCGACTCTTTCCCCACCCGATTCAGACCTGAAATTCTCTCATCTGCTTCAGATTCTTTCTCGCTAATGCTTGAACAATGTGACAAGTTGCTGGTGGCATAAGAAGATGATGAATTAATGGAGCTCCCTGCGTTTTCTAAACCATAATTGCCAAACTCTCTCTTCCAAAATGCTCTTTCTTTTTCACTCATTGCCTGAATCTCCCAATCGAATACTCATTTCCAATCCTCAACCGCTTGAGTGTGGCAATTTTCATCTCCGTGCAAGAATTTCTTCAAATTCTTGTGAGGAACAAACTTTCATCTGGCATGAACAACATGTAGAGAAATTAGAAACCCCAAAATCCCATCTCCACTAACCCCATAACAAGCTAAAACACTGAAAATAAATGCACAAAATCCATCACTAGATGAAACTACAGAACCTCAAAGGTTCTATAGCATGAGCCAATTAAGCAAACAACCAATCATCCATCAAAACCCAAAAAACTATTAAGCAATCAACCAATCATCCACCAACACCAGAAGGAACTCAGAATCCTCAAATTTACACAGAAGAAATCAATTTATCAATCAACTGAAGATATCCACCATCATCTATATGTACAAATATCATGCAACTAATGCAAATAAATAGATGATAATATTATCAGATGTAAACATGTAACCTTGAAAATTTCAAATACCAAATCCAACTAAACTCATTAATTCAATTTTATTTTAATTTTTTAATTTTTGCATCAGGACCCACAATTGAATCAAATTGAATTGTAAACCGATCACTTCAATAAATAAACACGCAATGCATTTCCGTAATGTTCTCTCCTAATCGACAAAAGGGGGAGAGAGAGAAGAAGAACTACAATTCAGACATGCGACCCTCAATATGAATGAATGGAAGGAAATTACAAATTAGTTATTTGCATTTTATCAAATTAGTAATTACTAATTACTATTCGATTCAATAGTGCATCCAAACACTCCATTAGATGTGAACATACCGACTTTCAAAAAAGGCTGAAATTATTAGAACTGAAAAAGCTCCTAGAAGAATATGAAAAGAAAAAAACAATAGATACCCAACAAAAGCCTTCAAAGAAATAAAAAAGGGGTATCCAACAAAATGCCTGAACATAAGCATCCCAAATGTATTTCCTACAAAATCTCATATAATGAAGGGGCGAATTTCAACTGATGGAAATCAAATACATGGATGAACCAAACATACCCACTTCCCGAAAAGCAGAATTTCTCAGTAAAATATTCTAGTAGATGAACAACCATATGATAAGAAATGGGAAATTGAGAAAATGCTGAAACATGAAAAGAAAAGGCGAACGAGAACATTCAGAAGGGGTATGATGCAATGCGTAATGCTTCATGTGATTAGCTAAGAAGGGTGCAATGAATTTAAGGAAAGAAAAGAACCATTGAGAGAATGAGAGATTGCAGTAAGAATGTGGAGAAAGCAGTAGCTGGAATGAGAGCTGTTATTAGGAAAGAAGAATGAGGGAACGTTGGTTGAATGAAATGAAAGAGAATGATTGTTGCTTACTTGTTAAAGTTGCAGAGAGAGAGAGAGAGAGAGAGAGAGAGAGATTTCTGAGATTTCTGCAATGGATGCTTTTCTTCGCTTCTTGAGTAAGAGAACGACTTTAAACCGCTGAAGAGAGGGAGAATGTGTAAAGAATAGGAATAATAGGGACCTGATCGTAGACAACACCTGTTTTAGCACCCAATCAATGTGGGGCCCACCATATTTTACATGAAAATCCACTCCGTCCATCAGTTGAGAAACTATTATTCTGACCGTAATTACAGAATACTGGACAGATGATAGTGATACGAATCTGGTAGACCACACAAACCGTAACAATGTAAAACTGCTACCAAAATCTCTAAGTTCACAAGGTGTGGCCTGCATGATGTTTCGATGAGGATCATTTTATTAATTACAGTTTTCCTGGTGTGTTACACCTGATTAAAGGTTTTGATGAATGATAAGAACCTTTCTGGCCCCAAAAACCTATGGTTGGCATACCATTTCCATTGTTTCTTGTGGTGTGGCCCACATGATCTGCGGATACTTATCATCTTTTTGAAATTTTTGTCTTAAAATCGAGGATAGAAGCTGATGAACGGAGTGGATTTTACATATACAACATGATGAGCCCCACGAGATTGTGTTTTTTTTACACCGCGTGAAACCGGTGTTCCAGTGGATTACGTTACTCGGATTTTTATTTCGGACGTTGGAGCCATGATTCATCAATCCAGACCATCGGTTTGATGGGAACCAGCGTGGATGGATTATGTCACAGAAATAACTGTCGATAGAAGAATCTCAACCGTTCTAATCGTGACTTACAATTAGATGGTTCAGAAGAGATCTAGAAATGGCCCACATTCAACCGAAAAAAGACCCAAGATCAGTGGACTTAAGCTTTTAATCTAGGAGATGTGTGGGGCATGGGATGATCTGGACCGTCAGGATACTGACACGTGGGCATCACTTGCCAGAACCAGTTGGTCACATGTGGGGAGTAATCTGGACAGTCCATTTTCCCACTGTGAATGGGCCATGTAGCATGTATGACACCAATCGGGCGATCAACCTGTCCTTTTGATGGTCAGAAAGAACGAGATGCAGCCATCCACATTGATTGGAAACGTCCGTATAGAACAACACGTGCCCCATCCAGGTGGGACCCATCAGGTGGACGGCTTGGATTGCCATCCACGTATCAAGGAATCTGAGAATATTTTCAAAATTTTTTTTTGACATTATAGCCATTCCAATATTAATGTTAGTTTCAAGCCATCAATCAACAACTAGAATCCGTTATATTTCAGGCCATGGACCATCCACACGATGGGACCCGTATATGAACGGTTATGATTGCGTTGCACGGAGTCTCATGTCCAACGAAGGTAGGGTGATACACTGCTCCATAAAGAAACCCACTATAAAAACAAAGCAAGTGCTCAAATTAGCAAAGCCTGAGGTGGGCCATAGGTATATTGGGTGGACACGATTGCAACTTTTCGTGGCCTATTAAGAAGAGAAAAATGTCAACCGTCCACATTCAACTTGAAAAAGGAAGCCTCATGACTGGTGGCTTGGATCTTCCAATCTAAGAAAGTACTGGCCATGGGCCATTCACCGTTGAATTACAGCAGATGGATGGTCTAGATTACCAAACCTTGGGCCACGGTGTGGAAGCCTAGAGGATTGTGTATCATGTAATTCTTTATGAACTCTTCCTGACTTCAAACGCTATATAGAAGAGGTCCAATTTGGCATCTAGGCTATAGGGCCCACCTGATGAACGGTTTGGATCCCTCACACATGTGCCATGTTGACAAGATTGAGCGGCAAATATCGGAACGGCGTACTCGCGCGAGTACACTTACATGGGCTGTTTAAGAGACCAAGTTTTTGGCCCTTGGCTTTTAAAAGGTATTGTTTACAACCGTTGAAGAAGTGGGACCCACACATTCATTTGAAGAAACTTACAATGATGGGCCCCAGCGTTTGTAGGACGTGTATCATGGTATTCAACCAATGAGAGTCTCGTGTTAAAGTCGGTGAATTACAACCGTCATATTCACCTATCCTACATCAATCTATTCTATCTAATCTAATAAATGAAATGAATTGTTTTTTTTTTTCTTTTTCTTTTTGTTGGGAAGGTTTATCCACTCCATTCAAATTGATTCTGATGGGTCATATTTCTAAATCAGATTGATCAAGCAATCCTGGCCTTCTAATTGATATTTTTCAAGGGGATGGTTAAAAGTATCACAGTTGACGGTCCAATTTTATAAGGAAAAAAAAAATCGTGTGGTTACTATCATCTTCTTAAGGTAATTTTGGACTATGTTTCATCTACAATTAGGACAGAAATTTGGACGGTTAGGATTCTCATGCAACAAAGCAGTATATCTGTATATTCGAACAGTCATGGTGAACTATTATAGGAGCCATATATCGCTGTAAGCTCACCGTAGTAATAGGGCAAGTGGGCCATGTGGTGTATATATCACATCCAACCCATCCATCAGATGCGTCCCCTCATGTTACAACTGGAACCTGAAAATCATCCAAAACTCTGGTCGTCCACATAACAAAGAACGAGGTGGAGGGAACGCCCACCCTTAATTTCCACTGTGGCCCACCTGAATTACAGAACAGTCTGATTTTTGTCCTAACCTTGATTTTATATCCACAGTTTGGTAGACCTTGCACAAATCGAAGTGCAGGTCCTTTCCTTGCGGGTACCGAGGAAAATATTGAGGTGACACATCTGATGGACGGCTGGATATTCTGAAAATATCATGTGGGCACCACATCTACCCAGTGTCACACCGATATCAATGGAACATGCCCATTTACTTTTTAACCGTTAATGATATTAGTTGAACGTACCCACTTACTTTTTAACCATTCATTTCATAACCATCAATTCAATGGGAGCTAATTAGGGTGTGGCCCAGCCTCACCCAACACGGGAGGCCTTGCCAGTGGGGCCCACCTTGATGTATATATTTTATCTATTTTTTTAGCTCATATCAGGGCATCAACCCAAAAATGATGTAGTTCGAAAAGACGTGTAAACCTTTAATCACCTGCGTTTGTATAAAATACCTTAGGAATCAAATTCCCTCAAAGGAAATCCATGGTGAGATCCTGGATTACACTCAAAATCATTTCAATAGTTGCATCCGTAACATGTGTATCACCATGCTATTATTCTATCGGGCACATGACCCACTAATAATATTCAAAAATAATTAAATTATCTATTGCATTATTATTAATTACTTTAATATATTGATTAACACCGTCCAAACATTGTCTGTGTAAATTAATGGTTAAAAATTATTACTTAGTCACTCAAATATGATTTTATGATGTTGGCTCATCTAGACTTAATATTTCATAATTTCCGGGCAAATCATATATTTCAACGGGTTGATTGCAACCATTTTATCAAACATTACATATCACTAGAGATATTAAAGTTGATTTAGTAATAAGATTCAAATCTGTGTGAGTATACCATGTATAACTAATTTTGGGTTAAAGTTGATTTCGAATCCAGGGTGCCAAACATAATAAGAGGATTTCAAATCCAATGAGTTCCAAATCAACACTCCCAAACATGCCTTAAGATTTAGATTTACTCTAACGTTTGACTCATGACTTAAAATGAGCAGACAAAACAGATGGATAATATAGATACACAATACATACATTAAAGTGGGCCCCACGGTATGTTAGGTGAGGCTGGGCCACACTTAATCCACTCTCCAAGTCAATGGTTAAGATCATTTATTTTTTAAGAAATGCTTCGTTCCCAAGAAATCAGATGGGTCTTAAACTAAAAATCGTGCTCTTGGTGGTGGTTGGCCTGACCATGCAAAATGCAAAATTACGCAAGATTGCTGTCTTTTTCCTCTCTATACCGTTTTAAGTACGGCCCTAAATTGAGGAAAACGACATAACGAATACCAAACGCGAGTTACGCGACGTCCCTCTAAAAATAGCTAATTTACAAAGAGATTTAGTTTTACTCGTACGGGAGAGCACAGAAAATTATACACATGCATGTATAAATACACGATCCACACCGTCAAAATTGTGATTCCCACTGCGGAATGAGCATGTAAATTCGCAATATTCAGATCATCCTGACCGTCCGATCGACATGTGTTTTCTTCTTGAACTGTACAGTTGAGAATTTTCGTTTTTGAGCACCCATTTGATAGTGAAGGATAAGAATCAAGAGGACCTTTCGATCCTTCAGGTTTTCGGAATGGAGACATCAATGGTGGGCCTTACAATTTGGACAGTTTGGATTGAGTGCACGTTCACCACATGTGGGCGTGGATGGGTCTGTTGTATGATCTGCCATAATTCGTCTTATTTCTTTAAGACAATCTTCTCCGTACTCAGGATACGCAAATTAGCTACTGAACTCGACAGTAGCAGTCTCGCTACTGAAGTGACGTCACCACATTACGTGGGTCCCACCATGATGTATTTATTGTATCCACACCGTCCATCCATTTAGAGAGATCATTTTAGGGCATGAAACTAAGAGTGAGAAAGATCCAAAGCTCGAGTGGACCCCACCACAGAAAACAGTGGGGATTGAATGCCTACCATTAAAAACTTCTTTGGGCCACAGAAATTTTAGATCAAGATAATATTTATTCTTTACCATATTCCATATCTATGTTAACTTATAAACAGTTTGGATCTCAAATAAACATCATGGTGGGCCCTAGGAAGGTTTCAACGGTGGGCGTCATTGTTCCCACTGTTTTCTGTTGTGGGGTCCACTTGAAATATGAATCTGCCTCATTCTTTATATCATGCACTAAAATGATCTCTCCAAATGGATGGACGGTGTGGATACAACAAATACATCATGGTGGGCCCACAGAACGTGGTGACGTCACTTCAGTAGGGAGACCTGCTACTGTCGACTTCAGTAGCTAATCCGCGCCCGTATTTATGCTGTCATATGGTGGGCCACAGCCGAAATTATAACCGTTGGATGATACTAGAGATATGACAAGTATGCAAAAGAGAAGATGGAGTAGAGAATCCTAGTTAAAAAAATTCAAGAAGGCCAAAGGTACGATAGGGATTGGGCATCCACACCGTTCAATTTCGTTAAAAAACGTGCAATTGAACCGTTGGTGATCGAAACCACTCAGCTTGTTGGGCCACTATGAATGGACAAATGTGAAAAACCCTGATGATCCAACCGTCCAATGGGTTCCACAATGGAAATTTACAATGTGAAATGCCAGTTTCTTTGTTTGAATTATTCATTCGCAATTTCCTGTGACCCATTGATGAGTGGTTCTGATTACAGTGGATGAAGATTGCGGGCAAAATAGAAATTGGTTGGACTTGAAATTCACCTGATAATCCATTGAAGTGAAAATCATCACCATAGCAAAAGGAAGAGCTATGATCCAATAGGAATTCTAAATTAGTGGCTGGTGTACGCACGAGAGAGGTGACACACGCTAGTTGGACGCGGATTAGATACTGACATGTTGAGCAGTGAGACTGGCTACTGAAGTGACGTCACCAAGTTCTGTGGGACCCACCATGATGTATGTGTTGTATCACACCGTTGATCCATTTGGAGACATCAATTTAGGGTATTAGCCAAAGAATGAGTCAAATCCGAAGCTCGAGTGGATCCCACCACAGAAAAGAGTGGGAAGAATGACGCCCACCGTTGAAACCTTCGTAAGGTCCACTGTGATGTTTATCTGTGATACAACATGTTTATAAGTTAAGACAGACATGAAAGAAGGGAAAACACAAATTTCAGCTTGATTGAAAACTTTTGTAGCCCTTAGAAATTTTTAATGGTGGGCGTCACTCTCTCCACTTTTTATTCTGGTGGGATCCACTCGAGCTTTGGACCTGACTAATTCTTTGGCTCATGTCCTAAATTGATACCTCCAAATGGATGAACGGTGTGGATACAACACATACATTATGGTGGGTCCCACATAACTTGGTGACGTCACTTCAGTAGTAAGTTTCGCTACCCAACCTTTCAGTAGCTAATCCGCGCCTAATATGCCCACCCATGATCAAGATCGACCATGGATAGGATCTATCCATTATGGATTAAGACTGTTCTGAAAATAATCGTAATTGGATAATCGCATCAAATACAATTGGATGCCCCACTTCGGTGGATCCCCAGATCTGAATCTCTGTGGGGCCCACCATGATGTATGTGTCTTAAATCCACACCGTCCACTCATTTATCCATTCATTTTAGGTATGTACATAGAAATGGAACAGATCCAAATCTCTGGTGGACCACACCACAGGAAACAGTGGTGATTGAATGCCCACCATTAAAAGCTTATTGGGACCACCGAAATGTTTATTTGCCATCTAACCTGTTGATAAGGTCACAAATACCTGGATGAAAGGACTGCACATATCAGATTGATCCAAAACTTTTGTGGCCCTAGAGATTTTTTTTTTTTTTAATAGTCAATCGCCACTGTTTACTGTGGTGTGGTCCACCTGAGATTTGGATCTGCTGCATTTTTGGGTGTATATGGCAAAACGGATGGACTGCATGGATGTAAGACGCATACATCACAGTGGGCCCCGCAATCAGAGATCCACCAAGCTGCTCAAGGATACAATTAGGGGTGGCAATGGGTCGGGTCGGCCTAGAGGTCAAGGAGTGGGTGAGGGCTTAAGCTAAAGAGTGGCCTATTTGAGTAAATGGGTTGGGTTTGGGTTGAACCCTAATGGATCCGGCCCACCCATACAGGTTATCAATGGGTTAGATCAGATGGTCCAACCTGACCCAAACCCGAAACATAACAATAGAAAATAACATAAATTATATAAACATGATGTAAGATTATATGTCTTCTAATTAGGCTGGCTGGGAATCGCTTTAGCTCCTTATCCCACTCTTAAACTTGAGTTAGGTTATGCCGTATCAAGTTACGTTGGTCAACCAACCCGTTGCCTCATTAATTATTTATTTGAAGAGTTCAGTGTTCAAGTGTTCAGTATGACAAGAAACATGCCTAATAGAGAAAAGTCCGAAGAAAAAAAAGGAATAGTGAAGCTATCTATAGATT
This sequence comes from Magnolia sinica, assembly GCF_029962835.1. NCBI lineage: Eukaryota > Viridiplantae > Streptophyta > Magnoliopsida > Magnoliales > Magnoliaceae > Magnolia > Magnolia sinica. The sequence goes on from NC_080581.1 coordinate 27,029,627, forward strand.
TTTATAGGGGGGCAGAGTTTCGAACAACTTTTCAATAATGAAGTGGGCAAGTCTGACGGGAATAGAGCTAAATGGATTGGGTTGGGTCAAGTCACAGGATAATTGGTTGTGGGTCAGGTTTGGGCCAAAATTTTGGTCTATTTAGTAATCACATCGCGCTCCATCTGGCCCCATCACAACTTGAAATTGACCAATTGTTGCCATTAAATAAAATAAAGGGCATCCAGGTGCATACGTACATGCGCATGTATACAGGACGCGTGCGTACATACTCATGCGCATGTATACAGGACGTGTGCGTACATACTCATGCGCATAAGCCTGTGCACATGTCCGCACGCGTTTATTGTCACGCCCCAAACCCGAAAATCGGATTCTTAGGAATCCCGATCGCCAAATCCGGTGTCAACAGCTTCCGTAGTATCCCATTCTCGGCTCCCAGTGCCCATATGATAGGTTTTGATCCTGGGATCCTATAAGGAGAATTTCCCAACGTACATTTATCTCATAAGAAGCATAACCACAAGTTTACCCAAATCACAAAAGAAACATCTTCATCACATATTCACTAATATAAACTTTGAATACAATGCTGAAAGGGAAATACGTATGTCCAAAAATCAAGGCTCCAGAAGACCGCTGCATGCTCCAAGCTCGATACTGCTGCAACGTAACATCACCTGCACGCATCTATTGTGCATACATTTATAAAAAGCTTAGAGGGTGGTGTAAGTGTGTGTACAAGATAAGTGCCAAGTATTCAATATAATGCCATAATTATACAATATCAGAAATACTAGCATGAATCATATGATATCAGAGTAAACAGAAATACTGTAAGTTCATAAAAATATCATCAACCTCATCCAGGATATACAATGAAAAGACATGGTAAGTCAATGTCATGTACAGAGAAAATAATATAAATCGGCTATGTAATGCGGAAACATAATGAACCAAATATCAGATATCGAGAATGCAATATAATGTGCAATTCGGAAGAGCTACTAAAACCATCAGCCTTATCTAGGTCATATGAATACAGAAATATAGTAACCCGAAATGCCATGTGCCGTGGATGTAATGCGATATACAGTGCGAATGGAATGACCATGCTGGAGTGTGAAGCCGGGATGATAGTACGTAGTATCGCAGGCTACGGGGTCCATCACAAGGGACTTCTATCCAAACTAGTCCCATACCTAATTTGGATAGTCAGACTCAATGTGGTAAACTCCTGATCTCAGGTTAGTCGCGCGCCTCAACCGAAATCCTGACCATTGCGAAGGTACATGTAACAAATAGTTGCGCGCCACTAGCCCGAGTGGATAGTGAATGAATGAATGAATGAGTATGCAACTCCTACTCAATAAGTCCACATATCAGTACAGTTCCTCTCTAGAATCATCACCGGGGTCTAGAACACTCTACATGCAAATCACCGCCCACTGACGCATGACCATGCAAGTAGAAGAGACCTCACTATCCGTCTGACCAGTAGTCAGCCAATACCTATACAGCATGTCGATAACGAACCCATTCATGAGCTGGTTAAACTCAGCTTAGCTATGTACCCTACCCTCGGGCTGGTAAGGCCACACCCCCACCCAACCGACCACGACATAGTAGGAGACCTGGCCTCTCGGTATTCGGAACTCGGGCGTTCATATATCCACTCGATCTCGACGTTGGGGCATCCTCTGGTACTAAGAGGGTTTAGGAATTTTCACCCAGGGCCATTTATGGCAGCTCGATACTAGAACAAATTTTCGGTGTCCCGTCTGGCCATCCATGATAGGCTTATAGAGGCTACGACCCTGATGTCGCTAGGGCATATAGTAATTATAATGCAAGATGCATGAGTCATACAATCCAGTCATGCATCAATCCTGCGCATACCGTGCGCTCATGTGAGATAACCTCTGCTTATCAAGGAGTCTCATAACAACCTTCTCAATGACATATGCAATGGTCAACCATATCTCATAACAAACATGCAGATGATGTATATGGGCATGTATCATGATGATATGCTATCACATACTCATAATCAGTATCAATAACTGACATCGACAATCGGCCTCGATAATATAGACATTTAACCAACATTGCTCCCAAGGAATGACCCACATAGAGCCTAACACATAATGGACCCATGGCCTCATAAAAGAACCTAATATATAACACCATGGGCCTCGCTCAAGAGCTTAATATACATCACGATGGCCTTTCACATGGGCCTAACATACATCACAATGGGCTACATGGCTTGCCCCTCAAATGCATCACAATGGGCCTCATCACATAGGCCTCATATACATCACATTGGGCCTTAAACACGGGCTAAATATACATCACAACGGGCCTCAAATATGGGTCGCATATTCATCACATTGGGCCTCAAACACGGGCCGAATGCACATCACAATGGGCCTCAAATTTGGGCCGCATATACATCACATTGGGCCTCAAACATGGGCCGAATGCACATCACAATGAGCCTCAAATTCGAGTCGCATATACATCACATTGAGCCTCAAACACGGGCCGAATGCACATCACAATGAGCCTTAAATACAGGCCGCATATACATCATATTGGGCCTCGTCAATTGGCATCGATAATCGGAATTGACAAATCGGCCTCGACAGTGTGGACATTTAACCAACATTGCCCCCAAGGGGTGACCCACCCACATAGAGCTAAACATATAGTGGGCCCAAAGCCTCGCACAAGGGCCTAATACACATCACAATGGGCCTCAACCAATGGGCTTCAAATACACAATAGGTGGGCCCTACACATGACCCTCAAATATATACGACCAGTGGGCCTCAAATACATCAAATCGGGCCTCACCAAAAGGTGGCCAGCATGGATATGGTACATTTAACATGGTGCGGCCCATTTGGAATATGGAATCCAACTCATAATGGGATCCACGGCCCATACACAATCTAGAAAACGAATGGACAGCATGAGCACAGAACTTATATATGGTGGGGCTCGCAAGGTGGCCCACTGCCCCCAAATGGGTGAATAGTATGAATATAACATATACATCGTAGTGGGCCTCATAAGGCAACCCCATGGTGGGACGCCCCAGCCCAACACACATCTTGATGGGAACCCACCTAATATTTAGACCTGCTATAACTATGTGGGCTCACACTACAAAGCGGCCCATACCACATCAACACCAATGGGCCTCACACCGATGGCCAGAGTGAATTTACAACGCTCATAGAAAGATGGGCCATCTGGTGGGCGGTCAGTCCAACAGGACACTGGACCTACTAGACGGGCTGGATGGAATATAAGGTGAGCTTCATCAGTGGGCCTCATACATCATCAATGGACCCCACCAAATTAGTAGCATGGAGGTACAATACATGCAGCAGATGGGCCACAGCTGGACGGTCAGCCCATGACTTCGTGTGGTGTGGATCACTTGAGACATGGATCAGTCCCATTTCCCTCGCCCATGGCCTAAAATGATATGGAAATTAGATGGATGGTCTGGATGTTACACATACATGGTGTGGGAGCCCCCATGCATTAATAATGGCCCCACAATCAATGGCCAACATGGATTTACAAAACATGCAGCAAGGTGGGCCGTGTGCTGGACGGTCAGCCCACGGCTTCGTATGGTGTGGATCACTTGAGACATGGATCAGTCCCATTTCCCTAGCTCATGGCCTAAAATGATATGGAAATTAGATGGATGGTCTAGATGTTACACATACATGGTGTGGGAGCTCCCATGCATCAAAAATGGCCCCACAATCAATGGCCAACATGGATTTACAACACATGCAGCAAGGTGGGCCGTTTGCTGGACGGTCAGTCCACTTGCTGCTTGCCCTGATATTGATCAACGTGGCCATCTGGTTGCCACTGATCTAAGGTGGGGTCCATGCCAAAAAATGGACGAACGGTGTAGATTACATGTACACATCATGTGGACCCCACTGCCCAGAGGGCCCACTAAAGACAACAGGGAAAAACAGGTGGACGGTTGGGTAGAACACTGCATCACGGGGATGCCAAGGAGGCTCCAGCGGTAGCCATTCCTTCTCCACTATCCAAGAAACGGTGGGGTCCACTGGAGCTATGAATCGGCTGACATTTGTGGCTTCTCGTCAGCCAGGTCACACGTGACCTACTCCCCACGTTGGATAGCAAATGAATATCATGGTGGGCCTCAGGGAGATTCCAACGTCAGGCTGCCCATCACCATTCTTTGTTATTTGGTCCACAGTTGGATGGTTTGGATAAAGCACACCATGGTGCGTCCCATGCTGCTGGATGGTGGGATTATACGATACATACACTCCAGGTAGGCCCCACCCCACATGTACCCCACGTGCAGGGTGGGCCCCACCATCCGACAAAGGGACGGACGGTCCGGGCATAACATATACCTCACGATTAGACCCGTATACTTGCTGACGTCTTTACAGCAGCTACACCAGCCAAACCGTTAACAGAGATGGGTCCCACGTGGGGCCCACCATAACGTTTATTTTCCATTGAATCTGTTCATAGGGTCACAAAGACCTAAACAAAGAAGAAAAAACAAATTTCATAATTATCCAAAACTTCTGGGACTAAAAAAGGGTTTCAATGGCAGACGTTCAATCACATTGTTCCCTGCGATGTGAGCCACCTGAGCACCACATACGGCTGATTTTGGGGGTAATCCATCCTTTAAAGGGGACCCATCAAATGCACGGTGAAGATGTCAGAAATACATCAAGGTGGGACCTGTGGTGGGGCCCACCGTCCCTCTAGTGTCCAGCAGCTGATGCTGGTTGTTGCAGCGTTTGACAACAACAGCGTCAATGCTGTTTAATTTTTTTTTTTTTGGTTTACTTTGTTTTCTTAGAGCCCACATTAGGACAATTCAGTTCGTTGGTTGCATTCTTGGGCTCAAGACAAATCCAATGAGTTTAATATTTAATATATTTAGACGTATCAAAACATCACAGCAGGCCCTAACAATTTACCACTATTAAAATAGCCTTATTGCTGGTGTGGCCTACCAGAGAGTTGGATTGGCTTCATTTTTATCGGCTCAAGGCCTAAAATGAGCTGGAAAATTGAATGGATGGCATGAATTTAATACATACATCAAGGTGGGGTCCACTTCCAGTGGACAGAGGGCTCGCACAAAACATTCATGTCACAGTGGCCCCTCATGCAAGGTATAACATTGTGGGCTCCACCTGGAGTTTGCATCCGCCTCATTACCAGGCCCATGACCTGAGAGGCCTGGATGAACGACGTGGGTCATCAAGGTGGGTCCACGTGTACATGGCCCACCTGATTTGAATCAAGTTGAAATTTGTGTTTTGCCTTCATCCTGGGCCTGTCTAGGACGGACGGCCAGATGGGTTGGATGGTGGAGATTAAACCCATTCATCAAGGTGGGTCACAAGATGGGAAAGAAAGAGATAGAGAGAGAGAGCCGATGGTTGTGGGAGGGGCTCCGCTACTATGGGCTCCTCTTGTATTACAATACATGCATGTGATCAAGGTGGGCCATTTGCCACACATAGGGACCAAGATGGGATCCTCACCATTGATTGGTGGGTCCCACTTGCCCTATGTAAGAAAATGAAAGGATCTATCTAATTAAGAATACCCACCATAGGATCTTATTCTTCTTTTTTCTGCCAAAGCATGCTAGAGCTCCAATGGATGGACTTCAACGGTTGAGATCGATCATGGACGGTGAGATTGGATGGTTGGAAGGTGGGCCACACCTAGCTCTCCCATGGAGCTAGCTTGGACGTTGGGTGCTTGTTTGGAGAATGAGAGAGATAAAAGAGATGAGAGAGATGAAAGATGTGAGTGATGGGTGAGGGATGGGTGAGAGTTGACTTTAAGAATGGGTGTTGTACTTTAGGGATGGGTGTGAGTGATGGTGAGTGATAGGAGTATACTTGACATTTGATGTGATGGATTCTCTTGGGATTTGCAATGCGCGGTGTTTTTCTCGAACTGAACGTGGGCCCACATCTCCTGGCCCGGGTATCGCTTCGGTGCGCGAGACGCAACATCGGAACTACAGTGATGGCGCGGTCGCACAGGTACAAGTTTCAAATCGAGTCGACTCTAATATGCAGGACTCGGCTTAAAATTGCGCGCAAACGTCGAATACAGTTTGATGGTTGCCGAAATTCGACCGGGAGGATCGCGGAGGCATATGGAGTGGTACGGGTTAGAATAAGGGTCTCACATTTATAGTATGCATATTACGCAAGCTAAATTTTTATTCAAAAATTTTGAGTTTAAATAAAAAGTCATAACCTAACGTTGAAAGCGATTTGTAAATTATAAGAGTAAAGCTAGCAAATAAAGAGTCATAACCTAACGTAGAAAGTGATTTGTAAATTATAAGAGTAAAGATGGCCTTGTGTCCTTTTTTCAGGCTTGTATTTAAACATATGTGATCATCCCATCAACAATGATATTAGGACTGAGTTCTTGCAAACTTGTTGTTAGATAGGTAACTGACCCGTGGTGAAATAAGAAAACTAGATTTGAGTCATTGTTTGGACAACCAGCTAGGGAAAAAGTATATAATGGGAAAATATGATACAATGCTACGAGGGGCGGTTTGGATGCCTATAAATGGTTAAGTTATAAATGATTTTAAAGGTTACTCATTTACAACTTGTTTTATTTGGCTTTAAATTGTAAATAATTTACACGTATATGATTGTCTGTGTTTGGATAGCTTGTAAATTGTATTGGTCCGGTAAATAAAGAGTCAATCTTTTCGCTTATAGTAGTTAGGTTGTAAATGAAGAGCTTAGAAATGAAATCCCAACCTTTTGCTTATAAATGAGATGGGGGTAAATGATATAAATCTTTTATAGCCTGTAATCATTTACAAGCTAAAAAAGGTCATCCAAATGTAGGATGTAAAAATCATTTACAACTTGACTCATTTATAGGCATCCAAACAGCCCCAAAAAAAAGAAAAAAAAAAGAGTATGACAATATGTTCTTTTAGCCATGCAATAAAGAAGTGCAGTCGACAAGCAAACAATAAAAAAGGAGAGAGAGAGAGAGAGAGAGAGAGAGAGAGAGAGAGAGAGAGAGAGTCCGCTTCGAGGGAGACATATTCCTAATTCTCGACAATAATGACAAGATTTGAGTTTTATTGGTGATACAGTTTCAAAATGTTGGAATATAGTACTTTCTTATTTCTGATTTTCAGTGCTTCCTCAGGACAATGGACCACTTGTAACTTATTCTCTTAATAAAATAGGGTTGGAAGGTCTTTTCTTTCCAAATCTACAGTTTTCTCAAATTCACTCATACTTGTAGCAATGTATGATCTTCCATTTCTTGAAATCTCTCTAGGCAACAAGCTCATCTCTTCTTATCAAATAAGATCCCACTGTATCTCTCCACCCATACAATCAACAAGTATTCTTACCTAACAAAGTCTCTTCTAAATCATGCAAACAACCAATCAAATCTACCTAACTCATATCATCCTTATTTTATGCCGATCATGATGAGGTATGATGAAAGACCGTTGTAGAAAAATAGCCATACACAATCGATGCAAGTAAAGGAAAACTGCAAAAGAAAATATATAAAGAATCATGCGAAACAAGAGGTATAGGGATTTACGTAGTTCGGCAATTTGTCTAAATGAGGGCAGTAACATACTTCCTTCTTCACTAAAAAAAGAGAGATCAAATAATATAGGATTAATCTATTTTTCACACACTCTCTTTCCGTGATAAAGTCTATTTCAGAAGTAAGTTCCCTCTCTTTCTCTATATATGTATTTTTCCTTGTCCAATTCGGTAATCTATTTAAACTCACTTTATATTCATTAACTAATATGGTTTGTCTGTATTTTACAAGAGATCCCCTGAAGTCTTCAAGCTTGAAGGAATGAATTGCATGCACGGTGCATCTATTAAATCAATCCACCTCTCGCGTTCGTTTATACCATTGGATCGTATTTTCTCTAAAGAAAGAGACATCATTGGAGCCATCGGTGTCATTGAAATTGAAATACTTTTCAGCCCAATTGAGCCAATCTGTGAATCAGCTCCATTAAAACAAGGAAACTCAACCTGGGTGGCTAGATATTTATGCTTCAGGCCCACTTACTTGGGGTCGTTGATGGTCTGGACTGCTTCACGCCAGGCTTGGGTTGGGCCTGGGCCTGAAATTTCATTCTATTTAATTATTGGGCTATGCTCGGGCATTGTATAAGAGCCCATCAACTTGGCCCAGCCCAGTTTATTTAGGATTCAAGGGAACTTTTGTCCTATATCATGCATGATGGGGCACACGTAATGAATAGTCCAGATCTTGTAGAAAAGTGTGTGGCTGAGCTAGTGTTGGGTCAGGCCATGCATAAGCATCACGGGCTGGGCTCAGTTGTGTTTGTTCTGGCCCACTACTGCCCGATCTGGGCTAGGGCCTAGGTTTTACTTTGTTGGTCAGTCTGTATAAAGCTTGGCCTGGCCCAAACAAACTGTTGATAGACATACACAGACTTGACCTAACGATATATACATCATTGCCCAAGTCACCTCGTCGATTCATTAATCCCAACATTTTCTCATATTTTTACTTGATTAACTAGAGTTTTTGCGCTATATTATAATAATAATAATAATAATAATCATCATCATCATCATCATCATATCATCATCATCATGGGACAAGTCCTGAGAGAGAGAGAGAGAGAGAGAGAGAGAGAGAGAGAGAGAGAGAGAGAGAGAGAGAGAGTTTGTACTTGGAGGGACAGGTCCTAATTCTCAAGAGGAGTGATAAGGTTTGGATTTTATTAATGATATTTTTCCAGAAGAAGCACGATGGATGCCATAGCTAGGTACGCTCTTCCAACCACTGAAATCTCTACATGGAATAATTCATCCATGCAAATAAAATCGTACTTTACCTCTCCACAAATGACAACTAAGAGCCATGAAATCAACATAGATTACTACCTAACAAAGCCTCAACTTATATCCACATTTCATGCAACCAAGGTTCCAAATATTAACAATATTGACCATAATATCGCTGGGTCAATGATCTTTAAACCTTTAAGTAATATAGAAAATTCCAGATATATTTGGTGATGCCATCAACATTTTGGTTTTTAGATGGTATAAAAGTTTCCTCGCATTGAACATCCATATCCCCAGTATCGACCTGCTTCATTTGGATCATATTGATCAGGACTGGTCCAACAAGAAAGTGCATTAGGTTGTCCATATTGTTCATGGTCATATTCATATCTATATCCGTAAGTCGTTTGATGTCCGAGTACTCTTATCTCCTCTAACAGCACTAGAAACCACCACCCCAAGATGCTCCTCCCTTGTCTGGTCATATCATGATTCAGTACACTCATAGATCCACCCTCTGATCGGTTAATGCACACGCCTTGAAATTTGTAGATGATTATACCCTCGTATTCAGCAGCACTAGAAGTAGGACTAGCAGATGCATCATCATCATCGTTATCATTCATCTCGGTTTTATTGTTGCTAGTCTTTCCTTGGATAAAATATTCTATAACTCTACCGACTCCTAGACAGCTACACAACCTACTTGCTGCCTCATGCATAATACTAGGCCATGCACATCAACTTCCTTACTGTTCTCTTTTATCCGTTTCTCTCTTTATTCCAACTAAGGTAGAAATGAGTCATCTTCATCATAAAATGTTGTCTAAGTTTATTGGACCAAAGTTGGCTTCCTCAGCCACGTTAACCACACATTTTGAATTTTGTAGTCTTGGCTACATATTGTAGTGCATATAGACGAGTTGATCCAATGTCCTAGCTTGTAATCTATTTATATATTTCAAATGAATGGGTGCAAAATAACTCTAGTTGCTCTCACAACTAAAAGAAGTTGTCAAACTTAACACTTTCACTACTATTATCTTAAGAGCTTCACACTTTCTCCAAAATTTAAGACACTAGCTTTTTATTCCTTCATCTCTTTCAAGTTTCATTGCATTATCTATATTACCTCTCTTGGCATGCTTGTGCACCCCCATAACACGTAACGGGTATCACCCATTCCGTTCTAGCCATTATGTAACCATTTTTGCGCACTTTGTCTGAAACCCTATATTGGTGATCCACCTTTTGAACTAGAAATGTATTAATTAAATATTCCTTACCTATTCCTTACCACCCACGCAATGCAGGTTGGATGGTCCAAACCAAACCGAAATGTAGCCTGTGCAAATTTTATTTTACAGGCTAGCCAATGTGGCTTGTTGATTGATTAGTTCGGATCAATGAGAAACTACATAATTGTAAAATAATTGCATAGTCCACTTCAAGACTAAAGTGCAAGGTGAATTCAAAAGACGATCAATCAAACCTTTTTGATGTTCTTATTATTCAAAAATTTGAGCTATGGATCAATCAAACCTTTTTGTTCTTATTATTCAAGTTTTTGAGAGAGAGAGAGAGAGAGAGAGAGAGAGAGAGAGAGAGAGTTTTTAGGCAGTTTAAAAAATAAAATCCAGCTGCTATAGAGTCCCAACAAATCTTATGTACATCAGGATGTATTCTAGGAAAACTCTGAGAGTGATTCGAGAGAGGTTGTGGGCTACAATGCACAGTAGGCAGGCTACATAGATAGTGAGAGAGTTTGAGCCAACAAAATCTAAGCCCTTCATGGGCTTTTCTGCCTGTAAAAATCTGAGCCGGTTGGTCACCAAACAGCCAAAACTCCAAATTCCCAAAACACTCTTCCTTTTTTTTTTTTGTCTTTACAAAAAAATACCTTCACACATCCTTTGATCCCCACTCTACTAAAACAATTCATTGTCATAATCTAAACCTTATCCCAACTAATTGGGTCAACTAGATGAATCCTATTATGCCATTCTACTCTATCAAGGGCCATAACTTCAAATAGACCGAAGGTTATCAAGTCTTTTCTTACTACCTCTACTGAGGTCTTCCCCTTGCCCTTTTAGAGCCTTCAACTTGTACCAACCCACTCCTCACTGGTATAGTTCTTGGTCTCTATTGCACTTGACCAAACCATCTAAGTATACTTTCCGTCATCTTATTACCAATTGGTACTATTCTTAAATTCCTTAAAACACATTCATTTCTAATTCTATCCTTCATCATCTTACCATTCATCCATCTAAACATCCTCATTTCAGCTACACATCTTATAAACATGTTCCCCTCTAGTAACGTTACATGTAGTAGAGATATTGACTGAATGTATGAAAAATCATGTCCATCTAAATTACAAGGTAAATGAATAGTATAATTCTGTTTACTACATTCATGTCCATCAAAATTACATTGTAAATGAATATTAAACTTCTGTTACTGAATTATCTATATAGAATTCATCATCAAACGTGAACGGACTGATGTGTATAATTGCTTCTATCGCCTGTATGCATACAACCATGTAATTTCAACATTATATGGAATTGTAAAGCACCATCAGAAAATAAATAAATGAATAGAGCTAGAAGCAAATGGACCATTTACATGAGAACCCACCGACTAATTTATAGCATAATCATACAAATTACTTTTGCTGATAAGCACAAGCATTCCTTTATTGTTGGAAAACTAGGCATTACATAGTCACAGGGTTCCTCTCATTTGATTGGGAAAGAGCGCGCTGAGTTGGTTCAGGTACTCAACAGGAATCCAGAAAGTGTCGAAAAGCCAGACAGAATATCTAATCAACCGGGACTTCAACCTCCATCTTCAGACCTGTATTGCCAAGAATCTGAAAAAGAGGTGATGCAATAATGTAAGTGGTTCTATTATTCAAATGAATAAACACTTAAAACAGTTGAAAGCTAGTAAATCTCAAGTTGGTTTTCTTAGGAAAGCATGAACAATCTACTCTCTTTAGTGGGTTGTACTCTTGCAATGGTTCGTGCGTCTGGAGCTTTATGTGACTGATGTGTACCAATCAAATTGAATGGGGGAATTTTAAAAGATAGCTATAAGACCAGCCATGCTTTATGGGACAGAATGTTGGGCAGTTAAGAGGCAACATGTTTGTAGGATGAGTGTAGCTGAAATGAGGATGTTGAGATGGATGAGTGGCAAGACGGGGAAGGATAGAATTAGAAATGGATGCATTCAAAGGAATGTAGGAGGAGAAGCAATAGGTATTAAGATGAGGGAGAGTAGACTTAAATGATTTGGTCATGTGCAATGGAGACCCAAAACTGTGCCGGTTAGAAAGAGTGAGTCGATTCAAGTGGAAGGCTCTAAAAGGGCAAGTGGAAGGCCCCAAAGGACATGGGGGGAACGTAGTAAGAGCTAAGAAAAGACTTGATTGACCTATGGTCTACTAAAGTTATGGCTTTTGAATGAGTGGAATGACAAAACAGGATCCATGTAGCCAACCCCAATTAGTTGAGATAAGGTTTAGATGATGACGACGACGACGACGGTGGCGACGATGATTCTTGCTATAGTTCAATAAATTTAAAATCGTAGATACTCATCTACAAAGCACATGGTATGCATGTACGAACCATCCAAATTGTGGGCCCCAACGTGGATGGAGAGCATAGCATGAAATCACACTAATTGGGCAATCCAAGGGTATTTTGCATCTTAATCTGATAGAACCAATCAGGGGATTGTAGTTGAGTCATCTTTTGAGAAGTTCAATTCAGTAGAAGGTGTCAGGTGTTTTGTTGCAACAGTAGACCTTTGAGAGGGAAGGAGGTCAAATTTGAGAATGGAAAGGATAAGGATATCAGTTATGTTTGAACCATAGCAGCTTCTCATTGAACTTCATTTATTTGTTGGACTGATCTAAATCATGCCTTCTTGGAGCATGTGTTATGAAGGTAGACATCTAGATAATATTATGATCTGCAGTACTATAGGCATATGGCTCAAAACCAAGCTTTGAACCTAGACTTGGTCAGTCACTAGGTCGAGTCAACACAGGAATCAACAGATCAAACTGGAAACTCAAGAATATGATTTTTAATTTAGAGAAACATAGAAAAGGGAGGTTTCGTTCTTCCTCTTCTTCTTCTTCAACATTCAACATCAAGCTTAGGAGTTTCAACACCGGGTCCTTACTCTTACTCGGGTGGTAGACTCTCAGGAGTTTCAACACCGGGTCAAGGGTTCGAGTACCCATAGGTGGTGAAATTCCACTACGGCGTGCGTGTGTAGGGTGTGTGCGTGTGTGTAAAAAAAAAAAAGCTTAGGACTGGGATTTGGGTTTGTAACTTATTTTCTTAGTTTTTGATGTTATGAATGGAATGCCCTTAGGCTGTAGTTTTACTTGAAAAAAAAAAAGAAAGAAAGAAAGAAAGAAAACAAGGAAAAAAAAAAAGAAATTTATGCTTAGAAACAATTTCTGTTAACACATCTTTGAACTTGAAATAAGAGAAGTTCCTTCTATCATGTATCTTTCTGGTGCACAGGTGCGAAATGGCACTTGTAAACTGATGCCGGAAGGGAAGACACCGATCACCAACATAGGGCCAAGAGGAGGCCCCACTTTGCAGACGTATGAATAAAAGGCATTAAGCCCTTGTGTTTGGACCTTATGGTCCCAAGTATCATCTAATATGCCTAAGGGAAATAATATTTTCATTTTTGGGACAGTTGGGACCATAGAGACCAACTATTGGGCATAAGCCCCCCACAGTCATGTGGACTTCCTCTAGAAAAATTAGGTTTCTTCTTATCGTTTCTAGAGAACTTGCTCTCCAAGCAGGTATAGTTTAAGGCTTAGTTTCCTATTTTATTTAAGAGACTAAAAAGGCTAAATCATTTTTAGTATAATTTCTTGAGAACAAGCTTAGTTTCCAGATGGAAGGTACAATACCTTAACAAAATCATCCAATGATAAAGAGGTATCCGTTGTGAAACCAGCTTCCTCCAATACATGGCTCAAGACTTGCTAAAAAACAACAACAACAACAACAACAACAACAAGGGCATGATGATATACAAAGATAAACTGAAAAGATGTGAAACCACCAACCTTGTCCATGAGCACATATGTACAAAGATATAACTACCATACAAGTGTAGATGCAAAACCAAAGGAACATTTAAAAATGCAGCCTAACCTATTGCCTGAGGTTAATAAAATCAACAATGCTAAAAAAATGAACAGGAAAGGAAAAACATGAAACCTAAGTGCAGCTCTGGAAGTAGGGACACCCATCTATGCCAAAATTTCTAAACAACATTTTCCAAAGTATCTTGCTTTCCTGTTGTTTAAAATAGCTAGGACAAGGCTACGAAGACAACAAAGACGATGATGATGATCTTGATTTCCCATTTTCTTCCACAAGTTACTAGGAAATAAGAAAGCTATCCAAAGCAGTTATGATGTAACGAAGGGAAATGCCCCATCTAGGAATTCAATTGTAAGGCTTTTCTCTTTTAGTGGAAGAACAATGCTAAGGCAATGGAAGAACAATGCTAAGGCTTCAACAAGGGCTATAAGAATAAGATACTGGATTGATAATATTGAAAAGAAATGTTTCCATGGCATCAGGTCCTCCTACAAGATTTACAGTGCCACAACAAAATCAAGAGAGAAACTATACCGCTCCTTGCTTCACAGACATGATCATCAATACATTTTTCAGGAAACAAGTACCCATTATCTGTTCTTACATAGTCTAACCAACTTAGAGTAGTGCTGTCTTGAAATTAATTATGATACAGTTTTGAGACAAATATGGCCTGTTTGGATTTGATGTGCAATTAATTATGATATGCTTTTGACGCAAATATGGCCTGTTTGGATGGGAGTGATCCAATTGAATCAGATAGGACAGGACATGATTTTGATAGGGACATCTCGCGCACATGCACGCCACGCCCCCCCCCCCCCTACACACACACACATACGTAAGGAGGAGGACCCCATCGTCGATCTAGATCGATGATGACATTTAGGGAGGACCTCCTAGCCAGAGGACTGCGTTTTAGTCCCTTGGAGTGGACCTGATCGTCATGTGAATCCCGCCATGGGTTCTCATGATCGTGGCCCACTATTCTAAACGATCTAGTATTTTGAAGTTTTTTTTTTTTTGTTATTAGGAACATCATGGATGGTTTAGATTGCTTTGATTAGTTGTTATTTGTGGTTACTTCATCTATAAGTAATAGGTTGCGTACATGACACGAGTTTTGGGGTATAGAGTTTTATTATAAATAGACACCCCTTGTAGTTTTTTATTTTCATTGATGATTGAATAAAATTTCTACGTTTTCTTGCTCCTCTTCGAGTTGTGAAAATCCAATTGGGTGCAAAACCCTCCCTTCTTCGAAGGGCTAACTACCGTGGTGCGAAGCCCCACCCATCCCGATTCGCCCCCATCTCCTACCATCAATATCCACCCTCTCCTACGACCAACCAATCATCAAATCCATCATCCTTTCGCAGCGATTCTCCCCCTACAGGAGGGCTGAAACTTCGGCGGAGTACCGTGATCAAACCGATCATCCGTTTAGCCTGAACCTTGGAGGGAAGGTGGCCCACCCCTGGCAGATTAGGGCCAAGCTGGCCTTTTTCTGATTTGTGAGCCCCACACACGTGCGGGCCACCACCAGCCACGTGCGTCAGGCGGGTTAGCTGTCTACACGTGCGGAATCGGTTCCAGGTTCTCTCTTTCGTCTCTTTCGCTCTTCTCTCACCTGATTTCCATAACCCTAACCCTAGATTGTCCTAAATCCCTATTTCCATGCCCTTTTTAAACCCTATGGTTTCCCGAATTAAAATCCGTGAATCCCTTGGATTGGAGAAATATTTTTGTGCATGTATGGATGAATTTACTCTTCTTTGAGTATTGTTTGGTCTATAATTTTAATTGATCCAACCTTAGCATGTGTAGGCCTGGACCCGCATAGTTCCCCTTGATTGAGTGCTTGACTTTATGTGGGATGTGAAATTTTGTGTGATTGTTTTGAACTAGTATGATCTAAAGCCTAGAATTTTTGCATATCATGTTTAAAATTTCATGTCCTGCATCAAATTTGGTATCAAAGCTTAGGGTTCTTGTATGGGAATGCATTGCATGTTTAGGGATTAGTTTGTTTATGTCCATTATGCATTAAGTCTCATCATATAGAGCTGTTTAGAGGTCTATAATTCCTGATATAAGCTGCTGATATTTCTGTTATCAGAAACTTAGTAATTCACATTGCTGAATTTTCTACTATCAGAAAATCCCCAAATCTCTTTGTTGGATTTTCTGTTGACAGATTCTTTGGGCTGATAGGTTAATGGAAATTGAGTAGTATTGTGTCGTTTCCCCCATATAGAGTCCTATAGGAGCATTTAGTCCCGTCTAGGCGCATATAGTTGTATTAGAAGGTCCCCAAGTTGAGTTAGTAGTTGTATGCTCACACGTATGGGTCGTGACTTTAGCTTGCACCCTACACTAAACATGAAGCAATTGCAAGAATTAATGAACAAAATGACCCAACAGTTTGAGTCTTTGGGTAAGCGCTTGGAACAACGTATTGACCAACGCTTTGAATAGCTTGATGTGCGCATTACTCAACTAGACCTCCGCTAGGGCAAACCCCACCATTGGGGAAGATGCCCAATCTCAGGCAGGTGGTGAGGAGGATAGACCAAGGAATAAAGGTGGTCAACGAATCGGTTATTGGCGCGCACCTGTGCATCCACCCTGTGAGGGACATCAAGACCACTATGACCCTGATGTGCAACTTCTCAAAGGAGTTAGAGTAGATGCCCTCACATTTGATGGTCACTTGGACCCTAAAACTTTTCTAGATTGGTTGGCAGACATAGACCACTATTTTGAGTGGTACGACATATACGGCCTTGTGGCTAGAGAGAGTGCACCAGAGGCTAGTGTAGAGTTACCCATTGAGGCCATTCCGGTAGTGGATGAGTTTCGTGATGTCTTTCCTGATGATCTACCGGATGAGTTCCCCCCTATGAGGGATATACAACACACCAGGACGTGGGGCACCGTACTACTCATAGCTAAGTTTGCGTTTAATAGTTCTGTCGATAGGTCCACAGGTGTAAGTCCTTTTGAAGTCATTACTGGTTATAAACCTAGGAAACTTATTTATCTTGTTCCTATGTCACTGTCCCATGGGTCATCAGAGTCTGCAGAGTCTTTTGCGCATCACATTCACTCATTGCATCAAGAAATCAGGCGAAAGATTACTACTAGTAATGAACATTATAAAATTTTTGCAGACCAACATAAACGATTCAAGGAATTCAATGTAGGGGACTCTGTAATGATTCGCATCAGGCCAGAGCGGTACCCTTAGGGAGTCGTTCATAAATTACATACGCATAGTGCTAGACCATTCAAAATTATAAAACGAAACGGTCTCGATGCGTATGTGGTATATCTTCCACATTCCATGAGAATCAGTTTCACATTCAATGTGGAGGATCTAGTTACAAGAGGACCACTGATACATTGTCCGGCCTTTCACCTAACCATCATGATTTCCCAGACCTTTCCCTTGATCCATGGCCCCCTCCCGACCTATCTTCCTAACCTCTACCTTCTATGTTTACCCTTCCCACACCCAGAGAGGAGATAGAGGATATTCTGGACCATCAGATAGTATCGACGTCGGATGACAGATTTCAAAAGTTCTTGGTCAAGTGGAAGTCACGACCATCTTCAGACAGTACGTGGCTCATTGAGGAGGAACTTTAGAGACTTGATCCTGACATCTCGGAGCGATTCAGGAGTTTTGTTTTGCCAGTGGCGAAACCTTTGCAACTGGGGAGAATTGATGGGGACATTTCGCGCACATGCACGCCCCCCCCCCCCCCCCGCACGTACTTAAGGAGGAGGAGGAGCCCACCGTCAATCTGGATCGATGCTGACGTCCAGGGAGGACCTCCTAACTAGAGGACTGCGTTTTAGTCCTTTGGAGTGGACCCGATCGTCATGTGAATCCCACCATGGGTTCTCATGATCGTGGCCCACTATTCTAAACAATCTAGTACTTTGATTTTTGGTTTTTTTGTTATTAGGAACATAATGGATGGTCTAGATTGTTTTGACTAGTTGTTATTTGTGGTTACTTCATCTCTAAGTAATAGGTTGCGCACATGTCGTGAGTTTTGGGGTATAGGGTTTTATTATAAATAGATACCTCTTGTAGGTTTTTTTTCATTGATGATTGAATAAAATATTTGCATTTTCTTGCTCCTCTCCAAGTTGTGAAAATCCAATTGGGTGCGAAACTCTCCCTTCTTCGAAGGGCTAACTATCGTGGTGCAAAGCCATACCCATCCCGATTCGCCTCCATCTCCTACCATCAATATCCACCCTCTCCTACGACCAACCAATCATCAAATCCATCATACTTTTGCAGCAATTCCCCCCTACAACAGAATTTCGGAATCTGGCCCTGTAGGAAGGCTAAAACTTTGGCGGAGCACCGTGATCAAACCAATCGTCCGTTTAGCCTGAAACTTGGAGGGAAGGTGGCCCACCCCTGGCCGACCAAGACCAAGCTGGCCTTTTTCTGATTTGTGGGCCCCACATACGTGCGGGCCACCACCAGTGCACGTGCGTCAGGCGGGTTAGCTGTCCACATGTGCGGAATCGGTTCCAGGTTCTCTTTCCTCTCTTTCGCTCTTCTCTCACCTGATTTCCCTAACCCTAACCTTAGATTGTCCTAAATCCCTATTTCCATGCCCTTTTTAAACCCTAGGGTTCCTTGAATTGAAATCCATGAATCCCTTGGATTGGAAAAATATTTTTGTGCATGTGTGGATGAATTTACTCTTCTTTGAGTTTTGTTTGGTCTATAATTTTAATTGATCCAACCTTAATATGTGTAGGCTTGGACTCGCATAGATTCCCCTTGATTGAGTGCTTGACTTTATGTAGGATGTGGAATTTTGTGTGATTGTTTTGAACTAGCATGATCTAAAGCCTGGAATTTTTGCATATCATGTTTAAAATTTCATGTCCTGCATCAGATTTATTGTCTAATTGGTCTGCGGGGCCCACCGGTCCATTTGGATGGCCCATCCAATAGTCCAACTGACCTGTGAGGCCAACGGGTCAATCAGATGGCTGGATATACTTTACAGTAGGACAATGGGACCAATAATTCCAACGGTATTGTCTTTTGGACCATATACCAATTGGGTATTTCACTTTTTGGGACTTCTACATAACCAATGAGCTCTTTTGCTTTCTATGCAGTAGATATATTTAGATTTTTGTGAGAGCCCAATTTTCTAGCTTAATTTTCATATTTTGTTAACCTTTTTATTGAAAGTTGAGACAAAATAGGTAAGTTCTTTATGTGGGACAATAGTCTTTACCATAGGCTTCTTTTATTGTAGGGAGGACTTAATATCTTGATTATAAAGCCATGTATATGGATTATTAGAGAGAGATTATGATGATTTTTTGAATGAATAAAATAAGATTTTCTTGTATCCTAAAGGGATTGAAAACTCTAGAAGCCTGATTTTGGAGTCCTTCGGTGTGATTCCATAAGGCCTCTTGCATAAAGTGATTTTCTTAATTTTTTACTGTGATTGGATTGATCGGAGATGCATTGGAGCATTTAGAGGTGAAATCAAGAATCAATAATTGGTACATAACTGGATCCTTGTGTTCAAGTTCAATTTGATCTTTGGTGCATCATTAAGGGCCCGTTTGGATTCTACCAAATAAGTAGCTTTTTTTAAAAACTCACGTAAGTTAATAAGTTACTTTCTTAAATAAGTTAGTTTAGTTATTAAACTTAAATAAGTAGCTTTTTAGAAAAAGTAACTTATTTTCATAAGTTATTTTTTTCTTTTCAACTTTGAAAAGTAACTTATTTCCTTCATTTTCATTGGTGACAGAGCAACCTGAGAAATTATTTAAGGGAATATGCTCTCTGTGGCAATGAACCCCTTGTAAGTTCATGAGAATGGAAAATCATCCAATGAATGGGTAGATGATCTAGTGGGCCAGACATGATGATGGACCATATTGAGGTGGCCACACATGATGGACAATCCACATTAAATGTCCGCCCCTAATGATGAATGACCCACATCCAAGGCAAGCCCCACATGATGGGCAACCCACATTGAAGGTGAGGCCCACATGATGGGCAACCCACATCAAAGGTGGGCTCCACATGATGGGCAATTAATAATGGTGGGCCCCACATGATGGATAATTAATAATGGTGGGCCCCACATGATGGACAATTCACGTCAAAGGTTGGCCCAATGATGAGTGGCCCATATCCAAGGCAGGTCCCACATGATGGATGACCCACATTGGAGGTGGGCCCATATGATGGATGGTCCACATCAAAGGTGGGCGCCACATGATGGGCGATGGATATTGAAGATGAGCCCCACATGATGGATGACTAACATCAAATGTGGGCCTTATCTAATGAACTGTGCACATTAAAGGTTGGCCCCCTAATAATGAATGGCCCACAACCAAGGCGGGCCTTGCATGATGGACGACCCACATCAAAGGTGGGGCCCACACAATGAATGATTCACGTCAAAGGTTGGCCCCACATGATGGATGGTGGATGTGAGGGGGGCCAAACAAAATTTCGGATAATTACTTATGATGTTGGAAACCAAATATGCTTTTCTACTTTGTGGATGATAAGTATGTTGTCTACCAAACATACTTATCTGTTGATTAAGTAAAAACCAAGTAGCACCAATAGGTAATAAGATAAATAGGGGGGTACACGGGTTGGGCCGAGTCGAACTGGCCTCAGCCCGTCTAGGCCCGAACCCGGCTTGGCCTAGTCACTGGGCCAACGTCTCCAGCCCGAACTCGGCTCGGCAGTAATCGGATGAGTTTGGGCCGAATTCGGGCTAGTTTCGAACCTTCGAGTTCGGGCCAGTTTCGAACCTGAGTTTGGGCCAGTTTCGAACCTTCGAGTTCGAGCCAGTTTTGAACTTTACGGCAAGTTTATGGGAAGGGCTTTGGTAGGTAATCCACGTCCCATTACAATTTACAAGTTCATGAGAGAGAGGATATATTATAATTTTACTACATTTACTACATTTGACAAAGCATAAAATAAAACATTTTATACAAACTGAATACAGTCATACACTATTAACTACTGTCGAGGAGATTCATCTGAGCCCGTGCTGCTATATAAATCTTCATATACGTACTCATTCACCTCTCCCTCTTCAGAAGGTGGAGATAGCTTTTTATCGCCCTCCTCTTGTATAGTTTGAATTAGATTTTTCAAACTATTTTTGTGAGAAGATTTATACGTAGTTCCCAACGTCCTGTAAAACGCACCCAGACTGGAGAGAAACTTAGCTGAATTCTTACTATTTTTCTTTTTACCCGTGCAGCTTGAACCTGCTTCGACATCATGTGGTCTTGGAGGACATCGCTGATGTGTAGAAGCCTCTTCCATACTGCGCTTTAAGGCGAGTTGAAATTGTTCTTCTTCCAATGCTAATAATTTAGCTTCCTTCTCTGCCTCAGAAAGTTTGGATTGGGGAGTGGAAGCTTTTTTGTTTGAATCAAGAACTGCTTGGAAAAGAACTTGGATTTCTTTTGAGGCTTTAGGACACGGTTTTGCATCTCCACCCCGACAGGATAAGTGTAATCTGAGCCGATTAGTTTTGTTAACAAACTTGGCTCCACACAAATTACACAAAATCTTGAACTTTCCAGACTTTGGAGAATGGACTAAGGAACCATAGTCCCAAACGTTAACCGATGGTTCGCTTGAAGACATATCAACATATTGTATTGGAAAAGTATTTTAGGCTTTTTAACAATAATGAAATATCAACATAAGATAAAAGCAATTTATGGATTAAAAAATAATAAAAGTCAACATAACTGATAAATAAAAATAAAACTCAGCAAATAGATGTAAAAATGCATTGCGTAGCTTGCATAACATCTATCAACATAACAGATAAATAAAAATAAAAGTCAGCAAATAGATGTAGAAATGCATTGCGCAGCTTGCATAACATCCATCAACATAATAGATAAATAAAAATAAAAGTCAAAAGAGTACCTATTACAACATTTGCAAATTCAAATAAACTAACAAGATCATAACATCCATCCCAAACATCCATCATATTGCTGTTGTTTCATGTGTTGCGGCTTCATTCACATTCTCCTCATCTTCCTCATCAAGATCACCTCCTAGACTCGGACGTAACCAATCTTGTGTACAAATTAATGCTTCTACTGTATCTGGTGCAAGGGAACTTCTAGTCTTGCTCACGACCCCGCTCCCTGTGCTAAACGCAGATTCCGATGCCACTGTTGAAATAGGAATTGATAAAATATCTCGTGCCATCGTCGATAGTGTAAGATATTTTCCTTCACTAACTCGCAATTTCCACCACTCCAAAACATCAAACTCTGAATCCTGCCGTAGTACGACCGACTCTTTGAGATACATGTCTAACTCTGATTCTTTCGTGTCTGTGTCTGTATTTTCTTTTGCAAAGAAAGACATGAAATCAACATCGTCGAAGCTTGAAGTAACTTACGATCTAACTTCAGAAGCACTTGGTGTGGACACTGTGGTTATGTATGCGTTGTACAATGCTTCGATTGCGTCACGAACCTTCGAGGTTTCAGATATTGCCTTTTCAGTAGGATAAATTCTCGTGAAGATGTACTTAACATAACTCATTTTGCGCCGAGGATCAAGAACAACAGCTAAGGACATTATCAGATGACAATCATCCCAGTACTTATCGAACTTCATTTGCATACCACCTGTCATGATTTGGAGAAAAAATGGACCGTCATCAGTAGCTTTCTTCAGGGCATCCTTGATCCTCCACACAGATGGAAGAAACATATTTGCTGTAGGAAACTTATTGCCAGAAAATATTTTCGTACATTCATAAAAAACCTTCAAAAATTTATGAACTTCTTTCGCTTTGCTCCAATCATCATCAGTAGGCAACCAAGCATATGTTCTATCATGCGCTGCATATTCTGGAAAGGCATGTTCCAATTCTAGAGCTGAATCCAAATCTCAAAAGTGGAATTCCAACGCATGCATACATCTAGCTTCAACATTTTTGGAGACGTAAAATTCAAACGTTAGACGATGTCATTCCATATACTCAATCTTGACAGCGAGCCTCTTATGTACTTCACACTCTCCCTCACATTTTCTTTAGTTTGGTCAATTGATCTCAACCGTTCTTGTACAATTAAGTTGAAAATGTGTGCACAACACCGAACATGAAATATTTTTCCCTCAAAAAATAAATTGTCGGTTGCCTTGAACTGGTTACGTAAGAATTGTATGACACTGTCATTTGTTGAAGCATTATCTAAAGTTAATGAACTGACTTTTTTTTCAATGCCCCAATCTCGTAGACAGTTGTAAATGCAATCTGAAATAACCAGATCGGAATAGGGAGGTGAAAGGTGGCGAAAGTTCAATATTCTCTTGTAGAGTTTCCATTTTTCATTAACATAGTGTGCAGTCAATGAAATGTAACCCTTTCTTTGATTTTGCGCCGTCCACATATCAGAGTCAAACTTACCCTTGAAACCGAATCTAAAACTGCTTTCCGCTTCATTTTCTCACTGGCATACATCTTCATGTACTCGCTCTTCACAGTAACACGGGAGACCTTCTCAAACTGAGGATTAAGGTATTTACTGTATCCCATAAATATTTCACTCTCTACCATCTTAAATGGCTGCTCATCAATGATAATAAGCTTTGCAAACTACTCCTTCAGTTTTCCTTTTTCAAACTTATGAGTGGTAAGTGTACCTTCAGAAGCAGATCCTTCGGACTTTGTAAACGATAACAATTGTTGGCCTGAACGTGGAAGTCTAGGTCTCCTTGCACAGCTTTGTCTATGTCTGTTTAAATGAGACGTCGACCCCCCGACACTTTTGGTATATAGACTTTTGCAGTGCATACATCTGATCTTGGGGACATTGTTAACTACTACTTCTTCAAAATCATCCCAGACAGCTGACTGTTTCTTTCCTTTGTTTGCAGCTGAAGACCCCTCTCCCTCAACAACAAGTGGTGAGGTGGCTGACGCACCGGCACCGGTACTAGGGTTAGGTGGGACTTCATCATCACTAGCTATATCTAAAGATATGAAACAATTTCATTTATCCTTTTACCTTAGTAAAGAATTTCCTAAGCGGATAAATTAGTTACCCATTCAATGCTGCATAGATAGTAATGCTTTCATTATTTAATTTAAATGCTACGCCAAAATTTCGGCAGCATCTCCCCTTATCTCTCCAGAATATATTAATCTTGGATTTGATTCATACGTCAACTATCCACACAAAGTATGGATATTTGATGAGGAAGTAAATGTAAGAAATATATCTAGAGAGAATTAGGAGAGACGAACCGAAACAAGCATGTGCATTTAAATTAGAATAAATGAAAACATTAATATCTATCCAATATTGAATTGTCCAAAAAGGGACAATTTGAGAATTTCTATGCATCCATGAACACACTCAATCTATGTCTAGCAACATAGAAATCCTCAAATGGGTAACTGATTATCCTATACTACAACAAAAATATAAAAAATAATTAAATCAGTTACCCATTCAATGTTGAATAGATAGTAATGCTTTCATTATTTAATTTAAATGTCACGCCAAAATTTCGGCAGCATCTCCCCTTATCTCTCCAGAATATATTAATCTTGGATTTGATTCACACGTCAACTATCTACACAAAGTGTGGATATTTGATGAGGAAGTAAATGGAAGAAATATATCCAGAGAGAATTAGGAGAGACGAACCGAAACAAGTATGCGTATTTAAATTAGAATAAATGAAAACATTACTATCTATCCAACATTGAACTATCCAAAAAGGGACAATTTGAGAATTTCTATACATCCATGAACACACTCAATCTATGTCTGACAATATAGAAATCCTCAAATGGGCAACTGATTATCCTATACTACAACAATAAGAACAAAAAAAATAAAAATATATCTAATAGGCAATTGGTATAAGCATAGATTAAGACTAACTAACAAAAACAGAAAACATTTGTGATAAAATATTCCATGTGGAGCTTTCTAGTATATACTATATACTCATACATGAAGTCCTATTTAAAAGCAAAAGGAAGCCAAGCTAAAGGCATATCAACTTATCTGAATTATCTCAAACCTGTAATAAAAGATAATAATCAAATAATAGTGTCTAAATTATAGTAGAACTAAACATTTACTAACCTTATGGACGGTGTCTACAGTTGTACAGTGTGTAGAAACCACACAGTTTTATAGAAGTCCAAAAGGTTACCATTACCATCCAATTGGTATAGAGGATCTTAAATAGCAACCGACATGTATATAAACACCAAGATCATATCAATTCGCACTAGAAATTTTTGAAACAGTAAAAACAGGCTCCATAACTCTTTTGTTTAATTTTGTTTCAAATAGAGAAAAAACTCATCTAAAACCATGACAAGGTACTAGAAATTTTCTCATAAAAAATAGTGTTGTCTGTGGGATGCACCATACTTGTGTTGGCATGGGCCGTGATTTCCAACTGGTCCGGCTTGGCCAGTTAGGAGGCATCCAATTCAAATGAAGGACAATGTGAACAACAGGGTACTAATAATAACCAAACAACCAATGTGGCATGCCCAATTAGACCATGCATCCATGATTCAATTTTAACTTAACCACCACTAACATGGAGGACAAATGTGAACTAAGGGGTATCAGTGCTCTCATTCTTATATCATGTGGAACTAGTTGTATCATAAGGCTATGGTAAAACTATTGTATTGGATCCTTCCCTATATACCACTAGTTGGATTATAGCCTTACCATGCAATTAGTTTCTATTGACATGTTAGACCATCCAAACATCTGTCTGGACTATTAATTTATTCTAGCCAAGTCTTTGCAGGTAATGATGTAAGAATCACATCGATAAGAAGATCCCAAGCATCCAAGCAACAACATACAAAACAATCCATATATGTATAGGTCCAAGCATAAATTTGAATTGTCTATTCAATGAAACCTGCTTTGGATTGCTTGTACTTCTAAAGAAATACTTTTGTTAGATGATACTAGCCATTCAATCTGTGGCTTCTAAAATGGGTGGTTACAACAAAGATGACCAGCATTTTGAGGTCAAATATCATCCAAACAGTGTGATATTTTTGTAGTGGCTGCCAATAGTTGGCTAGAAGACACGCCAACACATGCACACAGGCACTAGTCAACAACATGCACGTTGCATGAATGCAACGTCCAACTTGATGAGAACATGTTTGCAAAGGGAAAAACTTACCATAAAATCTAACTAAACACTATAATACACGTTGCCAGAAGAGAGTGAGAATATGAGACTACTAGAATAGCTGCTACTAGACTAGTAGATATCAATATTTGTGGTTTGATCTTTGTGAAAGAAAAAAAAAATTGTATCTTAAAAAAAAAAAATTATTATTTTCAAATTGGTTACGTTAGTTTTGATATCAAAGCCAGCTCCATTCCTTAGGATTTGTTTGCCTTTCTTTCCCTTCTTTATTTCCCAATTCTTCCCCATCATCACAGCCAAATTTTTCCCCAAAACCCCAATATCCCCTAATTCACTAGCCATAGATTTACAAATTTCCCCAACTTCCTTCACACAAAGACGTAATTTAGCAACTTAACAATAATATCATATAAAGAACTCCATGAGACCCAATATAATTCTATTATGAAAAAAATTCACACCAAAATAGCAACTAGAACAAAGAACGATTGAAGCTCTTCTCTACCCAAATAAAACCCACTTCAGATTTTCCATAAAAATCATGAGCACGCAGTTGTTCAGAGCATAAACACCAAAAAGAGAGAGATTTGGAATTCACACTGAAAGAGAGAGAGAGAAATCATACTCGTTGCAGTTGGACGGAAAGACGAGCGAGCTCTGCTGGATGGACGGCGAGAAGAGTAGAGAGGCGGAGGTCCTCTGGTGGTTGGACGGACGGACGAGCAGAGAGAGGCGGATGGCCTCTGGTGGTCGGACGGACAGACGAGCAGAGAGAGGCGGACGGCCTCTGGTGGTCAGACGAGCAGAGAGAGGCGGACAGCCTCTGGTGGTCGGACGAGCAGAGAGAGGCGGATGGCCTCTGCTTGTCGGACGATCAGAGAGAGGCGGACGACCTCTTTTGGTCGGACGAGAGCGAGAGAGAGAGAGCTTAGAGAGGTGGAGAGAGAGAGAGAGAGAGAGAGAGAGAGAGAGAGAGAGAGATTTGGTGGGGTTGGGCAGGGAGAGAGTGAGCAGGGGAGAGGGTTTGGTGGGGATAGCTGGGGTCGGGCGTTTTCTCAAAAGGGAAAGGGGAAAGCGACCTAGGGTTTTTTTAAAAGGGGTATATATAGTATGGCGAGTCGG
Source organism: Magnolia sinica (assembly GCF_029962835.1). NCBI lineage: Eukaryota > Viridiplantae > Streptophyta > Magnoliopsida > Magnoliales > Magnoliaceae > Magnolia > Magnolia sinica. The sequence goes on from NC_080581.1 coordinate 27,057,043, forward strand.
GACGGGTCGGGCCGAGTCGGGACGGGTCGAGTCGGGTTTCGGACCGAGTCGGGCCGAACTTGGACGTATCCGAACTCAGCCTGAACTTAGTTTCGGGCTGCAAAAACTAGCCCGTCCTGACCCGAACTCAATTCGGGGTCGGGCCGAGTCGAGTTTTTTTGGGCCGAGTCGAGCAAGTTAACTGGGCTAGCCCGGTTTGTATACACCCCTAAAGATAAGGGAAAGTAGACTTCAATGGTTTGGCCATGTGCAAGGGAGACCACGAACTATGTCAGTAAGAAGAGAGTAGGTACAAGTTGAAGGCTCTAAAAGCACAAGCGAGGAAAGCCAAAGGGATGTGGGTGGAGGTAGTAAGAAAAGACTCGATGACCTATGGCCTAATTGAAGTTATGGCGCTTGATAGAGTGGAATGGTGGAAAAGGATTCATGTAGCTGACCCCCAATTACTTGGGATAAGGCTTAGATGATGACAACAACGATGTGTGCATGATATGGTGTAGAGAGAATATCGAAGAAAATACAGCTATAAAGATTGGTAAAAACAAAATGTGGGAAACAAGAAACATACTCATAAAGTTAAAGCTAATATACATTGGTCATTTGGTGCATCGATATGATGGAAGGAATTCTTAATTCCAAAAATAAACGTATCTTATTTGATCATATACCAATCATCCTTGACTTTACATCAACATAAAAAAAAAAGAAAGAAGAAAAAAATAAATCATATGTGGTTTTATGGCTACACTCTTCCCAAATAAAGACTCCCTTTAAAAGTAATTTAAGTCAAATTACACAATTGGATCCTTAATTACCTATTTTACTGAACCAACAACTTGTAAAGCCATGGATCCCTGTAACCAATACTTGAAAGAATCTTTACTTCTTCTCCTCCTCCTTCTTCTCTAGTCTAACCAACAAAGTATTTCGTAATGGTAATGGTGGCCGTATGGCTACCACCGTTACTATTACAATAGAGGTCGAAACAGCCATTATGGTCTCTCATTTTTTTTTTATTTTAAAAAGAGGAAAAAACCTGTATTGTCCTTGATCGGAATGGACTGTTACAACTGTAATGGCCATTACGGGTTCATTACGGATTGTTTCTTCTGTAACAACCGTTACAACCCTGTAACACATAACAATGAATATTGTTACCATTACACTATGGCCATAAGAGCTGTTACGTAACTGTTTTGCATACCTTGCTAACCAAATTATAAAATGTTCCACTTGTAGAACCCAGTACAACAATACTAGACTTCTAGATCTTTTTTTAAAGGGTAAACTAGAAATTATTGCTAAAACCAAAAATAAGAATACAAGATGTTAATCCAGCCAAAAATTTGGCAAAAAAAGGAAAATAAAGAAAAAAGAAAAAAAGAAAAGAAAAAAGAAGAAGAAGCATCATGACCCCTAACAGAAAACACGATGCACCATCTAATCAGCTCTGAAATTGAACACCACAACTGGTTGCCTCGATGCTCCTTGCTTTGACTACATGTCCACTACATCATCGGCATCTCTGCCAACATAGGAGAACACTATCTGGTTACCTCTACATAAATCCCACACCTCTAGCATATCTGCCACTTGCTACAGACATTTTCTCAAGATCGCCTATCCAATCAAGTTTCTGGAGTCACATTCCATAATGGCCGGGAGGAAGCTAAATCTGACCAACATCTTAAACACCTTGCAATATTGCTGCAGTGTTTGCAAAGTTGGAGTTCCAAATTTCCACCGGCCATGGGAAAGATTCACAAATGATCCTTAATGCAACCTCCTATTCCATCAAATCCCAGATTCACATAAGAGCAACCGTTAAAATTCACTTTAAAGATGCCATCTGGGGGAGGCTTCCAGGAGATTTTGGTCACATTTGCAAAAGGATTCCACTGAAGGACTTCTTTGTAGTTTGCATCGAACAGCAAGCAGGGAACCACATCTAATGATGAATTCTCTCCATGCCACAGTTGCATGAACTAGAAGATCTTGTTATTCATATAACTGACTCAGGATTTATTGCTCCTGAAGCTCCACTTGTTACTCTCTAACCAGATTACCCACATCATGGTAAGGCATGCCATTTTCCAAAGATGTCTACCAGCAGAACCCCAAGCTTGAGAAAACTAGCCACTTACCAAATCCAAAATGAATTTAGTAAGACCAAACTCATCCCAAATTCCTACAGAAATAAAGACCACACATGATAGGCAACTGGACATTTGATGATGAGGTGTTCACCGTTTCTTCATTGCAGCAACACATCACACATCCATTGGGTATTGCCATGCCCCTTTTCTTGATACTATCAATCGTTAAGACCTTACCCAGGCAAGCTATCCAAGCAGAAGCCTTAACCTTCATCGGGCTAACCACATTCCACAACCCATAGAATGGGATCTGACTAGATGACTCTCTACCCAACAATTCTTTAGCCGTAGATCTGATTGAATATGACCACTCTGATTCAAGGGTCCATTATTCTCTTACATTGAGCCTCCCGGGGATCAATTGCTAAGGAGCCCAAGAATTCTTGACAACAATGATATCTCTTCGTATTTAAGATTGTGTCTGAATATAGACCCCCATACGACTTCGCCTCCAACTCTGGCATAGAATTCCTGAACCACACCTCCTCTATTCCTAGCTATAACATACAAGTCTTCAAAATTATTCCTCAAAATGGAATCCCCATAGACTGGTCTTCCTAGAATCTGATGATAGTCCCATTACCAACTTTGAACCGCATAAATCCACAACAGAACTGGCTGGCCCAAGAAATTGCCCACCATATAGCAGAACCCTTTCTTCTTGATGCCTCCTAAATATCCCACCCATTCGCAGACAGCCCATATTTAATTATAAGGAATCTCCTCAGAAGGGATTCTTCGCCTGAACCCAATCTCCACCACCATTTGTTGCACAGAGAAATATTCACCGATTTCATATCGCCAATTCCCAACCTGCCACTTTCTGCAGGTTTGCAAACTTGCTCCCTAGCAACTAAATGAAATTTGTGCTGATCTTCACTAATGTTTCAAAAAATTCATCCGTATAAATTCAATCTTGGAGATAACATTGCGGGACATCTCAGGATAGACATACGTTAAACTGACATATTAGAAAGGACTGCCTTAATGAGAGTTATTCTGCCCTCAGACGGTAGCAACATACCTTTCCAAGAAGCCAACCTGCTTTGAATCCTTTCAATCATTCTGTCACAGTGAGTCAGTGACCGACTCCGCTTCTCAGAACTACAGGAATACCCAGGTAGTTACTATTCTCTGTAGGCACCCTGCATATCACATCACGAGCAATCTCTTTTAATAAGGCCCCATCCAAATTAATGGCAGAGATAATGCTCTTGGAAACATTTACCCACAGGCCAGAAACTATTTCAAGGCATGTAAGAATGTCTCTAAGATTTTTGGCTTCTTGAATAGATCTGTCTTCAAAAAGCATGATGTCATCTGCATACTGAACGTGCCTCATCTTCTCTCCACTAAGATGTATCCCCTTTATCAACCCCATATTGGCAGCTCTATGGATGAGTTTGCATAGAGCCTCTCCCACTATGAGAAACAAGTGAGGCGATAGAGGATCCCCCTGCCCGAGGCCTCTTTCACTCTTAAAGAAACCTTTCTGAGCTTTATCGACTAGAACCAAGAACTAAGGAGACAGGACACACACTTTCATCCACCTATTCCATCTAGACCCAAAGCCCATCTGCTGAAGTAGATAGAGGAGAAAAGCCCAATTTACACTATCATAGGCTTTTTCAATATCTATCTTCAACGAGAAACATTTACCTCCATTTCTAGAGACTCATCCACTTGTTCAGTGGCAATGAATGGACTGTCTATCACAGATTTACCCACAAAAAACGCGCTTTGGGTATCCAAGTTGATCAACACGTTGGCCTTTGGCATCCTTCTGGACAGAGCTTTAGCAATTATCTTATAGACACCACCAACCAAACTAATAGGCCTGTAGTTCGATGCCACTTCCAGTCTCCTTCCTGGGGATAAGAGCAATGAAAGAGCACCAATTGGCTCAATTGTAGCATCATTTTCATAGAAATCACGAAATACCGCTATCAGATCATCTTTAATAATATTCCAACATACCTAGTAAAATCTGACAGGGAACCCATCAGGTCCCGGAGCCTTATCATCTTTGTCACCCAATATTGCTAACTTTACTTCTTCCTCATTGAACTCCTGTTCCAGCATCTATGCCTGTGACTGGGATATTTCGTCGAACTGGACACCTTCAGGCTTCAAGAGTACGCTTCCTCGAAAATTCTTCTGCAAATGCATTCTGGGAATGTTTCACAAAGCAGCCACTGACCTCCTCAACAGAAGAAAGGAAAAGGTTTCCTTTCTGCACCGAGGATATGTAATTTTCTCTTCGTCTTGCATTAGACATTCTGTGGAAATATACTGAATTATTCTCACTTTCCTTCGTTCATTTCTTTTGCAACAGTTGCTTCTGTGAATTTCCTCCCTTCTTAGCGTGGCTTCCAATTCCTCTGCTAATTTTTCTTTTCAGAGCAGATCTCTCAGCTGAAAGCATTCCCTGATCCCCTTTCTCCTGCTCAATCTGTAGCACATGAGCATGTAAAGAAGATTTCTGCTCTGCAATGTTGCCAAACTCTGCCTTGCTCCGAGCTTTCAATTTTCCCTTCAACACCCAGAGCTTACCGCCGAACTTGCCCTGCCCTGCCTTGGATACCAGCCCCATTCCACCATTGTTCAATAAGACGGGAGAAGTGGGGATGATCTATCCACATGATTTAAAACCTGAATGGTTTAGGATCCAGGATTCAAACTTGGAGGACAAGCACAACAGATTGTGAGTACATCCTTCTCGGCAAGGCCCAAAGATTAGGCTCCGGGAATAACTCCTCCCAAGATGCTGATATCAGAAAATGATTAAGACAACACATAACAGGATTTTATTGATAGGTCGTTCATGTAAATTTGGTTCCATGCATAGGTATATTAATCAGTTCCATATTCTCCATGAATTGGTTAAACCCTGACCAATGTTGTCATGTGTAATCGCATGAGTGATTATGCTTATGCGATCACATAATCGCATATGTGACCGCCGCATATGCCATTAGTGTCCAACGGTTAGAAATCTGACCATTGGACATTTGACTCTTTTTTTTTTTCCCCAAAAAACTTCATTTTGCCAATAAAAAGGCACTTCTAATTTTCAATTACAATTTACTATTTAGTTAACATCAAGTCATTTCTTCATGTCTTCTTCCCAATCTTCTTCTTTGAAACCCAAGTCCAACGACCCGGTCTTTCTAGGAGAGGACCTAACATGGACCCAAGTAGAAGATGCTGCATTTGGATCGGCACTTGGAGAAGGTTCTTCAACTCAAAGGCGGAGAAGAGGGGTAAGAAGTAACACGAGGCTTAGTAGCAATCAAGGCCAAAGAACATGAGAATGAGATTGAAGAGATACAAGAAGAAGATGATCAACATGATCAACCATTAGATGTAGATGAGCAACTAGTGCGAACCGATGATGAAGAAACAAAAGAAGATGAAGTATATGTCGAAGATGGAGATAATTCCGACGATAATTGTGATGATGTGCCACAATGGGAGAGGGAAGGATGTATATAGATATAGTTGTATAAGTTGCAACTTTGTAAATGGTATTGTAATTTTGTAAGTTGTAAGTTATAACTTACGGTTGTAAACTGGAAATTGTAATTGTAAACTGTAAATTGTAGAGTCGTTTTAAATTTTTTTTTTTTTTTACTATTAGTTTGTAGTTTGTACCATTTATACATCAAGTGAAGTAACTCATCAAGTTATCAATAAAATTTCTATATTTTTAATAAATTGCTATTTGTTATTTGTTACTTGTTGGTGACTTAGTGTAAGTGTGTACTTTTTGATTGTTACTTAAATAACTTAGATGGTCTAAAAGTCATTTAAATGTAATGTAATCATTTAGTAATTAACAAATTACAAAATTTATAATGAAATACAAAAAAAAAAAAAAACAAATTGGATCACTTGTATTAATTACACAAACTTTTTCCTAAATTTTTTGATATATATATATATATATATATATATTTAAATGAAAAAAAAAGAAGAAGTTGGGCGATCACTTACGCCAATTTGTTATCAAAAGTTCTACTTCTAGCAATGCCACTTTGTGATCGAAAGTTCTACTTCTGCAATTTTGTTCCTTTCCATTCGACCAAAAACCCCACAGCAAATACAGTTTCCAAAGGTCTTTCCATGGATGCCCCAATTCTAGGTATGTAAGTATTAGTGATCAAGCGGGCTGACTCAAACCATATCAAAATGAGCAAGGGAACTCCACCTAACCCCAACAAAAGGAGCAATGGATAATATAGTGTAACATCGATTATGCATTATTCAAAACATAGAATACAAGCATTTGTAGTGATCATCATTCTGCTCCTTAATGGTTTATGATAAGCACCTTATTTAAGTTGACCAAGTGAAAGGCACAGCCATCAGGCTCAGCGGACCTTGATATGATCAGATCCTAGCAGTAGGAACTTCCATCTTTCTGTTTCACCATCATTAAGATGCTTATAGAATGAATTGACCATAATGTAAAACCATCTAGCATCCAACACCACTTGTATTGGACAAAGGAACTGAATTGTGGAGTAGCTTCTTCATCTTAGAGAGCTCTACATATGCATGGGTCCCAAATCACCACTCCCCGAACCACCAAGCAGCATTGTGTAACCATCACATCCCTCTCTGTGGATAAACTGAACAGTGATCCCAAGTCTGAACAAAGAGGTCTATTTCTGCATCAAAGATCCTTCCAGAAACAAACCCAAGAGACATCCTCTACTTCAAAATGAACACCTTTAGAGGACTTCTCCAGATAAAATCTCTTTGAAACCTAAGCAATTTTACGATGCTAGTCAGGCGTTTGAATAATAACGTGAAATAATTGGAATACTTCTAAGAGCTGTTTTTCAGAGGCTGAAGTAGCCACCAAACACTAGGTATCTGCTAAACAAAACTACCCATATTTTCCATGAGTTACAACCAAATTTAGAGGCTTCCATTCGATAACACCCAGTGGCAACATACAAGCGCAATATATTACAGGAAAAGATGATGCAAATTGACCTCCTAAATTTTTTAATGAAAGACTTTTGTTGTATACAAAATGGGAGGTAAAATGGAAGAAAAAAATAATCAAATAAAATAGAAATGTTACCTCTCTTTGCTTCTCAGACATGAACGAGCCTGTCAAATCTCGCAACACCTCCAATATATCTTTGAAAGTCACCTTCCCATTACAATCCGAGTCATATACTTTGAAGATGACTGAAAAAGAATGAAAGTTAAATGGTTGATAACATCAAACAGGAAACAACATCCCCAAAGCACTGATTAAAAATTGCAAATTGGCTGATATTGTAAAATCATGTGCCATATTTTTAACTAATACCTCAAGTAGGGTTAGCGTGACACTACATAGCACCACACCTTCAGTAAGCATGACATTACACCATGCATATTTAGCATCACTCCCAATAGAATTGAGATCGCCAAAAATTTAGAGGATCTCCTCCTAGCAAGCATCTCTTTTTTCTCATTTCATTTTTGTAACTACCAATTGAGAAGACTATAAAACCCTTACACTCCTATGTAATTAGTATTTCCAACACTTTAAAGGCTTTCCTAACTTATCCATAACTTATCCATAAGTTTAGTAAACCCCTAACTTATCCATAAGTTTCTATAAGTTTAGTAAACCACTGACTTGTAGCTTACCTTTCTTACTAAATTAGGATAGATATAGTTGCTACTTTCGACCAAAATTCTGAACAATGTGACCCTATGATCTGAATCCAAATTAAATGAGAAGTGGATAGGATAAATGTGGTCAGTCAGGGAACAGAATGTTCATAGGATGAGCATGGCAGAAATGAGGATGTTGAATTGGATGCGTGGTAAGACAAGCAAGGAGAGATATAGGAATGAATGCATTCAAGCCAAATTAGGATTAGCAGCAATAGGTAATATGATAGGGGAAGTAGAGTTAGATGGTTTGGCCATGTGCAACAGAGACCAACAACTGCACCAGTTAAAGGTGGGTCTGTTCAAGTTGAAGGCTCTAAAAGGGCAATGTTAAGGTCCAAAAGGACATGGGTGGAGGTAGTAAGAACGACTGAGGCCCTATGGTTTAATTGAGGACATGGTCCATTATAGAGTGGAATGGCATCACGGAATTCGTATAGCTGACCCCAATTAGTTGGGATAAGGCTTTGATGATGATGATGATGACGACGACGATGATGAATAGGATGTAATGTACCCAAAAGTTGTAGTGATTGTTGCAGAAAATTCTTCCCAACAAACTCCGTGCAGCAGTGGAAATTACAAGAATAGATGAAGGACTTTTGAATGAACTTCAAACAGTCTTTCACGGCATCACAACTCTACAAAGAATCACTCTTCTAAAGAATCCAATCATTGGAAGCATAAAAACTGAGTTCTCTCTCAAATAGTTCTTAAAAATCACACCATACGTGTAGTATATGTATGTATCTATAGTGTTGCTAATAACTTTCCAAACTCTAATTCCTAATTCAAGCTTCTTATTGAATAAGTGTCAGTAAACAAATCGAGAACTAACTACTCGCTTGGTTAAAAATAGGAAAGTAACTTTGCCCATATGTTTGAGGAGTCTATAAATGGGGAAAAATTCATGGTCAAGGTTAGACCACCCTACGTTCAATTTTCTGTTGAAGGCTTGCATGAGGACTGAAGGCTGACAGGAAGGCCACAAAGTCTTTGAAGTTCAAGCCATCAACCATTCTAAGCAGCCTCTGCAAAGAAATATACTGGCCATTAAATAAGAGAACATATGAGATGAAGCCAGAAACTAGAAAAGAGCACAGTGAACATATGAAATCTGTCCTTCGGAGAAGTGAAGAATCAGCCGTTGAAGATGTGTGTGTGTGTATAGCTAAAGTTTAGAGGAAACATAATGATAATGGAGTAATTTCTTGGCCAAATTAATGGTATATGCAGGATCCACTTTTTAATGCTCCAATTGTTCATATAGATTCACCATATTTTATGTATGATCCCAAAAATCACCCATCAGATGATCCAAATCCAATTTGGCCCCTGTTAAATGTGGACAATTGCTTGTAATTGCCCATTTCCATCAGATGGCTAAGATTATCTGGCATGGACATACTAGGCATGTTCTATCCCATGATGGGTTGATTCTATCAGAGGCTTAGGTTGCAGAAAGGTGGGCTACTGTACCAATTTTTGGCATTGTTTCCTTTGATTGAGCATCATGTACATTCAAGAAAAGAACATGATTGACTGTATGTATGGCTACAATATGATAAAACTAAAAGTGGAAAGATTCTACTAGCTATGCTGTGAACACAGCAGCCCCTGAACAGCATCTCATAGCTGGGTCTATCCAAGTGCCACGTCAATCAGGCCAGCCGCATCTCCTCACATGTTTCGTTTCTTTAAATATGATTACCCACGACAGGTTACTTGAGTCTGACATGAGGCAAGGCAGAAAACTGCTCCTGCCCGCAATTTTTTGATAAGCATCATCATGGTCCAATGAAAGATTAAGAGAAAAGTGGCAAAAATGACAAACCTCTGCAACATGCTGAATAAGTTAAAAAAATAAATTATATTACGATGTTAAGGCAAGCTAGCTGGTGCCTTTTATTTTTCTGGGCCCACCATCTGGTAATGTAAACCATTCATCTAGTAGAACCCATCATGGATGAGTCATGGCCAAAATTCCCTCCATCAGAGAACCCTTTCCATCTGTTTGGTGGCTCACAAAATGGATGGTTACAATCAACAGTTCACACTAAAAGAGAAAAACATGGGCCCGATTGATCTGTTAGGAGTTAGAATCATCCAACAATGGGGATTTTCACAGCATGCCCCATCCACATGAGGCCCACCAGGCTGTTCTGGGCAGCCAAACATTATATATCGTGTTCTTCAAAATGCATCATGTTTCATCAATCAAAGTTGGGAAATTGACAACCATCTACAAAATCTTTTCGAATTTAAGCTGAAAATTTTATATTATATTTCAAAGTCACTACTGATCATAAGTACATGCTATATGTAAAGCTGTGTGGATGCAAAACCATACTGAATTGTGAAAAATCAATTATATGAAGAGGAAATGACCAAATTGAAATGATTTTTCATTGTATTTAAAATTAGGAAGTAGCCCTTCAATGGAAATTTACTTCTCATGCAAGCCCAATCATCACACCTTTCGGTTGATTCTAGGCATTTGATAGGAAGTGAGTCTTGTGGGAAAACCACAGCGGTTTAAACAATCTCAGGCAACCGTTCACATTCAATTAAGAGAGTTCATCCAAGCACTTAGTTTAAGAGAATTCTTATGTGTGTCATGTGTACACATGCAGGTATGCGCTGTATTAGCACTTCTATACAAATGTATAATTGAAAGAAATATGAAAACATATCAGAGGACTGTCTAGTACCTGAGACAGAGGATTGACGGCAAATTCAGGAACAGACAAGAACTCATCTGCAGATATAAAACCTTTCGCACTTCGATCGAGTTGACAAAATCTCTGATACAACGACACAATTTCTTGCTGCGAAACTGAATTTACCACCCAGAAGAACTGAATTAACTTTGTATTTACAAAACAAGAGACAGACAATGATAGAAGAGAAATGTTAAGGCAGTTTGCTCCTTCCGCCCCACCACGTGATGATCAAGACCGTTCATCTAGAAGGTCCCACCATAAATCAAGCACATGGCAAATATCTCTTCGCAGTAGATCTTCCACTCCATAGAAAGGCAAGCTAGTAGCAACCATCCCGAAAAGCAGTTTCCAACGTTGTATGGACGGTAAAAATCTCCAATTCAGGAGATTTTCGACATTGGACCCATCAATGGTGGGATATTCAATATGAACGGTCCAGATCATCACCTGGTAGGGCAGAAGTGAGGAAATTCCTTAACAGTATCTACACTGGCCCACCAGATGGACGGTTGTAGTTACCATCCGTACATCCAATGGATCAGAGAAAGAGGGAGAGAGATTAAACATACAGAGATTGTCGCAGTGTTCTTGAACTTCTTCGATATCGTACTGAGTCAGCATCGACGACGCGTTCCCCATTTCTCTCTATTATCTAATAATGGAAGAGAGATTTCTCTCTTTTATCTAATAATGAGAGAGAGAGAGAGAGGGAGAGAGAGAGCCAATGGATGAAGGGAGGTTCAGTTGCGTATTTAACCCAGGGTGGGGAGCTATATGATACTCCGGCAGGGTATGACGCTTGATACGCAGGTACTCGGAACTTGGACTCGTGACTCACAATCAATTAACTTAAACTGTCTAAATTATGAAACTTACTGTATCTAAGTATCATGCAGAAAATCATATTATTGGACACTTCCTATCCTCTGATTAGAAGATACGTTCAAACAGGACCGTTAGATGCCTTTTCATTTCAACTGTCCAATAAATGTCCACTAATTTTTGGTCCATGATACATTTAAACTCGATCTCATAATTTGGACTGCGTAATTTTAATTATGTATGATTTTTATGTAAATTTCTAAGTGCATGTGTATCCTAATTCACAGTCTGCCAGAGTATCAAAGTTCTTATGGAAAACTTAGGGATGGGGCTGCTCTGCGGCTTTGTCATTATCGACGAATCACGCAAGCAAACGAAAGGAGGGCCTCGTATACTATAGTCCTAGGAAAGGACGGTGAGGGATCTTTCTCGATTTTCTCGCCCTGCTCCTCTTTTGAGTAGTGCTCTCACATGGCACGTCTGTACGGATGATCCAAGCCGTTTATCAGGTAGGACGCACCTTTTGGATGCCTGAGCATGAAAGATGGAGCTGATCCTCTGTTATGTAGGCCACAAGTCTATAGAAGGATTGGATGCTTGGAAGGAATTGATTGTCTGTCCATGATGATGTGGATGTGTAGTTCGTGAGATGAGATAACTGTCCTGGTTCTCTGATCTAGAGAGTCTACACGGTGGGTCCCTGCTGATGGACGGTTTTTCTGATCTCCCGTGGGGCAGACTCCTGTGTTGGTTTCCCACCATGTAGATAAGAGTATTCACTATTAATTACACCTGAAATATTACTTTCCTTTTTGAATTTGGTCCATTTCATTTTCTAGTTTAATCATCCATTGTGTTGCATTTGATGAGGGAAATGAGACCATTGATTTAAATTCATGAACTTGTCGAATTTATGAATTTGTGCATTGGATTTGGACGCCGTAAATTTCAAAGTCTAATGAAGTTTTTAAGTCCTTGAAATTAAAAGCATTTATACCAATGTTAGAGAATTTATTATAATGAAATAACCTTGAGGGCCTGTTTGAAAATTGAAAGGAAACTTAATTTTTCATTAAATCCAATGAAAGAAGCATCATTTTCCAACTTTGAGGGTCTATTTGAAAATGTTAGTGCATTTATTATAATGGACCAACTTGGAGGGCCTGTTTGACAATGAAAGGAAATTAACTTTCCATTCCTTGTTAAGCTTTTATTTCGTATAGGAATTTGTGGGAAACTTAATTTCTAACTTCTTTTTATTAGAAAATTAATAAATTTAGTTTCCCACTTCCATATTTAAGAAATATATTTTTTCACATGAAGGTGAGTTTTTCAAGAGTTAAAATCCAAATATGCCACCACCTACTTTAAATAAGGTCACATGTGTCATATTTGCCAATGTAACCCAATCGTATTTTGGCCCCCATAATTTAGACAATGCCATTACAATGTCATGTGTGCCAATCATGCCATTTGGTTCTTATAACCTTGCGTTTGTCACATTTAGTCCTTAAAACTCATGTATTTGATTCCTATAACTCAAAATTGTCATCGGCTTGTTTGGACAAGATCTGACAAATCTAGATTGAATGATATAAATGTAGCTATATGGTACGTATGAAATCTTCATGACATATGTTAAATATACGAAAGACAACTCATTAATAATCAGGTCTTTGAAGAATTATGTTACTCAGGTAACGCGTAGATGAGAAAGATGAACTGTTAGAGCTACGTTAGCATTGAAGCATGATCGATAACCGATTAAACTGATAAAGAAGTGTTCGATGAAGGCAAAGCAAGAACAATCAAAGGCAACAACCATTTAACAACTGGCAATATATGATGTCGCCATATAAGCAGTAGTTATTCTCACGCCCCCACTAGAGAGTCTATAAATAATGAGTAGGAACACAAAGCAAAATGGGAGAATCAATCAATCAATTAAAACAAACCCAAATAAATCAACTCCGGCACAACATTGCTTATCTAGTCCTTCAGGACACTTATCATCTTCACCACTCATCAGTGTGGAACCAGTTAGTCCTCACTCTACGTCGGATTGGCTTAGTCGTAATCAGTAGCCATAATTTCCTTCCATCTGCACTTGTGTGACAGATTGAAGGAAGATCGACAATAGCTTATAATCTCGGCATTGCTCATTTCTCCCTCATTAGCCTATTGCTCAGTGAAGCACCTCATTGCTCTTAGCTAGGACAGTGATCCGTGTTAGTGGTAAGTTTTAATTTTGACCTCCATCACTAATTTTTGTTCAACCAAACACTTATTGCACTTTTCAAAAGTCATTTATTTTCAAGACAAAAAAGAACTCATTGGAGAAAGAGACCTAACCCTTGCAAATCACTTGATAAGCGCACTTGATAGTTGGTAGAATAAACAGTTGGTCTACCACCATTTAGTTTAACCGCTTTATCTCAACGTTAGGGGTTAGTGGTATTTAGTTTGAATTATACCAAAATCGGTTCTGGCGATTAGTGCACTTATTTATTTGTTTATCAATCACATGCATCTGTGTGTCAAGGAGTTGGTTGAGCCATTGGAAGCTGAAGATTAAGGATACATGAAGACTTGAAGCATTGACAAGTGAAGAACGGGTAAATGAGGTGCCTTGGTGACTTGTAACACCCCATACTTTTCAATACTCAGGTGTTACCATGAATACCTAACTTATTAAACCGTACGTTAATGGTTCTAAAACTTAACTATCAGAATCCACCGTTCATCGGACCGATAACGTCTTGTAAGACAACTTGGGTAATTAATTAAATAATATAATCATCAAAATTTGAAAACAATGGTTTAAGTGTATTTATATTAGCATAGGAACATTTAAAAACATTGATGATCAAATATGAGCATGATCCGTCAGTTGAATCATCGGGTATCGTTAGATAGAACACAAAATCATTTGATGTGGGCCTACTTGAGCATGGTAACTGTTTGATCAATGGACGATGTCCTATCTATATGAGTAGAAATGAATGGATGTAGTGGATTGGTTCACACATCACCATGGACCCCACACAAAACCTGGGTGGGCATAGTGTGTGTGCACTTATTGTGCACTGAATACTGAAACCCAATCAAACTGGGTTGACCCAAGCCCAAAGAAGAAAAAAATCCTCATTCCTTTCGAGTTTTCCCGTCGCATGCAGTTTAAATAGACCGAGCCCATGTGATGATTACTGGCCCACAATGCCCCTCTAACTCAATGATTTGAATAGTCCATCGTGTTGGGGTGACAAATCTTGATAAAACCTAATCTTCTCTACACATTGGAATGCACGTACATGCATACGACAGTGGGCACAAATCAAGTTATATGTGTGGAGTTTTTCGAAAATGAAAACTTCACTACAGTTGCTATGCTGGCAATCCTGGGAGAATTTTTCCTTACATCTCAATCATCCACCTTAACAAATCCTAGCCTCACAACCCAATCATTTTAGGGTATTCCTTGTCCTTTAAAAGTCTCGTTAGTGCATCTTGGATGTCAAATCTACGGCTTCTGAAATTTCCTTCACTTTGGCTATGAGGTCTCGTATGAGATCTCATTGGTTCAAGAAAGTTGCGCGGAGAGAGAAAATCTTACGAACCATTGGTATTTTGTTGATCTTTGTCCAAATGGTGGGTTTTACAAGGTCTCCATGGTTTATCTTGTCTGTCCAGTAACATTAGAATGAAGGATTAACCCTCCGATTGTAAATCACCATTAGTGGGGCCATCATCTTCCCTGTTAAGCCAAAGATACCCATCTCCTTTTAGTGGACCCTATCTTCCAATCTGACACGTCCAATATGTGGTCCCCAATGCTAGAAATGGATTTGCGTCATGCAATCAGAAGCTTGAGTTACAATCTCAAACTCTCACAATTAAGAGTCGTTAATTCGTAACTAATCTAGAAATTAATTGAGATAAAAGCATCTAGAAATAGGTTAATAAAGCCCTATAATAAGTTAGATTTTAGGGCAGCTTGTTCTCGAAATAAAAAGTAAAAGAGAGAGTTGACTTGGGTTGTGTCACACGGGTCAGCTCGTTGAGTCTTTTGGACGATTCTAACCGAATCGGGACATGTTTGGGCCGAGTCCTGACTTTGTGAAGAGTCCAGAGAAGCTAAGGAAAGGAGGAGTACCTTAGAGGAGAGGAAAGCTAGATAATCTCACTGCTTTATTGCCACATCGAGACGATGGGAGAGAAACTGGGTTGTGTTGAGTCATTGACTCATTAGTGTGTCGAGTTGGGGTTTGTTGTCGAGTTTCGAGCTCATTTTAACGTGTTTAATTGGCTTGATTAGATCTAAACTCCTTGCATGTCTAGTTAGATTTTCTAGGTGAATTAGATCTGAGTGCTCTTCGTCCGACAAAAGGTGGGTTTGATGGCTGGGTCGACCATGGGTTGGAATCCGAGTTTGAGCAGGTTGCACCTTGGCTCGTTGGGTTAACTCAATAATCCATATAGCCAAGTTTTTGTCGTGCTCAGACTTGGTTTGAGTCATGTGGCTATCAGAGTTACCTGTATGTCCACAAAGTCTAAAAGAGAAGAAAGAGCATAAGGATGGAGAGATGGGGAGATGAGTGTTGTCTGTCGAGTCCTAGCAAGTTGACCTAGTTACTCGTTGGGTTGTTGTTAAGATTAAATGAATTCGGTCCCAACCAGGCCCATTACTTGGGCATATCTAGAAGAAAGAATAGGGAAGAAGATGAAGGAGAGGAAGAGGTTTGAAGGCTTCTTAGTTGGGTTCGGCTCAACTAAGTCAGGCCTTTGCATCGCCTAGTCAAGGCGAGTATGGGGAGTTTCAAGCTAGGTTCCGAATTGTTATTATCTAGTGGGTTGGTTGCTGCTCAGGGGCTTTACTGGGATTCTAAAATGATGAGAAAGATGGAAGAAAGAGAAAAGAATAGAAGAAAGAAGGAGAAAAGAAGAAGTAGATCAAGAGAGAATTTGATTAACTCGCTGCCGAGTCGACTCAGTCCAGCTCGGACCGAGTCTTGTTTTGATTGGTTGTCTGGTATATCCAGAGGTGTTTTCGGGTGTGGCAATAGAAAAAGAAAGAGAAAGAAAAGAGGAGAAGTAGAAGAAATGACTGAGTTAACTCAACTCGCCGACTTGGCTCACTAAGTACTGAGTCAAGTTTTTCTTATTTCATGCATGTGTTGCTTAGTGAGCTACAGTTGGTTCGGGGCGTTTGAGGACTCTTATGAGTCATGGCGTAATTGAATCGATCTTGCTCGAATTAGGGCTTAGTTTAGTTGAAGCACATCAATCTTTTAAGTAAGTTGTTATATAAAGTTAACTCCTAAAATTCCCATCGATTATGTTGTAGATCATTGATTTAGGTTTTGAATCTTCTATAATTAAGTACCTTGATTAGTCTTTAATGAAGTTGAGTTATTATTTGGGAATCGATGTGCATCAAGTCGTGTCGACTCAAGATCATCTATGCCGAATCATATTCAATTAGACTTTAACTCAATCAGCAAAATCAGAAGGGGTGGGACTTGAATTTCAAGTACGCGAGTTCTAGTGACTCTATATCGAAATCCGCATCCTAAGGTGAGGATCACCCTTCAAGCTTTCCTACATCATGATAGTTAGTTTAATTCATTTAGTTTTTTTTACTTATTTAATATAGTATTCGATGGAATAGATGATAAATGGATAATTCTTTATCTATGGTTGATGTTTAAATTGAAATTCAAGTATCTTAATATGTTATGGATCTCAAATGTCTCTCCTCTAGTTTATGATGAGAACTTTAAATATATAATTGCTATCGATATTATACATGGCTTGTTTCGTTACTTGGGATTACTGGATGGTATTTTTTAAGATCCTCGGACTAGTGGCCATTTGTTTAATGGATTAAATAGAATCTTAATGTAGATTTATCATCTTGTGGATCATTTGTGCTTATGTGGCTTTTGGGTTAACCCTTTTTTTATCTTATCCTTGAATGAACTTTTTTCCTATGTGGTTTTGATAGACTATTTTTCTATAACTTGCGATGGTAAGTTCTATTTGTTGAATTATGATTGGTCACTAAGTGAATGGATTACCATTAAACATCTTAGTTGGTGGAGTCTCATGAGCTAGGGATGGTGGCATGGGACACTGTGCCTAAGCTGTCGGCCTATGTTGGAGGACGAGCCCCTCATAGTCCTTTGAACTTTCTTAAAATGGTTGTTTCCATTGGACTAATAATGGTTGTGCTAATTATGCATTCATGACATACATGAGATAATTGGTGGCTAATTCTGGTTGTTGTAACATGTATCCTTTGTCGTGGTATGTTTCGCTAGCTCCTAAATCACCGTCGATCGACCCAATTTATGTGAGCTAATTACTTTAGCACTTACTTGATGTATTTTTGCTGGTGACTATCTACTTGCATGTGGGTTTTGCCACACTTGTGGCTTTTGTCCAAAGCAAGCTGTATGAGCATCCCTAGGATGATGTACATTCATGCATCCATGCATTTAAATAAGATTGTATCGTGAATTATTTTGTATATTATCTTGATTAAAACTATACTTGACTAATGCAATGGTGTATAATCTTAAAGGGAATTCTCACCGAGCTGGCCACTCATACTTTGAATATACAACCGTACATATGATGCAGGTATATCATTAAATGGTGGAGTTAATGAGGTAGACCTTGAAGTTGATCCTGTTATGGAAAGAGAAGGGCATGCCGAGGAGTTTTATCGGGATGTGGTCGATCTTTACAAGCTTAACCAATAGCTTCTTAGTATTCTCCTTTTAGTAGTTTTATTTTGACATTTGATACTTTGGGTTTCTACTAAGTCCCCAGCTGAGTGGGCCAATATTTTCTAGTATTTTGTTACTTGATAGCATATCATGATTAATTTTCTCTCCTGTGCTTTTGATGCCTACTGACTCATATTATACGTGCATTATATTTTCCCATGTTAATGCTCGGGTTTTCGTAAATAGAGTCCTGTACTCGGGTTACAAAAACCGGGGTGTTACATGACCCCAATCTTAGACCCAAAAAAACCTGTAACCTCTAGGTGATCCTAACCTTAATTGGTAAACTTATTTAATTATCCCTCAGCCTTAGGAGCCTAATTGGAACATGATAAGTAAGGTTAAAAGAGGTGTAAAGCTGTTGTAATCTTACTTGCCTAAAACAACAATTTCGAGTGGTCTTCGATCCCATCGACAGTCTGTCGATGGGTCTCGATGGCATTGAAGGACCACATGACCCGATTGAAAAAATAGTCCAACAACCCAACAAATATATTTTTGAATTTTCTTGATGAGATTGATAGTGTGCTCATTCCTATCGAAGGACTGCTCATTCCTATCAAAGGACCTTCGATCCCATCGAATGACCTTTTGATCCTATCGACAAAGTCGCTAACCAACCATTTTATAGTCGTTAGAACATAATTTCTTATAAAAAGGCATTCAGTTATTAGGCAATTTAATGGGTTTTTGGTGTAATAAAAGCTTAGGATATTCCCCACTCATATCCCTCATCCCAAGCCTTTAAAGCTATGAGGTTTAAGTAATCTTCCTTGTGATTTATCACTTGAAAGGGGATTCCACCCTCGATTATGAAGATGAGCTTGATCTCCATATTGTTCTAGAGATTAGACTTGAACCAATGGTCAAATCCTTGTCTAAACCATCTACAACACACATATAGGTGAATCCCTTGGAATTTCAACTATCACACTAGTTATAGGAGATTCCACCATCCTTCCATCACCTTGATCATCGCATTATAACATCACATGTAAGGTGTTTATTTGTGGAGCTAAACTGTCAACATCAATAACGTGAGAGTAATTGAGGAGTGGATTTAAGTACGGGAGAGCTTTGAGGGAGCGACTGAAGTAAGGCACAACAAATGCGCTCAATCTGACAGATGTTAAGTATGAGACCATACACTTTTTTCTTATTTAGGATTGAGTATAAGAGTTTGTGACCCAAACTCAAATAGGTTCTTGTGTAGGATGTAGGCGCTTGGCTCTTGTGTAGGGTTGGATTCACCATACACGGGAAAGTACGTGTTAGTCTTCGTGGGAGCCTCCGACAGGAGTAAACATATGTCCTTGGACTAGGACCGAGGTTATTGGTTAGCCGATAAAAACTAAGTAAGTCTTCGAGGGAGCCTTCGACAAGAGTGTACGCTAGCTCCTTATGTAGGGCTGTAAAGGTTAGGGGTGAACCTATTGAAAAGCTCCGATAGTGAATAATGCTACATTTGAGGAGAGTGCGTCCGCCAGGAGTGGAGTAGAGAAAGCGAACCACTATACATGCTTATGTTTGTGATTATCTTTTGAGCACATTTTTAATTATACTTGTAGATTTAATTTGTTGAATTATATGTATGTATGATTAGATGAATGCTAGGAGTTGAATAGTTAGCACATCCCAAATACAAATTCCTTATCTAAATTATATACCAGTTGTTTATTGATGCATGCTTTGTAATCCATGTGATTGGACCCACTTTGACTTGAAAGCCTTATTGTTAACTTGTCTTATTAGTTTTAATTTGGTAAATTATTTAATTAAGCAATTGTGGATTTAATTGACAAAATTTTAAGTGGTCCTATTTAGCTCTCATAGGACAACCATTTATTCTATAGATTCGTCAAGCTTCTGCACGCACCATGGTAGTCTATCCCACACAATTTCACTAGCATGCCCACAAACTACACATATGTACCACGTGGCCGAATTCTAGACTAACACCACCATCCACCTTTAATAGCTTCACATGCACCACTTTTTATAATGTATAACCCTCAATATGTTTTAATCCCCGTAATTTGGATAATGCCATTATAAAGTAATAGGCACTACCGTGCAATTTAGTCTCGGTAATGATTTGGTCCCCCACATGTTACCTGCAATGGCACAAAGATGAACATTTCCATTATAGGTTAGATAATTTGGATGTCGTTATTGTGTTATATGCATGCATAAAATGCGGGCCCATCATGAAAAGGGTAATCTTGTAATTTTACATAGGTGAATCTTTACTTTTTTACCATCAGCCCCACATCTAATATGGATGCATGATGCATTTTCATTAGGTCATGTTAGGGGGTTACTGGGGGCCCTTTAATTAAGGGTTATTGGCAATTCCCATCCCTTGCACCCACATATGCAAACGAACCCATGTGTGCTAATATGGCACATGTTCCTTTGTCCATCTTCAAATGCTCCATATATGCCATATGTGTCAATGTGCCAATGTTCACAAGTGCTATTTGTAAAGCTTCTATTAGTTGGTCCCACATGCTCAATGGTTTGGATATGATCGTTGGATTATTTGGACTAAGCATACTCGTGGACCTAATATTAGTTGTGATTAGTTTAGATACGTTAGGGGTAGTGCACTTGGACTGTATTCCGTATGCACAGTGTTTCAAAGAGTCATGAACTCTTGTAGTGTGGAGACTCCCGAAGGATTAGTTGCAATGGGTTAAACTACTCAAACTCTAATTCTTATAAATAAAGTCTATCTCGTCACTTACATGTACAAATAAAATATATTATCTCATCAAAAGTTTCTAGAAATATGAAAAGTGTGGATGATTAAGAGAAATCTTCATCAATAACATTAACATATATGGCTGCATGTCACGCCCCAAGCTCGGAAACCAGGCTCACAGAATTTCTGATCGTCGAATTCGGTGCCAACAGCCTCCGTAATACCCCATTCTAGGCTCCCAGGGCTCATACACCAGGTTCCGATCCTGGGATCCTACAAGGAGAATTTTTCCAACATACATTTATCTCGTAAGAAGCATAACCACAAGTATACCCAAATCACAAATGCAACACCATCACATATCCACTAATGTAAACATTTGAATACAATGCTGAAAGGAAAATACATATATCGAAAATCAAAGCTCCAGAAGACCGCTGCACGCTCCAAACTCAACGCTGCTGCAACCTAACGTCACCTGCATGCATCTATCGTGTATAAGCTTATAGAAAGCTTAGAGGGTGGTGTAAGTGTGTGCAATGCATGTGCCAAATATATAGATATCAGAGTAAGCAGAAACATGCTGGTAAGTCTATAAATACCATCAGCCTTATCCAGGCTATGTGATGCAAAAACATAAACTAATATCATATGCTGAGGAAGCAATGTAGATCAGCTATGCAATGCGGAGATATAGTAAACTAAATATCATATACTAAGGATATAATGCAATATACAAATCCTAATGAGCCCATGAATGCTGCCGTCACGCCCCAAACCCGGAACTTGGATTCACAGGAATCCTGATCACCGAATCTGGTGCCGACAGCCTCCATAGTACCCCATTCTCAGCTCCCAGCGCTTGTATGCTAGGTTCTGATCCTGGGATCCTACAAGAGGATTTTTTTTTCAACGTACTCTTGTAAGAAGCATAACCACAAGTTTACCCAAATCACAAAAGCAACATCATCATCACATATTCACTAATATAACCAGTTGAATACAGTGATGAAAGGAAAATACATATGACAAAATTCATAGCTCCATAAGTTCGCTGCACGCTCTAAGCTCAATACTGCTGCAACCTAATATTACCTACACGCATCTATCATGCATAAGCTTATAGAAAGCTTAGTGGGTGGTGAAAGTGTGTGCACAAGGTAAGTGCCAAGTAAGCAATATCGAAGTAATCAGAGTAAGCAGAAAATACTGACAAGCTTATAAATCATACAATATCAGAGTAATGCGTAAATATACTGATAGGCCCATAAATACCATCAGCTTTATTCAGGCTGTGCGATGCAGAAATATAATAAAAACAATATCATATACTGATGAAGCAATGTAGATCAGCTATGCAATGTAGAGATAGCAAACCAAATATCAGATGCCAATGATGCAATGCAACACGCAAATCCTGATAAATCCACGAATACCTTCAGTAGTATCTAGGCCGTATAAATGCATAAACATAGTAACCCAAAATATCATATGCTGCAGATGTAATGCAATATGCAGTGCGAATGGAATGATCATGTTAGAGTATGAAGTCAGGATAATAGTACGTAGTATCGCAGGCTATGGGGTCCAGTACAAGGGACTTCTATCCAAACTAGTCTCATACCTAAATTTGGATAGTCAGACTCAATGTCATAAACTCCTGATCTTAGGTTAGTTGCGCGCCCCAACCGAAATCCTGGCCATTGCGAAGGCACATGTAACAAATTGTTGCGCACCACCAGCCCGAGTGGATAGTGAATGAATGAATGAATGAGTATGCAACTCCTGCCCAAAAAGTTCACATATCAGTACAGTTCATCTCGGGAATCATCATCGGGGTTTAGTACACTCCAAATGGCACTGCCCCTCTCCCAGCAGCACAGTCTAAGTGAGCGTAAGAAACCTCACTATCCGCCTGGCCAATAGTCTGCCAATATCTATCTGGCATGTCGATAGCGGACCCATTTATGAGCTGATCAAACTCAACCTACTTATGCCCCCTACCCTCAGGCGGGTAAGGCCACACCCCCTCCCAACCGACCATGACACAGTGGGAGACATGGCTTCCTGGTATTCGGCACTCGTGCACTCATGTATCCACTCGGTCTCGACATTGGGGCGTCTCTTGGCCCGGAGGTTTAGGGATTTTCACCTAGGGCCATCTATGACAGTCCGATGCTAGTAACATATTTTTGGTGTCCCGTCTGGCCATCCATGATATGCCTGTGGAGGCTATGGCCCTGATGTCGTTAGGGCGTACAGTAATCACAATGCAAGATGTATGAGTCATACAATCCAGTCATGCAACAATCTTGCGCGTACCGTGCGCTCATATGGGTAACTCCTCCTATCAGGGAGTCCCATAATAATCCGCCCTATGACATATGCAATGGTCAGCCACATCTCATAACAAACATGCAGATGATGCGTATGGGCATGTATCATGATGTTATGCTATCACATAATCGGTATCAATAACCAGCATAGACAATTGACCTCGATAATGTGGACATTTAACCAACATTGCCCCCAAGGAATGACCCACATAGAGCCTAACATATAGTGTACCCATTTCCCCACACGAGGGCTAATTATACAACACCATGGGCCTTACTCAAGAACTTAATACACATCACGATGGGCTTTTCACATAGGCCTAACATACATCACAATGGGCTCCATCGTCTAGCCCTCAAATGCATCACAATAGGCCTCATCACATAGGCCTCATATTCATCACATTAGGTCCTTAAAACACGGGCTGAATACACATTACAATGGGCCTCAAATACGGGTCGCATATACATCATATTGGGCCTCAAACACAGGCCGCATATACATCACACAGGCCGAATACACATCACAATGGACCTCAACTATGGGTCGCATATACATCATATAGGTCTAGACAATCGGCCTCGACAATTGAAACCGACCTTGACAATCGAAATCGGCCTCAACAATTGGAATCGACACTCGAAATCGGCCTCGATACTCGGCCTCGACAATCGAAGTCGACCTATACAATCGGTCTTGACAATCGGAATCGACCTATACAATTAGCCTCGATAAATCGAAATCGGCCTTGATACTTGGCCTCAACAATTGGAATCGGCAAATCGGTCACGTCAATCAGAATCGGCAATCAGCCATGACAATCGGGATCGATCGATAATCAGAATCGACAAATCAGTCATGTCAATAGGTCATCACAATTGGAATCAATCGATAATTAGAATCGGCAAATCGGTCACGTCAATCAGAATCGGCAACCGGTCATGACAATTGGAATCGATCGATAGTCAGAATCAGCAAATTGGTCACGTTAATCGGAATCGACAATCAGTCATGACAATCGAAATCGATTAATAATCAGAATTGGTAAATCAGTCACATCAATCAGAATCGGCAATCAGTTATGACAATCGAAATCGATCGATAATCAGAATCGGTAAATCGGTCACGATAATCGGCCTCGATCACTAATCGGTCAATCGCCCACGACAATCAGAATTGGCAATTGGCCACAACAATCAGAATTAATCAATAATCAGAATCGACAAATCGATCACGTCAATCAGAATCGGCAATCGGTCATGACAATCGGAATCGATCGATAATCAAAATCGGCAAATTGGTTATGACAATCGGAATCGATCGATAATCAGAATCAGCAAATCGGTCACGTCAATTGGAATCGGCAATGGATCATGACAATCGAAATCAATCGATAATCAGAATCGGTAAATCGATCACGTCAATCGAAATCAGTAATCGATTACAACAATCAAAATTGATCGATAATCAGAATCGATAAATCGGTCACGATAATCGGCCTCAATTGCTAATCGGTCAATCGGTCATGACAATCAGAATCGATCGATACTCAGAATCGGCAAATCGACATCGATGAGAATGGCCTAACAAGGCCTAAGGGAAGGTCACAATGAGGACATTTAATCGTTATTGCCCATCAATATGGACATCTAACTAACATTGCTCCCAAGGAGTGGCCCACACAGGGCCAAATATATAGTGGGCCCCTGGCCTCTCACAAGGGCCTCATGAAAAGGCCAAGCTATATGTCTTAGAGGGGGGGTGAATAGGACAATGCCAAACAAAAACATACAAACGTTATTCTAAGGACAACCTTACACCAAAAACAGAGTTTATGGTAGGACAACCTTATTTCTAGAAAGGTCTTTGTATCAAGTCTCAAATCGAATAGGAATACAAAAATAAATATAAACTGAATTGAAATAACTTGTAATTAAAGATGTATTGTTCTAGGGACAACCATACACCATAAAAATGGCAGGGCAACCTTGCTGGAACAACTTTTAAAGGAAATTGAGCAAAGCTTGAAATAATTACAACATTCACCACCATACATACATCCCACAAAAGAATAAAAATTAGAAGAGTAAAACAATCAACCACAACACAAGGGTTTATAGTGGTTCGCTTTGTGTACACCAACTGTTATCCAATAACCACACAAAAAGCTACTCCACTCCTAATATGCTCATATTAGTGTTCATTATCGGTCACGTCAATCAAAATCTACAATCGGTCATGACAATCGAAATCAATCGATAATCAGAATTGGCAAATCGGTCACGTCAATCAATCGGTCATGACAATCGAAATCAATCGATAATCAGAATCGGTAAATCGATCACGTCAATCGGAATCGGTAATCGATTACAACAATCAAAATTGATCGATAATCAGAATCGGTAAATCGGTCACGATAATCGGCCTCGATTGCTAATCGATCAATCGGTCATGACAATCAGAATCGATCGATACTCAGAATCGGCAAATCGACATCGATGAGAATGGCCTAACAAGGCCTAAGGGAAGGTCACAATGAGGACATTTAATCGTTATTGCCCATCAATATAGACATCTAACTAACATTGCTCCCAAGGAGTGGCCCACACAGGGCCAAATATATAGTAGGCCCCTGGCCTCTCACAAGGGCCTCATACACAACATAATGGGCCTCATCGTATGGGCTGAAAATATATCATAATGGGCCATGAATACATTAAGTCGGCCTTCATTCAAGGGTCAGAATATATGGTCTTCAAATACACAACAGGTGGGCCATGCACATAGGCTATAAATACATCACAGGTTGGTCCTGCACATGAGCCTCAAATATATATCATGATGGGCCGCATCAATGAGCCATCATATACATCAAGTGGGTTGTATCACATGGGCTTCATATATGCAAAGTAGGCCTCAATAACGGGCCACAAACACATTAAGATGGGCCTAATCACATGGGCCTCATATAAATCAAAGTGGGCCTCAACAATGGGCCACAATTACGTCAAGATGGGACTAATCACATGGTCCATACCAACTACATACTTCAACCATTATTAGAGATTATTTTAGAGCATTATTTATATATAAAAAAAATCATATCCAGCGATCATCTAGACCATACCACAAATGGCAGTGGTGATATTGATTTCCACTGTTGAATCTCAGTGGGCCCCACTATAGTACTTATTTTCCATCCAATCTGTCCATAAGGTCATAAAGACCTGGATTTAGAGGAGAAACAAATATCATATTGGTTCAAAAACTTCTGCAATCCCGAAAAAGGAGTTTCAATGGTGGGTGTTCAATCCACTTCTTTCTGTAGGGTGGTCCACCTGATAACTGGATCTGTCATATTGTTAGTCTCAAGCCTTGAGACAAACTCGCCAGATGAATGGACGGTTTGGATGCAACACATGCATTATGGTGGGTCCCATAGGGATGGGTGACATAGATAAATCACATACCTCATGGTGGAGATCCACATTGATGAGAGGTGTGGATGCAATACATACATCAGTGGGTCCCATGTGGGGCCCACCATAATGTTTATTTTCCACCCAACCTGTGGATAAGGTCACACAGACCTGGGGCCCACCGTAATGTTTATTTTCTATCCAACCCGTTGATAAGGTCACATGGACCTGGATGAAGAGGTAAAACAAATATCATTTTTATTCAAAACTTCTCTGACCCAAGAGGGTTTCAATGGCAAACGTTTAATCCTCATTGTTTCCAGCCGTGTAGGCCACCTGAGTTTGTATACGGTTGATTTTTTTGAGAGGGGGGCCCACTGCCCTAAGGGGCCCACCTAATGCACGGTGTTGATGGCAACACCCATCACGGTGGGGACCATGGCTGGGACTGTGGGTCCCTGCCTCTTCACACCACGCGGCAGCGTCTTGCGCTGCACGCCTCTGACGGTAAGCAGCAGCAGGCGCTGCTGCCTATTTTATTATTTTTATTTGCATTTTTTGATGTTTTTCCTAGGTGGGGCTCGCCTCAAAAAAATCCAACCCAGTCATTAGCCTCTATGGCTCAATACAAACTTATCAAGCCCAATATTCGATGGGTTTTGGTGTACAGAAATATCAGGATGTATTTTAACGGTGAAAATACTATTCTCCATACTATGGCTCGCCAGAAGGTCGGATTAACTTCATTTTTTTGGGCTCAACGCCTAAAATGAGTTGGGGAACATGATAGAGGGCGTGGCTTATATACATACATCACGGTGGGGCCTGCATGAGTGGCCCACCCCAAGCTTAGTACACCTCAACGTCAGTTCACACTTCACTATTAGCCACACCCCAAGCCAGTTCACACTTCTCTGTTGAGCTACGTCCAGCGTCTCTCGACGTTGGACAGTGGAATGAAATAGGCATCATGGTGGGTCCCACATGGACGTGGCCCACATCTCATCAAGGTGGGTCCCAAATGAACGTGGCCCACCTGATTTAAATCAATCTGATACTTGTGTTTTTCTACCACCATAAGGTAGGGTCCACATGACTTGGACGGTTTGGATAAGGCATGCATCAAGGTGGGTTCTATCCGAGTGGGCCACATATCACACAAAAGTGAAAAAGAGAGAGAGAGAAGCACCCACCTTTGATCTTCTCTTCCTTCTTCCGCTTATAGTCTCTAGAGTTCCAAGGAAACGATTTCGACGGTTGAGATAGACTTTGAATGGTGGAGATGGGAGGTAGGAAGGTGGGCCACACTAGCTCTCTCATAGGGAGCTTGGACGTGGGTTACTTGGGAGGAAAAATGAGAGAGAGAATGAAAGAGAGAGAAATGATGGGAGAGGAGTGATGGGAGAGAGGGATGGATGGGTGTACTAATGTAAGGGAGAGAGTTGACTTTTAAGGGTTGCTTTTGTACTTGGGGGATGGGATAGAGTAATCGGTGTCCTTTGACAAGTGATGTGATTGATGTGATGGATTCTCTACAGATTTGCAACACGTGACATTTTCCTTGAATTGGACGCGGGCCTACATCTCCTGGCCCGGGTATCGTCTTGGCGCATGAGACGCGGCATCAGAACCGCGGCGATGGCGCGGTCGCAATGATACAAGTCTTAGGCCGAGCAGACTTAGATCGACATGATGCAACTCAGGGTCGCACACAAATATCGTTAACAGATAGCGGGTCACCGGAATTCGATCGGAAGGACCGCGAAAGCCTATGGAACGATACAGTTTAAGATACGGGTCTTATACCGCCAGTCATATTTAAGCCATACAAATGTAGGAACATAACCACCCAAAATGCCATATGCCGCGAATGTAATGCAATATGTGGTGCGAATGAAATGACCAAGCTAGAGTGTGAAGTTGGGATGATAGTACGTAATATCGCAGGCTATAGGGTCCACCATAAAGGACTTCTATCCAAACCAGTCCTATACCTAAATTTGGACAGTCAGACTCATTGTGGTAAACTCCTAATCTCAGGTTAGTCGCGTGCCCCAACCAAAATTCTAGCCATTGTGAAGGTACACGTAACAAATAGTTGCGCACCACCAGCCTGAGTGGATAGTAAGTGAATGAATGAATGAGTATGCAACTCCTGCTCAATAAGTCCACATATCAGTACTGTACATCTCTGGGATCATCATCGGGGTCTAGTACACTCTACATGCAATCGCCGCCCACTGGACGCGCAACCATGCAAGTGGAAGAGACCTCACTATCTGCCTGGCCAGTAGTCAGCCAATATCTACCCGGCATGTCGATAGCGGACCCAATTATGAGCTGGTTAAACTCATCCTAGTTATGCCCACTACCCTCGAGTGGGTAAGGCCCAACCCCTTTCCAACTGACCACGACACAGTGGGAGACGCGGCCTATTGGTATTTGGCACTCTGGCGCTCATGTATCTACTCGGTCTCGAAGTTGGGGTGTCTTTTGGCCACGAAGGTTTAAGGATTTTCACCCAGGGATATCTATGGTGCCCCGATGCTAGTAACAGATTTCCAGTGTCCTATCTGGCCATCCACCACATGCCTGTGGTGGCTACAGCTCTGATGTCGCTAGGGCATACAGTAATCACAACACACAATGCAAGATGCATGAGTCATACAATCCATTCATGCATTAATCCTGCGCATATCGTGCGCTCATGTGAGATAATCTCCACTTATGACATATGCAATGGTCAATCACACCTCATAACAAACATACGGATGATGCATATGGGCATGTATCATGATGCGCTGCTCTAACCTAATGCCACCTGCATGCATCTATCATTCATAAGCTTATAGAAAGCTTAGAGGGTGGTGTAAGTGTGTGCACAATGTAAGTGCCAAGCATATAAATATCAGAGTAAGCGGAAGTACTGGCAATCTATAAGTCTTATAATATCAAAGTAATACGGAAACATGTTGGTAAGTTTATAAATCATTTAATATCAGAATGCAATGCGGATTGACTATGCAAATGCGGAATCATAGAGAGATAAATATCAGATGCCAATGATGCAATGGAATATGCAAATCCTGAAGAGCCATGAATACCATCAACCTCATCTAGGCCATACATCAAACCTGTGCATATCGCGCGATCATGTGGGGATAAATCCGTCTCACAAGGAGCCCCATAAGCATCTCAGCCCAATGTCATCTGCTTTAATCAAACATCCATCACAATATGCATATAAACGATGGGGGTCCACAGATGGACGATGGATCTAGTCTAAATATTAAGATAGACTCACTGATTTAAAATGTGTCACGATAGTTAAGGAAAGAATCCAACTTATAGCCACCACAACATCGGATGATGCTTTCGATATGGGACAAAGTACTGCCTTCACTGTGTGCACAGTAGCCTGCCAATCACTGGTAGCTCGCTTAGGTCCTCACGCCCCGCCCACTCAGTGTTTGCTCATGTGCGCCTGCCCACATGTGATCAAAGTGATGGAGCATTACAATATCCCCCACTGAGGGCAGATCCGAGTCTAAGTGCAATAAATGGGCTTCCTTACCCTCTCTATCTCGCAATAAACTAGACTTCCCTATGGGGCTCAATATATACACAACGTGGGCTCTAAGGTGTAGGTATCATGATGATATGCTGTCACATACTCATAATCGGCGTCGACAATTAGAATTGGCCTCGATAATCGGAATTAGTGAGAATGGGCCTAACAAGGCCTAAGGGAAGGTCATAATGTGGATATTTAACCATCATTGCCCATCAATGTGGACATTTAACCAACATTACTCTCAAGGAGTAGCCCACATAGAGCCAAACGTAGAGTGGACCCATGGCCTCACGCAAGGGCCTACTATACATCACCATAGGCCTCACTCAAGGGCCACATATACATCACATCAGGCCTCACTATATGGGCCTCATATACATTAAGTGGATCTCATTAATGGGCCACATACAATCTCAATGGGCCTTACACAAGTGTCTCATACATCAAGTGGGCCGCATCACATGGGCTTAATATACATCGCAATGGACCGCTCTCACGGGTCTACTATACATTACAATGGACCACAACCCATGGGCCTTATATACATCATAATGGGCCTTACACAAGGGTCTCATACATCAAGTGAGCCGCATCACATGGGCCTAGTATACATCGCAATGGACCGCTCTCACGGGTCTAACATACATCACAATGGACCAGAACTTATGGGCCTCATATACCTCATAATGGGCCACAACCCATGGGCCTCATATACATCGTAATGGGCCACAAATACATCACAACGGGCCACATACCTGGGCCTAATACACATCACAATGGGCTGCATGACATGGGCCTAATACACATCACAATAGGCCGCATGACATGGGCCTAATATGCATCGCAATGGGCCCCATGACATGGGCCTAATACACATCACAATGGGCCGCACCAATGGGCCTCATAAACATCAAATCGGGCCTACCGTTCTAGGTGAGCAACCTATACCATACATTTATTTTTTTAGAGATCATTTTAGAACATTACCTAAAGATACATCGGAAGATCATCTGGACCATACCACAAATAACAGTGGTGATAGTGATTTCCATCGTTAAAATTCTCAGGGCCCATCATAACAACTATTTCCAATCCAATCTATTTATAAGGTCACAAAGACCTGAATTAAGAGGAAAAAAAATTTCATATTGGTCCAAAACTTATGTGACCCCAAACAGTTTCAAGGGTGGGCATTCAATCTCCACTAATTTTTACAGTGTGGTCCACCTGATAGACGGTTGGATATAACATATACATCACAGTGTGCACCACCGTCCAACCATCTGGACGGTGGGGGGTGCAAAACAGGTGGACGGCGTTGATAAACACATGCATCATGTGGAGTCCACACATGTGTGGGTCTCATGGCTGCTATGCAGCAAGGATACAATACATATATCATGTGTGGCCCATCGTCCAACCATTTGGACGGTGTGGATCCAACACATCAGATCAAGGTGGCCCCACATGCTGCCATGGTGGGGTCCATGTCCACTAGATGGACGACTGGGAGAATACATATACAACGGTGGGTCCCATAGCTGCTGGACACAGCGCCAAACAGATGGACGGTATAGATAAAACACATATCATGTGGGACCCACGTTACTTGATGGCGTCAATGCAGCAGCTCTATAGCTGATGTGCGGTGGACCAGCCAATCCGATCTCCTTATCAAGGTAGGCCCCAAGTGTTGGGTGGGTCCCCACCATCCCAAACAATGGACGGTGTGGATCGCCCATAGATAACGTTAGAGGTGGGCCCCACATCTCAACACATCACGGTGGAGTCCACACATGTGTGGATCCCACGCTGTTGGGTAGCAAGGATAAAGTACATATAGCACGGTGGGTCCCACGTAGGGCCCACCATAATATATATATACACACACACACACACACATTCTCCATCGCCCATCGTCCAGCGTAGTAGACGGCTTGGACATGGATATCATCAAGGTGGGGTCCACGTTCTGGATACAACACATCACCATGGTGTGCCCCATATGGTGGCCCAACAGCTGGGCCAAACAGATATTTATGTTTTCCTACATCAGGGCCTGTCTAGACGGACGGGCAACAATCCCGTCCGCTAGACAGTCCAGCAAGGTGGGTCTAACGCATAGACGGCATGGATATGATACATACTTCATAGGTAGGCCACATTCCATCACCAAAAGATAGAGAGAGAGAGAGAGAGAGAGAGAGAGAGAGAGAGAGAGAGAGAGAGAGAGAGAGAGAGAGAGTAGCGGAGGGACCCTGCCACTATGGGCCCCTCTTGGATCACAACACATACATCAAAATGGGTCCCACATACAAGTGGGCCCTCAAATGGAAATCAACGGTAGATCTCCCACTGATTTCACTCCTTCTTGGCTCCATGGATTTCGTAACTCCTAGGCTTTCCCTTTGATAGTGGAAGATGAAGATTGAAGGGTGGAGATGAAAGATCTTGGGGTAGGAAGGTGGGCCACACTTTAAGCTCTCTCATGGGAAGCTTGGACAATTCCCCTCTTTGGTAGCATGGAATGGAGTGAGAAATGAGAGAGAGAGAGGAGTGGTGAGATGGAGTGATGGGATGAGAGGGCATGGTGCTTGTTGACTTGTGGTAAGAAATGAATGAGATGGGTATGGGTATGGGTTGTATTTGATTTGATTGTTTGATGGATTGATGTGGTGGGTTGTAGAGATTCTCTCGGAATCCGCAGCGAGCGACATTTCATCAAAAAATACGTAGGCCCACAACTCCTGGCTCGGGTATCGAATCGGTGCGTGAGATGCGGCGTTAGAACCGTGGAGACGGCGTGATCGCAAAGATACAAGTCTTAGGTTGAGCTGACTCTAGAATACAGGATACGACTCAGAGTTGTGCGCAAATGCCAGTTACAAATTACGGGGCATCGAAATTCGACCAGGAGGACCGCAGAAGGCTACAGAATGGTACGGGTTAGGATACGGGTCTCACACTATAAGTATGTGATTATGATTAACTATATATAATTTTCATGATTGATGTATAGTGTGATCCTTTATTCCTTAAATTAAGTTAACAATTAGTATTAAAACCTATTTATATATCAATCATGGTGGATCTAGTAAGAGATATTTTGGACAAGTCCACTTTAGATAGGTCAATGCTTCAAAATCAAATTCATTGGACCATCTTAAAATGTGATTATTGGTATCTTTTTATTAAAATTGGCCATTAAGATTAGCAATCTTGAATTTGTTCAGCACTAGATATCAAAGACAATATTGTATCCTGTCTTACTTTACTGAAACATGTCGGCTTGTTGTGCTTTCCATTCAGAGCACGAGTTCTAAGACTACATATATGCAAATAATTGATAATTGAAAAGAGCTCGGACAAAGGGAAAGTATGTTTGAATTGAATCATTAGAGGGTAGATTGTGTGGGGCCCACATAGGTTCCAACTGTATCGACCCTCCTTGCATCCGTACGATTGCTGGGGTGGGAGGAACCCCTCTCTCTCTCTTTCTCTCTCTCTCTCTCCCTCTCTCTCCCCCCCTTATTTTCTCTCTTTTTCTTATTTGAGTTTGATTAGGATTTTAATTTTGGGTTATTTTCAAAATACTAATTAAATTAATATTTCTAAATATAAAAATTAGAATATTGAAAATTTCTAAAATTTTAGAAACTTCTAATATTGGAGGCCCAAACTGGCACCACACAATTCAATCCATCTATTATGTTCATCATCTATGTATAATATGATTGTGTCCAAATCTACTCACCCGGGCGTGGATCTGATTGTGTGACCACTTGGGAGTATGAACTCACCCTTGGCTTTCTATGGATGGTCTTGAATAGCCTCTGGACCACGATATCATTGTGTGGGGCCCATGAAACATGTATGCTTTGGCCCACACCTAGCCTTTGTTGCACAGGCAACTTGTGGGCCATTTTTTGTGCATTTTGAGTCTTTCTTTAGTTGATTTGATCTAGCCATCTTGTTTTACTCATTGAGACTTCAAAATTAGTGGTCATTTATCCATATCAAAGTTTAGAGCATGAAATTATTGGATGATAAAGATTGATCATTCATTAAGTATGCCTCATCTCATGATCTACTGGTCGTAATGAGATGAAATTTTATTTGACATGGATCCTCAATGCACTCTTAGAGATGGTCCTATTAGATTTGACAGTGATATCCATATTTGGTAGGATTGATCGTGGCCATTCACAGATTATTTTGAACAAATCTAATTCATTTCGGATTTGCTTGGGCTGAATCTTACCACTTAGCCCAATTGGCATGTTCTGAAAACATCTATCGACTTAGATTGGTAAAAAAAATACATAAATTATAATTTTGATCAAAATAATCCATGAAAACATACTTAATCATTATGGAGATACTCAAATTTCAGCTTGCAATACAATTGAAGCATATGAAAATAAATGGCCAGTTAAATTAAAAAATTATTGTCCATTATGAGAAATGATTAATTATAGCTAAATCACCTTTCATGTTTAGTGAGATTTACTATAATCTTAATGAATTTTCTCATTCTATTTTTTTAAGACCATTCCATCTGTATCAATGCGATTATATCAAATATCACCAAGCATGAAAGTTGATTAATTTAACTGCAATTAAATTATTCCTTATCTCTATTATTTCACATTCTTGTTATGTATATCAAGTCTTGATTATGCTGAAAACTTTTAGAGCCTTAACCATGCTTCAAAAGTCGATATGAACCATTAATGTGGTAAAACAAAATGAAAATTCAACAATCCGTTTTACTTAAAATACTTCCAATGTATCAATGGTCAATATTAGTTATATCTTGAGCACAATCAAACTTCTTTATTAAGATAGAGCAGAATCA
Source organism: Magnolia sinica (assembly GCF_029962835.1). NCBI lineage: Eukaryota > Viridiplantae > Streptophyta > Magnoliopsida > Magnoliales > Magnoliaceae > Magnolia > Magnolia sinica. The sequence continues at coordinate 27,092,109 of NC_080581.1, forward strand.
TCTCTAAGATCTATGTATATGAATAAAGAAGTGAGGCCGAGTTTGAACAGATCAGGGCTGCCTTTGGAATACTCATGAAATCATATATGTATAAGGCCATGAACATATGGAATTTTTGATCTCCAATTTATACATAAATGATGAGTGCTATATGTCTAGTAGGTCACATAAGAAACTTACTTCAAGACTGGATCACTAAGCACTTAAGAAAACCTTATATATATATATATATATATATATATATATATATATATGCACTAAAATAAATATTTAAATATACAAACCACCTTCAATTATGTGTTTATCATGATATCCCATTTACGTTTTCTAAAAAAAAAGAAAGTAAATATATTATATATGGATTTTTTTTATAAAATATTTATATACATTAGTGGTAAGAGGAGGGGTTTTTCTATAAAAAGCCTAGGTTCAAATTTCAATGTTCATGCACGTGCACACGCAAAGTGGGTTATAGGGTTGCTTGGATGCTTTATTAGGCATACTTTGTACTTGGTGAAATTACGTGGATTGTCTACCATGGCATGCAGAAGATTAGTGGAGCTTAGAATTACAACTAAGTCCTAGAAGGGAGGGTGGGGGAATAGGACCACTTAAATTTTTTTACCTAATTAAACTAATTTATCAATTAAATGAAATTAATGCATAAGGGTCCAATTCTTATAGACTATAAGAGATGTAACAATAAGCAACTATTCTATATGGTGGGATGTGAAATATCAATTGTGTGTACTATAAGTTAATGTCTAGTATACACTTCTAATCATGAATCCATATAAATTAAACCAATTCAATCACAAAAAAAGAATAGAAATACATCCACATAAGCTAATCACAAACACAACAATGTATAGTGGTTTGACTAATTTCCTATTCTACTCTCGGCGGACGCACTTTCCTTGAGTATACGGGATTTCACTATCTTAAATGTTTGAAATTAGTTCACCTCTAACATTTACAAGTGTACACTCTCGCTGGAAGCCTACACAAGGACTTACACTCATCTCACATGTGTTAGTAGACTATGTACACACTCGTGTCAGTGACTGTACTATACAACGACCTACACGTACCCTCCCATGTTCGAGGAACACGTTTTCACCTATGTTGGTGGCTCTTCCAGAGACTTAGTTGATTTTCTATCAGTTAACCAACAATCACTACTGTCCTAATCCAAGGACCTATGTTTACTCACACCCGAAGCTCCTAAGGAGACTAACACGTATGCACCCGTGCTCGGTGGTGGTCTTACACATGAACCTACATACATTCCCATAGGAGACGGTCCTACATAAGGACATATCGAGTTTGGGTCACAAACTCTATACTCAATCGTATATAAGGAAAATAGTATATGAACTTTAAATTGACAACCTTACTTGTCGGATTGAGCTCCGTTGATGCACCTTGCTTAAGATGCTTGATTGATGCTATCCCATGCTTCAACTAGCTTCTTAATTTCCCACATGATTGTTGATGCGAATGCTTCAGCTCCTACGATTAATCACCTTAAATTTGATTCTCTAATGAGGTGACCAAGGCAATGGGAGGATGGGGTAAAATCTCCTACACCTAATGGTTTTAGTTGATTCATAGTAAGGATTTATGTATATGAATATTCTAGAGGATATAGATAAAGATATACCTATAGGCTTAGTGTTTTATCTCTATAAAAATGAGTGAGTTCATGTACATCTTTATAATGAAGCTTGAAATGTTCATTAGAGTAGTTAATCATATGGAAATCTTTGGGTTAGAGTCTAGGAGAGGAATATTGAATGGGGAATCATCTAAGATCTATTTGCACAAAAAAAAATAATAATATCAAATTGCCTAAAAATCATATGCCCTTTATAAAGAGAAAGTTTGTAATGTCTAGAAAAATGGGTAGAAAACAACTAGTTTGATCGATCGAACTAATTCAATTCGAAGCAAAAAACTTGTTGGACGTTTCTACCCACCATCGATTGATCGACTCCGATCAATCGAGCTTTGATCGATCTCTTTTAAGAGTTTGCTGTTTTGGGCTATACGCGATTTACAACAGCTTAGAATCTTTATAGCCTATCTAAGCATGTTCTAATGAAGCTCTTAAGGCTAAAGGATGATCAAACAAAGGTCTACCTATTTGGGAACGGATCATTTAGAGGTTAGGTTGTTTTGGGTATAACATTATGGTCACCGGGGCATTTCAATTTACATGTTCCTTCACTCCTTGATGCATCATATCTTCATGTGTCTTCGGTCTCCAGCTTCTAAGGGCTCAACTAATACACTAACACACTGAACCACATGATTGATAAATAGATGCATAAATAAGTACACTAACACTTAGTACATGCTCGTTCTTTTAAGAAGCCCAAAGAGCCCAATCTTTTCAGGACTTTGATTCAAACTAATCTAAGCCATAATGAAATTATGGAGTGAAACAAAGTCTAGTCGAGGGTTTGATCCACTGGCATGTAAGGTTTTAGTCATAGTGTTAGTTGGATCTGCTTGACACATGCCATCAAAACACATGTTGTACATGTGGTGACAATGGGGTTAATTAGGATCTAGGTGGCATATGTTTCCATGTGGCAACAAATTTTTTTTTAATTATTGTATAATTGTATCTATTTAAAAGAGATAGAACTATCATGATAAAATGGTTGTTGTATGTGAAAGGGTATATTGGATGTCCTAAAGAGGCGTAAGAGTATCTCTTTAGGAAGGACACTATGTCACTATAAATGTTATATATTCTAAGCATTATAATATAGAGAAATAAAAACATTCCCAAATCAAGTTATCCATAACCTTATATTCTCATCTTTGCCCTCTTGTACTTATCCTCTCGAAAACATTCTTGTGAGGCATATCGATGTTAAAACTTGGAGATTTATTCAATATTTGGAGGCATAAATTTTCTTATTAAACTTTGGACATGAAAGTTCATTGTATTATAAAAATAATTCACTTCATTCTTTTGCATTTGTTGAAAAGTTAGAAAAAGGGCAATAAATTTTCCTTAAAATATTGACTATTCTTAGTCAATACATCAAACCACAAATCCAATATTTTTGTCTTAAAATTTCTTCATTTTTTCAATTGTGTACTTCTCTTTTTGACAATAGACATTTGGGAAGAAACGACAACAATTTATGTTCCAGGGGTGGTGGCTAACTTGATAAGTGGAATTTCTTGATTTTTGGTCTAAGGAATGTTTGAGGTTAGACCCCACTTGGCGAGTAACTATTTGAGTTTGGGAGATGATACGGTGGAGTTGGAAGAACTAGAATTTGGTAGAGCCATCTTCCCATGGACAGGTATCAGGGTGGTGTGTTGATCCTACTTACCCTATATATACAAATGACTTAAATTTTAAAAATAAAACCCATGAGATAGAAGTAGATTGCCTCAACACCTACAATATCCCTGGAGGCTTTATCAATGTTCTACATATAGACCACACCAATGGAGAGGACATCCAAAAATATATGGAAACATGCTTCACCTCACGTACATACATATGCACATTAAAAAATCAAGGGAGAGGGACGTCTCCAGGAGATAAGGGACATTCCTTGTTGACATAATATTCTTCCACTTGAGGATTAGTTTATCTAATAGTACAAAAGACACTCACAATAACATCTTCCCAAACATCACTAATTACTACGTAACAAAAAGCCCAATGGAAGTCCTGCACCAAACAAACTTCTCCTTTGCAATAGGCTTCGTCAGCATATCTGCTACGTTGTCATTGGTGTAAATTTTCTGTAATGAGATCAGATTGTCTTCCACAATGATGAACAAAGTGATACTGAACATCGATGTACTTGATCTGGGTATGAAATACTAGATTCTTAGCCAAGTGTAATATGCTTTGACTATCACAATGAATCACTATCACTTTCTACTTGAATTTCAATTATTCTAGTAATCTCTTCAACCAAATAGCTTCCTTGCATACTTGTATAACTAACATGTACTCTTCTTCTATAGTAGACAAGGCTACCATTGATTACAATCTCGACATCCAACTAACTGCACTACAGGTAAAAGAGAACATAACCTGTGGTAAATCTTCTGTTATCATAATCTCATGTATAATCGGCATCCACAAAGCCAACTAACTTTAAAATTTGGCTGCTATAAAAAATATTAGTCTCAAAAGTACCTTTTAAGTAATAAAGGATCCACTTTACAGTATTCTAATGATCTCTACCCAGGTTCACCATGTATTTACTGACTACTACTGCTCACGCGATGCCTAGTCTGGTACACACCATAGCAAACATAAGACTCCTTACTGCCAATGAATTTGGTACTTGAGACATATATGCCTTTTTGGCTTCTGTGCTATGATACTGATCTGATGACAACTTATTGGAGTTCTGATTGGATTAAAATTTTGTATGTGGAGCCGATACAGAACTCTTACAATGTAACCATTCTGGGTTATCCAAATTTTCTTTCTTTTTTTGTATCCATGTACAGTTATCCCAAGTATCTGATTAACGACACCCAAATCCTTCATATCAAATTTTCTAGCCTAATGAGTTTTTAATATTGCAATAGTATCTCTTGTACAAGTACTTATAACCAGTTAAGATAATAAAACTATTATTACTATAGCTATGAATATAGGAACATCGTTCTGCCCACATTTCTGAAATCTCAAGCTCACAAAGAAGGAATCAAATCGCTTATACCAACACCTTGACACTTGTTTTAAATTGTAAAGCAATCTGTTCAGCCGACAAATGAAAATTTTCTTGTTTCTTTTTAATAAACATTTAAGTTGAGTCATATAATTTTTTTCATTAAGATTTTCTTGCAGAAAAGAAGTTTTTACATTCAACTGCTCTACCTCCAAGTCAAGCATTATTGACATACTTAATACAATATGAATAGTACTCAAACAGATAATTGGAGAGAAAGTTTCATTAAAGTTAATACTTGATTTTCGAGCATACCCTTTTATTACTAATTGGGTTTTGTGCCATTTAATATTCTTATTAGTATCTTTTTTAACTTATAAACTTCATTTATAACTAATAGCCTTTCGCCCTTTGGGTAATTCAACCAATTCCCAAGTTTTGTTCTTATGCAGAGTTTTCATCTCATCCTCCATGAATACTATCCATTGGCTAGTATTCACAAATTTATATGCCTTTTAGTATGAATAAGACTCGTGCTTTTCTATCATGCAAGCATAAGCCGTAACATAATCCCTAAGCTAAACAGAAGGTCTTGTAAATATCCTCAGCCAACTTTGATCACTTTGAGTTTCATCACACAATATCTCCTTTGTATGCTCTTTATCAGCTTCATCTCTAATGATATCATCAGCTTGCTAACCCTCTAAATCATCAGACTGATTTTGAACATTTTTTAAAGGTTCCAATTTAATTATCTCTCATGACTCTAAGATTGACAATTTTACATCTTTCAGTTGACCTTCTGAATCATCAGGCTAATATTGAACATTATTGAAAGATTTTAATTTAATTATCTCTCATAATTTTGAATTCAAAATTTTATATCTTTATGTAACAAATATTCATTAAAAATCACATTTGTACCATCTTGTTCCATCTGCATAACCAAGAAAAATAGTACACTTTTATTCCATCTGCATAACTTAAAAAAAAAAACACTCTATGAACCTCACATCGAGCTTAGTCTCGTGCTCTTTGGGAATCCACAAATAAGCATTGCAATCAAAAGAATGCAGAAACGAATAATTAACAAACTGTTCAGACCATAATTCTTCAGGGATTTTGTGATCTAATGCAATCGTAGGAGACTAATTTACTAAATAACAAGCCGTGTTAAGGGCTTTCGCCTAAAAACACCGCTCAAACTTAGCTAAACTCAACATACTTCTGGCATGATTTGTAAGCATATGGTTCATACATTTTGTAACTTCGTTATGTTGTGGAATACTAGGGATCGTGTACTGCCTCTCAATACTATGCTTACTATAAAAATCCATAAATTCTTTCAAGGTTTATTTCACTCCATTATCAGTTCTCAAACACTTAATTTTCTTTCCATTTTTGATTTTCAACTAATATTTTAAACTTGGTAAAACAAGTAAAAACATCACTTTTTTTTTTCAATATGTAAACCTATACTTTTTTGGATAAATTGTAAATAAAAGAAATAAAGTATTTCAAACCTCCTAAGGATTGAACTGGAGCTTCCCAAGTATTAGAATGAATTAGATTTAAAACATCCTTAGTTTTGGTAGTGGATGAGGGAAAATAAGCTTTATGGATTTTCAAACAGTCAATCCTTACAAAAATCTAAAGTAATGGACTTTAAACCAAGAAGTAAATTTTGATCAAGAAATATCTTTAGTCCTTTCTTGCTTGTGGCCCAACCGCCTACGCTAGATGTAACAGAATATGTCACGACATTAACAATAACATCATCGCCAACCACAACATATTCAATTAAAAGATGTAAATCACCCATTAATTCTCCTTTCACCACCACTATCGCCCTTTTTACAAATTTCAATCAACCTTTTTCACTAAAAAATTTATAATTATATTCATTGAACTTCCCAATGATAGAAGACTCTTCATAGGTTCTGTATATACCTCACATCAGAAATTTTATGCGTGATACCACCAAATATAGTAATTCTGACATCTCCAACCTCACAATTTATGTGCTATTATAACCCAGGGAGGGGGGGGGGGGGAATAGGAATATGCCAAATTAATAATTAAATGCGAAATTTAAACAAATATAAATAAAGACAGTACTTAAACAATCCACAATGCAGAAATGTAAAATAACCTCAAGTGTACAAGTATTGAGAGGTTGATACAGATGTTGTTCTAAGGACAACCTTACACCAAAAACCAATGGCTTATGGTAGGACAACCTGATTCCTAGAATAGTTTGTGTATCAAAATCTCAAACCGATACAGAGGAACAAAGAAATAAATAACAAAGGAAGAAACTAAGCTATTATAACATTCCCACACTTGCATAAAAGAAATTACAACATTCTCCACAAATGCGTAAAGGAAAATTACAACATCCACAAAATGAAATATTTAATCAATCACCATAAGACTAGAAATTATAATGGAGGAACAAAGAAATAAATAACAAAGGAAGAAACTAAGCTATTATAACATTCCCACACTTGCATAAAAGAAATTACAACATTCTCCACAAATGCGTAAAGGAAAATTACAACATCCACAAAATGAAATATTTAATCAATCACCATAAGACTAGAAATTATAATGGTTCACTTGTGTGTACACTAACTGTTTAGAAAAACAGCCACACAACTATTCCACTCATAATATCCTCACACAATGGATATTAGTGTTCACTATGAAAATAAGTTTTTCAAGGTTCACCTAAAACCCTCACAATTGTGTCTTTTAAGTGGGCTTACACAATTCAAAAACTCCACACTCTGAGTTTTCTAGATCACCTCAGACAAACCAAAAGAAAGAGATTTTTCTGGCATAATCTCAATGAAACCAAAACAATGAATTTATAAAGTAGTAAAATACTTATCTGGATATTCTCCTTTTGATGTAGCCTGGAAGAACCAATTCAGAGTAAAAGTTCAACGTAGAAGTTCAATGTTCACACTCACTTGTAAAAAGGTTTTAAGTTCTAAATTGATTTTAAATTAAATCTCCTTGGGCTAGCTTGATTTGATTTTGATTCCAAGAAATGGGAATACTCAATCCCTCTTTCAAATAAAATTGGAATGCAGAATACAAAATCAAATGTAAAAAGCTAATTAAAGAGAATATGAAATGAGTACTAAATAGCTTAAGAATATCACTAACTTATCTCTCAGAGTGGTGTATTGATTTTTCTTGAATTAGATATCAAACTCTGAAATTCGTGCTCTATTTATAAGTCCAGAAATCGCATTTTTGACAGGTCCTGAGGTCGGTTCGACTAGTCGAAGGATCAATAAACTTTTAAAAATTTGGGCGCGATAAGATCAGACCGTTCCACGATTGGTCAAAGGACCTGCTCAACTGGTCGAGCGGCCTCCAGACCGGTCGAGTCTTGTCCACGACTGGTCGTGTGGAACTCAAATTTGTTGCTGGACTTTGAGTCGAGCCTGCAGGACTGGTCGAGCACTGTTCACACGATCGGTCGAGCAGTCTTCAGGACTGGTCGAGGCTTTAACAAAAAATCCTGAAAATATGTAACAACCTTAGGACTGGTCGAGGATTTCTTAGACTGGTCGAGCCAGTGTTAGGACTAGTCGAACTTAGTCTAAGACTAGTCGAAAAATAGACATGCACTTATAAAATGACCCAATTAAATTATGTATTCAAAATGACCTATCTTATGGTCAATCTAGGGTCATTCATACCTTATAAGCAATGTATGAACATTGAATTTTCTTTTGCTTCAGTTGATAGTCGTTCTTTGAAGTTCATGAAGCTTGAGATCTTGACATATGATGAAGCTTGAACTTGAGACCTTTTGAAGCTTGAATTTGTCATACATTAAAGCTTGAGCTTGAGGTACTTGATTTGTACTTCACCTTGAGCTTTGAGTACCAAAGTAAAGACTATTGTCTTGCCTTTAGATAAAGCTTTGAAACCTTGAACTTTGAAGCTTGAAGGAGTGAACTATGTACTTGAACTTGTATATATCTTGATCTTGCATTTGAAGTTCTTGAGATAAAGACCCTTGATCTTGTACATGAGATGCACAGTCTTGAAAATGTAGATACGTTACACAAGACACAGATTCCAAGAGGTTTTAGCACTACAAAAGTTGACAATCATAGGAGCTAGAAAACATAGCACTTACACTATTATAACCCATATAAAGTGTGTCTCTATTACATGACTGATATACATATAATAATCTTTATGTGGAGTCATATAGAAGGAAATACCTAAATCTAAGATCCATTGTTGGCTTAGATTTTCTCATGGAATCACTACAGACAACACTTCCTTATCCTTAAATAAATTGTCTTATATATATATATTATTTTTTTTGCAAATGACCATTTTATTTTGTAATTTCAATATCTATCTATTTTGTGCCCTTTTGACTTGGATCTTGTCTGATCTCACCCACCGGTACCCTTCTTAGTATATCTTCCTCTAATCATCATAGCATCACATGCAGATTCTCCATGTATTTTCTACGAGACTTTTCAATAAGCAATATCGACATGGCTGACTCCATAGTGAGATCTGAACTATTACTAAGATTCATAATTAAACCATCCCACGAATTTGATATTGAATAGAGCAGAAGTACATCATTTTCTTCATCATTAATCTTCACATCTACCGCTATCAATCTCTACTGCTAATATGTTAATTAGGGTATTAAACTCATTAAGGTGTTCTTGCAAGGAGGAACATTCTTTCATATTTAAATTATACATTTTTATTATTGGCGAAAGATCTTGTTTGACATCGATTTTCCTTTATATAGGTTTTGTAATTTGTCTGACAAACTTTTTGTTGTAATTTGATTGAACATTTTGAACAAAATTGAATTATCTAAAGGAAGAAGAAGGTTTACCATGACTAATTGATTTTTCTCCTCAAATACCTCATCTTTAATCTCTATAGGCTTTTTTGCTTTCCTTTCCTTGAATATCAATTGTATATCATTCCTTCACCAACATCGCATTCATCTTCAGTTTTCACAATGTGTAATTAGATTTGTCAAATTTCAACACATTGAATATGGTAAAACTCAATCTAGCCATCTGAAACACAATCACAAAACAAATTAACACAAACACAGATCTCGTGCTAAAAGGTTTCTCAACTTTTAACTTTAATACTACTAGAAACAAAAGAAACAGAAATACAAGGCTTATCTCTCTCCCACCTATACAAGGAATCCCATATAAAAAAAATACATTAGAAGATAAATATAATAAGATACCTCTCTCAACTTATGGCCTTCCTTATATAAACAACACCAGTGGAGAGAGCAATCCTTAAAAATATGAAAACAAGTTTCACCTCACATAAGTTTGTACATTCGTATACGTCTCTTGCTCCTTATGGATGTAACATTTAGTTCATAAGCCCCAAAACAAGGCAATTCAAATCTCAAGCGGACCAAACCATAGGAAATAATGGGGGGGATTGAATGCCCATTGTTGAAAACTTCTCAGGACACAGAAGTTTTCAATCAAGTTGATGTATGTGCTTTCCTTTCATCAAGGTCAGTACAACATTATGAATAGGCTGGATGGAAAATAAACATAATAGCGAGCCCTAGAAAGGTTTCAACAATGGGCGTCATCATCAACGGTGTTTCTTGTGGTGTAGTCCACTTGAGCTTTCAGCCTACCTCATTTTTGGATTCATGTGCTAAAATGAGCTAGCAAAATGGATAGAGGGATAGGATAAAGCACATACATCATAGTGGGCCCCACAAGCTTGGGCCACATCGTGTCACCATGGATATCCTGTGGTGGGTGCTGTAGGCAATCTATCTGCTTTCCCATCAGATAATCCCTTCCATTAGCTTTTCCATAGTTTGTTTGACTTCATATTTTACCATTTTATACCAGCCATACATCAAAAAAATGAACATATGGGTATTTTAAAGAATTCATCCAGATGGCTCTACAACTTTTATGATCTTCTAGCTCGACCGTATCATCTCCCATGTTTCCTTCATCTAGTGGACTCAGTTATGCACTCGTCATATATAACTAACGTTAGCCATAATGGTTTTCAGGTCTAGAGTCCAATGTTAGTTTTGAAACATTTAAGCATTGGTGATGACTCATCCCAACCCTAATGTAGAGCTATTCAGACCATCTAAATTGTGTTCCCATGGTAGATGGAGCATAGGCTAATCGTTTAGTTGATGGCCATTAAATAAATAATAAAAAAACAATAATGAAATATCAAATGGTTAATATATATTCTCGTGAGTGTCGTTTTTTGGGTTATATTGTATCCATACTTAAATAAGTGGTATCCATACTTAAATAAGTGGTATAGACCGATCTTTATCTACCCTTGACCTATCGGGCTTGATTTGAAGGCAAGCAGTTGTTAATAATGGGCCCCGTCGATAACTTTCAAACATGTTTTACGTGGATTTTATCTTTAACTATGGTCTATTATCTATTTGAGTCCCACTATGTCTGAGGTGAAAGGAGCTCAGTTTAGGCAGGATAATACTGGTCGTTGTTTGAATTGAGTTTTGATTGCCCCTATGTGGTTGGATCTGAGAGATTTTCAAACATGCTTGGTTTTATCCATTTCTAATAGGGTACTCTATCCAATCAAATTCCATCACATTAAGAACATATGTAAGTCGGTTCAAGCAAGGACACACAGTATCCAATGGGATTCCCAATGGTGAGGGACGCGGATTGCGTCCTACCTTGGACGTCTCCAGTTGGGAATGGACATGAGCTTTGAGTGGCTAACCTGATGTATGGGTCTTATCCACACTGTCCATTCATTCTTTCCTATCATTTTAGGATAGAAGCCCAAAAATGAGGCAGATCTAAGGCTCAAGTGGACTACACAATGGGGATTATACTTTTACCATTGAAAACTTCTTGGGGGCCATAGAAGTTTTGGATGGAGTCGATATTTGTGTTTTCTCTTCATCCATGCTTACGTAAATTTATGAATAGATTGGATGGAAAATAAACATCAGGGTGGGCCCTAGAATAGTTTCAACGGTGAGAATCATTATCACCACTACGTCCTGTGGTGTGGTCCACTTGAGCCTTGGATCTGCCTCATATTTTAGCTTATATCCTAAAATGATATGAAAAATGGATGGAAGGTGCGGATAAGACCCATACATCATGATGGCTACTCAAAGCTCGGACCTGTTCCTAGCTAGAGATGGGCAGGGTAGGACCTAACTTGCGTCCATGTAGGTCTGACTTTGCTGGCCAATTGCCTCACCATTGGACGCAGATTATGTCCTACCCCGCCGATAGTTTTATAGGTAGGCCCACTGTGATGTATATGTTTATCCATGCCATCCATTCTTACTCTCAGATCATTTTAAAGTGTGTGCACAGAAATGAGGTAAATACAACGTCAAGTGGACCACACTAAATAATAATCTTGGGTTGCATTAAATGTACAAAGCATTAAATCACAGTAACATTAAATGCAAGAGTCATCTATGGTGTGGTCTACTTGAGGTTGGATCTGCATCATTTTTTACATATACCTTAAAATGATCAGAGAGGGATGTACAGGGTGGATAAACTGATACATCACAATGGGCCCGCCCACAGAATTGCCCGTTCTTGGCTAGAGATAGGCAGGGCAGGACGCAATCCGTGTTCGACCCATAGGTGGCTAGTTTGGTTTAACAGTTTTAGGTGATTGAACACTTGGATACTCTGAATAGTGTAACACTTCATACGCATGATGCATTGATACTCAAGCTAAAATGCTAAACCATCAAATTAGGGGCCCCACTTCACACGGTAGCTTACAATGAACCAATTTTCAAATCGGCCTTTATAGTTTGACATATAATGGATGTATAAAGCCGAAAGGTAGTGAATGGTCCAGATTCCACAAATGTTGCAACAATTCAGTTATTCTAATTCTGGTTTATGACATATCTGCTAGGTGTCCATGATTTTGGACTGATTGCCACCTGTACATACCTGAGTGCATGTGTACAGACCACCATACTTTAATAAACTATTATTAACTCATTCAAAATGGAAGGCTATTTATATTTGACGTTGTCCTCAGATAGTGGCTCACGTGATTGGAACTACTTATACGATGGTAGGAGATGGGTGACGTTAGGGGCCCACCAGGCGGCTTTACTGTATTGCTGACGCGCAGATGGAGTCAGATTTAAGATATTGAGGTCATGGTTGGTATGTGTCGGTGCTGTGGTCCCGATAATAATGCATGTGTTTTATCAGATCCAGTTCTTAGGTGAACCATACCACATAAGACAATTGTTAAGGAAGATCATCGTGAATCACGATGGTCTTCCTTAACACTCCCCCTCAAGTTGAAGTGGATGTTCAATACACCCAACTTGATGAGAAGATAATTGAATTGCATTGTCCCAAGTGCCTTAGTGAAGAGATCGGCTGGCAGTTGAGTTGTTGGCGTGTAGACTGTCTGAATAATGCCGCTCTGGAGCTTTTCTCGAACAATGTGGCAGTCAATCTCTATGTGCTTCATTCGTTTATGGAACACTGGATTCGAGGCTGTGTGAATAGCTGCTTTATTGTCACAATACAATTTGGCAGGCTGTTGATGTATGACATTAAGATCTGTCATTAGAGATTTCAACCGAGTAATCTCGCAACATGTGGAAGCCATGGATCTATATTCTGCTTTTGCTGAGGAGCAAGAAATTGTTGTTTGTTTCTTAGTTTTCCATGAAATGGGAGATTTCCCAAGAAGAATATAATAGCTGGTGACCGAACATCGGGTATCCCTGCAATGTGCCCAATCTGCATCATAGTAGGCATGTAGTTGAATTTCACTAAAGGCTGAGAGGAGGATCCCTTGTCTCGGTGATTGCTTAAGATATCGAAGAACTTTATGAGCGGCATCCAAGTGAGGAATTCATGGCTTATCCATAAACAGACTTAACATGTGTATGACATATGATAGATTTGGTCTTGTGATTGTCCAATAGATTAGCCTTCCCACTAGCCGTCTGTATGATGAAGGGTCTTGAATGAGTTCTACGTCACTTTCACTAAGTGCAATATTTTTCTCCATAGGAAAGTTTCTAGGTTTTGCTCCAAGAAAGCCCGTATCTACTAGTATCTCAAGTGCATATTTCCTCTGTGATAAGAATATGCCATTTGATGAGCGTGCTACTTTGATTCTTAAGAAATACTTCTGAATTCCCAGATCTTTTAGTTTAAAACAGTCACTCAAATATGTCTTGATATTATTAATTTGTTCCAAACTATTTTCTATAATAATGATGTCATCCACATATACCAAAATAGCAGCGAAAGTGCCCTTGTATGATCAGACGAAAAGTGAGTAGTCTACCTTAGATTGCTTGTATCCTGCATTAATGAGAGTTGATGAGAGTTTAGCATACCATTGCCTCGAAGCTTTGTTGAGGCCATACAAGAATTTAGTGAGTTTGCAGACTTTGGTCTCCCCCTTTTGTCCGAAGCCTGGTGGAAGTTACATGTAGACTTCTTCATCGAGGTCTCCATGGAGGAAAGCATTGTTGACGTCAAGTTGATGAAGGTGCCAATTTTGTGTGGAGGCAAGGGCAAGAAGGGTACAAACAATAACCATCTTGGCAATGGGAGCAAAAGTTTCAGTGTAGTCAATACCTTCCTTTTGGTTGTAGCCCTTAGCGACCAAACTAGTTTTGTAAATCTCGATAGAACTATCAGGATGATATTTGATATTGTAGACCCATTTACAGCTAATGGGTCGCTTTCCAGGAGGTAGCATTGTAAGAGTCCAAGTGTGATTGAGTTCGAGGGCATCAATCTCAGCGCACATGGCATCGAGCCATCTAGGGTCTTCCATGGCCTGTAAGAAAGAAGTGGGTTCTTGTGCAAGAGAGATCATGGTAGTGACGACACGGTGAGCAGGGGATAATGGTGTATATGAAAGAATATTGGAAAGAGGGTAGAGATTACTTAAAGAATGAACCATTGCTGAATTAGAAGATTGAGCGGGGCGAGACGGTAAGGCCCGTCCAACATGAAAGTCTCATAAGTATGTCGGTGGCTGAGTGGGGTGAGTGGAGCATCGAGGCACAGGTGGTGGTGACGAAGGTGGTGAGGAGCGTGAGGCATCAATGGAACAGGAGGAGCAGGGTCGGAATCGTCAGTGGGAAGTATGGGACAGGCTAGGACAGGGTGCACAGAAGTGTTTGTAGATAAGGCAAAAGGGAACTATTCCTTATAGAAGATGACATCATGAGAAACAAAAGTTTTGTGAGTGGCAAGGTCATAAAGGCGATACCCTTTTTATTGAAAAGGATAGCTGAGGAAAAGGCAGCGAGATGCTTGAGGGTCAAACTTGGACGGATTTTGTGAGTGAGTGGATGCATAGCACAAGCAGCCAAACACACGTAAATGATGATATGTGGGTGGTACACCATGTAGTATCTCATAAGGAGTGACACCATTTAGAACAAAAGAAGGGGTGCGGTTAATCAGATAGGCAGTGGTAAGGATGGCATCACTCAGAATTGTTTAGGCATTTGGGCTTGGAAAAGTAATGCTCGGGCAACGTTGAGAAGATGACGATGTTTACATTCAGCCACTCCATTTTGTTGAGGAGTGGAAATGCAACTAGTTTGGTGCAAAATGTCTTTGGTGGATTAAAAAGAGAACATGTCAAATTCAGGACCATTGTCACTGCAAATGATTTTTACTGTGGTGGAGACTTGATTTTCAATATATTGAATGAAAGATTGCAAAAAAGAACATGCTTCAGATTTATGACGCATTAAATAAAGCCAAGTACACCGAGTGAAATCATTCGCTATGGTAAGAAAATATTGGGCACCATGGATAAAAGGTACCCGATATCCTCCCCAAATGTCAACATGTAAGAGATGGAAAGGAGCAGGAGAAGATATGGAGCTAGTGGAAAGGGAAGACGAGTTTGTTTAGCTAGTGGACAGACAGAGCATGGTTATGAATTTGTATTATGAATTTCAGAAACATTATGAGAAAGAGACGACAAATTTTTATTAGAAGGATGACTAAGGTGACGGTGCCATAGTTGAGAAGTAGTGTGTGCCATTTGACAACAAGCACTTCGGGTGTTGGTGAAGTAGTACAGACCATCCCGCTCAGTTCCCAGCCCAATCATCTTCATCGAGCATAGGTCCTGAATAAAACAGAAGTCAACAAAAAAAGTGAGAAGCAATGGAGAGTCTTACATAATTGACGCATAGATATCAAATTGAAATGAAAGGTAGGGACACAAAGAACATTTTTAAGGATGAGGTTGGGAGAAAAGATGATAGAACCAATGTGTGTGACAGTGGCATAAGGCCCATCTGGTGATTGAACATTGCGACCATATAATGGAGTAGAATGGGTTAAGGCAGTGGTTGTGCAGACCATATGGTCTGTAGCTCCACTATCAAGAATCCACAAGAGATCAGTGGAAATTTTACTTGTCAGGGAAGACTTAGTGCTACCTACATGGTGAACCATGGATTGGGGCTGAGAAGTATTGTTGAGAATCACCAGAAGTTGTTGGCATTGCTCGGAGTAAAAGGCAGGCTGCTGGTAGATGGGATAAGGGAACTAGAGGCATGATAAGCATTGTGCTTGGGACCCATCCTTGGCTTTGTATTGCGAGGGCCTGATTGATATCCATGGATGCGGTAACAATGATCTACAATGTGACCATCTTTCCCACAGGAAACAACCAAGCAAGGGACAAATGGGCATTTATTTAGGGATTCACCAACCACAGAATGATCGTAATTGACAACGTTCTCCTCTGCTCCATTCCATATGTTTATCAATCTCATTCAATGTTTGTCTCACCAATACATGTATAAATAGAACTGTATAGACCTTAACAATACACACAGAAAAGAAAACACATTTCTCTTATATCTCTCCTTCTCTCTCTTGATTTTTCTCTTTGTTTTTATCATGGTATCAGAGCAGAAGGTCCCATGTTTGAATCTCGAGAGCAGCAAATATGCCTCACTAATATTTTATTCTCCCACGGGGGGTCAGGAACCTTTCTTAGTATGTTCCCATGTGGAGTTCCCACCCCGCACGTGCGGGGGAGTCTTACAGCAATAAAGTCCCTTAATATACATTGATACACCACACTCTGACAGCTTAAGATTTTGGAGTAAATGGTTGTTTGACAAGAATGGTGATTGAATGCCTACCGTTAAAAACTTCTTAGAGCAATGAAACTTTTGGAACAAGCTGAAATTATAATACTTTCCCTTTGTCTAGGTCTGTGTGGTGGGTTGGTAATTATATATATATTACAATCGGCCTAGGAAGATTTTAAAGGTGGGCGTTCAATCACCACTATTTTATATGGTGTGGTCCACATGAGATTTGGATGGGTCTCATTTTGGGCTCATGCCCTAAAATGAGATGGAAAAGTGGATGAATGGCATAGATAAAACACATACATTATGGTAGGACCCACAACACCGACATGAGGAGGTAGATTGGTACTGCATGTAGGTCTTGCGCTCGGAAGAGGTATGGGCTTAATGGGTCACCGTGACGTATAGGTTTTATCCACACCGTCCATCTATTTTCCATTTCATTTTAGGTTATAAACCAAAAGATAAGGCTGATACAGGGCCCTAGTGGACCACACCACAGGAAGCAGAGGTGATAATGAAACCCATGTTTGAAACCTTCTTAGGTCCAAGGGTGATACTTAATTTCCATCCAACCTATTCATAAGGTCACATGAACTTGAATGAAGGGAAAACACAAATATCAATTTGATCTAAAACTTATTGCCTTAAGAAGTTTTCAACAATAGGTTTTTAATTCGCATTGTGTGGTCCACTTAATCCTTTGATTTGTCCTATTTTTTTGGACATTACACCTAAAATGATTTGGAAAAATGAATGGACCATGTGGAGAAAATCCATACATCTTGGTGGCCCTTCAGAGATCCTGCCCGTTCCGATCTCAGGATGGGCAGGGTAGTACCCAATCCACGTCCAGTACTGGAGGCTGCTTTTGTGGTTTCCCCGGATCCACCAAGGTTGGCGGATCCCTGACTATGGCATCCATAGTGATATCATGTCTTATATCGACATCATCCATCTGTTTTGCTAGATGATTTTAGCGTATGAGCCCAAAAATATAGTAGATCCAAATTTCAGGTGTACCATACCACCAAAAATAGTAGGAATTGATAATTAAAAACTCCTCTGAGAAATAAAAGTTTTGGATCAAGATGATATTGGTGTGATCCTTTCATCCATGTCTTTGTGACCTTTTCAATAGGTTGGACGATGAATAAACATTCCGGTGGCTCTTAAGAAATTTTTTATGGCAGGCGTTCAATCACTGATGTTTCTTTTAGTGTGGTCCACCTAAGATTTGGATCTACCGCATTTTTGGGCTCATACCATAAAATAATATGGAGAACAGATGGAGGGAGAAGATTTAATACACATACATTACGGTGGGCCCCATAGTCCTAGATTGGTCAACCTTGGTGGATCCTATCAGATCGCCTGGGACACGAAAGTTCTTGTGCACTCATAAGCTAGGTGGGGCCTCCCATAATGTTTGTAAGAAATTCACTAGGTCCATCCATCTTCCAGATCATGTTAAGACATGAGTTAGAAAATGAGGCAGGTTAAAACTCAATTAGGCAACGTAATACGAAAGTGAGATTGAATGTCCACTGTTGAAACATTTGTAAGATTACGTAAATTTGAAATAATGTTAATATTTTTGTGTTTTCAGTTAATCCCATTAGGAATGATCTTATATACATTTTGGGAGAGCATATAAACATCATGGTGGACACGGAGGTTTCATCACTCAACTTTTTCTTACCTACCTTTTTTTTTTCTCTATAGTGCTTTCCTGACTTTTGGATCCGCCTCCCATTTAGGCCCATGCCCTATAATGAGCTTCACAAAATGGATGAACATGGTGTATTTCTCACAAACATAGCGATGGCCCTGTTAGAGAAGATAGCATGCGTGGATAAAATCTCATGGATTCTCCCTGTAAGGCAACTCGTGATCGTGCATATCCTGGTGTCTATAGATAAGCTTGCTCCAACCATACATAGCTGTAATTAGCCTAACAATATTTAGTTACCATGTATATCTCTTATAACAGCCCTCTAAATTAATAGCTGATTGTTCCCCCTAATTAATTATAAATAGAGACCGTGCACCTTCATAAGGTGTATCAAATTACATCCCAATTCATCTTGGTATCAGAGCTATTACAAGTGCATCCACCATGTCAAGCACTTCATCTATTACGAGGACATCCACCATGTCGAGCACTTCATCTTCCTCCTTGTCTTCTTCTGTCTCTAACATCACTCACTTCCTCAACATCAAACTTAACAAAGGCAATTTTTTGGCATGGCGTTCCCAGGTTCTTCCCATACTAAAACTCCATGATCTTGAAGACCTTGTCAATGGCACCTCTCCATGTCCAGATCATCTCCTCCGTCGAACTGAGAAGGATACCTTACCTATCCTCAATCCTTACTACACTAGATGGACCAAAATGGACCAAATGCTCCTCTGCTGGCTCATCTCCTCCCTCACTGAACCGGTCTTGGCCCATGTTGTCGGCCTCACCACATCTCGTGATGTGTGGGGTGCTCTGGAGAGAATCTTTACGTCGTCCTCCCGAGCTCGCATACAATAACTCAAGTATCAGTTATACACTGTCAAAATGGGTGCTACCCCTATGTTTGAATACATCCAGTCTGTAAAGTCTATTGTGGACAACCTAGCGGCTGTGGCAAATCCCATCACTGACTCCGACGTGTCCACCCTCCTCAGTGGCCTATCTCCTGAATATGACTCGTTCGTCACCTTCGTCAACACACGAGTTGACCCTACTTCCTCTGAAGAACTGATCGGACTCATGCTCAGTCAGGAGATACATTGTGGGCACACCCTCCCCACCCCTGACTCCACTAGCCTCATCTCTCCTGCCCTTGTAGTTCACACAACTTCCCAGACTCTGAGGTTCTACTTTGCCCCGCCTTTGTCTTCCTTCTGTGGGCATGGTCGAGGTCAGGGTCAGGAGCATGGTCATGGGTGTGGTCGGTCCCCCTCTTTACATCAGACCTCGGGTGGCCCCCCGCATCAGACAGTCGGTGGTTGCCCGCAGTGCCAGATTTGCAATCGGTACGACCATTATGCTAACCATTGCTACAACCGCTATGATGATGCTACCCCGCCTTCCAACCCTACTGCTCTTGTGTACTCGGCCGGTAGCAGCAGCTCCTTTGATCCCAACTGGTATGTTGACTCTAATGCTACACATCACCTGATTGCTGATATGGCAAACTTGACAATTCCAACTGAGTATCATGGCCCTGACAACATTTGCATGGGTAAAGGGACAGGTCTACCTATCCATTCTACTGGTTATTCTATTCTGAGTTCTCCATCTTCCTCCTTTGCGTTACATAATCTCTTGTTCATTCCTAATATCACTAAGAATCTTCTCTTCATCAGTCATGTAAGTGCTATGTTGTAAATCTAGCACCTTGTATTGTCAAATTTTATTTTGCCAAAACACTTCAGAATGTTTGACTTGTTTTGATAGATGGAATGTTCACCTTCAAGTTCAAATAGATGAAAAGTTCACCTTCATTCGAAGATGAGCTTCATGTTATCTACATCGACATTTAGTGTGCTACAATTATGCATGTTCAACTACGAGAACAAGTTGAAGTTCACCAAGTCCAAGTACTCAAGTCCAAGTGCACTATCTCAAGCTCAAGTTCGAGTGCATCACATGCTCAAGCTTAAGTTTAAGCTCAAGTTCAAGCTTAAATCTCAAGTTCAAGCTTAAATACATTTGATCAAGCTTAAGTCTCAAGTCACATGCTCAAGACACAAGTTCGAGACACAAGCTCAAGTATATGAGGTCAAGCTTCATGTGCTTCAAAGTGACCTATCTACCAAAGCGACCGATGTTTCAATTTCAATACTCACATTTAAGGTATACATGACCCTAGAAAGACCTTAGGTTTAGGTCATTAACATTGCATATTTAATTTGGGTCATAGTACTTATTTTAGGCTTTGCTTCGACTAGTCCTAGTCAGTGTTCGACTAGCCAGGCACTAGCTTGACTAGTCCAGGGTTTTTCTCGAACAGTCTAGAGTTTTACTCAAAAAATCAGATAAGGTTGTTTGGTCTTTGACTATTCGAGTACCTTGCTCAACCGGTTGTGGAGACCTGCTCGACTCGATCTCCAGCAATGCTAATTTAATTCACTGAACCAGTCGAGCACTGTGCTCGACCAGTTGAGATTGCCACTAGAATAGTTCAGCGAGCCACTCGACCAGTTGAGGGTCTGTTTTATTTGATCGCGCCAGAAAATTTAAAAATTGGTTCTGCTAGGACCAGTTGAGCCGAACCTTAGACCAGTCGAGGGAATCGAATTGCAACCTCTAAATTGAGGACATTTCTCAAATTTTTTCATTCATTCCAAGCCAATTAAAGTCACCACTCTGAGATTAGTCCCCACTATTGAGAAGTTATTGTGAGGTATTTATAAATCATTTTAATAGTGTTTTGGTTTCTTAATTTCTTGATCTCTTGATTCCATTCTACTTAATATAATGGGGATTTTGATTTAACCCTTTGTGAGATCTAAGAAATTGAATCCAATTAGCCTAAGGTTGGATTTAATTTAGAATTCATCTAGACCTAGAACCCTTTCTTCTATGAGATTGAACATTGAACATATTCATCTAAAAAGAGGCAGTTCTACCGGCTACATCGAAGATCATTCTTCAGATAAGTATTGATTTTATTTTCTGTATTGTGGTTTGAGAGATTCAGCCAGGAAAATTGAAAAGGCTAAGCTATATGTCCTAGAGGTGGGGTGAATAGGACTATGATAAATTAAAATGATAACAACAGAATTTAAACAATTAAAAGTAAGATAGCACTATAATCAATACACAATACTGAAATGTAAAGCCACCTCAAATGTATGAGTATTGAGAGGTTGATGCAAATGTTGTTCTAAGGACAACCTTACACCAAAAATCAAGGTTTATGGTAGGACAACCTGATTTCTAGAAAGGTCTTTGTATCAAAAACTCAAACTTGATACAGAGGAATAAATAAAAGAATAAATAACAAAGAAATGAAATCTAAGTTATTACAACATTCCTCACAATGCTTGAAATGTAAATATTACAACATTCACATCCATAAATACATCCCACAATATTGAATGGAAAGAGATATAGAAAATAAACCATACATCCAAACACAAAGAATTATAGTGGTTCGCCTGTGTGTACACCAACTGTTAAACAACAGCCACACAGCTACTCCACTCCTAATATCCACACACAGTGGATATTAGCGTTCACTATTCAAATAGGTTTTTCAAGTTCACCTAAAACCCTCACAATTATGTCTTTTAAGTGGGCTTTACACAATTCAAAAAACCCCTCTCTCTGAGTTTTCTAGCTCTCCTCAGATAAACAAAACAATGAGATTTTTCTGGCTTAATCTCAAAAGAAACCAAAGCAAAGAAAATTATAATAATGTAAAATACCTGGATTTCTCCTTTTTGTTGCAGCTCGGAAGAACCAAATCAGAGTAGAAGTTCGAATAGACGTTCAATGTCCAATACTCACTTTGAAATGGTTCTAGGTTCTAATTGATTTTAAATTAAACCAAGTTGGGTTAGCTCTATTTGATTTTGATTCCAAGAAGTGGAATATCACAATTCCTCTTTCAAATCAGATTGGAATGCAGAAACAAAATCAAATATAAAAAGATAATAAAAAGAGAATATTAAATAAGCACAATCTAGCTTAAGAACTTTACAAACTTATCTCTTAGAGTGATGCCTTGATTTTTCTTAAATTGAATAACAAACTCTGAAAATCGTGCTCTATTTATAAGTGCAGAAGTCGCACCTTCGACTGGTCCTGTGGACACTACGACTGGTCGTAGGTCAAACTGATTTTTGAAATTTTGAGCACGATCGGATAAAACCGTTCCATGATTGGCCATCCACGACGGTCGAGGGACCTCCACGACTGGTCGTAACTTGTCCACGACTGGTCGTGTGGAGCTTGAAATAGTTGCTAGAGTTCGAGTCGTAGCTGCAGGACTAGTTAAGGACGAGTCGTGCACTGTTCACACGACCGGTCGAGCAGTCTCTAGGACTGGTCGTGGCTCAATAAAAAATTTCAAAAATTTTCAACAATCTTAAGACTGGTCGAGGAATTTCTTGGACTGGTCGAGCGAGTGCTAGGACTAGTCGAACAGAGTCTAGGACTAGTCTAAGAACAGACCAAAACACTTATAAAATAAGTAATTGAATTATGTATCCGAAATGACCTACCCGAAGGTCAATTTAAGGTCATTCATACCTTAACAAAGAAGTATGAACATTGAACCTTCTTTATCTTCAGATGTTGGATTGTCTTTGAAGTTCATGAAGCTTGAGTTCTTGAACATATGATGAAGTTCATGAAGCTCGAGTTCTTGAACATATGATGAAGCTTGAACTTGTGATCATTTGAAGCTTGATTTTGTAGTACTTAAATTATACTTCATCTTGATTCTTGAGTACTATTGAATCACTTAATTTTCGATGTTGCTTTGAGACATTGAAGCTTAAGGTGAGAACAATGTACTTGATCTTGCCTTACTTGAAGTAGATCTTTGACCTTGTCTTGAAGTATTCTCTTTGTATTGTCCTTGACAGTACAAAACAACGTGCTACACAACACACAGATTGTGGTTTTGGCACTACAAAATCTGACAATTTGAGGAGCAGAAACTATAACACTTACAATCTCCCCTTTTGTCAAATTTGTGATAAAACACACTCCATTAAAAATAAGAGAAGCATAACATGCTCAATAAAGAATCATGCACCATATATACACAAGAAAGTATAATGCACAGCAAATCATCATGAAATATCCAAGACACTTCCTTACTTACTCCCTCTGACTTACTCCCCCTGAGTAGCACAAAAAAAAAACTCCATGCTACTCCCGAACAATCCATATCCATGCATATCCATAGGCAGCTCATGATTTAATCATAAACAAAATATTCTCCCCCTTTTTGTCACAATATGACAAAGGAAGAACCGAAGATATGGAAGAGGAAAATAACTAAAAGAGGAATAATGGAGCAAACATAGACAAGATATGAAAGATATAAGCAAATTCAAAGATCACATAGCATTAATCAACACAAACCAAATTCATCCAAAGTTGGTTTCAAAAACTGAAAGTAAAGAGTAAGTATCACAAAAGTTATTACAGACCAAATAAGTAAACACTTAATCAGATCTTGAAGAAGGAGCAGGTATGGTAGGATCAATTTGATGAAGGCCCTTGTTAATGCACCTAAGATACTTGCGCATATATTTAAACTGCAAATCATGGGGCAACATTCATATTCTCTACTTTTTCCTTAAGTGCACGTAAACGCACATCAAAGTTAGATGGCTGATAGTCAGGGTCAGCCTCAGAATCTGAATCAAGTTCATTAAAAATATCATCCATGTTAACATCATCAGGTAAACCGCCTTCTTCTTCATTCACTGCTTCAGCTCCACCACCACCTATATTCACTTAGCCCTCAGCCAATTGCAAGTTCATCTTGTCTATATTTTTGTTGTTAAAGATGAGATGATGAATGGGTGCCTCTCCAACAGGCATAGCAACTAGCATGTTGTTAGCTAACACAGTCATAAGGTATGCAAAAGGAATATCGCTATAGCCAGGATGGAGACGGAATTGGATAATAGAATGACAAATTAATGAAGGAAGACAGACATTAACACCAGATATGATGGAATGCAAAATTTGAACCATGAAAGAAGTGAGTTCGGTTTTGTTACCAGACCTGGGATAGACATTTGAAATAAAAATCCTATGAAGGACTTTGTATCTAGGTAACAAAAACCTTGAAGTAAGCACATTCCCATTCTGGCTCCATTGCACATCCATGTTGCATAATGTTCTGGTAAGCATCCATTTTTCTAATTCAGAAAGTTTCTCAACTAGAGAGCTAATAGGAATACCCTCATCATGGACAGGTAAATCCATTAGGCTAGATATTGGATGATGATCAACTTCAAATGGGCCTTCTCTAGTAGCAATTGTAAATGTTAAATTTTCTATAGAGAAATCAAAAATGCATGCGAACATAGACTGCGCAATAGACTGGTATGCCGGCCCACCCCAATGTAGAATGTTATCTCATCCTACAGATTGAAGGAGTGGAAAGAGATCAAAAGGAGCAATATGTGCAACATCTACAAGTCGCTTAACTATCACATTATACATCCTCAAATCTCTTACATAGGGAGGATCATCTTTGGGTGACCAAAGGTGGCGCCGTGTGATGAGTGTCGACCTAGAAGACGCACCACGAGAAGTTTTCTTTCTACCTCTAGCATCCATATGCCACTAGAAAATCAAAGAAACAAGGAGTTGCAAAGGATGTGGAATGGGTTTTCTTAAAAATAGACTTTGGAGAAGAAAACCCCAAAATCTTCAAGAAAACTTGAAATCAATCACTCTAAGGAAGAAAAGGAAGAGATTAGAGCTTGAATCTATAAGAAAAACTGATATAATGTACTAACCTTGATGATTCAAGAAGTTGGGTACGACTAGTTGTGCCAAGGCCCGTTGGAGAGAAAAGAGGAAATGAGGAAGTAAGAGTTTTTTCCAAATTAAAAAGGTCTAGCGCGCTACACGACTAGTCGTGGGACGTCCTCGACCGGTCGTGCCATGACTGGTCAAGTACGTCCTCGACTGGTTGTGCAAACACAAAAATTTGCATTTTTCACATAATTTTAAAATTTAAACAAATAAATTAACAAATAAATATGCTATAATACAGAAATGCATGATTAATCAATTTAAATTAAACATTATAAGATCAAATTTCAATTTATTAAACCTATTTTTGTCGAGTGGTTTTGTGAAAATGTCAGCAAGTTGAGTCTCGGTTGGAATGTATTCTAATGAAATTGTATTTTCTTCCACTAATTCACGAATGTAGTAATATCTAATGTCAATGTGCTTGGTTCGTGAATGCTGGATTGAGTTTTTGGATATATTAATTGCACTGGAATTATCACAATATAAGACCATTGAATCTTGTGAAATTCCATAATTGCTTAACATTCTATTCATCCATACAAGCTGAGTACATGCATTTTTAGTTGCAATGTATTTAGCCTCAGCAGTTGATTGCGATATGGAACTTTGTTTCTTGCTAAACCAAGAAACTCAAAAGTTTCCAATATAGAAACAACCACCACTGGTTGATTTTCTATCACTGATATTACTAGCCCAATCAGCATAATTGTACCCAGCTAATTGAACACTGATATCATGCGGATACCAAAGACCTAAATTAACTGAACTTGCGATATATCGCATAATCTGCTTAACAATAGTTAAATGTGACTCTTTAGGGTCAGATTGATATCTAACACAAATTCCAATGCTAAAATCAATATTAGGTCTACTTGCAGTTAAATAAAGTAAACTACCAATCATACTACGATATAATTTAGGATCCACACTTTTACCTATAGAGTCTTTTGAGAGTCTTAATGTTGTACTCATAGGAGTATCAAAAATTTCCCCTTTTTCAAATCTGAACTTTTTAATTAAGTTCAGAGCATATTTAATTTGACAAGTAAAGATACCATCAGGTTGTTGTTTTACTTGCAACCCTAGGAAATAATTCAATTCCCCAACCATGCTCATTTTGAAATTAGATTTCATTAAATTTGTAAACTCAATAGTCATGTTAGTACAGGTAGATCCATAAATAATATCATCAACATCGATCTGCACCATTAAGATATGATCGTTATTTTTCTTAACAAAAAGAGTCTTGTTAACACTTCCCATTAGAAAATTATGACTTAGTAAAAACTTAGTCAATTTTTCATACCATGCCCTGGGAGCTTGTTTCAAACCGTAGAGAGCCTTTTTTAAGTGATAGACATGATCAGCATTCTTAAAGTCTTCAAAACCCGTTGGTTGTTCAACATACACTTCTTCATGTAGATCGCTATTTAAGAAAGCATTCTTTACATCCATTTGATATATTTTGATCTTTCTAAAGCACGTAATGGATATAAATAGTCTGATAGATTCAAGACGAGCTACTGGGGCAAAGGTTTCATCATAATCGATGCCTTCAATTTGAGTGTACCCTTGTACAACCAGTCTAGCCTTGTTTCGAAATATATTACTAAGTTCATCAGGCTTATTTTTGAAAATCCACTTGGTTCCAATAATATATTTATCTTTAGGTCTAGGAACAAGATACCAAACATCATTTCTAATAAATTGATTAAGCTCATCTTACATCGCAACAATCCAGTGTTCGTCAATAAGAGCTTCTTTTACGTTTGCCGGTTCTATCTGAGATGTAAAGCACACGTAATTATATATATCTTCTAGTTGTCTACGAGTGTGCACACCAGTGAGAGGGTTTCTAAGAATCTGCGTGGTTGGATGATCTTTGACAGTCCTCAGTTTAGAATTATTTTAACTTGATGAAGTATCTGGTTTGTCAATTAGAAGAACTTCATCATTATCTGAACTTGAGGCAGGTGTATTCAAGTGATCGTCAATTACCACATTGATGGACTCTTGTATTATACCGTTCCTTTTATTCAATACTTGATACGCTCGATTGTTCAAAGAATACCCTCAAAAGATCCCTTCGTCACTTTTAGTGTCAAACTTTTTCAGATTTTCATGGTCACGTAAAATATAGCACTTGCTGCTAAAAACTTGAAAGTATTTGACAGTAGGCTTCTTATCAAACCAAAGTTCATAAGTAGTTTTATTATTAGATTTACATGTATAAACTCGGTTGATAATATAGCATGCAGTATTTACGGCTTCAGCCTAAAGGTTTTTAGGAAGCTTCATATTGTTTAACATTACATTAGCCATTTCTTGAAGTACTCTATTTTTTCTTTCAACAATTCCATTTTGTTGTGAAGTTTTGGGCACGGAGAATTCATGTGATATTCCCTGATCGCAACAGAATTTCTCAAAACTACTATTCTCAAATTTTGATCCATGATCACTACGGATCTTATAGATTTGAGAACCTTTTTCAGTTTGGATTCGTTTGAGAACTCTTTTCATTTCATTAAGGGTTTCTAATTTATCCCTTAAAAAGGCTACCCAGGTGAATCTGGTATAGTCATCCACTATTACCAGTATATATTTTTTACCTCCTCGACTCTCCGTCCTGGTTGGTCCTATAAGATCTATGTGGAGAAGTTCGAGTGGTTTGGATATGGCATTGGAGTTCACCTTTTTGTGAGTACTCCTAGTTTGCTTGCCAATCTGGCATTCGCCACAAATTTTATCTACTTTCTGTAATTTAGGTTGACCTCTTATCAGTTCTCTTTTGCTCAATCTATATAAATTACGATAGTGTACATGTCCATGGCGTTTATGCCATAACTCAGTCTCATTGTTATGGACCATGTAACACAATTGAATAGATGAGCTAGAATCACTAACAATATAGCAGTTTTCAGAAGTTCTGCGACCAGTTAAAATTACAGAACCCTTTTTGTTTAAAATTTCACAACCTTGGTTAGAAAATTTTACACTGTGATTTTTATCGTATATTTGAGAAATGCTTAACAAGTTATGTTTTAGACCTTCTATATATAAGACTTTCTCAAATAAAGGGAGGTTAGAAAGTTGAACTGTACCTTGGCCAATAATTCTGCAGTTGCTACTATCACCAAATGTTACTGAACCATCAGTCATGTCTTTAAGAGCGGTGAACAGACCTTTGTCACCAGTCATGTGCCTGGAGCATCCACTGTCTAGGTACCACTTTAAATGGCTTGAAGCTTTGAAAGCGGTGTGGGCAACCAAGCAAGTAACCTTAGGAACCCATTTCATAACTATTTTGGGTTTAGGAGTATAGTTGGTCTTCTTGTATTTGTAGTTGTTGTAAGAATGACCTACTGAGTTAGATTTTAAGAGCTCCTTAAGTAAATCAACTATTTTCTCAGCTAAAGGGTTTCGGTTTTGATTTTTATAGTTGATATTGTTACTTTTAGGTTTGAAAGATAGAAAAGTTTTAGCATTTTTATAAAAATTTTGATTTGTACTATTCCCTTTTGAGTTTGAAGACTCCCCTTTCACAAACTTAGGAGGAGTATTCTTCTGTTTAGGAGGAACATTTTTATCGTAGCCCAAACCGGATCGGTCGCCACATTTTCTTGATCCAGATAAAGTTTTTCTAACTTTAAATCACCTTGGGCATACCTCCATGTATCTTTTAAACTCAAAAGCGAAGAGACTTCAAGTTTAAGTTTTTCATTTTCAGATTTAAGATTCTCAATAAGAGAGGTTTTGAAATCTAAATCGCATTTTGATTTTTCAAAACAATCTGAAATGTGGAATTTTTCTAAAACAAGAGAATCAAAATTTTTGTTAAGTTTCAAAAACTTTTCTTTGTGAAATTTTAGTTTAACAACAATTTTACAACTCTCCTTGTAAAGGGCATTATAAGCATCTTGAAGATCATCTTCATTTTCAGGATCACTATTCAGATATTCTTCACTCGTTGAATCATCATTATTTGAAAAAGTGAATTTGGCTAGAGTCATAAGGGCTTTAACTTCACTGCCTGACTCAGTTTCAGAATCTTCTGATTCAGAAGAGGCTTCAGAGTCAGAGGATTCATCCCAAGTAGCCAACATTCCTTTCTTTTTAAGTCTGTCCTTTTTAGGACACTTGTTTGCTAAATGCCCATATTCATGGCTGTTGTAACACTGATTGTCTTTCAAAGATTTTCGTGTTTTAGTTTTAAATTTCTTCTTATCATTAGATTTTTAAAAATCAACCCTCTTTTTACTTTTGAAAATTTTATAAAACTTTTTTGCCAAAAGGGTCATATCATCTTCAGAGTTTTCTAAATCAGAATCGCTATTATTTTCTTGAAAAACATTTTGAGAAGATTTAAGGGAAATAGATTTACCTTTAGGAGCTTTAAAAGTTAACTCATAAGTCTGTAAAGAGCCAACTAAGTCTTCTACCCTCATGTTGTCTGTATCACAAAGTTCCTGGATCACAGTAACCTTAGAATTGAATTGTTCAGGAAGTGAGTATAGTATTTTTGCACACACTTTACTTTCTGGGATTTTATCACCAAGACTCCATATTGAGTTCATAATGTCATTCAATCTTGTATAGAAGTTCATGAACATTTCATTTTCTTCCATATGTACTTCCTCAAATTTGGTTGTGAGGATTTGGACTTTAGATTTCTTGACAAATATTGATGTTCCCTTGTGTGTCATTTTTAAAATATCCCAAGCTTGCTTTGCAGTATTACAGGATATAATTCTTTTGAATTCATCCGGTGATAGTGCGTAAGTGATTGCATTTAGTGCTTTTGCATTGGCACTACTCTCATTTTTCTAAAGAGTGGTCCATGAAAAATAAGGTGTTATTCTCATAGATTTTGATCCATTGATTCTAGTTACTTCAGTGGTAGGAGGGGTCCATTCAGTCACTGTGGCTTGCCACACACTCTTATTCATGGATTTAAGGAAAATTCTCATCCTAGCTTTCCAATAGGCATAATTGGAGCCATCAAATGGTGGAGGCCTAGTAACTGAAAGGCTATCAAAATTTGACATCTTATAAATAGCTTAGATCGGTTAACTCAAGAAATAAATCCAAAAATATAACAATTAAAACGAGCTATTAGGCTTTAATACCACTTGAAAAGGCCAGGCTATATGTCCTGGGGGGGGGGGGGGGTGGGGGGAGGTTAAAGGGGTGAATAGGACTATGCCAAATTAAAATGATAACAATAGAATTTAAACAATTAAAAGTAAGATAATACTATAATCAATCCACAATACTGAAATGTGTAAGTGCTATGGTTTGTATCCTCCTTTTGTTGTCAAATTTTATGTTGCCAAAAATACAATCTATGTCTTGTATAGCATGTTGTGTTATATGTTCAAGACATCGCATCACTTTGCTTCAAGTCAAGAACGAAATACTACTCCATGCAAGTATAAGCTACATCAAAAGAAGCGATCTTGTTCAAGACTCAAGTGCAACTCAAGATGAAGTTGAATTTTAAGCTGTATAAGATCTCAAGGTCAATGCCACATCAAGTATAGAGATCTCAAGCTTCACAATCTTCAAAGGTCAACTATCATCTGAAGAACTTAAGTCTCAATGTTCATACCTCACTTCCAAGGTTTGATTGACCTTAAATTGACCTTAGGGTAGGTCATTGTGGATACATAATTCAAATTGAATCTATTTTCATGTAATTGGTCTGTTCTAAGACTAGTCTTGGACCTTGTTTGACTAGTCCTAACACTGGTTCGACTAGTCCAAGAAATTCCAGGACCAGTCCTAAGTTGTTGTAGTTTTTCAGAATTTTTTGGTTGAGCTATGATCAGTCCTGGAGACTGCTCGACCAGTCGTAGGAACAGTGTCTACTCAAACTGGACCAGTCGTAGAGCTACGACTTAAACTACAACAACCATTTTTAGTTTCTCATGACCAGTCATAGGGTGTTTACGACCAGTCGTGGGAGGCACACGACCGATCGTGGACTACCTTCGACCAGTTGTGGAACGGTTTGATCCTATCGCGCTTAAAATTTTAAAAATCCGTTTCATCTACGACTAGTCGTGGACTACACAGGACCAGTTGTAGACATAATTTTTGCAATTATAAATAGACGACGAATTTCAGAGTTTGATAATCTAATTCAAGTAAAATCAAGGCAGCACTCTGAGATAATTTTGTGTTTATTTTTAAGCTACATTGTGCTTATTTAATATTCTCTTTTATTAGCTTTATTAATTTGATTTTGTTTCTACATTCCAATCTGAATTGAAAAGAGGAATTGTTGTATTCTTTCTTCTTGGAATCAAAATCAAATATAGCCAGCCCAACTGGTTTAATTTAAAATCAATTAGAATCTAGAACCATATCAAATTCAGTATTGGACATTGAACTTCTACATTCGAACTTCTATTCCGATCGGTTCTTCCGGGTTACAAGCAAAAGGAGAAATTTAGGTATTTTACATTTGTGTAAATCTTCTATTATTTTTGGTTTTCTTTTGAGATTCACCAAAAAAATCTCATTGTATTGGTTATCTGAGGAGAGCCAGAAAACTCAGAAAGTGAGTTTTTGGATTGTGTAAGCCCAAGTTAAAAAGACACAATTGTGAAGGTTTTAGGTAAATCTGTGAAACCTATTTTGATAGTGAACGCTGATATCCCTTATGTGAGGATATTAGGAGTGGAGTAGCAAGCTGTGTGGCTGTTCTATAACAGTTGGTGAACACACAGGCAAACCACTATAACTTTGTGTTTTGTGGATGTGTGATTTATATTTCCTATCTTTTATCATTCAAGTTTGTGGAATGTATGTGTGGATGTAAATGTTGTAATATTTACATTTCAAGCACAGTGGGGAATGTTATAATAGTTTAGATATCAATTCTTGCTATTTCCTTCATGTTCTTTTACAGTTTTAGCTTTTAATTCTCTAATTGTTCTAGTAAGGTTGTCCTGCCATAAACCCTTGGTTTTTATGGTGAAAGGTTGTTCTTAGAACAACTAGATTTTGTGAATGGTTTACATTCTGTATTTTAAATCATTATCTTTCATTTTCTTGGCTATTTTATTATTAAATTTCGCTGTAATTATTTTAAATTTGGCATAGTCTTATTCACCCCCCCTCTAGGACATATAGCTTGGCCCTTTCGAGTGGTATCAAAGCTTAATAGCTCATTTTTAATTCTTTATTCTTGGATTCATTTCCTGAGCTAACGATCTAAGCTATATATAAGATGTCAAATTTTGATAGCCTTTCAGTTACTAGGCCTCCACCATTTGATGGCTCCAACTATGCCTATTGGAGAGCCAGGATGAGGATTTTCCTCAAATCAATGGATGAGAGTGTGTGGCAAGTCATAGTGACTGAATGAACCCCTCCTACCATGGAAGTTACTGGTGTCGATGGTTCAAAATCAATAAAAATTTCACCATATTTCTCTTAGACCACACTTCAGAAAAGTGAGAGTAGTGCCAATGCAAAAACACTAAATGCAATCACTTGCGCACTATCACCGGATGAATTCAAAAGAATTATATCCTGTGATACTGTAAAGCAAGCTTGAGATATTTTAGAAAAGACACACGAGGGTATAACAATTGTCAAGAAATCTAAAGTCTAACTCCTCACAACCAAATTTGAGGAAATACATATGGAAGAAAATGAAATTTTTATGGACTTCTATATAAGATTAAATGACATTGTAAACTCTATGTGGGGTCTTGGCGATAAAATCCAGAAAGTAAAGTATGTGTAAAGATACTACGCTCACTTCTTGAACGGTTCAATTCTAAGGTAACCGCGATCCAGGAACTTTGTGATATGGACAATATGAGGGTAAAAGAACTAGTTGGGTCATTACATGTCATGCCCCGAACTCGGAAACCGGGCTTAAAAAATTTTCGATCACCGAATTCGGCGCCGACAGCCTCCGTAGTACCCCATTCTCAGCTCTCGGCACCCATACACCAGGTTCAGATTCTAGGATGCTGCAAGGAGGATTTATTATCATCAGTCTGATTCGTAGTGAGTGTAACCACAAGCATAACCCACAAACAATAACCACAAGAACACCATCACAAAATCCACTATGATCAAAAACTTTTAAGTACAATGCGTCTGAAAAGAAATACAAGATAATGCAAATAACGAAAACTCCAAAAGCTCGACTGCACGCTCCAACTCTGACAAGGCTACGGCTGCGTCCTGACATCACCTGCATGCATCGATTGTGCATAAGCTTATAGAAAGCTTAGAGGGTGGTGTAAGTGTGTGCGCAATATAAGCGTGCTCAGAATGCAAGGTCAGAGTAATATGGAATCATGGTGATGAGTACATGAATGCAATCAGCCGTACCAAGGTTATGCGGTGCAAGATATGAAAGCTATCGGCCATAACACGGCCATAGGATGCGAGATGGAACTCAAGCATGCCAATCCTCATCATATATCAGTACAGTTCTCATTTTGGATAATCACCGGGGTTTAGTACACTCCAAGTGGCACTGCCGCTCTCCTAGCCATACAGTCCAAGTGAGCGTAAGAAACCTCACTATCCACCTGGCCAATAGTCTGCAATACCTATCCGGCATGTCGATAGCGGACCCATTCACGAGCTGGTCAAACTTAGCCTAGTATTGCCCCCTACCCTTGGGTGAGTAAGGCTACACCCCTTTCTAACCGATTACGACACAGTGGGAGACGCGGTCTCCTGGTATTCGGCTCTCGTGCGCTCATATATCCACTCGGTCTCAACCATGGAGTCATCCTTTAGTACCATCGAGTTTAGGAATTTTCACCCAGGGACATCTATGGCACCCCAATGCTTAGTAACAATATTTTCGGTATCTAATCCAGCCACCCACGATGTGTCTGTGGAGGCTAGGGTCCTGATGTCGCTACGACATATAATAATCACAATCACACAAATACAAGTGCATAAATCACCCTACCAGACATGCAACAATACTGCGCATACTACGCGCTCATGTGGGGCAACTCTGTCTATCAGGGAGCCCATAAACAATCCACCCGAAGGCATATACTATGATCAGTCACTCCTTATATCAGGCATACATATGATGCGTATGATCATTAATCACGGATCTATACTAAACATGCTATATGATGATGGACTCTACTCATAAATGAAGACGGGCCTAGATGGCCTACACACTACAAGTATGGGTCTATCAATGGGCCTTAGGGAGAGTGACAATGCAGACATTTAACCGACATCATCCTTACAATGTGCGCATCTAACCATCATTGTTCCCAAGGTACTACCCGTTATCAACATCATTATATACACCATGGAGGAATCACGCATTCTAATGGACCTAATTGTGCCTCATTGGGCCTTAAGTACATCAATTGGGTCGTATCATATGGGCCTTATATTCATCAAGTGGGTCGTATCAATGGGCCTCACCAACGGGCCGTACGTACATTGCAATGGGCCATGACCCATGGGCCTTGCATACATCACAAAGGCCTCACAACATGGGTCTTATACACACACACACACACACACACACACACACACACACAAGGTGGGCCTCACGAATAACAAATGGGCTACACCCAAATATAAGTGGTGATAAGGATTTTCACCTCTTAAATTTTCTAAGGGTTTAATGGTGGACGTTCAAACCCACTATTTTCTATAATGTGGTCCACCTGATCTTAGATCTGTCTTATTTTATCTTATTTTTTTATCCCATCACATGCCTTAAAGTTGTCTCCAAAATGGTTGGATGGTTTGGATGAAACACATGCATCATGGTGGGTCCCATAGGGATGGAAAAGATGGTCGGCATAGATGAAGTACATACATTATGGTGGGGCCCACACTAATAGAAAGTGTGGATTACAATACATGTCTTAATGGGTCCCATGTGGGGCCCTCCATAATGTTTATTTTCCATCTAGCCCATTATAAGGTCACTCCGACCTGGGCCCACCGTAATATTTATTTGCATCCAACCTGTTAATAGGGTCACGTGGACTAGAGGGCCCACTGTAATATTTATTTGCATCCAACTTGACCAGGGGCCCACGGTGATGTTTATCTGCCACCCAAACTGTCATAAGGTCACGTGGACCAGGGGTGGGACTGGGGCCCACCGTAATGTTTATTTTCCATGGGGCCCACGGTGATGTTTACCTGACATCCAGTCCGTTGATGAGGTCACACGGACATGGATGAAGAGTAAAAACAAATAGCATATCTGATCAAAAACTTTTACAACCAAAAAGGGTTTCAACAACAGACGTTCAATCCAACTGTTACTTGCAACGTGGGCCACCTGAGATCTAAATACGGCTGATTTTAGGGGTGGCCCATAGTCAGAAGGAGGCCCACCCAATGAACGGTGTGGATGGTAACACACATCATGGTGGGGTCCACGGCTGGGACAGTGGGTCCCTGCCTCTACCATCCACAGCGTCATGCGCTGGCGCCCTCTGACAGCAGCAGCAGCAGCAGTAGGTGCTGTTGTTTCATGTATTTTTTTTAAATAATAATTTTTCTGGGGTTTTTCATATGTAGGGCCCGCATCAGGGACCACCCCGCCCATTGGTCTCTGTGGCTCAATACAAGCTCATCAAGCCCAATATTAGATGGGTTTTGGTGTACAACAACATCAGGGTGTATTTCAATGGTAGAAAACTTTATTTGCTATGCTATGGCCCACCAGAAATTCGGGTTGAGATCATTTTTCGGCTCAACGCCTAAAATGATCTGATGAAAAGGATGGATGACTTGGATTAAGTACATACATCAATATGGGGCTTGTAGGAGTGGCCCACTAAAAAAAAAGCTAAATATATTGCTTTTATTAGCCGTTAGTACACACCCATGTCAGTATTCACACTCCATGTTAGCCACACCCGTCCAGCGTCTAGGGACGTTGGATGGCATGGATAGACACATGTATTGTGGTGGGTCCCACATGGACGTGGCCCACCAACTATATATATATGTATATTTATATATTAACATAGTATAAATATAATATATTGTGTATATATATATATATATATATATATATATATATATATATATATATATATATGTACGGAAACGCTCACCTGCGAACCAGTTCGTACGTACTACGTACGAACTTTTTGAGAACCCATCATACGTGATGTGGATCCAAAATCTGAACCGTTCATGTGAAGTACCACCTCCTGAAACCCCCCAGGCCCAAGTTTTACTTTGATCTAAAACTTTGATGGGCCATGAAAAATGAAAACAGTTTCCTCCCTTGATTTGCATTTCTCTTTGCTATAGCCCACCAGAATATTAGATCGGGGTGAAAATTTATCACATGGGGTTTTATGGGATTCCGCATCACATGGACCGTTCAGATTAGACACCATGGCACGTGTGCAAAGGTGCGCACGTGCGTAGGTGCGCAAGGGAGCATGACTCTCTCTCTCTCTCTATATATATATGTATATATATTGCAGGTGAGACTTCCCACCGGACGGTGAATTTTGCCTAAAATGTGGTGGGCCACACCATTGATGAATGGAGTGGATGTCACGCCCCAAACTCGGAAATCGGATTCACATGAATCACGATCGCCGAACCTGGTGCGGACAGCCTCCGTAGTACCCCATTCTCGGCTCCCAGCGTCCGTATGCCAGATTCCAATCCTGGGATTTTACAAGGAGGATTTTCCAATGTACATTTGTTTCATGAGAAGCATAACTACAAGTATACCCAAATCATAAAGGCAACATCATCATCACATATCCACTAATATAATCATTTGAATACAATGCTGAAAGGGAAATACATATATCGAAAATTAAAGCTCCAGAGGTCCGCTGCATGCTCCAAGCTCAACGCTGCTGCAACCTAATGCCACCTGCACGCATCTATCGTGCATAAGCTTATAGAAAGCTTAGTGGGTGGTGAAAGTGTGTGCACAAGGTAAGTGCCAAGTAAGCAATATCAGAGTAAGCGGAAGTATTGATAAGTCTATGAGTCACACAATATCAGGGTACGCAATGCAAATCAACTGTACAAATGAGGAGTCAAAGAGAGCTAAATATTAGATGTCGAGGATACAATCCCATGAATCATACAATATTGAAATAAGCGGAAATATACTGATAAGTCTATGAGTGTCATCAGCCGTACCAAGGCTATGTGATGCAAGGCATGAATGCTAACGGCCATATCAATGCAGAAACATGGCAACCCAAAATGCTAAGTACTGCGGATGCAATGTAATATGCGGTGCAAATGAAATGACCAAGCTGAAGTGAAGTCGGGATGATAGTACGTAGTATCGCAGGCTATGGGGTCCATCATAAGAGACTTCTATCCAAACCAGTCCTATACCTAAATTTGGGTAGCTAGACTCAATGTAGTAGACTCCTGATCTCAGGTTAGTCGCGTGCCCAACTGAAATCCTGGCCATGCGAAGGTACACAACAGTTAGTTGCGCACTACCAGCCCGAGTGGATAGTGAATGAATGAATGAATGAGTATGCAATGCTTGTCCAATAAGTCCACATATCAGTACGGTTCCTTTTTGGGAAATCACCGGGGTCTATTACACTCCAAACCAGATTGCCGCCCCATCGCGCGAACAAGTTGAGTGGAAGAGACCTCACTATCCGCCTGCCAATATCGGGCCCGGCTCGTCGATAGCGGACCCATTCCTCGAGCTGGTCAGACTCAGCCTAGCATTGCCCCCTCCTCTGGGGCAGGTAAGGCCGTACCCCCTTTCAATCGACCACGACACAGTGGGAGACGCGGCCTAACGGTATACGGCCCTCATGCGCTCATGCATCCACTCGGTCTAGATGTTGGAGCAACCTCTGGAACCAAGAGGGTTTAGGGACTTTCACCTAGGGATATCTATAGCACCCCATGTAGAACAGATTTTCGGTGTCCCATCTGGCCATCCACAAAATACCAGTGGAGGCTACGAGCCTGATGTCGCTAGGGTGTACAGTAATCATAACACACAATGCAAGATGCATGAGTCATACAATCCAGTCATGCATCAATCCTGCGCATACCGTGCACTCAGGTGAGACAATCTCTACCTATCAGGGAGTCTCATAACAACCTGCCCAATGACATATGCAATGGTCAATCACATCTCATAACAAACATACAGATGATGTGTATGGGCATGTGTCATGATGCTATACGGTCACACACTCATAATCGGTATCAATATCAACATCGACAATCGACCTCGACAATGTGGACATTTAACCAACATTGCCCCCAAGGAATGGCCCACATAGAGTCTAACGTATAGTGGACTCATGGCCTCACATAAGGGCCAAATATACAACATCATAGGCCTCACTCAAGAGCTTAATACACATCATAATGGGCCTTTCACATGGGCCTAACATACATCACAATGGGCCTCAACTACGAGTCGCATATACACCATATAGGTCTCGACAATCGGCCTTGACAATTGAAATCGGCCTCGACAATCGAAATCGACACTCGAACTCGGCCTCGACAATCGGAGTCGGTAATCGGTCACGACAATCGGAATCGATCAATAATCAGAATCGGCAAATCGGTCACGGCAATCGGAGTCGGTAATCGGTTACGACAATCGGAATCGATCGATACTTAAAATCGATAAATCGGTCACGGCAATCGGATCGATCGATAATCAGAATCGACAAATCGGTCACAGCAATCGGAGTCGGTAATCGGTCACGACAATCGGAATCAATCGATAATCATAATCAGTAAATCGGTCACAGCAATCGGAGTCGGTAATTGGTCATGACAATCAGAATCGATCGATAATCAGAATCGACAAATTAGTCACGGCAATCGGATCGATCGATAATCAGAGTCGGTAAATCGGTCACAGCAATCGGAGTCGGTAATCGGTCACGACAATCGGAATCAATCGATAATCAGAATCGGCAAATCGGTCACGGTAATCGGAGTCGGTAATCGGTCACGACAATCAGAATCGATCGATAATCAGAATCGACAAATCGGTCATGACAATCGGATCGATCGATAATCAGCGTTGGTAAATCGGTCACAGCAATCGGAGTCGGTAATCGGTCACACAATCGGAATCAATCGATAATCAGAATCGGCAAATCGGTCACGGTAATCGGAGTCGGTAATCGATCACGACAATCGGAATCAATCGATAATCAGAATCGAAAAATCGGTCATGGTAATCGGAGTCGGTAATCGGTCACGACAATCAGAATCGATCGATAATCAGAATCGATAAATCGGTCACGACAATCGGATCGATCGATAATCAGAGTCGGTATATCGGTCACGAGAATTGGATCGATCGATAATCAGAGTCAGCAAATTGGTCACGAGAATCGGATCGATCGATAATCAGTGTCAGCAAATCGGTTACAGCAATCAGAGTCGGTAATCGGTCACGATAATCGGAATCAATCGATAATCAGAATCGGCAAATCGGTCACGGTAATCGGAATCGGTAAGAATGGGCCTAACAAGGCCTAAGGGAAGGTCACAATGAGGACATCTAACCATCATTGCTCATCAATGTGGACATCCAACCAACATTGCTCCCAAGGTGTGGCCCGCATAAGGGATTCATACACAATGTAACGACCACACGTACATCACATCAAGCCTCGTCCATGGGCCTCGAATACATCACAATGGGCCACAACCTATGGGCCTCATATACACAATAGGTGGGCCTTACACATAAGTCTCGTATGCATCAAATGGGCCATACGTCATGGGCCTAATACACGTCACAATGGGCCGCACGATAAGGGCCTAATACACATCATAATGGGCCTTGTTTACATCAAGTCGGGCCTCATCATATGGGCCTCATAT
Organism: Magnolia sinica; assembly: GCF_029962835.1. Taxonomy (NCBI): domain Eukaryota; kingdom Viridiplantae; phylum Streptophyta; class Magnoliopsida; order Magnoliales; family Magnoliaceae; genus Magnolia; species Magnolia sinica. The sequence continues at coordinate 27,132,289 of NC_080581.1, forward strand.
ACGCTAAGTGAGCCGCATCAATGGGCCGCACTAATGGGCTCATACACCTTAAGTGGGCTAACGGATGGATCACAAAATACATTAAGGTGGGCCTCACAGATGGGAGCTTGGTTTACATTTAAAATCATTTCAATAGTTGCAGGTGCAACATATGTATCACCGTACACATCATTCTATGCGCACATGGCACCCTAATGATGATTAGCACCGCCCAAACCTTATCCGAACATTGGACAACAAATCAGTACCGTCCAAACATTATCCATGTAAATCAGCACTGTCCCAACATTAGTCATGTAAATCACAGCCGTCCAAACATTCTCCAGCACCGTCCAGCACAATTTGGACGGTGTGGATGAAATGAATACATCATGGTGGGTGATACACAGTTCTGCCCATCGTGGAGGAGCCCACTAGCATATCCAGGCTGCTGGATGGTCTGGATGGACAGACAGCGTGGTAAACACATACATCTAAGGAGCTCACGGGGCCGTTGACGCTGGATATAGAATATATATACATCAAGGTGGCTCCCATCCGCCGACAGGGAAAAACGGATGGACGTGTGAATATACAACATGTCATCAAAGTGGGCCCTGCCGTCCCAAACATAAATAGACAACGTGGCTATCAGATACATCACAGTGTGGCCCACCTGACACCATCCACCAGATCCAGCACCGTCCAGATGGTTTGGACGGTGTGGATGAAACAAATACATCCCGTGGGACCCACAGATCTGATAGTGTGATTACAGAAGGTATACATCAAGGTGGGCCACCCCACACGTGTGGCACGTGTGGGTGGGCCCCACACCCCAACAAGGGATGGGCAGAGTGGATTAAAACCACACATATATATATGAAGGTGGGTCCCCATGTGCGGCCAACAGCTATAATATATATATTATATTTTATATATATAATATATGGTATATCATATGGTCCAGCGTCCAGATGAACGATCTGGACCATCTTAGTTTTGTACATTACAAGGGGCCCACCATCCAGAGATCTGGACGGTGCAAATATAATAAATACATTAAGGTGCGGTCCACAAAGATAGACGGCGTGGAGAAATATTACATTACGGTGGCCCTCAAATCTTGCGGACGCTGCACAGCAGCAGCAGGAAGTGGGGTCCAAATAGTGGACGGTCTGGATGTCACCAACCCAGATCAAACCCACGGAACTTGCAACGCCAGCATAGTAGCTATTGCTGCGACTGCTGGAGCACCTACCATCTAACGGATGGTGTGGATCACTAAGGTTGGATGGCATTACATCACGGCAGGTCCCATAGATCCTACCTGCTGCACGTGCAGCAACTGTTGCAGCGGCTGCTTGCCCGCCCTCCATCGGATGGAGGGAGAGGATTTAATGCATCAAGGTGGGCCCCACTAGTATTTGCTAATGTCAATACCCCAGCTGTATTGCTGGATTGAGATACACCAGCCAACCCAGTTCCACCGTCCAGAAATTGGACGGTGTGGGTGCAACATATGACGTTAAGGTGGGCCCCATCTCATGCACGGTGTAGATAAGACACATACACCATGATGAGGCCCAGATCTGCTGACATGAATCAGCAGCAATGGCTACTGGGCCAGCCATCAAATGGGTGGCGTGGTTACAATACATCATGGCAGGGCCTGCACAGCACTATCCAGCCCTGGACGTCCATTGACGGACAGTCTGGATGGGTGCATCGTCCAGGTGGCCCACCTCCTTGGTCTGGACGGACGGCCTGGGTAAACAATCAAGGTGAGGTCCACACTTTGGGGCCCACGTGCCATCAAGGTGGGTCCACACAGATGGACGGCTAGAGCAAGACACATGCATCAGGGTGGCTCCCACACGTCCAGTTTCTGGACGGTGTGAATAGGCCCATCCATCATGGCTGGCCCCACAGCATGGATGAAACGCATGCATTATTGGTGGGCCACACATCAAAACAGAGAGAGAAAGAGAGAGAGATAAAGAGAGAGATCGGTGAGATAGAGGGAGGGACCCCGCCACTATGGGTCCTCCCTATGCAATGCATACATCTAGATGGGTCCCACCAATGTGGGCCCTTAAATCACAAAAAGACAAATACCAGATCACCCACCTTAGGATCTTCTTCTTCATTCTTCCACCAACGCATTGTAGAGCTTCAAGGGAATAAAATTCAACGGTTGAGATCGATTTTAGAGGTTGGGATTGGGTGATAGGAAGGTGGGCCACACATGGCTTCTCCATGGAAGCCATGGAAGATTCTTTTCTTGGGATTGCTTGGGAGAGTGAGAGAGAATGAGAGAGAGAGACAGATGATGGGAGAGGAGTGATGGGAGAGGGATGGTGAGTGATGGGTAGGTGTACTTGGTTGTAAAAGAATGTTGACTTTAGGAGAGGGGTGGTTGTACTTGGGTATGGGGTGTGAAGTGATGGGAGTACTTTGATTGATTGACGGATTGATGTGACATTTCATAGAGATTCTCTCACACGGCGTTTCCCTCGAACCGAACGCGGGCCCACATCTCCTGGCCTGGGTATCGCCTCGATGCGCGATATGTGGTGTCAGAACCGCGACGACAGTGCGGTTGCACTGGTACAAGTCTCGAGTTGAGCCGTCTCTGAAATACGGGATATGACTCAGGGTCGCGCACAATTGCTGATAAAAGATCGCGGGTCACTGGAATTCGACTGGGAGGATCGCGGAAGCCTACGGAACGGTACGGCTAGGATACGGGTCTTACAGTGGATTTAATATGATTTGGTGGGGCCCACTTCATTCTAGGGAAAGGAAAGAGAGAGAGAGAGAGGAGTGACCTCGCCACTATGGGTCCTCCATTGATACATCACATACATCGAAATGGGTCCCACCAACAAGTGGGTCCTCAAATCATGAAATCAACTGTAGAAACTCAAAGATCACCCACCTCTAGGCCTCCTCCTTGCTTCCTTAGCCTTCTATGCTCCTTGCCTTCACTTTTGATGGTGGTTGATGGGATTTTGATGGTGTGGATGAGAGATGAGAGGGTGGGCCACACTTGTGGTTTAGGAGAGAGGGAGGTTGGACGTGGGATGTTGCTTGGGAGAGATTTTTAAGAAATGGGGGAGAGAGAGAAGTGATGAGATGATAAGGATGGGTGATGTGGTGGTTGTAAGAAAAAGGTGATGGGAGGTATGGTTGTGGTTGAAAATGGGGTAAAAGAGGGATGGTGAGGGGAGAGAGAGAGAGTTGACTTTTGCAAAGGGAGGGATGGGGCTTGTACTTGAGGTATGGTTGTACTTGACATTGATTGATTGATTGATTGATGGGACATGACGTAGAGATTCCCTCGATATTCGCAACACGCGACATTTCTTCGGAATGAATGCAGGCCCACATCGCCTGGCCTGGTATCGGTTCGGTGCGCGAGTCACGGCGTTGGAACCGCGGTGATGATGCGGTCGCTAAGATACAAGTTTCGGTTCGAGCCGACTTCGGTATGTTGGACCTGGCTTAGGATCGCGCGCAAACGTCGAATATAGGTCGAAGATTGCTGGAATTCGACCGGAAGGACCGTGGAAGTTCACGGAATGGTACGAACTATGATATGGGTCTTACATTATAAACCTATGAATTAAATTTTAAAGCTCTTAAAGGCAAATCTATCGCTCTTAAATTTTCTAAATATATTTCATAAGAAAATTCTGATTTAGAAAATTCTGAAGACGATATGACACTTTTAACAAAAATGTTTTACAAGATTTTCAAAAGTAAAAAGTGGGTTGATTTTCAAAAATAAAATGATAAGAAAAGAACTAAAACTAAAACTTGAAAATCTTTAAAAGATAGTCAATGTTACAACCGCCAAGAATACGGGCATTTAGCAAACAAGTGTCCTAAAAAGGACAAACCCAAAAAGAAGAGTATGTTGGCTACTTGGGATGAATCCTCTGATTCTGAAGCCTCTTCTGAATCAGAAAATTCTGAAATTGAGTCAGGCAATGAAGTTAAAGCCCCTATGACTCTAGCTAAGTTCACTTTTTTAGATCATGATGATTCAACTAGTGAAGAAAATCTGAATAGTGATAATGAAAATGAAGATGATCTACAAGATACTTATAATGCCCTATACAAGGAAAGTTGTAAAATTGCTGTAAAACTAAAACTTCAAAAAGAAAAATTCTCAAAGCTTAAAGAAAATTTTGAGTCTCTTATTTAAAAAAATCCCATATTTCGGATTGTTTTAAAAAGACTAAATGTGATTTAGAATTTAAAACCTCCTTGGTTGAAAAACTTAAAATCTGAAAATGATAAACTTACGCTTGAAAACTCTTCTCTTTTGAGTTTAAAGGATACATGGAGGTATGTCCAAGGAGATCCAAAGCTTGAAAAACTTCTATCTGGATCTAGAAAATGTGGCGACAGATCCGGGTTGGGCTTTGATAAGAATATACCTTCTAAACAGCAGAATACTCCTCCTAAGTTTGTGAAAGGAGAAACCTCTAACTCAAAAGGGAAAAGTTTTAATCAAAGTCTTTTTAAAAATGCTAAAACTTTTCAAAAACCTAAAAGCAAATATGTCAACTATAAATCTCAAAACCAAAACCCTTTAGCTTAAAAAATGGTTGATTTGCTTAAGGAGCTCTTAAAATCTAACTCAGTAGGTCACTCGTACATCAATTACAAATACAAGAGGACCAATTATACTCCTAAACCCAAAACAGTTATGGAATGGGTTCCTAAGGTTACTTGCTTAGTTGCCCATACTACTTTCAAAGCTATAAGCCATTCAAAGTGGTACCTTAATAGTGGGTGCTCCAGGCATATGACAGGCGACATGGCTTTATTCACCGATCTTAAAGATGCGACTGATGGGTCAGTCACATTTGGTGATGAAAGTAACTACAAGATTATTGGCCAAGGTACGGTTCAACTCTATAACTTACCCTTAATTAAGAATGTTTTATATATTGAGGGGCTAAAACACAACTTGTTAAGCATCTCTCAAATATGTGATAACAATCACAGCATGCAATTTTCTAATAAAGGTTGTGAAATCTTAAAAAAAAAGGGTTCTCTAATATTAATTGATCGCAGGACTTCTGAAAACTGCTATATTGTAAGCGATGGTAGCTCATCTAATCAATTATGTTACATGGTCCATACCGATGAGACTGAATTATGGCATAAATGCCTTGGACATGTACACTACCGTAATCTATATAGATTGAGTAAAAGAGAACTAATAAGAGGTCTACTTAAAATACAGAAAGTAGACAAAACATGTGGTGAATGCCAGATTGGCAAACAAATAAGGAGCTTTCATAAAAAGGTGAACTCCAATGCCACATCAAGACCACTCGAGCTTCTCCATATGGATCTTATAGGACCAACCAGGACGGAGAGTCGAGGTAGTAAAAAATTCATTCTAGTGATCGTGAGTGAATGATTATACCAGATTCACACGGGTTGCCTTCTTAAGAGATAAATCAGAAACCCTTGATGAAGTAAAAAGAGTTCTTAAACGGATTCAAACTAAAAAAGGTTCTCAAGTCAGTAAAATCCATAGTGATCATGATCTGAATTTGAGAATATCAGTTTTGAGAAATTCTGTTGTGATCAGGGAATATCGCATGAATTCTCTACACCTAAAACACCACAACAAAATGAAATTGTTGAAAGGAAAAATAGAATGCTTCAAAAAATGGCTAATGTAATGTTAAACAGTATGAAGCTTCCTAAAAACCTTTGGGCTGAAGCCGTAAATACTGCATGCTATATTATCAACCGAGTTTATACATGTAAATCTAATAATAAAACTGCTTATGAACTTTGGTTTGATAAGAAGCCTACTGTCAAATACTTTCGAGTTTTTGGCAGCAAGTGCTATATTTTGCGTGACCGTAAAAATCTGTGAAAGTTTGACACAAAAAGTGATGATGGGATCTTTTTAGGATATTCTTTAAACAGTCATGCATATTGTGTTTTGAACAACAGGACTGGTGTGATTCAAGAGTCCATTAATGTGGTCATTGATGATCACTTGAATACACCTGCCCCTAGTTCAGATAATGATGAAGTTCTTTTGATTGACAAACCAGATACTTCATCATGTCAAAATAATTCTGAATTAAGGACTGTCAAAGATCATCTAACCACTTAAATTCTTGAAAACCCTCTCACTAGTGTGCACACTCGTAGACAATTAGAAGACATATGTAACTACTTGTGTTTTACATCCTAGATTGAACCAGTAAACGTAAAAGAAGCTCTTTCTGACAAAAACTGGATAGTAGCTATGCAGGAAGAACTTAATCAATTTGTTCGAAATAATATCTAGTATCTTGTTCCTAGACCTATAAATAAACATATTATTGGAACAAAGAGAATTTTTAAAAATAAGTCTTATGAACTTGGAAATATAATTCGAAACAAGGCAAGATTGGTTGTACAAGGGTACACTCAAATAGAAGGGATTAATTACGATAAAACCTTTGCCCCAGTTGCTCGTCTTGAATCAATCAGACTTTTTATATCCATTGCATGCTTTAGAAATTTCAAAATTTATCAAATGGATGTTAAGAGTGCCTTCCTAAATGGTGATTTACATGAAGAAGTGTATGTTGAACAACCAATGGGTTTTGAAGACCCTAAGAACACTGATCATGTGTATCGCCTTAAAAAGGCTTTCTAGGTCTAAAACAAGCTCCCAGGGCATGGTACAAAAAATTGACTAAGTTTTTACCAAGTCATAATTTTCAAATGGGTAGTGTCGATAAGACGCTCTTTGTTAAGAAACATAACGATGATATCTTAATGGTTCAGATCTATGTTGATGATATTATATATGGATCTATCTGTTCTAACATGACCGTTGAGTTTGCAGATTTAATGAAATCTAAGTTCGAAATGAGCATGGTTGGGGAATTAAATTATTTCCTAGGATTGCAAGTAAAACAACAGCCTGATGACATTTTCATTTCCCAAACCAAATATACTCTGAACTTAATCAAAGAGTTTGGATTTGAGAATGGTAAGAATTTTGATACTTTTATGAGTACGACTTTAAGACTCTCAAAGGACTCTACGGGTAAATGTGTGGATCCTAAATTATATCACAGTATGATTAGTAGTTTACTTTATTTAACTGCAAGCGGACCTGATATTGTTTTTAATGTTGGTATTTGTACTAGATATCAATCTGATCCTAAAGAGTCACATCTAACTACTGTTAAGCAGATTATTCGATATGTCACAAGTTCTGTTCAGTTGGGTCTTTGGTATCCATATGATACTAGTGTTCAATTGGCTGGGTACTCAGATGCTGATTGGGCTGGTAATATTGATGACAGCAATCAACCAGCGGTGGTTGTTTTTATATTGGAAATTGTTTGGTTTATTGGTTTAGCAAGAAACAAAGTTCTATATCGCTCTCAACTGTTGAGGCTGAATACATCGCAGTAGGAAATGCATGTACTCAACTTGTTTGGATGAAACGTATGTTAAGCGACTATGGAATTGCCCAGGAATCAATGAAATTATATTGCAATAATTCCAGTGCTATAAATATTTCAAAAAATCTAATCCAACATTCATGTACCAAGCACATTGACATTAGGTATCATTACATTCGTGAATTAGTGGAAGAAAAGTTAACATCCTTGGAATACATTCCAACCGAGGCTTAACTTGCTGACATTTTCACTAAACTGCTCGACAAAAATAGGTTTAGTAAATTGAAATTTGATTTTGGTATGTGCAAATTAAATTGAATATTCTTGCATACTTGTATCATAATGTATTTATATTTGATAAATTAATGGTTTAGATTTTAAATTTATATGAAAATTACTTTTTTCAGTCGGTACACGACCAGTCGTGTATGTATACGACCGATCGTGGTACGACCGGTCGAGCACATCCACAACTAGTCGTGAAACTCGGTGGTGCTTTTAAAATTGGGAAAATTTTCATCTTCTTCATTTTCACTTCACTCTCCAACGAGCCGACGCCCGACTAGTTGAACCCACCTTCATTGTTCTTCAAGGTTAGTGGTTCTTTTGCATTTTTCTTATAAATTCTTGTAAATAGTACTTCATTATCACTCTTGGAGTAATCTATTTGTTCTTTCATTGCAAGTTTGGGGTTTTTTATTGTAAAATCTGATCTATCAAAACCCTACTTCACATCTTTTGAATCTGCTTGTTTCCTTGAATCTTGAATTACAAATGGATGCTAAAGGGAAAAAGAAAACTTCCGGTGGTCCATCATCCTCTAGATCAACTCCCATTTCTCGGCGCCATCTTCGATCACCCGAAGATGATCCCTCATATGTATAGGATTTGCGTATGTGCAATGTCATCGTTGAACGTCTAGTTGATCTTAACCCTATTGCTCATTTTGTCTCCCTTCTTTGATATGTCATTTCATTATTCAGTTCCGTCTCCATCCAGGTCATAGTGATATTCCATTTGCCTATCTTATGACTGTTTTAGTCACTCACATGCTTGTGGCTATGCTTGTTGGAGAGGCCCCTATCCATCATCTTATTTTTAACAATTCAAATATAAACAAGATGAAATTGGAATTGGCTCCTGGCCAAGTAGATATTGGTGGTGGAGCTGAAGTAGGGAATGAAGATGAAACTGATGATTTTCCTCCTAATGATGATAATATGGATGATATCTTTGATGAGCTTGAATCTGATTGTACTAATGATCCGGATTACGTGCCATCTAATTTTAATGCTCGTCTTCGTGCACTTGAGGAGAAGGTTGAGAATATGAATGTTGCCCATGACCGATGGTTTAAATACATGCACAAGTATCTTAGGCGCTTAAACAAGGGCCTTCATCAACTTGATCCTTCCATACCTGCTCCTTTATCTGGATCTGATTGATTGTTTTATCCTTTGATCTGTATTAACTTTAATACTATGTTACCTTGTGTTGGTGTGTGATCTTTATTTGGTTTGCTAACATTGGTTTGAACTAGTTAATGGTTTGTGGACTTTTAACTTGATTATATCTTGAGTAGTTCTTCTCTTTATTACTCTTCTGTTTCTTATTCTATTCTATTTATGTGCTTCCTTTGTCATATTGTGACAAAAAGGGGGAGAAGATTTTGTTGGACTGTTTAGAATGGATATGGATTGGGGTGGTAGCATTTATTTTGTGGATATTTATATATGTGCTACTCAGGGGGAGTAAATAAGGGGTGCTGAACTGTTTTTGCTAGTTTATAATGAGCATGTTGTTGTTGCTAGTAAATGACAACTGGTACATGATTCTTTAACCAGGTTGTAACTGGTTTTCTTATATAACTGGTGCATAATTCGTTATTGAGCAACATGTCGTGCTTCTCTTATTTTTATTGAAGTGTGTTTTGTCATAAATTTAACAAAGGGGGAGATTGTAAGTACTATAGTTTGTATCCTCTTTTGGTTGTCAAATTTTGTGGTGCTAAAAACACAATCTGTGTCTTGTGTAGCATGTTGTGTTATATGTTTAAGACACTGCATCACTTTACTTCAAGTCAAGAACAAAATACTACTCCATGCAAGTATAAGCTACATCAAAAGAAGCGATCTTGTTCAAGACTCAAGTGCAACTCAAGATGAAGTTGAATTTCAAGCTGTAGAAGATCTCAAGTTCAATGTTACATTAAGTACAGAGATCTTAAACTTCACAATCTTCAAAGGTCAACTATCATCTAAAGAACTGAAGTCTCAATGTTCATACCTCACTTCCAAGGTTTGATTGACCTTAGATTGACCTTAGGGTAGGTCATTCTAGATACATAACTCAAATTGAATCTATTTTCATGTAATTGGTCTATTCTAAGACTAGTCCTGGACGTTGTTCAACTAGTCCTAACACTGGTTTGACTAGTCCAAGAAATTCCAGGACCAGTCCTAAGTTGTTGTAATTTTTTAAAATTTTTTGGTTAAGCTACGACCAGTCCTGGAGACTGTTCGACCAGTCGTAAGAATAGTGTCGACTCGAACTTGGACCAGTCATGGAGCTACGACTCAAACTAAAGCAACCATTTTTGGTTTCTCATGACTAGTCGTAGGGTGTTCACGACCAGTCGTGGGAGGCACACGACCGGTCGTGGACTACCTTCGACCAGTCATAGAATGATCTGATCCTATCGCGCTTAAAATTTCAAAAATCCATTTCATCTACGACTAGTCGTGGATTACATAGGACCCGTCGTAGACACGATTTTTGCACCTATAAATAGACGACAAATTTCAGAGTTTGATAATCTAATTCAAGTAAAATCAAGGCATTACTCTGAGATAAGTTTGTGTTTATTTTTAAGCTACATTGTGCTTATTTAATATTCTCTTTTGTTAGCTTTATTAATTTGATTTTGTTTTTACATTCCAATTTGAATTGAAAAGAGGAATTGTTGTATTCCTTCTTCTTGGAATCAAAATCAAATATAGCTAGCCTAACTGGTTTAATTTAAAATCAATTAGAATCTAGAACCATATCAAAATGAGTATTGGATATTGAACTTCTACATTCGAAATTCTACTCCGATTGGTTCTTCCGGGCTACAAACAAAAGGAGAAATCCAGGTATTTTACATTTTTGTAAATCTTCTACTCTTTTTGGTTTTCTTTTGAGATTCACCAGAAAAATCTCATTGTGTTGGCTATCTGAGAAGAGCCAGAAAACTCAGAAAGTGGGTTTTTGGATTGTGTAAGCCCAAGTTAAAAAGACACAATTGTGAAGGTTTTAGGTGAACCTGTGAAACCTATTTTGATAGTGAACGCTAATATCCCCTGTGTGAGGATATTAGGAGTGGAGTAGCAAGCTGTGTGGCTATTCTATAACAGTTGGTGAACACACAGGCGATCCACTATAACTCTTTGTGTTTTGTAGATGTGTGATTTATATTTCCTATCTTTTATCATTCAAGTTTGTGGAATGTATGTGTGGATGTGAATGTTGTAATATTTACATTTCAAGCACAGTGGAGAATGTTATAATAGTTTAGATTTCAATTCTTGCTATTTCCTTTCTGTTCCTTTACAGTTTTAGCTTTTAATTCTCTAATTGTTCTAGTAAGGTTGTCCTGCCATAAACTTTTGGTTTTTATAGTGAAAGGTTGTCCTTAGAATAACTAGATTTTGTGGATGCTTTACATTCTATATTGTGAATCATTTTCTTTCATTTTCTTGGCTATCTTATTATTAAATTCTGCTGTCGTTATTTTAAATTTGGCATAGTCCTATTCACCCCCCCCCCTAGGACATATAGCTTGGCCTTTTCCAAATGTAAAGCCACCTCAAATGTTTGAGTATTGAGAGGTTGATACAAATGTTGTTCTAAGGACAACCTTACACCAAAAACCAAGGTTTATGCTAGGACAACCTGATTTCTAGAAAGGTCTTTATATCAAAAACGCAAACTTGATACAAAGGAATAAATGAAAGAACAAATAACAAAGAAATGAAATCTAAGTTATTACAACATTCCCCACAATGCTTGAAATGTAAATATTACAACATTCACATCCACAAATACATCCCACAATATTGAATGGAAAGAGATATCGAAAATAAACTACACATCCAAACACAAAGAATTATAGTGGTTCGCTTGTGTGTACACTAACTGTTAAACAACAGCTACACATCTACTCCACTCCTAATATCCTCACATAGTGGATATTAGCATTCATTATTTAAATAGGTTTTTTAGGTTCACCTAAAATCCTCACAATTGTGTATTTTAATTGGGCTTTACACAATTCGAAAAACCCCTCTCTCTGAGTTTTCTGGCTCTCCTCAGATAACCAAAGCAATGAGATTTTTTTGGCTTAATCTCAAAAGAAACCAAAGCAAAGGAAGTTACAATAATGTAAAATACCTGGATTTCTCCATTTTGTTGCAGCCCGGAAGAACTAAATCGGAGTAGAAGTTCGAATAGAAGTTCAATGTTCAATACTCACTTTGAAATGGTTCTAGGTTCTAATTGATTTTAAATTAAACCAAGTTGGGCTAGCTCTATTTGATTTTGATTCCAAGAAGTGGAATATCATAATTCCTCTTTCAAATCAGATTGGAATGCAGAAACAAAATCAAATATAAAAAGCTAATAAAAAGAGAATATTAAATAAGCACAATCTAGCTTAAGAACTTTACAAACTTATCTCTTAGAGTGATGCCTTGATTTTTCTTGTATTGAATATCAAACTCTGAAAATCGTGCTCTATTTATAAGTACAAAAGTCGTACCTTCGACTGGTCCTGTGGACACTACGACTGGTCGTAGGTCGAACTGATTTTTGAAATTTTGAGCGCGATCAGATAAAACCGTTTCACATCTAGTCGTAGGCCATCCACGACCGGTCGAGGGACCTCCACGACTGGTCGTGTGGAGCCTGTAATAGTCACTGGAGTTCGGGTTGTAGCTGGAGGACTGGTTGAGGACGAGTCGTGCACTGTTCACATGACCGGTCGAGTAGTCTCCAGGAATTTCAACAATCTTAGGACTGGTCAATGAATTTCTTGGACTGGTCGAGCCAGTGTTAGGACTAGTCGAACAGACTCCAGGACTAGTCTAAAATAGACCAAAACACTTATAAAATAAGCAATTGAATTATGTATCTGAAATGACCTACCCTAAGGTCAATCTAAGGTCATTCATACCTTAACAAAGAAGTATGAACATTGAACCTTCTTTATCTTCAGATGTTGGATGGTCTTTGAAGTTCATGAAGCTTGAGTTCTTAAACATATGATGAAGTTCATGAAGCTTGAGTTCTTAAACATATGATGAAGCTTGAACTTGTGATCGTTTGAAGCTTGATTTTGTAGTACATAAGTTATACTTCATCTTGACTCTTGAGTACGATTAAATCACTTGATTTTCAATGTTGCTTTGAGACATTGAAGGTGAGAACAATGTACTTGATCTTGCCTTACTTGAAGTAGATCTTTGACCTTGTCTTGAAGCATTGTCCTTGTATTGCCCTTGTATTGTCCTTAACAGTATAAAACAATGTGCTAAACAAGACACAGATTGTGGTTTTGGCACTACAAAATTTGACAATCAGAGGAGCAGAAACTATAGCACTTACAAAAATCTCTTTTTGTGGTTTTGATTGAGATCAGCCTGAAAAATCTTACTGTGAGGGTTTTTTTTTTTTTTTTTTTTTTTTTTTTTTTTTGTGTAAGCCCATTGAAAAATACATCTGTAAAGGTTATAAGGTGAACCTTGGAAAACCTTCTTTCCTAGTGAAAGCCAATACCATGTGGGTTGTGGTTATTGTGAGTGGAGTAGGTTGGATGTTTGAGAACAGTTGGTGTACACATGAACCACTATAATTCGTGGTGTTGTGGTGGATGATTGTATCTGGTTATGTGTGTGAATGCTTGTATCTATTTTATGCAATTGTGGTGATTGTAGTAATAGCCAGTTTATTTCCTTTGCCTCTGTATCAGTTTGAGTTTTTGATACTTATCAATGTTTTAGAAATTAGGTTATCCTACTATAAGCCATTGGTTTTTAGTATAAGGTTGTCCTTAGAACAAAGTTTGAATCAACCTCTCAATACTTGTGCATTTGAGGTTGTTTTAGATTTCTGCTATCTGAGTTATCTTTTCGCATTTATTTTTTATTTGGCACAGTCCTATTCACCCCCCTCTTGGACTTGGGGCTCGCCCTTTTCAAGTGGTATCAAAGCCTAATAGCTCATTCCATTGGATTAATTTCCTGAGTTAAGCGATCTCAAGCTCCTAATATGTCAAAATTTGATAGCCTCTCTATCACTAGGCCACCACCTTTTGATGGCTCCAATTATGCTTATTAGAAAGACAGGATGAAGATCTTTTTGAGGTTCATCGATGAGAGCATATGGCAAGCCACAGTGACTAGATGGAACCCACCTACGTCTGAAGTTTTAGGCACCGATGGAACTAAGTCCATTAAAGAAACACTGTATTATATGTGGACTACTCTTTAGAAAAAATGAGAGAAGTGCCAATGCCAAATATTTAAATGCAATCACTTGTGCACTATCTTGTGATACTGCAAAACAGGCCTAGGATATCTTAGAAACGACACACGAGGGTACGATTATTGAAAAAAAGTCAAAACTTCAGATCCTCACCACTAGGTTTGAGGAAATACGTATGGAAGAAAGTGAATCATTCATGGACTTCTATACAAAATTGAATGACATAGTCAACTAAATGTGGGGTCTTGGAGATAGCATCCCAAAAAGTAAAGTTTGCGCAAAGATACTGCGATCACTTCCTGAGAGATTCAATTCCAAGGTGACAGCCATTCAAGAACTGAGAGACACGGATAATATGTGGGTGGAAGAGCTTGTTGGTTCTCTACAAACCTACGAGTTGAATTTCAAGGCTCTAAAAGGTAAGTCTATAGCCCTTAAATCATCTAAATGTATTTCTCAAGATAATAGTAATAATTCTGATTGTGAAAACTCAGAGGATGATATGACCTTATTAGTCAAGAAGTTTTATAAGATTTTCAAAAGTAAAAAGAGAGTTAATTTCAAAAACCCTCTGAGAAGAAATAGGGTAAATCTAAAACTTGGAAATCACTAAAAGATAGCCAATGCTTCAACTACCATGAATACGGGCATCTGGTGAATAAGTGTCTAAAGAGGGACAAACCAAAGAAGAAAGGCATGTTGGCCACATGGGATGAATCGTCCTGCTCTAAAGCCTCTTATGAGTAGGATGATTCAGAACCCGAATCTACTAGTGAGGTCAAGGCTTTAATGACTCTAGCCAGAGTCACTTCCACAGATAGTAGTGATATATCATAATATGAAAATCTGAGGAGTGACCCTAAAAATGAAGACGATCTTTAGGATGCCTGTAATGCCCTATACAGGGAAAGTTGTAAGATTACTGTCAAACTTAACTTCAAAAAGAAAATTTTCTAAAATTAAATGAGAAATTTGAAAACTTAGTTTGAGAAAAGTCACATATTTCTAATTGTTTTGAAAAAACTAAATGTGATTTAGATTTCAAAACATCTCGACTTGAAAACCTAAAATCAGAAAATGAGAAACTAAAAATGGAGGTCTCTTCCTTCTTGAGTTCAAAGGATACTTGGAGGTATGCCCAGGGAGACCCTAAACTAGAAAAATTACTAACCAGATCAAGAAAGTGTGGAGATAGATCGGGTCTATGCTATGATAAAAACATGCCTCTGAAAAATAAGATTACTCCTAAGTTTGTTAAAGCAGAGTCCTCCAATTTAAAAGGAAAAAGCTTAAATCAAAATAGTTTTAAAAATCCTAAAACTTTTCAAGCTACCAAACCTAATGTCAACCATATCAATTTTAGAAATAAGAATTATAATCCCTTAGTTGAGAAGATTGTGGATTTACTTGAGGAGCTTCTGAAATCTAACTCGAATGTGAGAGTTAATAACAATTTCAAGCGAAGGAAAACCAACAGCGCTCCAAAACTCAAAATGATAATGAAGTGGGTCCCTAAGGTTACATGTCTGGTTGCCCACACCACCTTCAAGGCTTCGAGTCAATCAGAGTGGTCTGTAGACAGTGGTTGCTCTAAACACATGACGGGTGGCAGAGATTTGTTCACCAAATATAAAGAAATGACTGACGGTTCAGTCACATTTGGTGACGGGAGCAACTGCAAAATAATTAGCCAAGGTACGGTTCAACTTTTCAATCTTCCTCCTTTTGAAAATGTTTTATTCGTAGAAGGTCTTAAGCATAATCTTTTGGGTATTTCACAAATCTGCGATAATAAACATAATGTCAAATTCACTAATCAAGGATGTGAGATCTCTAATGAGAAAGGTTGTGTGATATTGAATGGTCGAAGAACATCTGAGAATTGCTATATTGTAAGTGATTCTAGCTCGTCTAAATTATCGTGTTACATGATCCAAACCAATGAGACCGAATTATGACATAAACGCCTTGGACACATAAACTACCGAAATTTATATACACTGAGCAAGGTAGATCTAATAAGAGGTCTACCCAAATTGAAGAAAATGGATAAAATTTATGCCGAATGTCATATTAGGAAACAAACAAGGAGTAGTCACAAGAAAGTGAACTCCTTTGCTACATCTAAACCCCTTGAACTCCTCCACATGGATCTTGTTGGACCAACTAGAATGGAGAGTCGAGGTGGAAAGAAATACTTTCTGGTAATTATGGATGACTTTACCAGATATACATGGGTAACTTTCATGAGCGAAAAGTTTGAAACTCTCGATGAAGTGAAAATGATACTCAAGCGTATCCAAACTGAAAAGGAAACGAATATCTCTAAAATCCGAAGTGACCATGGATCGAAGTTTGAGAATAACAATTTTGAGAAGTTCTGTAGCGATCACGGAATATCACATGAGTTTTTTTCACCTAAGACACCTTAACAAAATGGGGTTGTTGAAAGGAAAAACCATGTGCTTCAAGAAATGGCTAATATTATATTAAATAGCTTGAAGTTACCTAAAAATCTATGAGCTGAAGTTGTGAACACTGCATGATATATAATAAACTGTATTTATATCAGAAAATCAAAAGATAAAACAACATAAGAACTATGGTTTAACAAGAAGCCCACAGTTAAATAATTTCAAGTTTTTGGCAGTAAGTGTTATATTTTACGTGATGGCGAAAATTTAGGGAAGTTCGACACTAAAAGTGACGAAGGGATTTTCTTAGGGTATGCTCTAAATAGTCGAGTATATTGTGTTCTTAACAAGAGAACTGGTGTCATTCAGGAATCCATAAATGTGGTTATTGGTGATCTCCTGAATACACCATCTACAAGTTCGGAAGATGATAAAGTCAATATAATAGACAAACCTGACTCCTCATTTAGTTAAGTCAACACTAAACTTCAATCAGTTAAAGACCATCCTACTAATTAAATACTAGGTAATCTTCTCACTAGTGTGCGTACACGAAAACAATTAGAAACCATATGTAATTATGTGTGTTTTACTTCTTAAATTGAGCTAGCCAATGTACAAGAGGCACTTGCTGATGAAAATTGGATGGTAGCCATGCAAGATGAACTGAATCAATTCAATCAAAATGATGTGTGGTATTTGGTTCCTAGACCAGCTGATAAACATATCATTGGAACCAAGTGGATCTTTAAAAATAAATCTGATGAGTTAGGGAATATCATAAGAAACAAGGTAAGACTGGTTGTACAAGGGTACACATAGATAGAAGGGATCGATTATGATGAAACCTTTGCCCCAGTAGTTCATCTTGAATCCATCAGATTATTTATATCCATTGCATGTTTCAAAAAGTTTAAAATTTATCAAATGGATATCAAGAGTGCTTTCTTGAATGGTGATTTACATGAAGAAGTTTATGTAGAACAACCAAAGGGTTTTGAAGACCCTAAACACATTGATCATGTGTATCACCTGAAAAAGGCACTCTATGGTTTAAAACAAGCTCCTGGAGCATGGTACGAGAAACTGACTAAGTTTTTACTAAGTCATAACTTCGTTATGGGGAGTGTTGTAAAACTTTGTTTGTTAAGAAAAATAATGAACATATACTTATAGTGCAGATATATGTTGATGACATTATCTATGGCTCTACATGTTCTAACCTGTCTACTGAGTTTACATAATTGATGAAGTCTAAGTTCTAAATGAGCATGGTTGGAGAGCTGAACTACTTCCTAGGTCTATAAGTTAAACAACTTAAAGATGGTATTTTCATTTCTCAAACCAAGTATACTCTAAACTTGGTTAAGAAGTTTGGTTTTGAAAGTGGTAAGCACTTTGATACTCCTATGAGTACAACTCTTAAGCTTTCTAAAGATGCATCAGGTAAGAGCGTAGATCCTCGGTTATATCACAGTATGATTGGTAGTCTGTTATATTTAACTGTGAGTCGACCAGATATTGCATTCAGTGTAGGTATCTGTACAAGATATCAATCAGATCTTAAGGAATCGCACCTAACTGTTGTCAAGAGGATTATTAGGTATTTCGCAAGTACAGTTAATTTAGGTCTATAGTATCCACATGATACTAATGTTCAATTAGCTGGATACTCGGATGTTGACTGGACTGGGAATATAAACGATAGAAAATCCACTAGTAGTGGTTGCTTTTATGTTAGGAATTGTTTGGTTTCCTGGCATAGCAAGAAACAAAGTTCCGTATCCCTATCTACAGCTGGGGCTGAATATATCGTAGCCAGAAATGCCTGTACTCAACTTGTGTGGATGAAAAGAATGTTAAACGATTATGGCATTGCGCAAGACACAATGATTCTATATTGCGATAACTCTAATGCAATCGATATCTCTAAGAATCCCATCCAATATTCCCGTACCAAACATATCGACATTCGGTATCATTATATTCGGGAATTAGTGGAAGAAAAAGTTATTTCATTGGACTATGTGCAGACTGAAAATTAACTTGCTGACATATTCACTAAACTACTTGACAAAACAGGTTTTCTAAATTAAAAATGGATATTGGTATGTATAATTCTACTTGAGATTTTCATGATTATATGCTTGCATTTTTGTATGCTTTTTTAAAATTTATTTTTATTTTAAAATTATAAAAATATGTAAATTTTTGTGCTTTCAGGACCAGTTGAGCACATACTCGACCAGTCGTAGCATGACCGGTTGAGCATGTACTCGACCAGTCGTGGTGCGCAGGCTAACACCCCTTTTTAGGGTGAAAAATCACTTTTTCTCCAAAAAACTCATCTTCCTCACTCGGCCCTTCTCTGACCTGTCGAACCCATCTTTGATTCATGTAAGTAAGTGCTTCATTTTCAATTTCCTTTTAGATTTAGGATCTTTGAGACTCATCTTATTTGAATCTTGCATTTATTTCAACTTTCCTTGTGGTTTGTTCAGTTTTCTAGCAAAAAATCTATTGGGTTTGCATCCCATTCTTTCTTTGTTAGATTTTCTTACTTTTTCTTGTTATGGAAGGCCGTCCGAAGAAAACTAGAACTTTAAGCTCTCGGACATCTAGTGTTAGGGTTAGAACCCTACGGCCTCCTAGTGATGTTCTAGATTCTGTGCGAGATTTCCATCAATGGGAGATCATTGTTGAGTGGCCAGTAAATGCAAACCATCTCACTTAATTTCAGATCATTCTCCTCCTTATCACTGTAGGATGGCAAAATATTTTGAATTGGGGCGGATCTGCATACCGCTCCATTGCGCAGGCCATGTTTGCTTGTATAAGTAATGTCTCGATTGAAGAATTAACCTTCGTAATTACATTCAGAAAAGGTTTATATAAGGTTGATCGATTTATTATTGCTGACCTACTCGATGTGAATGTCAATGACGACGGTATACCTATACCGGTCTTAGCCGAGAATACAATTGAGTCAGAAAAATGGCTTTTGACTCGCAAACTATGCAACATGGACTCAGAATGGAACTCTGGGAATGCACTCCGAGCCAACCAAATGTTGCCCAAATATAGAGTCTTGTATCGTATCTTCATTTCCAATGTATATCCTAAATCCGAAAATAAAGCTGAGTTAACATCTTTTATGGTTTGTATTCTTCATTCTGTAGCGTCTAGTACTCCTGTATGTCTTTCCTCTCTAATTTGTTATATCATTATCCAATTTCAACTTCATCTGGGTCATAACCATGTTCCTTTTACTTATTTGATGATCGCACTTGTATTGCACTGTAATGTGGTCATGCCAACCGGTGAAGCACCTCTTGCACTTCTCCCATTCAACAATTCAAACATCAGTAAGATGAATTTGAAGCTAGCACCTGGTCAAACGGATGGGGAAGCTGAGGGAGTTGGAGGGGAAGATGCATTGCCCACAGACACCATAATGGATGACATTTTTGATGAACTGGAAGAAGATGATCTTGAGGCTGATCTTGATTTTCAGCCATCTGATTTTGATGAGCGCCTTCGCTTACTGAAAGAGAAGGTGGATGGACTAAAAAATTTCTAAGATAATTAAATGAAGTATATGCGTAAGTATTTTAGATGTATAAATAAGGGATTACAATAGATTGATCCATCCATTCCACCTCCCTCTTCATTTGGTTCTGATTAGATCTCTTTCTTTTGCTGGACTTGTATTAACTACTTAACTTTGCTCTTGTTGATGACTCTTATATTTGGACTTGTTTAATTGTGTGTGATGTGGATACTCTATTATGTTTTAATTTGCTAACTTTCACACTATTTCTTTCTCTCTTCACATATTTAGATACCACATTCACATATTTTCATCTTTTCTTCCTTTATCATTTTGTGACAAAAAGGGGGAGAAATTTGTAACGCCCTGAAATTCGGGGGTTGAGCATAACTCAGCTCCCGAGTTCCAAAACATCACTTATGCAACATATTTAATGATGGATGTATGTTGTCTGTATGAGTATATAAACATGGAATAGATTAAGCCAAACTGCAAATATAATTCAGGGATAAGTGAAAGAACGCAAGCGGAAGACTTACAGAATCATAAGTATACATGTGCAAAACCCTGAAGTACATATACATACCAGGTCATACTTACAAGTGTTACAAGTGTTACTATCAAAATTACAAGTATCAAATACATCATCTATTCCTAAAAAGAAATTCTAGAATCCCACGCATCAGAACAAGGCTCACTAGAACCCGTCTGAAAACTGCATGAAAGAAAATGCAGCCTCATCATCCTCGAACTCCTGCTCTACCTCAGGGGTCGCATCAATATCTACATCTAAGACAGAGTCTGGTGGGTGTTTAAACACCGTCCCAGAACGTGGGAGTGAGTGATCAAATCAGTGGAGCAATAAAGCAAAGGTTAACATGTTATCAATTCAATCAAGCAGTAATGATAAAGCAGAACAATCAAACATGTCCTAAGTACTCTTATTAGTGCAAGGATGTATGTAGAATGATGCGTGCCCTCACGCGTACACCCTCAGCGTCTTCATCTTACGTTACGCATGATATCGCTTCAAAGTGCTCCACCTATTCCAGGCACATGCAAATGCGGTGCATGAACATAATTTCCAAGTTGTTATTAGTCCTTTTCATATAGAAGGATTAGGAACCTAAGGTACCTTCCTCATATCAATTGTCCAAACAGTGATCCATTCTAGGGTCGTCAGTCCTAGATCATCTCATACGATCATATGGTTTTAGGTCACTGCAAAGGGCTCGTCACCAATCAATGCACGCCTATCATACCTTCGTTATTACAATAAGGCTCGTCACCTCAATGCGGTATCCAGGTATGCTCGAGGTCACTACAAAGGGCTCGTCACCAATCAATGTAGGCCGACAGCACGAATATAGTGTCTCATACTACCATAATCGGCTCACGAGTTTGGTTGCTCACTGGTCACTACGGGGAGGCTCGTCACCCCAGCGTAGGCCGACAACTCGACCACGGTGTCCCATACCACCATGTCCGGCTCATGAGTCTTAGCGGATCAAGGTACAATGGTTAATAGGATTTGCACTGGTAAGTTTGGTACCTTAGATTCAAGCAATAGCGTCCATACATGGTGAACATACATCGGACAATCGGGTTACTTGATGAACTTGACTAGCACGAGCGCACGTTGGGTTGAACGACATAGAGTGCGTAAACACTTCGCGTGGCCAAACCACTGCCGTCAACTCTAATACGACTCGGGTTCGTCAAATCACGTCTTTCGTGGCGAAAGCAGCCTCAGCCACGAACTCAAGGCCGATTACCGATTTCCTGGACTATTCATAGTCCCAAACACATTCCATTACAGTAGATATTCATATCAACAGTTTAGAATAATAATGGAACAACAACTCAAATCATGTGGTATGTAAGCATTTGAAGAATACCAACTTAACATGGATTTTCACATAAGTAATACTTGAAGTTAAGCAATAAAGATTGTGACATGCACGTAGGAAATCATACACATCAGTAGGAGAGTCGAGAATCACTTCTCAACGCCCGCAATTAGGATCATATATTACACTATAAGTCATTCAGACATTTCTACAAACACTTAAACTACATAGTTCAACATACATGACATATCTTGAAATACACGCATTTGGACAATTCCTTTTGCCAAGGAGTTGTCACACATACATCTAGCACAAATACACGACAGATAATCATGGCAATGACATGTTCATATTTTATACGTATACGGTACTTTATACATATACAAGGAATACACAAATCTCAATATAGCACATGTATATCAGGAACGCATAACAAACATAGCATTTGGCATGTGAAATCTCATCCATAACAAGAATAAATCATTCACTGGCATTGAAAGCCTTGAAAATCATAACCTATACAATTAAAGTCCACACCTTATACCAGAAATAGAATACCGAACTGATTTAGACGATATGTCTTCGTCAATGGTGACAGGATAACCTAAGACAAGAATAGAAATGAGCTACAACAATACATAGACTATTCTAAGCTCTAAAACATATTAGGGTTAGGTGAACGTACCCAAGGATGAACTCAGAATCGCCGGAATAACGATTCAAAAGTGATGGTTTAAGGATGTAGAGTAATAGAAAAGAATCTTGAGATGATTCACCAACTTCTCTCTCTCTCTTTCTCTCTCTTTTCCTCTCTCTTTCTTAGCTAGGGTTAGGAAATTCGTATGGAAAAGAGAGTTAGGGTTTTAAGGTCTATATATAGGCCTATTAAGGTATACTTAGGTTATAACATTGATGAAAATGACCCCAGGGCCAAGGTATACTTAGGTTATAACCAAAACAGGCCTCTCTCGATCCAACGGAACACTTCCGATGGGCCTTTTTTCACGTGCGGTCGGACTTAAGCTCACTGACCATGGATCTAGGTCAGGCTGAGTTTTCGTACCGATCGGATCTTCAGATCAGCCGTGGCGGACCACACTTAATTCAACGGTCACCGAAAATCGATCAGGTCCACAAGCATCATGACATGCCTAGGCCATCTTTCCTGATTAGAGGGTAAAATTGGGTCAGAATCCAATGGTCAGATTGCTTAAAATCATCGCGTAAGGGACATGACTCAGATTTCATAAAAGTACATTTAATTTCTCACCGTTCTCACACTCTTCACGCCGGACTCAATCAAATCGACCCAGAACATCATCTGGACTTGATTTTTGAGGTGATGACCAAGTCCAACATGGTGACCAATACTAACTAAAATCATCGCTATCAGACTTACGACGCGCGGTCCAGGTCCGATCCAAAACTTTCAAAAATTCCCAAGAGCAACTGGATTTAGCGATGGATCCCAGATTTCAGAGTAACATAGCGCTAATGATTCTACAAGTTTTGAGTCATGCAGATTAAATTGAAAGTGATTGATGCGAATTTCACAAGCAATCGAGTTTAGCGCTAATTACCCCACAATTAACTTCTAAGGAAAATAGAGGTAGTACTCGGGTCTTGGCACAAAATTTTTCTGGGTCATTACAAAATTAGAGTAGTATATGATTGCTTATTGCTTAATCTATTTGTTATTATGTTATTATGTGGTTCTAGAGTGGATGTAGAGATGTGGATATGCATGTGGCATTATGGATTTTTTTTGGATATTTATATGTATATCTTAATACAAGTCTCTACCAAGCTTAAGTTGAGGGGGAGTTGATTGAGGAGGAGTTGTGATTGTTAGATTTAATGTGAATTGAGTGAATTTATGTATTATAATAGGTTAATCTTCTGTAAATTGGTTTTGTCACAAATTTTACAAAGGGGGAGATTGTAAGTACTATGTTGTAAATCTAGCACCCTGTATTTTCAAATTTTTTTGTGCCAAAATACTTCGGAATGTTTGACTTATTTTGATAGATGGAATGTTCACCTTCAAGTTCAAATAGATGGAAAGTTCACCTTCATTCGAAGATGAGCTTTATGTTATTACATCGACATTTAGTGTGCTACAATTATGCATGTTCAATTACGAGAACAAGTTGATCTTCACCAAGTTTAAGTACTCAAGTCCAAGTGCATTATCTCAAGCTCAAGTTCGAGTGCATCACATGCTCAAGCTTAAGTTCAAGCTTAAAGCTCAAGTTCAAGATCAAATACATTTGATCAAGCTTAAGTCTCAAGTCACATGCTTAAGACATAAGTTCAAGACACAAGCTCAAGTATACGAGGTCAAGCTTTATGTGCTTCAAAGTGACCTATCTACTGAAGCGACCAATGTTTCAATTTCAATACTCACATTTAAGGTATTCAGGACCTTAGAAAGACATTAGGATTAGGTCATTAACATTACATGTTTAATTTGGATCATAATACTTATTTTAGGCTTTGCTTCGACTAGTCCTAGTCAGTGTTCGACTAGTCCAGGTACTGGCTTGACCAGTCCAGGGTTTTTCTCGACCAGTCCAGAGTCTTACTCAAAAGATTGGATAAGGTTGCTTGGTCTTCGACCAGTCGAGTACCTTGCTCAACCGGTCTTGGAGACCTACTCAACCAGTCGAGCAGGGCTCGACTTGAACTCTAGCAACACTAATTTAATTCACTCGACTAGTCGAGCGCTATGCTCGACCAATCAAGCTCGCCACTCGACTAGTCGAGGGTCTGCTTTATTCGATTGTGCTAGAAAATTTGAAAATTGGTTCTGCTATTACCAGTCAAGCCGAACCTTAGACCAGTCGAGGGAACCGAATTGCAGCTTATAAATTAAGGACATTTCTCAGATTTTTTCATTCATTCCAAGCCAATTCAAGTCACCACTTTGAGAGATTAGTCCCCACTATTGTGAAGCTATTGTGAGGTATTTATAACTCATTTTAATAGCTTTTTGGTTTCTTAATTTCTTGATCTCTTGATTCCATTCTACTTAATATAAATGAGATTTTGATTTAACATTTTGTGAGATCCTTTTCTCTTTCGGAGTACTATTTGGACCCTCCAATACCTTAGCTTCACTTGACCAGACATTGCCTTCTCCGTCAATAAGGTTGCCTAGTTTATGCAATCTTCTACAGAAGATCACTGGTGCTCGGTCAAGAGGATTCTCCGTTATCTCAAATATACTATTACGCGTCTCTATTATTCCACTCAATCCACATTAGGTCTCACCACCTACACTGATGCAGACTGGGCTAGATCTATTGATGATCGAAAATCCTCTAATGGGTACTATGTTGTTCTTGGCAAAAATCTTATCTCTTGAAGTTCAAAGAAACAAACTACGGTGGCACGATCCAGCACCGAGGCCGAATACTGGGGAGTTGCCAATGTAGCTACCGAAGTTCTCTGGCTTCAATCTCTCCTTTGTGAGTTAGGACTCCCCCCATCCACTCCTACAGTTCTCTGTGATAACCTTAGAGCAACTTACCTATCGGTCAATTTGGTCTATCACACTTAGTCGAAACATGTTGAGATCGATGTATATTTTGTCTGTGATCATGTGGCCAAAGGATCCTTTGATGTCCGGTTCATCTCCATGGAAGATCAACTTGCTGATGTTCTCACTAAATCGTTAAGTTCAGCTCATTTCACTCTTCTCAAGTTCAACCTCTCGGTTCTTTCTGAACTGTCTCACTATGACCCAAGAACTTCCTATCATGTGTGAAGGGTGCACGAAAAATTTTGTCAACGGTCACACCTGGGATGGTTAACTGGTTAGAATCCCAAAATAAAATCAGGAAGCTTTTTGTTGGGTCCACTTTTACTCTGAGTTCAACCCGTCAAGGCCATTTGCATGGATAAGGGCTTATATTAAGGCATAGGAGGCTTGGTGGAGCTATGGAACGAAGGTTATGTCCTAGAGGTGGGGTGGTTATGACCAAATAAAATTTTATGCCATTTTAAACAAAATTGCCTACTTAACTAATTTCTAATTAAAGGTAAGCAATGTAATTAACTTTAAGATTTTTAATCTAATAGAGGCTCCAATCACATAAACTACAAAAGATGTGGCAATTAAGCCATGATTCTATAAACATGATAATGTACATGTGTGTGTGGGATGTGCTACCTATCAACTCCTAGCATCCATCTAATCACACATACATATAATTAAACATTGAATCATATAAGCATAATTAAACAAGTGCTCAAAAAAATTCCAAATATAAGAATGTATAGTGGTTCGGTTTTCCTATTCCACTCTCGGTGGACGCACTCAACCCATAAGTGTATTGGATTTCACTATCGGATGTTTTAAATCAGGTTCACATCTAACCTTTATAATCCTACGCAAGGACAGTCTCCATCAAAGACTCGCGTGTTTTCTATAGGCTCCACCACAAACCTTGGTCTTAGTTCACGAACATATGAGCTTGAGCCTCACTTAGATATTAACACGTACACACTCGTGTCTGGTGGCCTACACAAGGACTTTGATTTAGGTCTTATATAAGAATCTAATCGAGTTTAGCAATTCAAACTCTACACTCAATCATACACATTGAAAAAGTGTACATGGACTCTTACAAATGAGAACTTGTCAGATTGAGCCCATTTTGAAGTGTCTTCTCAGGTTGCTTGATCGATGCTTTCCCGTACTTCAATCAACTCCCCTAGCTCCCCCGATCATGATGCCGATGTGTCGCCACTACTTCAACTTAGGGATCAAACACATTGCATGTGATGCTCCTTTTAGTGATCAAGGTGATTGGAGGTTGGGTAGAATCCCCTATAACTAATTGGAAGTTGTAATGCCTAAGGGATTTTATCAAAAGGGTCTCTTAGATAGTTTAGACAAATGATACTCTAATAAGGTTAGGTCTAATCTCTAAAAAAATGGTGGAGATTGAGTTCATCCTCAACATTGATGTTAGAATCCTCATTAGAGTGGTAAAGCTCAAGAAGATTAATTAAATCTCATGGAAGATTAGGCTTAGGATGCGAGATATGATTGGGGATTCGTCTAAACTTCTATTGCACCAAAAACCCTCTCAAATGCTTAAATACCAGATCTTCTTTATAAAGGAATCGAGTTCCAACAGTCATAAAATGAGCAAAAATGTTTAGTCTTCGGTCGCAACGAATTAGGGTTCGGTCACACCAAATTAGATAGGAAAGCCGCTGGATAGACTTGGGAACCTTTGGTCGCACCAAAGGTGGTCTTCGGTCGCACTAAACATGATCATCAGTGGGATCGAATGTGGAACTTGGTTGTAACCGAACTACTTGGAATTTTGTTACAACACACTGTCCTGTTTTATCCGATTTTGGTCGGACCAAAGGTCGATTTGGTGAGATCGAAGGTTGCTGAAATTGTGTAGTTTTTCTAGCAATACAAGACTTTTAAAGCCAATCTAAGAATGATCAATTTAGGCTCCTATGTCTTAATGGATAATTAATAAAAGGTTTACCTATTAGATTTAAGATCATTTAGCTATTTATGTTATTTTGGGTCAAGTTTTAAGGTCACCAAGGCACCTCTTATATATGTTCTTTGCTCCTTGATGCTCCACCTCCACTTGTGTCTTCGGTCTTTAGCTTCCAAGGGCTCAGCTGACTACATGACACCATGGATTCACGTGATTGACAAATAAGGTGTAAAAATCAATGCACTAACAATAATGACAAATTGCCTAATGACGAAGGAGGATCAAATGCAGATCTTATTCAAACACGAGTATAATTCTGATCGTATCAAACATGTAGTGTCTCCATGTAAAATCTTTCTATTAGTCCACGTGTGAAACCACCCACTATGAATGTATGTGGTTTATCCATGCCATCCATATATGTTTTTCACTTCATTTTATTGGTTCAGCCCAAAATGGAAGCATATCCGATGCTCGACTGAACCATATATACCACAGACATAGTGGGCATAATGATTTCCACTGTTGAAACCTTGCTAGGGCCTATAGTGATCTTTGTTTCACATCCAACCTGTTTATAAGATCACATGGGCATGAATGAAGGGAAAACACAAATATATCTTGATCCAAAACTTCGGTGGCCCATATCAAATTTTCAACAGTAGACGTTCAATTGTTTCCAATGGTGTGGTCCACTTGAGCTTTGGAAATTCTCCATTTTTCGTCTCAAGCTCTAAAATTATGTGATAAAATGGATGGATGAAGTGCATAAAATACATAAATCATGGTGGAACCCACAGTTTACTCAGGATGCAATCTGCTTCTAACATCCCTGCCATTCATAGATTTGGTGGATTGCAAGTGCCATGGGCCAAGCATCAGAGTAGTTCTCTCGCCAGGTACCCTGTAAGATAAATGAAAGAATAAAGAAGAAGACCTTCCACATTCATTCTACATTGATGCGCAGAAAACCAATTTTTTTCTTAGGAATGTTGTCCATGTGCCCAATTGATGAATGGTCTTGATCTCATATAAGTGTGCAATGTTACATTTGTATAAAAAAATGAGTCCATCTCATGTGTGAGATCACATGGTGAAGAGAAGAGAGAAGATGATAAGGAAAGGCCAACTTTTAGAGCATTTTTTTTTACCATCTACCACTAAACACATGATGCATGTGTGCCTAGCTACATTTGCCAATGTCTTAAGACTGTCATTATTAGTATTTAAGAGGCATTATAGGTCCCTACCACGAGACTGGAGACTATTGGGTTTATTTATTTAAGTTCCTACTATGAGTGATTTTGGGCCGGGTGCGAGTTGGTTGCGGCTTGACCGTAAGGGGACTTCGATGTATTCATTGTATATCCACACTGTCCATCTATTTTTCTAGCTTATTTTAGGATATGGATCCAAAAATTATAAAAATACAAATTTCAGGTCGACCACACCACAGGAAACAGTGGTCATTGAACGCCCACCATTAAAAACTACCTAGCATCCACCAAAATGTTTATTTACCATCCAACCTGTTGATAAGGTCACACAAACCTAGAAGAAAGTTAAAAACAAATATCAGCTTGATCCAAAACTTTTGTGCCAACATAAGGTTTTTAATCATCAATAACCACTGTTTCCTATGGTGTGGTCCACCTGAAACTTCTAGTTCTTTCAGTTTTGGTACCAAGGTCTAAAATAAGCTGGAAAAACAGATGAATGGCGTGGATATAAAATGGATGCATTGAGTTGAGCCCCTACAAACAGGGTCTCACCCACATTGCTTGTTCTGGAGTCACAGCTAAAGTTCGTCAGGGATGAATCCACTCGACTTAGTTGAGTTGGAGGTGACCCTAGGCATGGAACTGGATCAGTTGAACTAAGCCTCAGTCGATTCGGATGGGTCACATGGTTGAACTGTCTAGTCCAACTGAGTAAAAATCCCAACTCGGGCATTTGACTTGGTTAGATAGATGGTCCAAACGGTTTCGAGGTTTGTAGCTGTGTTAATTCGTTATGCGGCTAGTTGTTTGCAAAACTAGTCCACCTGGCCTGGTAAACCCTAGTCATGTTAGTTGCAGTCTCATGCCTGGGCTAACCAGGTTCGGGTCTTTTTGGTTTCATGTCTCATTCTTGAAAACCCAAATCACATTCCAATCACGTTGGGTAAGTCTTGAATCTAATTTAGATATGGGTTTCTGGTTGGTTTGGGTCAAAATAAGAGCATTTGCATGGTTGAGCCCACTTGATGGATGACTTTTGATTACATATGCATTGTTTTGACACACGCATGGTGTAAATGTACTCCGTTACATGCCTATGGCTTGGGCATTGCTAAAAATATTGATTTAATTTGCATGGCCAGCCCTACCCATCGCTAACCCACTTCATCCCATAGACTTAAAAATTATTTATGGACCATGATTGGAAATATAAGGGAAAGCAGAAAAGTATCTGCACTGGTAAGCAGATTGTCTGTACCTTTTTGTTTTGCTTCAAAAAAATCCTAGAAAATACTTTTCCTTTGCATTGCAACCGTTTAGATTACAATTATATAAAGAAAAACCTTTTATTCACTCATATATTGTCATGAGAAGTTGTTTTACATTTTAAAAAGAAAAAAAAAAGAGGTTATACTCTCTTATTAAGGGAAAAGCAAATACAAACACTTTGATGCAGGCATTTGCCTTGTCCATGCAAACTGATTGCATTTCCAGTTTGCATTCTATCCAAATGATCCTGAAAAGACTAACTAAAGCAATTTCACTAAAATCTAGATTTGGAACCAACTGAGAGGATCCTCTTCACTCCCAGTATCTAACCTCAAAGATGGTTGCCAACAGTCATGGCCTCTTATCCAATTGTGGATATTTGGGTCCATTTGAATATTTTCTTTCCTTTATTCTCCTTTCTCATATCTTATTTTAACTTGTTGTGAAGGGGGAGCAACATGGTTGGCTATTGAAAGTGCTATATTTTCTAGCTCTTATGGTTGCCAAATTTTGTAGTGCCAAAACCTGTTGGAATCTGTATCTTGTGTAGCTCATCTTCATGTTCAATACAATTCTTGTACAAGTTCAAGATGATCCATTACAAGGTGTTCCATTTTGAGATTTAAGCATCACAAGTATAAGAATTCAAATACAACATCAACTGATAGTTCAAGCTTTCAAAGCTTCATCTAAGTCAAGACAATAGTCATTACTTTGGTACTTAAAGCTCAAGGTGAAATACAACTCAAGTACCTCAAGCTCAAGCTTCAAGATATTTCAAGTTCAAGCTTCAAAAGGTTACAAATTCAAGTTTCAAAGTACTTTAAGTTGAAGCTTTAAAATGTTACGAATTCAAGCTTCATTTTCATCAAGATAACAAGCTTCATGTTTGTCAAGATCAACAATCAACCAAAGCAAAAGATGTTTCAATGTTCAAACATCGCTTATAAGGTATGAAAGACCCTAAATTGACCATAGGTTAGGTCATTGTTGATTGCATACTTTAATTGGGTCACTTTATAAATGCATAGTCTGTTTTTCGACTACTCTTAGACTATGTACTAGTCCTAGCACTGGCTCAACCAGTCCTAAGTTTGTTACTAATTTTTGAGATTTTTTGTTATTGCCTCGACCAGTCCTGGACACTGCTCGAGAGATCGAGTGAACAGTGCTCGACTAGTCTAGCAGGATCGACTCAAAGTCCAGCAACTAAAATGAGTCCCACATGACCAGTGGTGGACAGGACTCGACCGGTCATGGAGGCCACTCGACCAATCGAGCAGGTCCTTCGACCAGTCGTGGAACGGCCTGATCTTATTGTGCCCAAAATTTCAAATGTTTGTTGGTCCTTTGACCAGATGAGCTGACCCCTGGGCCAGTCGAGTGAGCAGTTCTGCACTTATAAATAAAGCATGATTTTTAGAGTTTTGTATTCAATTCAATTAAAATCAAGACACCACCCTGAGAGATAAGTTTGTGATATTCTTTAACTATTTAGTGCTCATTTAATATTATCTTTAATTAGTTTTTTGCATTTGATTTTGTATTATACATTCCAATCTTATTTAAAGAAGGGATTGAAAATTTTCCATTTCTTGGAAGCAAAATCAAATCAAGTTAGCCCAAAGTGATTTAATCTAAAATCCATTCAGAACTTAGAACCATTTCATAAGTGAGTATGAACACTGAACATCTACGATTGAACTTCTACTCCGAATTGGTTCTACCGGGCTGCAATAAAGGAGAATATCCAGATAAGTATTTTACAGTTTTTGTAAATCGATTCTTTTAGTTTCTTTGAGATTGTGCCCAAAAATCTCTTTCTTTTAGTTTGTCTGAGGTGATCCAGAAAACTTAGAGTGTGGGGTTTTTGAATTGTGTAAGCCTACTTGAAAGATACAATTGTGAAGGTTTTAGGTGAACCTTGAAAAACCTATTTCATAGTGAACGTTAATATCCACTGTGTGAGGATATTAGGAGTGAATTAGTTGTGTGGCTGTTTTTCTAAATAGTTGGTGTACACACAAGCGAACCACTATAACTTCTGCTCATGTGGTGATTGATTGATTGATTATTACATTGTGTGGATGTTGTAATTTCCCTTTATGCATTGTGGAGAATGTTGTAATCTTTTTATGCAAGTGTGGGAATGTTATAATTGCTTAATTTCTTTCTTTACTATTCTTTTCTTTATTCCTCTGTATTGGTTTGAGATTTTGATACACAGACCGTTCTATGAATCGGGTTGTCCTACCATAAGCCATTGGTTTTTGGTGTAAGGTTGTCCTTAGAACAACATCTGTTTCAACCTCTCAATACTTGTACATTTGAAGTTGTTTTACATTTCTGCATTGTGGGATTGTTTAAGTGTTATCTTTATTTATATTTGTTTAAATTTTGTATTTAATTTTTAATTTGGTATAGTCCTATTCACCCCCCTCTAGGGCTCTTAACTCAGCCTTTTCAAGTGATATCAGAGCCCAATAGCTCACTTTATTTTTTTGGATTAATTTCCTGAGCTAATTAATCTGAGCTTTTTAAGATGTCAAATTTTGATAGCCTTTCAGTCACTAGGCCTCCACCATTTGATGGCTCTAATTATGCCTATTGGAAAGCCAGAATGAGGATTTTCTTGAAATCCATGGATGAGAGTGTGTGGTAAGCCACAGTGACCAATTAGACCCCTCCTACCACTGAAGTGACTGGTACCGATGGATCTGTAACTGTAAAAGTAACACCTTATTTTACTTGGACCACTCTTCAGAAAAGTGAGAGTAGTGCCAAAGCAAAGGCTTTAAATGCAATTACTTGCGCACTATCACCGGATGAATTCAAAAGAATTATATCCTGTGATACTGCAAAGCAAACCTAGGATATTTTAGAAATGACACACGAGGGAACAACAATTGTCAAGAAATCTAAAGTTCAAATTCTCATAATCAAATTTGAGGAAATACATGTGGAAGAAAGTGACACTTTCATGGACTTCTATATAAGATTAAATGACATTATCAACTCTATGTGGGGTCTCGGCGATAGAATCCCAGAAAGTAAAGTCTGTGCAAAGATACTACGCTTACTGCCTGAACGGTTTAATTCAAAGGTGACTGCGATCCAAGAACTTTGTGATATAGATAATATGAGGGTAGAAGAATTAGTTGGCTCAATACAGACTTATGAGTTAAAATTTAAAGCTTCTAAAGATAAATCCATCACCCTTAAATCCTTTAGCTGAGAAAATTGTTGACTTACTTAAGGAGCTCTTAAAATCTAACTCAGTGGGTTAGTCCTATATCAACTATAAATATATGAAGACCAACTATACTCCTAAACCCAAAACTGTAATGAAATGGGTCCCTAAGGTTACTTGCTTGGTTGCTCACACTGCTTTCAAAGCTTCGAGCCATTCAAAGTGGTACCTAGACAGTGAGTGCTCTAGACACACGACAAGTGATGGAAGCAACTGCAGAATTGTTGGCCAAGGTACGGTTCAACTCCGTAACCTCCCTCTATTTGAGAATGTTTTATATGTAGAAGGGTTAAAACACAACTTATTAAGCATCTCTCAAATATGCGATAATAATCATAATGTAAAATTTATTAACCAAGGGTGCGAAATTTTAAATAAAAATGGTTCTGTAATATTAACTAGTTGCAGAACTTCTGAAAACTACTACATTGTGAGTGATTCAAGCTCATCTAATATATTGTGCTACATGGTCCATACTGATGAAACTGAATTATGGCATAAGCGACTCGGACATGTACATTACCGCAACTTGTATAGATTGAGCAAAAGAGAGTTAGTAAGAGGTTTACCCAAAATATAGAAAGTAGACAAAATATGTGGCGATTGCCAGATTGGCGAACAAACCAGGAGTACTCACAAAAAGGTGAACTCCAATGCCACATCTAAACCACTTGAACTTTTCCACATGGATCTTATTGGACCAAGCAGAATAGAGAGTAGAGGTGGCAAGAAGTACATTTTGGTAATTGTTGATGACTTTACCAGGTACACTTGGGTAGTCTTCGTAAGAGACAAATCAGAAACTCTCAATGAAGTAAAAAGGGTACTTAGATGTATCCAAACGGAAAAAGAATCACAAGTCTTTAAGATCCATAGTGATCATGGTTCAGAATTTGAAAATAACGGTTTTGAAAATTTTTGCAATGATCAGGGTATATCACATGAATTCTCTGTGCCCAAAACACCATAACAAAATGGTATAGTAGAAAGAAAAAATAGAGTGCTTCAAGAAACGACAAATGTAATGTTAAATAGTATGAAGTTCCCTAAAAATCTTTGGGCCAAAGCCATAAATACTGCTTGTTATATAATTAACCACATTTACACTAGAAAAATAAATGGTAAAATGGCTTATGAAATGTGGTTTGATAAGAAGCCTACTATTAAATACTTTCGAGTTTTTGGTAGCAAGTGCTACATTTTACGTGACCGAGAAAATCTGGGTAAGTTTGACATCAAAAGTGATGAAGGGATATTTTTAGGGTATGCTCTGAATAGTCGAGTGTATCGAGTTCTTAACAAGAGGACTAGTGTAATTCAAGAGTCCATTAATGAGGTTATTGACGATCACTTGAATACACCTGTCTCAAGTTCAGAAAATAATGAGGTTCTTTTAATTGATAAACCAGACTCTTCATCAAGTCAAAATAACACTGAACTGAGGATTGTGAAAGATCATCCTTCTAATCAAATTCTTAGAAATCCTCTCACTAGTGTACGCACTCGAAAACAACTGGACGATATGTGTAACTACGTGTGCTTTACATCTTAGATAGATCTGGCTAACGTAAAAGAAACTCTTACTGACGAAAACTGGATTGTTGCGATGCAAGAAGAGCTTAATCAATTTGTTAGAAATGATGTTTGGTACTTAGCTCCAAGACTGAAAGATAAACATATTATCGGAATAAAATGGATTTTCAAAAATAAGTCTGATGAACTTGGTAATATTATTAGAAACAAGGCTAGGCTGGTTGTATAAGGGTACACTCAAATTGAAGGCATCGATTATGATGAAACCTTTGCCCCAGTAGCTCGTCTTGAATAAATCAAACTATTTATATCCATTGCGTGCTTTAAAAAGTTCAAGATTTACCAAATGGATGTAAAGAGTGCATTCTTAAATGGTGATTTGCATGAAGAAGTGTATGTTGAACAACCTTTGGGTTTTGAAGACCCTAAGCATGCTAATCATGTCTATCGCCTAAAAAAGGCACTTTATGGTTTGAAACAATCTCCCAAGGCATGATACGAAAAGTTGACTAAGTTTTTACTAAGTCATAACTTTATAATGGGAAGTGTTGATAAAACATTGTTTGTAAAGAAACATAATGATCATATACTAATAGTGCAAACTTATGTTGATGATATTAGTTATGGATCTACCTGTGCTAATATGACTGTTGAGTTTGCAGATCTTATGAAGTCTAAATTTGAAATGAGCATGGTTAGAGAATTAAATTATTTTCTAGGGTTGCAAGTTAAACAGTAACCTGATGCTTTCTTTATCTCTCAAACCAAATATACTCTAAACTTAGTTAAAAGTTCGAATTTGAGAGTGGGAAAAATTTTGATTCTCCAATGAGTACTACTTTAAAACTCTCAAAGGACTCTACAGGTAAGAATGTGGATCCTAAATTGTATCGCAGTATGATAGGTATTTTGCTTCATTTAACTGCGAGTAGACCTGATATTGCATTTAATGTTGGAATTTGTGCTAGATATCAATCTGAACCTAAAGAGTCACATTTAATTGTTGTTAAGTGAATTTTGCGATATGTTGCTAGTTTAGTAAATCTTGGTCTCTGGTACCCATATGATACTAGTGTGCAATTAGCTGGTTACACGGATGCTGATTGGGCTGGTAACATTGATGATAAAAAATCAACCAGTGATGGTTATTTTTTATGTAGGGAACTGTTTAGTTTCTTGGTTAAGTAAGAAACAAAGTTCCGTATCACTCTCAACGGCTGAGGCTAAATACATTGCTGCAGGTAATGCATGCACTCAACTTGTTTGGATGAAAAGAATGCTAAGCGATTACGGAATTGCGCAAGATTCTATGATTTTATATTGTGATAATTTAAGCACAATTAATATCTCCAAAAATCCAATCCAGCATTCACGAACCAAGCATATTGACATTAGATATCACTACATTCGTGAATTAGTGGAAGACAAGACAATTTCCTTGGATTATATTCCTACCGAGAATCAACTAGCCGACATATTCATAAAACTGCTCGACAAAAGCAGGTTTGCAAAATTGAAATTTGATCTTAGTATTGGCAATATGAATTGATAATTCATGTCTTTCTGTATCATAATGTATATATTTGTTCTTTAAAATGTTTAAATTTCAAATTTTATAAAACATTGCACATTTTGGGCTGTGTATGACCAGTCGAGTACATACTCGACCAGTCGTGGCATGACCTGTCGAGTATGTACTCGACCAGTCATGAATCGTGGGTTTGGCCTTTTATTTGGAGAAAAATGTAAGACCTGTATTCTAGTCCGTACTATTCCGTCGACTTCCGTGATCCTTCCCGTCGAAGTCCGGCAATCCACGACCTATAATCGACGTTTGCGCGTGACCCTAAGTAGTATCTTGTAGATTTGAGTCGGCTTAATCCTAGACTTGTACCATTACGATCGCACCGTCACCGCGGTTCTGACGCTGTGTCTTGCATACCGATCTAATACCTTGGCAGGGAGATGTGGGCCGGTGTTTAGTTCGAGGAAAAACACCGTGCGTTTGTAATCCCAAGAGAATCTCTACAACATGTCCCATCAATCAATCAATCAATTAATCAATCACCTCATGTCAAGTATAAGAGCAACCCATGCTTTCTTTCTCCACAAGTCAAGCAACCACCCAAATCAACTCTTAAGTCAAGTACACTATCACCTCACTTCTATCACTCACCTCACATCACCCATCTCTCTCTCCTTACAACTCTCTCTCTCTCTCTTTCTCTCTCTCTCTCTCATTTCTCAACACAAATTCCAAGCTAAGGAAGTGGTGGACGTCCAAGCTATTCTAAGAGAGAAAAGTGAGTTTGTGTGGTCCACTTTCCCATCCCAAATCCTCCATCCTAGCCATCACTTCTCATCTTCTACCATCACATTGAAGCACAAGAAGACCGGCATTCCAACGGACCAAGAAGATCGAACAGTAGGTACTTCTATAGCCTACATTTCATGTTTTTATGTTGGGCCAAGTGAGGCCTACCGATTGATGGTTTGGATCTCACTTTGGACCCTAGATGTGGCCGATGGCCCACCTTGATTATCATGATCATTCTAAAATGGGGCCATTCTCCATGGACCGCATCATGATGTTTATTATTCCTTGCATGGATAGGGTCATCTAGACCTTGCATTTCGGTGGAGAAAGGATCTCCACCGTTGGTTTTGATCGGTGGGCCCACATGTATTGGGACCCACTTGATGTATGTTGTGAGGCATGGAAGGGAGGGCCCATAGTGTCGGCCGGAGTCCCTCCATTGCACGTGTCTCCTTCTTTCTCCCTCTCCCTATCTCTTTCATTTTTATTATTATTGAGTGTGATGATGTAGTCATGTGGCCTACCCGGATGGACCCCACCATGAAGCATGTATTTGATCCAAGCCATTTGTAGGTGGGGCCCACTTTATATTGTATCCACACCATCCGTGCATTTGGTGGCCCACCTGAGCAAGGCCCACCTTAAATGCATGTGCTATGGCTAAGCCGTCCAGCATCCAGAGACGCTGGACATGAAATGAAAATAAAAAAATTAGCTTGGTTCAAGCCTTGGAGTGGATCACTCATGTAGGCCCCACCCTAATGTATCAATCCGATCCATGCCGTCCATTCCATTCCCAAGCTCATTTTAGGCGTTGAGCCAAAAAATGAAGTTAATCCGACAATTTGGTGGGCCATAGCTTAGAAAACAGTGGTTTTCACCGTTAAAATGTACTCTGATCTTTCTATGCCCCTAAAACATATTGAATATTGGTCTTGTTTCGTCGATCTTGAGCCATGGAATCTAACGACTGGGTTGGATTCTCTGGATGCGGGCCCCACGTATGAAAAACCCTGGGATTACTGTTTTTTTTAAAAAAAAAATAAGAGAGAGAACAGCAGCTCCTGCGGCTGTTGCTAACTCGTCAGGGCACTGGGATGGTCCCTCGCCGACCGTGGGTCCCCAAATGTGAGCCCCACCGTGAGGTGTGTGGACATCAGCACCGTGCATTTCATGGCCCCTTTAGGACAGCGGGTCTCCTCCAAAAATCAACTGTATATGGAACTTGGGTGGCCCACGTCACAGGGAGTAGTGGGATTGAACGGCTGCCACTGAAATTCTTTTGTGTGTCAAAGAAGCTTTAGATTAATATGAAATTTGCTCTTCCTTTTGATCCAAGTCCGTGTGACCTTATCAACAGTTTGGATGACAAATAAACGTTATGGTGGGCCCCACAAGGGATCCACTGATGTATGTGTTTTATTTACACTGTCCACGGCTGTGGACGGTGGAATCCACTAGGGTGTATGTGTTTTATACATGTCATCCAGCCATGGGCTGCTGGACAGTCAGTGGACCCCACCCTTGATGCAGGGGTTAAATCCAAATCGCCCGTCCATTTCATTTGGTGGGTCACATGTGTGGTGTGGACCCACCATGAGGTATGTGTTTCATCTATGCTATCCATTCCTGTGTATGGCCCACATGATGTATATGTTACATCCATATCGTCCAATTGATTTTCAGGACAGTGGGTCCCACTGCTGATTGACGTCAGCAAGTTCTGCGTGGGCCCATCTTATAGAATGCGTTACACTCACATCATCCCCACGTGGGAACCACTGATGCATGCATTGTATTAGACACCGTCCAGAGGGCTAGACGGTGGGCTGTCCCATGACATATGTGTTTTATCTGAGCATGCCCCTAGTACATTGCATCCGTGCAGTGTGGAACCACGTGATGCATTTGTTTTATATTTACCATCCACAGGGTAGACGGTGGGGCCCATCACAATGCATACTGTCTAGCCATTTTTTGAAATATCATTTTATGGCATGAGGTTAAGAATGAGTTAGATCTAAAGTTCAAGTGGACCCCACCATCAATGTGGATAGTGACCTCCACCATTCAAACTTCTTAGGAGCCACAATAGCTTCCAAATATGTTTATATTTTTCTTTCACTTCATCTACCTCTATGTTAACTTATGAATAAGTTGGATCTCAAAAATGCATAAGGGTGGGCCCGATTGATATACATGAAGCGATTTGATTTGGCCTGTTAATATGACTCATTGTGATGTATTTGGAACCCATGGGTTAAGGCTCATTGTGATGTATTAGGGCCTATGGGTTGAGGCCCATTGTGATGTATAAGGTCCCGTGCGTTGAGGCCCATTGTGCTGTAGTAGGGCCCATGGGTTAAGGCCCATTGTGATGTATTGGTGCCCGTGGGTTGAGGCCCAATGAGATGTATACATGGTCTATTGCATTGTGTAATTCCACCATGGGTTATGTAATGACATTTATGGCAGGCCATGCCTTGGGAGCAATGTTGGTTTGACGTCCACATTGTAAGAATAATGTTGGTTAAATGTCTGCATTATAACTCTCCCTAGGGCCCATTGATAGGCCCATACCTGTTGTGTGTAGGCCATCAACGCTCATATTCGTTGTGAGGATAGTTCATCAACATATAAAATGCTTAGTATAACTCCATGATTCATACCCATACTCATCATATGTATGCCTGATATGAGGAATGTTTAATTATAGCATACGCCATTAGGTAGACTATTTACGGAACTTCTTATGAGGTGGAGTGCCCACATTATCGCGCCATACGCGCAGGATTGCTGCATGACTGGGTATTGTGACTCATGCATCTCGCATATATGTGACTTGATCATTGTACGCCCTAGCGACATCAGGGCCGTGGCCTCCATAGACACATTGTGGATGGCCAGATGGGACACCCGAATTGCTTGGTTCTAGCATTGTGGGCACGTAAGATGTCCTTGGGTGAAAATTTTAGAACCTCCATGGTACCAGGAGATGCTCCAACATCTAGACTGAGTGGAATATGAGCACCGGTGCCTATTCTATGAGGCTGTATCTCCCACTGTGTCGTGGTCGGTTGGAAGGGGGTGTGGCCTTATCCGCCCGAGTGAGGGGGCTATAAGCTAGGTTGAGTATGACCAGCTCGTAAATGGGTCCGCTATCGATGGGCCGAGTAGGTATTGGCAGACTGCTGGCTAGGCGGATAGTGAGGTCTCTTCCACTCACTGGGCTGTGCAGCTAGGGAGGAGGTAGTCGATGTGGAGTGTAATAGACCCCGGTGATTTTTCCAGAGAGCAACCGTATTGATATGTGGACTTATTGAGCAGGAATTACATATCCATTCATTCATTCACTATCCACTCAGGCTGGTGGTGCATAACCATTTGTTACGTGTACCTTCGCATGGCCAGGATTTCGGTTGAGCGTGCAACTAACCTGAGATCAGGAGTTTACCACATTGAGTCAGACTATCCAAATTTAGGTATGAGATTGGCTTGGATAGAAGTCCCTTGTGGTGGCTCCCGTAGCATGCGATACTACGTATTATCATCATAACTTCACATTCCAACATGGTCATTTCATTTGCACTGCATATTACATTGTATCTGCAGTACTTAGCATTTTGGGTTACTATGTTTTGCACTTATATGGCCT
The DNA here is from genome assembly GCF_029962835.1 of Magnolia sinica. NCBI lineage: Eukaryota > Viridiplantae > Streptophyta > Magnoliopsida > Magnoliales > Magnoliaceae > Magnolia > Magnolia sinica. The sequence goes on from NC_080581.1 coordinate 27,172,770, forward strand.
AGACGGACTTAGCAGGATTTGCATATTGCATTGCATCATCGACACCTAATATTTGGTTTTCACATTTGCATAGCTGATCCGCATTGCATATTCTATTATTAAATGATTTATGGACTTACTAGTATATTTCCGCTTACTCTGATATCATATGATTCATGATCTTGTCAGTATTTCTGCTTATCTCGATGATGTATGATTTATGGGCTTTATTGTATACTTGGCACTTACCTTACACAAACTTTCACCACCCTCTAAGCTTTCTATAAGCTTATGCACGATAGATGCGTGCAGGTGGCGTTAGGTTGCAGCAGCGTTGAGCTTGGAGCATGTAACTGTCTTCTGGAGCTTTGATTTCGACATATATATTTCCCTTTTAGCACTGTATTCAAATGATTATATTAGTAGATATGTGATGATGATGTTGCCTATGTGATTTGGGTAAACTTATGGTTATGCTCCATTACAAAAAAAAAATTCATTCTGAAAATCCTCCTTGAAGGATCCCAGGATCGGAATCTGGCATATGATTGCCAGGAGCCGAGAATGGGGCAATACGGAGGCTGTCGGCATCGGATTCGGCGATCGGAAATTTTGTGAGCCCGTTTTTCGAGTTTGGGGCGTGATAAAAAATCATTTTTTCTTCATTTGGGTCTTCTTCTCCAATGGCTCCTACGTCGACCGGTCGAACCCATCTTCGATTCCTTCATGGTTAGTCTATTATTTTCATTTTTCTTGTAAATTCGAGTCCTTTGCACTTCCTTTTCCTCATTTGTGTGGTTTATTTCTTGATTTATGTTAGTTTTTAGGGTTTTCTTATAAAAAATCTGATCTATTGGAAACACATTTTACCTCTTTTATAATCTCTGTATTCCTTACTTTCTTTATTACAAATGGAAGGTGGAACCAAAAAGAAAGGATCTCGTGGTCCCTCTACATCTCGTTTGACTCCTATCACAGTGTGCCACCTTCAGTTGCCCGAGGATGATCCCGATTATGTGCAGGATATTCGATTGCACAATGTAATAGTAGAACGAACTGTCAATCTTGTTCATGTGGCATCATTTGATATTGTATCTCTCCTTCAGTTTGTAGGATGGGATAACATACTACATTAGGGTAGGCCGGCATACCGGTTCATTACGCATGCTATGTATGCTTGCATTATTAATTTTTCTACTGAAAATCTGACATTCACTATCTCTACCAGAGAAGGTCCAATTTATGTGGACCGTCATCTTATCTCTGGATTAATGGATATACCTATCAATGACGAAAGTATTCCCATTAGCACTCTAGTGGCAAAACTATCTGAAACTAAGAAGCGAATGCTTACTAGAGATTTATGCAATATAGATGCGGAATGGAATACTGCTGGAAATGCACTTGCATCAAAGTTTTTGTTACCTGGATACAGAATCCTTCATAGGATTTTTATTTCTAATGTTTATCCTCGATCTGGTAACAAAATCGAACTTACTACATAGTTCGTATTCTTCATTCCATCATTTCTAGAACTTCTGTATGTCTTCATTCCATCATTCAATTCCGTCTCCATCCAGGTCACAGTGACATTCCCTTCGCTTATCTTATGACTGTGTTAGCCACCCATAGTTTAGTAGCTATGCCTATTAGAGAGGCTCCCGTTTCTTAACTCCCTTTCAACAAAACTAACATTAACAAGATGAATTTAAAGTTGGCCCCTAGCCAGGTTGATGTGAGTGTTGGTGGAGCTGCAGCTGCAAATGAAGAGGAAGGTGGTTTGCGTCTAGATGATGTAAATATGGATGACCTTTTTGATGAAATGGAATCCGATTCTGCTGCTGATCTTGACTATCAGCCATTTGACTTTGATGCGGGTTTGCGCTCACTTAAGGAGAAGGTTGAAAACATGAATATGTCCCATGATATGCAATTTAAATATATGCGCAAATATCTTAGGCGCATTAACAAGGGACTTCATCAAATTGACCCTTCCATACCTTCTCCTTCATCGGGTTCAAATTAGTATTTGAATTTGTGGTTTGTAATAACTTTTAAGATACTTGAATTTCTCTTGTTTTATGGGCTTGGACATGCTTGAACATGCTTTCTTATGGATTTAGTTAACTTGGTTAACTTACTTGTGAACTTCTCTTGATCATTATTCTCTTTTTTTCTCTTCTATTTACTTCTTTAGTGATTTACTTCCATTATCGCTCTTTCCTTTGTCATATTGTGACAAAAAGGGGGAGAATTTATGATAATGATAATGTGCGATTGTGTGGATAGGTAGGCAAATTTTTCATTGCATGAAGTTGGTAGTAAGGCGGAGTAAGTAAGTGGGAGTATTATTGGGAGAATATTGATGCATGTTTCTTTAACCTGTTTATAACTGGTGCATGATTCTTTGACCAGGCTAAAATTGGTGCATGATTCTTTATTGTGCGTGTTATGCTTATTATTATGAAGTGTGTTTTTTTAATAATTTGACAAAGGGGGAGATTGTAAGTGCTATGTTTTCTAGCTCCTATGATAGTTGCATTTTGTAGTGCCAAAACCTGTTGGAATTTGTATCGTGTGTAGCTCATCTTCATGTTCAATACAATTCTTGTACAAGTTCAAGATGATCTAATACAAGGTGTTCCATTTTGAGATTCAAGCATCACAAGTATAAGAATTCAAGTACAACATCAACTGATAGTTCAAGCTTTCAAAGTTTCATCTAAGTCAAGACAATAGTCATTACTTTGGTACTCAAAGCTCAAGGTGAAATACAACTCAAGTACCTCAAGCTCAAGCTTTCAAAGCTTTATCTAAGTTAAGACAATAATCATTACTTTGGTACTCAAAGCTCAAGGTGAAACACAACTCAAGTACCTGAAGCTCAAGCTTCAAGATATTTGAAGTTCAAGGTTCAAAAGGTTACAAATTCAAGTTTCAAAGTACTTTAAGTTGAAGCTTCAAAATATTTCAAATTCAAGCTTTATATTCGTCAAGATAACATGCTTCATGTTTGTCAAGATCAACAATCAACCGAAGCAAAAGATGTTTCAATGTTCAAATATCACTTATAAGTTATGAAAGACCTTAGATTGACTATAGGTTAGGTCATTGTTGATTGCATACTTTAATTGGGTCACTTTATAAGTGCATAGTCTGTTTTTTGACTAGTCTTAGACTATGTTCGACTAGTTCTAGCACTGGCTCGACCAGTACAAGAAATTCCTCGACTAGTCTTAAGTTTGTTACTAATTTTTGAAATTTTTTGTTATTGCCTTGACCGGTCCTAGAGATTGCTCAACTGGTCGAGTGAATAGTGCTCGACCAATCTAACAGGCTCGACTCAAAGTCCAACAACTAAAATGAGTCTCACACGCGTGGACAAGACTTTACCGGTCGTGGAGGCCACTCGACCGGTCGAGCAGGTCCTTCGACCAGTCATGGAATGACCTGATTTTGTCGCGCCCAAAATTTCAAATGTTTGTTGGTCCTTCGACCAGTCGAGCTGACCCTTGGGCTAGTCGAGTGAGCAGTTTCTGCACTTCTAAATAGATCACGATTTTCAGAGTTTTGTATCCAATTCAATCAAAATCAAGGCACCACTCTGAGAGATAAGTTTGTGATATTCTTTAGCTATTTAGTGCTCATTTAATATTCTCTTTAATTAGCTTTTTGCATTTGATTTTGTATTCTACATTCCAATCTTATTTGAAGAAGGGATTGAAATTTTCCCATTTCTTGGAATCAAAATCAAATCAAGCTAGCCCAAAGTGATTTAATCTAAAATCCATTTAGAACTTAAAACCATTTCATAAGTGAGTGTGAATATTGAACATCTACAATTGAACTTCTACTCCGAATTGGTTCTACCGGGCTGCAACAAAGGAGAATATCCAGATAAGTATTTTACAGTTTTTGTAAATCTATTCTTTTGGTTTCTTTGAGATTGTGCCAGAAAAATCTATTTCTTTTAGTTTGTTTGAGGTGATCTAGAAAACTCAGAGTGTGGGGTTTTTAAATTGTTTAAGCCCACTTGAAAGACATAATTGTGTAGGTTTTAGGTGAACCTTGAAAAACCTATTTCATAGTGAATGCTAATATCCACTATGTGAGGATATTAGGAGTGGAGTAGTTGTGTGGCTGTTTTTCTAAACAGTTGGTGTACACACAAGCGAACCACTATAACTTTTAGTCTTGTGGTGATTGATTGATTGATTATTACATTGTGTGGAAGTTGTAATTTCCCTTTATGCATTTGTGGAGAATGTTGTAATAGCTTTGTTTCTTTCTTTTCTATTCTTTTCTTTCTTCCTCTCTATTGGTTTAAGATTTTGATACACAGACCTTTCTAGGAATCAGGTTGTCCTACCATAAGCCATTAGTTTTTGGTGTAAGGTTGTCCTTAGAACAACATCTGTATCAACCTCTTAATACTTGTACATTTGAGGTTGTTTTACGTTTCGGCATTGTGGGATTGCTTAAGTGCTATCTTTATTTATATTTGTTTAAATTCCGCATTTAATTTTTAATTTGGCATAGTCCTATTCACCCCCCCTCTAGGACTATAATGACCCGAGAAATTTTGTGCCTAGACCCGATTACTACCTCTATTTCTCCTTAGTAGCCTTTTGGGGTAATTAGTGCTAATCTTGATTGCTTGTGAAATTTGCATCAATCACTTTAAATTTGATCTGCATGACTCAAAACTTGTAGACTAGTTAGCGCTATGATACTCTGAAATTTGGGATCCATTGCTAAATCTAGTTGTTCTTGAGAATTTTTGGAAGTTCTGGATCGGACCTGGACCGCGCGTCGAAAGTCCGATAGCGATGATCTTAGGCTGTTGCGGTCACCATGTTGGACTTGACCATCACCTCAAAAATCAAGTCCATGTGATGTTCTGGGTCGATTTGATTGAGTTCGGAGTGAGGAGTGTGAGAACGGTTGGAAAGTAAATGTGATTTTATGAAATCTGAGTCGTGTCGCTTGCGCGACGATTTTAAGCAATCTGACCGTTGGATTCCAACCCAATTTCACCCTCTGATCAGGAAAGGTGGCTCAGGCATGTCCTTGTGCTTGTGGACCTGATCGAGATTCGGTGACCTTTGAATTGAGTGTGGTCCGCCACGGTTGATCTGTAAAGCCGGTCGGTACGAAAACTCAGCTTGACCTAGATCCATGGTCAGTGAGCTTAAGTCCGACCTTTCGTGGTAATAGGCCCACCGGAAGTGCTTCGTTGGATCGTGAGAGGCCAGTTTTGGTTATACCCTAAGTATACCTTGGCCCTGGGGTTATTTTCATCAATGTTAGGCCTATTTATAGTCCTTAAAACCCTAGCTCTCTTTTCCATACGAATTTCCTAACCCTAGCTAAGAAAGAGAAAGGAAAAGAGAGAGAAAGTGAGAGAGAAAGTTGGTGAATCATCTTAGATTCTTTCTTGTTCTTCTTCATCCTTTAACCGTCACTTTGGAATCGTTATTCCGACGATACTGAGTTTATCCTTGGGTAAGTTAACCTAACCCTAATCTGTGTTAGAGCTTAGAATAGACTTTGTGTTGTTGTATCTTATTTCTATCCTTGTCTTAGGTTATTCTGTCGCCGTTGACGAAGACATATCGTCTGAAATCAGTTCGGTGTTCTTTTCTAGCTTAAGGTGTGGACTTTAAGTGTATAGGTTATGGTTTTCAAGGCTTTCAATGCCAATGAATGGTTTATTCTTGCTATGGATGAGATTTCACATGCCAAATGTTATGTTTACTTTGTGTTCCTGATATGCATGTGTTATATTGAGATTTGTGTATTCTATGTGTATGTATAAAGTACCGTATGCGTATAAATTATGAACATGTGATTGCCATGATTATTTGTCATGTACTTATGCTAGATGTATGTACGACAACTCCTTGGTAAGAGGAATTGTCCAAATGTGTGTATTTCAACATACGTCATGTATGTTGAACTATGTATTCTAAGTGTTTGTAGAAATGTCTGAATGATCTAAAGTGTAGCATATTATACTAATTGTGGGCGTTGAGGAGCGATTCTCAACTCTCCCACTAGTGTGTATGATTTCCTTCATGCGAGTTACATTCCTTGTGTTTAATTTCAAGTCTTACTTATGCTTAAATCTAAGTTAAGTTGATATTCTTCAAATGCTTACATACCATATGATTTGAGTTGTTGTTCCATTACTATTCTAAATTGTAGATATGAACATCTGTTGTAGTGGAATGTGTGTGGGACTATGAGTTAGTCCAGGAAATCGGTAATCGGCCTTAAGTTCGTGGCTGAGGTTGCTTTCGCCACGTAGGACGTGATTAGACGAACCCGAGTCGTATTAAAGTTGTCGGCAGTGGTTTGGCCACGCGGAGTGTTTGCGCACTTCATGTCGTTCAACCCAACGTGCGCTCGTGCTAGTCGAGTCCGTCAAGTAACCCGATTGTCCAATGTATGTTCACCATGTATGGACGCTACTGTTTGAATCTAGGGTACCGAACTTACCGATGACATCCTGATAACCATGGTACCTTGATCCGTAAAGACTCATGAGCCAGACATGGTGGTATGGGACACTGTGGTCGAGCTGTCGGTCTACGCTGGGGTGACGAGCCTCCCCGTAATGACTAGTGAGCAACCAAACTCGTGAGCCGATTATGGTGGTATGGGACACTATATTCGTGCTGTCGGCCTACATTGATTGGTGACGAGCCCTTTGTAGTGACCTCGAGCATGCTTGGGTACCGCATTGAGGTGACGAGCCTTATTGTGGTAACGACGGTATGATAGGCATGCATTGATTGGTGACGAGCCCTTTGCAACGACCTACAACCATATGATCGTATGAGATATCTAGGACTGATGACCCTAGAATGGATTACTGTTTGGATGGTGATATGAGGAAGGTATCTTAACTTCCCAATCCTGCTATATGAAAAGGACTAATAACAACTTGGTAATCACGTTCATGCACCGCATTTGCATGTGCTTTGTAGACATGGCGCACTTTGAGGTGGTGTCATGCGTAACATAAGATGAAGACGCTGAGGGTGTACGCGTGAGGGCATGCATCATTCTTCATACATCCTTGCATTAACAAGAGTACTTAGGACATGTTTGATTATTCTGCTTTATCATTACTGCTTGATTGAATTGATAACATATTAACTTGTGCTTTATTGTTCCACTGAGTTGATCACTCACTCCCACGTTCTGGGGCGGTGTTAAACACCCACCAGACTCTGTCTTAGTTGCTGATGTTGCAGATGTTGATGCAACCTTTGAGGCAGAGCTGGAGATCGATGATAATGAGGTTGCTTTCTCTTTTATGCAGTTTTCAGACGGGTTCTAGTGAGCCTCGTTCTGATGCGTGGGATGTTGGGATTTCTTTTGGGAACTAAATGATGTGATTTGATACTTGAAATTTTTGATAGTAACACTTGTATTACGACCTGGTATGTATATGTATTTTAGGGATTCGCACATGTACACATATATTTCTTTAAGTCTTCCGCTTGCTTTCTTCACTTATCCCTGAATTATATCTGCACTTTGGCTTAATCTATTCCATGTTTTTTTCGCTAATACAGACAACATACATCCATCATTGAATATGTTGCATAAGTGATGTTTTGGAACTCGGGAGCTGAGTTATGCTCGACCCCCGAATTTCAGGGCGTTACAAGGACTCCTAGCTCGGCCTTTTCAGCTATCTCATGGAACAAGGAATGGTGTATTGCCCACGTTATTGGGTCCACCAACAATTAAGTGGTTTGGACCGAATGCCCATATGAACCAATTTAAGTGCATGTTCTCACTTATATCACACACATGCAAGTGAGATTGCAAGTTTCCTCTTTAAAACTAACAGACCTCTCTCTCAATGCTTAGATATGTTGGATTTTCGAATATTGAGAGATCCTTCTGGATGAGCTGGAGGTCACGTAGACTAAGACAATGGGTTGCATGCATAACCCGATTAAGCTTATTTTACAATGGACTTGCAAAGGAATGGTCCCGGCATAATTAGCACAAGGTTGGTGCAAATATTCCAAGAACTGTATGATTAACATTTTGTGGTAATAGAGTATTATGTAATATCATATATGGTAGAATTGATGGATCATCTATGCATCAATAATGGAGATCTAACACAATAATCTAAAAGGTGTATATGATTGGGAAGACATTCCTGTTGTTGTGATTTGCCAAGAAGGGATCTTAGCCTTCCACACCTTACACCCTTATGAGAACCTCTTAATGTGACAACGGTTTTCTCTATTATGTTGGTAAGGGGACTAAGACATGTATTTATAAGAAAGAGGGCTATAAAACCTTACCCATCACACTTCTCTCCTTCAGGGTCTCCGCACCGTAGGACTCCATATCTGACTTAATAACTGTGTATAGGGAACACGGTTCAAGTGTCCCAGCCCAAACCTATTTGCAATGATCACAACTGTAGTAGGGTTCACTGAATTACTCAATCTGAATAATCCAACGATCATATCTAAATCGATGATCATGTATGGCCTACTTGATGGAGTCTTACATTCTCCCACTTGGGCTTCATTGATCTCTGAATGAAAAAAAAAACAATTTATTTTATTTGTGAAAAAAATTTTGTGAAACGTATTTGCTTTTGAAAGTTTCTAATGGGCATCTTACTGAGTTTTAAAACAACACTGTTAGATAATTATGAGCAACACTTGTCAGATCCAATCTATCAAGACCATTGATATTGAATCATGGTAGTCAACACAACATTTATATTTTTTGAAGTGTGACAAATCACGGTCATGAATACTAATAGCCTTAATGATATGGATCGAAGATATATGGTGTGGTATAAAGATTACATGTCCAATGTGACCATACGTGCCTATCTTCAAGTAGTCCTACTGAATGTGTCACTAAGGCACAAACCAAAGTCTTGCTCACTCAAAACTGAATGTGCACATTGAAGGAGAAACAAGATATAAACTGAATAACAGAATCATCAATGTATATAAATAGATCTCTAAAATGTCTGTAAATAATCGGATAAAAAATGAAATCCTCCACTATTCAAATACATCATTGGGATTTATAACTCTCATAGACGTCACATGTGCCTTAAAGAGCGTGATAGTAAGGCCTTTAGTGAGAGAATCCACTATCATCTACCTTGTGTCGATGAGTTCTATAGACACTTGACAATTCTGAACTCTCTCATTCACAACAAGATACTTAATGCCAATATATTTTTACCTTGATGAATGCTTGTTGTTATAAGAGAATTTAATTGCAATTGAACTATCATAATAGATTTTCAATGGTTTTGAGATCATCTGCACAACCTGTAAACTAGAGAAAAAACTCTGAAGCTAGATCACCTGACTTGTGGCTTCATGACAAGATATATACTCTGCTTCCATGGTAGAAGAAGTTGTAATCGACTGTTTCATGCTCTTTCATGATACGAATCCTATCATGCACCAAATCTAGAACCCAGGCCCTACTACTTCCCAAGTCTTGAACTTGGGTCGCGACAGCTTCCTTGCCACTCGTCAGACTTGGTGAACGGTTAGCGAACTTCCCGAACGCCAAACCTAGCTCATGGTGAGGGAGTTTTATTTTATTCTATGGAATGGTTAATCTGATTAGGTGGTTATAGATTTTTATACATGGTATCAATGCATATCCAAGAAATGAACCTGGTCAACATGCCACACATATGATGGTGCATCAGCTCAACAATGGGGGAGAAGAGATAACAAATCCCCTATAACTCCTGCACACACCATGCTACTAAACATGTCCTGAAAAAGTATAAATAATCTGTATGAGTAAACCACAGTTCGTGAGTCTATTGCCTGCCATGAGTAAAATACAGCTTATCATTGCACTCCCGTAAAGACATCCAAAACACCCACAGACATATTATCAACCAAGCATGTTATCATAGGTGAGCATGTAATCAACTAAGCATATTAATAAAGTTCATCAGGTTATCATAAATCATGTGATCAATTTTAGGCAATTATCATATACAACATAATTAAATTACTCATTCCACTTTAGAGCATATGATGGAAAATGAATAACAAAGTTGGTGCATGTAGTCGGGATGATAGTACACGGTATCACAAGCTGTGGGGTTCATCACAAGGGACTTCTATTTAAACTAATTTCATACCTAATTTGGATAGCTAGACTCAGTGTGGTAAACCCCTGAGTGGATAATGATTTAGTTGCGCACCACCAGCCCGAGTGGATAATGGATGAGTAAATGCATGCATCAAATGCTGAACATACAAGTCCTACTCAATAAGTCCACATTTTAGTACAATTATCATCACTGGAATCATCACCGAGGTCTAGTACACTTTCGACACTGGTTGCCACCCATCATGCATAAGACTAAGTGAGTGCAAAAGACCTCACTATTTGTCTTGCCAGTGGTACACAAAAACCACCCAGTCCTCGATAGCGAATCCATTTCACGAGCTGGTCAAACTCAACCTAGCATATAACCCTCTGCACCCGTGCGAGTAAGGTCAAACCCCCTTCCAACTGACCCCGACATAGTGGGAGACGTGGCTTACTGGTATCTAGTCATCGTGCCCTCATGAATCCACTCGGTTTAGACGTTGGAGCATCCTACTGGTACCACAAGGTTTAGGGACTTTCACCTAGGGATGCCTGTGACGCCCTATAACCTCAGTAATTTTCGGTGTCCATCATCCTCCAGTGACAACAAGGGTACGTGGTGTCTCTAGGGAGTATATGTACATATCACACATAGTGCAAAATGCATGACTCACACTATCTAAGGCATGCATCAAACCTGTGCATATCGCATGAATCATGTGGGGCAGCCCTGTCTCATATAGAGTCCCCTAAGTGTCTCAAGCCGAACAACATATACTATGAACTATCATCATCCACAACAAGCATACAATTGATGTGTATGAGATATGGTAAGGTCTAATCATAAGTACTATGCCTGAGTTGTGTAATACCACATTAAACATAAAATATGGTTAAATCAATATAAAGAAAGTGCCATGTTAAAATAAAGAAAATGGTATTAGCAAACATTCAGTGTGACTCTCATGCCAATCACTAATGTAACGTCACAAAAATTATTAGGCGTCATACCAACATTTTACGTCGAATTATTGAAATCATGCAATCTTATGCAGGAAGTACATAACATACAAAGATTCACATGCATTATTAATATCATGGCCATCATCCAATACTAGCATCTTACATGCCCTAGGCATTATGCTTCTATCATGCATGATGTTATCCTTACGTTCGCAAGCATATAATTTATTTATTATCATTCAAGTATAAAGTAAAACATGGTTATCTTATGCATGAGATCATCATGACCATCAACGTGTGCATTATTCTCACTTGGATATCAATATCATCTCCAATGTAACGAATGTTAAGCAAAGCATAGTGATTATACGCGTATCATCGTCATGAGCATCAACACGTGCATGATTATCAACTAAACTATCAACATTATCATTCAATGTAATGATCATTATGTCAAACATGGTGATCAACTAGCATATTCTGTCATCATATACATGTACATACTATTGTCATCATTAGCATGAAGGCCACTTCCATTTCATGATTAACATATGCAACGTCACAACTACCACAAACAACTACTCATTCATCATCAATGCATATGCCATCAATTGACCATCTATTAAATTATCACCTTTATCGATATTAATCCTAGCATAATCACCATCAATTAGATCATACATTCATAAAAACCAACAATTCACCATCACCATCACAATCATTAATAGGTGCATCCCACCTAGTGTGACCCCCACATTGACCATGCACTACACGTAAGGTACACGATCATATAAGTTAAGTGTAGGTCCCACATGATGACCACAGAGCAAATTCCATCTAGGATAAACATCCAACTATCGGGCTCTTTGATGGTGTGGATCTAGTCACATAGATAGTGGCCCCACTAGCTGAAGGTGCAAGTTCAACACATGATTGTGCCCCACATTTTACCACAAGTATGGTTAATGATTTAAGACCCGTATCCTAGACCATAGCATTCCGTAGGCTTCTACGGTCCTCCCGGTCGAATTTCGGCAACCCTCGACCTGTATCCGACGTTTGCGCACGATCCTAAGCCGAGTCCTGCATACCGAAGTCGGCTCGACCCAAAACTTGTACCCTAACGACCATGCCGTCGCCACGGTTCCAACGCTGTGACTCGCGCACCGATCCGATACCTGGGCTAAGAGCTGTGGGCCCACATTCATTCCGAAGAAATGCCACGCGTTGTGAATTCTGGGAGAATCTCTACAACATGTCACATCAAATCAAGTACACACCATACCACAAATACAAGAAACCATCAGTCTTTTTCCCTAAGTCAACTCTCTCTCTCTCTCTCTCTCTCTCTCTCCCCCTACCTATCCCTCATTTACCATAATTTCCAACAAAACCATACCTCTCCATCCCCTTCCTTACAACACCCATCCCATATCAATCCATCACCTCTGTTTCTCTCTCATTTTCTAAGCAACCTCCCAACTCCCATGAGAGCTTCCAACATCTAAGCTCTCTCTCTAAAAAACATGTGTGACCCATTTTCCTACCCTCTCATCTCCCATCTCAACCTTCCAATATCCATCAACTTCCATCAAAGTTGAAGGCACGGAGCATACAAGTCCAAGGAGTTAATAAGAAGGCCGATAGGTGGGTGATCTACCATTGATTTTTAATTAAATGGCCCACTTATGATGGGACCCATTTTGGTGTGTGTTGTAATCTTGAGGGGCTAATAGTGGCGGGGTCCCATCTCGTCTCTCTCTCTCTCTCTCTCTCTTTTTCTTTTTCCTGATTGTATGGCCCACCTATGAAGTACGTATCATATCCATGCCATTCATGCAATGGGCTCACCTTGCTGGACTGTCCAGCGGATGGGATTGCTACCCGTTCGTCTGGACAAACCTGGATGAAGGGAAGCATAAATAACAGCTTGATCCAAATGTGGGGCCCATCTGGAGTGCAATGGAAGTGGATTGGTTGGGTAACTCACACCAGATATATAGCTGTTGTACCGATAGCAAGTGGGTGGGATCCCATCATGTGGTATGTATTATATCCTAATTACTGTCCGTCAATTTGCTGGACGGTGGGACCTAGCCATATGTGTGGGGTCCCCACCGTCCAACTGGGACGTGGACCCTACCCATGATGTATGTGGTTCATATCAGCACCATCCATCCACGGTGGGAACTAGCCACCATGTGTACGTGTGTCAGCCGTCCATCAAGCGTTCAAAGGGTCTGGACGCTGGCCTCTCTCCCACCCTCCCACACACACATGTGTGTGTGTGTATATATATATACAAGCACAAAGACACATGATATATATTATTATATAATATAATATTTTATATTAAATAAAGATCATGGCGGGTCTCGCATGCCGGGTACGGTCCCACCATGATGCGTGTGTTGTATCCCTACTATCCATCAGTGTGTGGACATGGGGTCACCGTGATGCATGGGTTTTGCCACACTATCCAGTACACTGGACAGGTGGGATCCACCATAGATGTATGCATTTTATCCATCCATCCATCTGGACGGTAGCAATAGGGGCCCACCACCGATGGATGTGCTGCATCCTGCCGTCCATCCATTTGGCTACATCGTCTCATGCTTGAGACTGGAGATGAGACAGATCTAGTTATCAAGTAGACCATTGAGACCCCATTGAAACAGTGGTGTTGAACGTCTACCATTGAAATCCCATTTGGGTTACAAAAAATTTGAATTAATATGATATTTGTTCCTTCCCCCTATCCAGGTCTTTGTGACCTTGGGAACAGAATGGATAGGAAAATAAACACTATGGTGGGCTCACTGGAAATTTAACCATGGAAATTATTATCACCACTGCCATTTGTGGTATGGTCTAGATGATCTTTTGATTTGATTCATTGTTTGGTTAATGCTCTAAAATGATATATATAGTTGGATGAATGGTGCGGCCCAAGTAGTGCGGCCTACTTGTTACATTTGGGAGGCCTAATAGCACGTATTCGGGGCTCATGGGTTGAGGCCCATTGTGATGTATTTGGAGCTTATGGGTAGAGGCCCATAATGTTTTGTATTAGGCTCATTTGTACCAGCCCATGTGATTCGGCCCCTTTAATCGGCCTAATTGATTTGACCCCATTTGATTCGACCCATCGATTTGGCCCATTTGATTCGGCCCATTGACTTAGCCCATTTGATTCGACTCATTGATTCGGCCCATTCGACACGGCTCGATATGATATATATACTGGCCCATAAGTGAGGCCCAATGTGATGTGTATATGCCCCATAAGCGAGGCCCATGAAGATGTGTATTAGACCCTTGTATGAGACCGTGGACCTATTATACGATTGACCATATCAGCACCATTCCTTGGGAGAAATGTTGGTTAAATGAACACATTAATGAGTAATCATGGTTGAACATCCACATTGTGACCTTCCCTTAAGACCTTGTTAGACCCATTTTCATCATTCTCTAGTGGGTTAACCCAAATGCTTGGACAACATTGATTTTAGTTGATCCATCATTGGTCATCCATCTATGGACCCTGCCTTGTGTCGAGGTTGATTATTAATGTTGACTATCGATGTCGATTATCGATACTGGCTACCGTTGCCGATTATAAGTTTGTGGCAGCATAGCATTATGATACATGGCCATACGCATCATCTGTATGTTTGTTATGAGGTGTGATTGGCCATTGCGAATGCCATAGTGTAGGTGGTTCATGAGACTCCTTAATAGGCAGAGTTATCCCACGTGAGTGCATGGTATGTGCAGGATTAATGCATGATTGGACTGTGTGACTCGTGCACTTTGCAATTGTGTGATTGTGATTACTGTACGCCCTAGCAACATCAGGGCTGTGGCCTCTACAGGTACATCATGGATGGTAGGATCGGACACCAAAAATATTGTTACTAGCATCGGGGCGCCATAGATGTCCCTGAGTGAAAATTCCTAAACCTAATGATACCAGAGGATGACTCCAACGTCAAGACCGAGTGGATATATGAGTGTACGAGGGCTGAATACCAGGAGGTCGCGTCTCCGACTGTGTCGTGGTCGGTTGGAAAGGGGTGTGGCCTTACTCGCCCGAGGATAGGGGGCATTACTAGGCTGAGTATGACCAGCTCGTGAATGGGTCCGCTATCGACATGCCGGATAGGTATTAGCAGACTATTGGTCAAGCGGATAGTGAGGTTTTTTACACTCACTTGAACTGCGCGCCTAGGAAAGGGGCAGTGCCATTTGGAGTGTACTAAACTCCGACGATTATCCAGAGTGAGAACCGTACTGATATTTGATGCTCTAGTGATGAGTTGCATTGTTATGTGGATGAGGATTGACATGCTTGACTTATATCTCATATCGCATGGTCTTGATAAGACGAATAGCATTCATGTCTTGCACCACATAGTCTTGGTATGACAGATTGCATTCATGTACTCATCAGCATGATTCCGCATTACCTTGGCATTGCATTCTAAATACGCTCATATTACGCACACACTTACACCACCCTCTAAGCTTTCTATAAGCTTATGCACGATTGATGCGTGCAGGTGACTCCAGGACGCAGTCGTAGCATAGTTGCAGCAGGAGCATGCAGTCGAGCTTCAGGAGTTTCTGTTATCATTATCTTGTATTTCCCTTCATATGCATTGTACTTTAAAGTTTTGGATCATAGTGGATTTTATGATGGTGTTCTTGTAGTTATTGTTCGTGGGTTATGCTTATGGTTACGCTCATTACGAATCAAATTGATGTTAGAAATCCTCCTTGTAGAATCCTAGGATCGGAAACTGGTGTATGGGTACTATAGACGCTGTCGGCGCCAGATTCAGCAATCAGGAATTTTGTGAGCCCGGTTTCAAGTTTGGGACGTGACAAATGAGCTTTTCATTGATTTAACAATCTTGTGGTATGGCCCACCTAGGTCTAGGTTTTGTTTATTAGTGGACAACGGTTCCACACCAAAGAAAGTATACATGGATACATACCTCTAAGGTGGATCCCATAACATGACTGGGCCCCACAACTCCAACATTAAATAGGAGATAAACTTACAATCCCAAACATAAGACTCACATTCTAACATTATACAGATTCCACATCGTGTTGGACCCATGAACCTCATTCACAAGTAAAATATTAAGGCTTGTCTATTATAACTTATACAATCCAAATGGGCCCCTTTAAGTGTGGCCCAGCTGACTAGTGGTAGTGTACAAGGCACGCTGCTCACTAGACAATTGGCCTACCTACCAGGCTGTAATGACCCGAAAAATTTTGTGCCTAGACCCGAGTACTACCTCTATTTTCTTTAGAAGCTGATTATGGGGTAATTAGCGTTAAACTCGATTGCTTGTGAAATTAGCATCAATCACTTTAAATTTGATTTGCATGACTCAAAACGTGTAGTATCATTAGCGTTAGGTTACTCTGAAATCTGGGATCCATAGCTAAATCCAGTTGTTCTCTGAAATTTTTGGAAACTTTGGATCGGACCTGGACCGCGCGTCGAAAGTCCGATAGCGATGATCTTAGGCAGTATTGGTCACCATGTTGGACTTGGCCACCACCTCAAAAATCAAGTCCAGATGATATTCTGGGTCGATTTGATTGAGTCCGGAGTGAAGAGTGTGAGAACGGTGAGAAATTAAATGAATCTGAGTCGTGTCGCTTGCGCGATGATTTTAAGCAATCTGACCGTTGGATTCTGACCCAATTTCACCCTCTGATCAGGGAAGGTGGCCCAGGCATGTCATGATGCTTGTGGACCTGATCGAGTTTCGGTGACCGTTGAATTGAGTGTGGTCCGCTACGGCTGATCTGAAGATCCGATCGGTACGAAAACTCAGTATGACCTAGATCCATGGTCAGTGAGCTTAAGTCCGACCTTTCGTGGAAAAAGGCCAACCGGAAGTGTTCCGTTGGATCAAGAGAGGCCTATTTTGGTTATAACCTAAGTATACCTTGGCCCTGGGGTTATTTCCATCGATGTTAGGCCTATATATAGACCTTAAAACCCTAGCTCTCTTTTCCATACGAATTTCCTAACCCTAGCTAAGAAAAAGAGAGAGAAAAAGGGAGAGAGTGAGAGAGAAAGTTGGTGAATCATCTTAGATTCTTTCCTATTCTTCTTCATCCTTAAACCATCACTTTGGAATCGTTATTCCGGCGATTCTAAATTCATCCTTGGGTAAGTTAACCTAACCCTAATCTGTTTTAGAGCTTAGATGAGTCTATGTGTTGTTGTAGCTCATTTCTATTCTTGCCTTAGGTTGTTCTGTCGCCGTTGACGAAGACATATCGTCTGAAATCAGTTCGGTGTTCTTTTCTAGTTTAAGGTGCGGACTTTAATTGTATAGGTTATGGTTTTCAAGGCTTTCAATGCCAGCTAATGGTTTATTCTTGTTATGGATGAGATTTCACATGCTAAATGCCATGTGTATTATGCGTTCCTACTATGCATGTGTTATATTGAGATTTGTGTATTCTTTGTATATGTATAAAGTACCGTATACGTATAAAATATGAATATGTGATTGCCATGATTATTTGTCGTGTATTCGTGCTAGATGTATGTGTGTCAACTCCTTAGCAAAAGGAATTGTCCAAATGCGTGTTTTTCAACATACATCATGTATGTTGAACCTTGTAGTCTAAGTGTTTGTAGAAATGTCTGAATGTTCTGATATGTGATATATCAACCTAGTATGGGCGTTGAGAAGTGATTCTCAACTCTCCTATTAGTGTGTATGATTTCCTTCATGCAAGTTACATTCCTTGTTGTTTAATTTTAAGTATTATTTATGTGAAAATCCATGTTAAGTTGATATGCTTCAAACGCTTACATACCACATGATTTGAGTTGTTGTTCCATTACTATTCTAAATTCTAGATATGAATATCTGTTCTAGTGGAATATGTTTGGGACTATGAATAGTCCAGGAAATCGGTAGTTAGCCTTGAGATTGTGGCTGAGGCTGCTTTCGCCACAATGGATGTGATTTGACGAACCCGAGTCGTATTAGAGTTAACGGCAGTGGTTTGGCCATACAGAGTGTTTGCGCACTCTCTGTCGTTTAACTCAACATGCGCTCGTGCTAGTCGAGTTCGTCAAGTAACCCGATTCTTCGATGTATGTTCACCATGTATGGACGCTATTGCTTGAATCTAAGGTACCGAACTTATCATTGTAAATCCTATTAACCGTTGTACCTTGATCCGCTAAGATTCATGAGCCAGACATGGTGGTATGGGACACTGTGGTCGAGCTGTCGGCCTACGCTGGGGTGACGAGCCTCCCCGTAGTGACCAGTGAGCAACTAAACTCGTGAGCCGATTATGGTGGTATGAGACACTATATTTGTGCTGTCGGCCTACATTGATTGGTGACGAGTCCTTTGTAGTGACCTCGAGCATACCTGGATACCGCATTGAGGTGACGAGCCTTAGTGTAGTAACGAATGTATGATAGGCATGCATTGATTGGTGACGAGCCCTTTGCAACGACCTGAAACCATATGATCGTATGAGATATCTAGGACTGACGACCCTAGAATGGATCACTGTTTGGACATTGATATGGGGAAGGTATCTTAGCTTCCCAATCCTGCTGTATGAAAAGGACTAATAACAACTAGTCATCATGTTCATGCACCGCATTTGCATGTGCTTTATAGACGTGGCACACTTTGAGGCGATGTCATGCGTAACGTAAGATGAAGACGCTGAGGGTGTACGCGTGAGGGCACGCACCATTCTTCATGCATCCTTGCATTAACAAGAGTACTTAGGACATGTTTGATTATTCTGCTTTATCATTACTGCTTGATTGAATTGATAACATGTTAACCTTTGCTTAATTGTTCCACTGAGTTGATCACTCACTCCCTCGTTCTGGGACGGTGTTTTAAACACCCAACAAACCCTATCTTAGTTGCAGATATTGATGCAGCTCCTGAGGCAGTGGAGGATTTTGATGATGATGAGGCTGCATTCTCTTATATGCAGTTTTCAGGCGGGTTCTAGTGAGCCTTGTTCTGATGCGTGGGATTCTGGGATTTCTTTTGGGATTAAATGATGTAACCTGATACTTGTAATTTTGATAGTAACACTTGTAAGTATGACCTGGTTGTATATGTATTTTAGGGATTTACACATGTACACTTATATTCCTTTAAGTCTTCCGCTTGCGTTTCTTCACTTATCCCTGAATTATATTTGCAGTTTGGCTTAATCTATTCCATGTTTTACGTACTCATACAGACAACATACATCCATCATTAAATATATTACATAAGTGATGTTTTGGAACTCGGGAGTTGAGCTATGCTCGACCCCCGAATTTCAAGGCGTTACACAGGCCTAAGAAGATTTATCATGACGGGCTTTCTACTCCCATGTGTTTCTCTTGGTATTGGGCCCATTGGGCCTTGGTTTTACTTCATTTTAATTAGCCCAAGGCCACATATGACCTAGAAGAAATTTACACAATGTACGAAGTGGGCCTTATTTAGCAAGGGTGCGACTCATACAAGATAGCCCACTCGGGCCTTAGGATTGCCTCATTTATATGGGCCCAAGGCCATCCATATCTTAAGACAATAACTGGGCAGCAAGATCAGTCCATTGCATATTTTACAAGTTATATAATACTCATTTATAAAACATGCTAGGTGGGCCTCATCAGATGAAGGGAATGACACATACAAGACAACCCACACTAGATGACCCACCCAAAGTTATGGGCTCACCAACACAAACGATTTCTTTTCCATAGTTTAGTTGCTACATTAAATGCCCTGGGAAGGTGGTGGACCCCATTAATGTGGCCTACATGAATTCTATATCAAACAGACTTTTGGTGCAAGGTTGGTTCTAGGTCATTTTGGAGTCAGATTCATGATCACGTGGGGCCTACATATGGTGAAAGAAAATAGCTACCTGATAGCTCTATGTATGGGCTTTACAAATTATAAGGCAGACCTCATTGTTTGGGTGAGTACAATTTATGGTGATGGCCCAAACATGGGTACTTAGAGAAACTGTGCAGGAAACACAGTGCAAAATTAGTTTTGACCCACGTTGGAGTACGTCCCATGATCATGAGGGACCACCTTTTGGCGTGCCTTCAGGTGACCTTGGTATTCATATATATGGACTTCAAAAAAAAAATGAGATGGGACCAACGGATTATGTACACATAATATTTGGTGTAGGGTCAAACATATATATTTTAATTTTTTGCACAGAATTCTTTGCACAACCATGCTTGGCCCCATTTTGAGATCCACTCTCTGATCATGTGGGGTCTGATTTAACCCGAGTAAAATATTATTTATCTATTAATTGGTATAGGTTAAAGGTTACAAGTGGTGGCCTACTCATATCTTTTGTGTGGGGTCCACTACAGAGGCCCAAAGTTGGTACAAAACACAAAATAATCAGACAATTTTCAGCAATGGACTGTCACAACTTAGGGCCCACTTTCCAAACACTTGGGGATCATTCCTAACAAAAAGGTGGGACATCCCATCTCACTGATATAAGAATTAAACATCCCCCATAGTGGTACCCTTATATACAGAGCGTGGGGCCCACTACAAGGTGTTAAGGAGGCCTACATGCAATACAGTTAAGTACTTAGAAAATTTTAGCAAATAAAAAGTGCAAAGGAAACGAAATTGATCCAATGGTAAGTTGGGCCCACACACTAGCTAACCATAGATTAGAGATACACAACAATGTACATAGATGTCCATATTGGATGAACTAATAAAATGTATAAATCGCAAGTGATCCTACACCCAAATGGGTCAATAAAAGGATAAATGTTATGTACAACATAGATCCAACATACACATCAAGTAGCACATGTAATGTATTGATCAAATCCCTATGACCAGATCCTCTATTGAAAAATCTAATCCAATGGATGGTTTGGGAATAAGTCATTTATATTGTATGTAGATTTCCAACTATACAAAACCTTAGATTCATTTGGAACATATAAAATAATTTAAGATTTATCCTTATAGAAGTATTTATCAGTCCAGAATTTCCTAAAATTTATCATGAAAGAATATGACCATGGGGACCATACATATGAAATTAAATATCTCAAGTAATTTAAGAATAAATATCAAATATATCTGACGTTGGAATCACGGATATGACCCACACAAGAATGGTCATAACAAGCTCCCAAATACATTTTCGTATAAGGCCAAGATCTCAGTCGTCCGAACTCCAATCGAGGCTTATTATATATTGTTGGAAAGCTGGTTCAATTTTCTACGAATCCAATGGAGCATATTTTTCTAATATATTCATTAAAGGAATTAAAAATGGGTCTATTTTTGGCAAATCAGAATCCTACATGTGCTGCTAGACAGCAGCCAAGTAAAGTTGATTCCACGGATGATTGGATCGTTGGATGGCTACGAAATTTGGCTTAGAGTTAGCTTATATTATGTTCATATTATTCCCACGTTTCAACTCCTATATTTGCATGGTTGATTTTATATGATTTTTAGAAGTTTCTATCTAGATACAAAAACGGGATTACATGCATGTGAAGGGTGTTGATATAATGTTTATCATGATGGACCATACTGATGTGGGCCACCTTACTGACCACCATGGCTAGCAATATATGAACCCATGGGGCTCCACACTAGTGGGCCCCATGCATATCAAGAAAAATAAAAGAGAGAAAGATGAGGATGAGGAAGATGGAAGATGGAAGGAGGGGTGCAAACTCACCTCAAATGGATGGATGGCTTGATGATGATGTGTGGTCCACTCCCTCTAGGTTGATGATGGGCCACACCTTGGCCCCACTATCTCTCACTGTCTCTTAAAATCTCAAAATTTTTCTAAGTATAGCAAAAGGATGAGTGTAAGAGAGCTCCTACTCTTATATAGGGAATTGGGGGTTAAGGTGGTAAGATGTAACGCCCCGATTTTTTAAACCCAAGTATATGACTGGTTTTTCAAAAACCCGAGTGTTAGCCTTTCAAATTCAGTATAAATTTGAACCACTTATCATTAATCAGAGTTAGCAACAAATGTTGACGGAATGAACCATGCATTGTATAAAAACATTTCAATTATTATAGATATCTAAATGTAGCGCCCATACAGGACTTATACAATTCCCAAATAGCAAAGTTCATTAAATAAAAACAGAAATCTATCATCTAATAGTTGAACCCAATATGGGCTGTAGAGACCCCAACTAGCTCCACAGTTACCCAATCTGCTCTAGCAACCCAGTGAACGACATTGGCTCACTCTACACCTGCATCAACTGATACGGTTTGATAGCGTCAATGGCTATCATAGTGAGGAGTACGCTCTAAGATTTCACACTCATCATTCATAACCTAGAATAGATTGCAAGTTATAAGAACGTATATATTAAGTAGCGCAATTCTTAATCATGATCACATACTAAAAATTAAAGCCAATTAACATAATCTTAACATTAAGGAAATGTAATAACATTTGTAATGCAAATGAAAGTGTCCAGATAGTCAAATAATCAATCATACAATTTTCTATTGCATCTGGAAATCACGTTGTACGTGAATTCCATAAGATAGCTAGAAAATCGATAAGTGAACTTCAGCTCCACCCGAAAATCATGGTACAACTAAACTCCTCAAAGTGAATAGAAAATCAACCTTTAAACCTCTACTTCACCTGGAAATCATATCGTACGTGAATTTCGCTAAATGGTTAGAAAATCGATAAGGGAACTTCAGTTCCACCTAGAAATCACGGTACGACTAAACTCCGTAAGATGAAGAATGAGTCAACATACAAATATCTATTTTACCCAAAAATCATATCGTACGTGAACTCCTCAAGATGGCTAGAAAATCGATAAGTGAACTTTAGCTCCAACTGTAAATTATGATACGACTGAACTTCACAAAATGAAGAGATAATCAACATACAAACTCTAGAACACTTAAAAATCATATCATATGTAAACACTGCAAGATGACTAGAAAATCGATAAGTAAACTTCAGTTCCATCCAGAAATCACAGTATGATTAAACACCACAAAATGGCTAGAAAACCAACATACAAACCTCTACTTCACCCAGAAATCATATCGTACGTGAACTCCACAAGATGGCTAGAATATCAATAAGTGAACTTCAAATCCACCCAGAAATTAAAGTACGACTGAACTCCGCTAGGTGAAGAGAAAATCAACATGGGAACTTTGGCATCATTTGGAAATCATATGAACTCCGTAAGATGGCTAGAAATCGATAAATGAACTTCGGCACCACCCAAAAATCATAACGAACTCTGCATAATGACCCAAAAATCAATAATATATGCGAATATAGTCAACAAGCCATAAAAGGGTGCCAATATCCATCAAAGCCACGAGGGAAAATATGTGGTTCAAGTTGTGTAAGGCAAATGTGCGATCTAGGCCGAGTCCGAGACTAATTGCAACAGCAGGCCACAAGAAGAAAGATAACAATGTCCTCTCTCTCTCTCTGTCTCTTCTTCTTCTTCTTCTTCTTCTTTTTGTACCGTCCAACAACTACTGGACCAGACCAAGAGTAGACCTGACCCAACCTCTATTGGCTCGGCTCGAGCTTGGTGCAGTAACATAGTTGCACTTCTCTCTATCTATACTCCTTTCCTTCTTCTTTCTTTGATGATCGAATAATGTCGGCGATCAAACTCAAACCGAGCTCGGTCTGAGTTCAGTTGGTGCAATAATGGTGGGAGGAGCTCCATCCTCTCTTCTCTTTCTTCTCTTGTTTCTCTCCATCCCAGCAATAGTGCCAGAATCACTCAGCCAGGATTAAGTTAACTCGACCCAACATGGCGGGAGGAACGACGCCCTATTTTATTTTTCTTTCCTTTCTTTTTGATGGCCTGCCCTAGCTAAAAGAGAGCTTAAATAGGGCTCTCTTAGTTCATTTATATGGGATTTGAATGCAACTAATCCTTTGGATTAGTTGCATTTTTATGACTTTAAGCAGCAAGAGATCTTTGATGGCACAACCGATCTTCCTTGCATGGTTGCAATCTGGAGCCACAGATGGAGTTCTGACGCCATGGCCCATTAAATGATCGTCACAAATCAAACAATGGGGCCCACACAATGGTAGTGGTTTCTTTCAGCCAATGGAGAAGATGGACTGACCGTTAATGGCGGGTCATCGTTGGGTGGCTGATTCGATGATTAGAGGCAAATGGACGGCATGGATTATTCCTCTGTCCGTAATGGGGTTCACTAAATGGAAGGCTGTTAGCACTTTTATCCTAATGAGCTTAACTTCATCTTACGGTAGCAGCGGAAGAAAACTCAATCAATAGCCAAAGGAGAGCCCTAGTTTGGAGGGTTATGATGGCTCTACATGGAGGACTGAGATGTTGTAGAGGCAAACTATGTGGATCTCTAGCTTGAAAAGAGGGAAAATGGAACTCGTTCTATTTTAAAAAATAACCATATTCACAAAACCATTTCACTTCTAATCTTATTGCGCACGCGTGCAATCCAACAGGTGGATCGACCATGTTTTTGTTCATATTCGGGTCCTTTACAAGATGGACGGTTTGGATCTATCATTCAGATTATCATGGTGGGTCACATCGCGTCCAAACAGACGTTATCCGTTTAAAGGCGCTAAAGGTGGGAGGTAGGGAGAAATCTCCCTCCTTCATCCCATTTTTATTTGGTCAGACCTGGTTTGACTGGGCTCCCCAATCTGGTGCACCTCAGGTGTGCTCCAACCATGCACACGCACTCACGTGTGGGGTCCACCATGATGTTTGTGGTTCAATCCACTCTGTTCATCTATTTTATCTGCCCGCATTATGGCCCAGTCTAAAGAACAAAGTAGATCCATGACTTAAGTGGGCCATATCATCTGAATTATGGCCATTAAGGGCTAACCGCTACTGATTTGCAATGATCTGTGGTCCACTCTTGTGATCAGAACCGTTCATCTAACTAGTGAGCCACCCAGGGCTACTGTATATTTTAAACTGATGTCATTTTAATAAGATGGGTCACACAATGTTTATTTTTTGGGTTCAAACTATGATTCCCATCCATTCGACGGTCGGATCGATTCTAAACCTAACCGTCAGTGGTCTCTGGCATTCCCCACCACATTTAGAGGAAACATGGTAGTTTACTTATGTGTTTAAGTTATGATTAATGCGGATCAAAAGTTCTTGGTCCATAGCTTGATGGACGACGGATTTGAGGATCTAACGTTTGATATTGGCAATGGGCGGTTCAATTTATTTATCGGGGTGTTTAAAACCATAAGAGTAGATTTATCTGGTGGTATAATGGTCCATCTTGATAATCGACGGACGGATGCATTGACTCATAGTCCTAAATCACTCCTAAGGGTCAACAATGTGTGGATGTTCATGTAAATTTGAGATCGCGTTTACTAAATTAGGTCATCATGGTAACACCCAAGTACTGAAAAGTACCGGGTGTTACACAATATGATGTGGCAAGTCTATGGGATCTTATTGGTGCTAAAAGTGAAGTAGAAGGTGGTGAATGGTATGGGTAGTGGATGGATGAGGTAGATGGTGCTAAGCATACATTGGCCAAGGTGGAAGAAATCTAGACATGCATTGGGTAATAGATGGCTAAGGGTTGTGGGTTGTAGGTGATGCATGGTGGATGATGAAGTGGAGTGTCGCAATTGGTTGTTTGAAGTGATGTGACATAAATCAAGACATACATTGGATGCATGTGTAGGATGAGGTGGATGTGGGGCCATGATTAGGGAGAGGGCTAATGATGGATTTAGGGGTAGGATCCAATTTTGTCTCATAGTGCATTGTCTTATATGTGCTAGCTCATTTTTTTGTCATATAGTAATGATCCTATTTTGTGATAATTCCTATATTCTAGAAAGTGGGCGTTAGGCATACGGTTTTCACCGCGGCGATTGCAGCGACGACGCGGTCAACATGATAGAGATTTCAAGGTTATCCGAGAAAAATCACTCGAGTGGGTTTCTAGGTGTGCTGGGGTGCAGTGTATGGTCTATCAACGGTGCAAGTTGGGACACGTATGTGCATGAGTGGTGTTACAATGGTCATGAATCTTACAAATCCACTACCCATCATAAATACATAACATGAGATGGACTTCTTGTTGTCAAGACAGCCCGCAAAATTTACATATGTATATCCAACTAGCTACAAACGGTCGGATCTCCTATACGTGAGTGTGAAGTCCTTTGTCCTTTGCAGATAGCCCAATACTTTCTTAACAATTATCTAATGGTTCATCAATAAATTGCTAAGGTACCTGCCCAACATTTCAACCACAAAAGCAATATCCAGATGTATACATACCTAAGCAATCATGATGCTCCCTACTACCAATGCATACAAAATATCTTTCATCTTGTCCTTTTCTAAGAAATTCTTAGGACATTGAAATTGGCTAAAACTATCATGTTTTATAATAGGTGCTTGGCCAGGAGCACACCCTTGCATGTTAAACCTTTCGAGAACCTTATCAATATAGGCCCTTTGCAATAGGCCAAATAGTCCATGCGATCTATCCCAGCTAATATGAATGCTAATGACAAATGATGCATCACTAAGATCTTTCATCTCAATGTTTTGAGATAGAAATTTCTTAGTCTCACGCAACAGTCCAATATTTGTACTAGCCAACAAAATGCCATCAACATACAACACTAAAATAATAAACTTACTTCCACTTACTTTCACGTATATACACTCATCCGCAGTGTTTTTAATGAAACCATATAAGGAAACAAGTTCATGAAACTTTAGGTACCACTATCGTGATTCCTATTTCAACCTATAAATGTACTTTTTGAGCTTGTAGACTAGATGTTCTGAGCCTTTTGCTCTAAAACCTTTTATCTACAACATATATGAATGCAGTTTTTATGTCCATTTGATGCAACTCTAAATCCATATGAGCCACAAGAGACATAATGATCTTAAATGAGTCATTCTTGGACATAGATGAGAAAGTCTCCTTAAAGTCAATGTCCTCACACTGACTGAAACTCTTTGCAACTAGTCTAGCTTTATACCTGTCGATATTGCCCTTGGATGAATACCACTTACAACCAATTGGCTTAATCCCTTTAGGCAATTTAACAAGGTCCTGGGCTTTGTTATTCCTCATGGATTTCAATTCATCCTTTATGACATAGAATCAATGAGAAGAATTCGCACTTTTTTTTATAAGTGAAATAGATACATTATCATTTTCAGCCCCAATGTCAAATTTATGCTCCTGTAGATAGATGATGTAATCGTTTATAATCACAGATCTTCTCACTCTCTATGTGATCATCTTAAATGCTCAAAATTTTGAATTGGGTTTTCTATTTTGTCATCAGTGGGTTGTATTTAAGGCTCTACATGTTCATCCATAAGGATTTAGGGTTTGTTGTTGGACATACGACCACGTTACTATGAACGATTGTGGTGGGAATCACAATCCTCTCTTCCTCAAACACAATGTTTCTTAAGTTCATGCTCGCACTATCTTCAATACTCTTAATAAACTTTGGATTCACAATCTTAATGACTCTTATGGAATAGGATGAATAATAAAATCTAAATCCTTTGGATCTTTCTGGATATCCAATAAAGCAGCAACTAACCATTCTATGGTCAAGCTTTCTTTCATGCAAGTTATACGGTTTGGCTTCTGCGGGACAACCCCATATATAAAAGTATTATAAACTAGCCTTTTACCTTGTCCACAATTTTTATGGAGTTTTCATTATAGTCTTACTTGGAACTCTATTTAAGATATGCACATTATTTTCAACGCATCACCTCATAAAGATTCTAGTAACGTTGAATTACTAATCATAAACCGCACCATGTCCTTTAGGGTGAGATTATGCCTTTCTGCTACACCATTTTTCTCTGGGGTACCAGGCATGGTATACTATGTGACAATGCCATGATCTTGTAGATATCAAATGAATGACCCTAGATTATGCCCAGATTCATCATACCTTCCGTACTACTCACCACCATGCTTGGATCTAACGACTTTTATCTTTCTATCGAGTTAATTCTCGACTTAAGAGTTATAGATCTTAGATGTATCGAGGGTATCTAACTTATCATTAATAAGGTATAAGTACCCATAACGAGAGTAGTCATCTATGAAGTTGATAAAATACTTCTACTTATTCTAATATGATGTAGGGAATGGTTCACAGATGTCTGTATGAATCACTTCCAAGAATCATATGCTTCTAGTGGCACACTTTTTCTTATTTCTAGTCGATTTACATTTAATGCAATCTATGTAGATCCCAAAGTCTGAAAAGTCTAGAGAGTGGAGAATTCCTTTACACACAAGTATTTTCAATCTCTCATGAGAGATGTAGCCTAATCGCCTATGCCACAACATGGAGAAATTTTTACGGTCAAACTTTACTTGATGCCTTAAGTATTTTCATGTGAGGAGTTAATGCTGTAGACATGTGAAACATGCAAATTTAGTTAATAAATGTTATTAACTAAACTGCCAAAACCAATCACAACTAAATCATAGTGAATACTCAAATTTTCATTTCTAAATTTAAACTCATAACCATACTTGTCTAAAAAAGAAATGAAAACCAAATTACGCCTTATATAATGCACACAAACAGTATTTACTAGATCAAGAAAGTGTCCCAACGATAATCTAAGCATACATACTATAATAGCTTCCACGCCTACTCTAATGTGATTCCCCATATAGATCAATTTTTTTTTTACATCAGTTGGTGTCTGACTTTAGAACATATCGTGCATGGAATTACATATGTGAATAGTTGCACTAGAGTTTATCCACTAGGAGTCTGTGGACATATAAGCTAAATTCAATTCAAACCAGACTAAAACTTGATTCTTACCCTTAAAAATGTGTCATTCTTTAAATTACGCGTAATCCTTCTTTTGATGACTAGGCTTCTTGCAAAAGTTAGCAGCCATCTTTAGGACCTCACTTTTTCTTCTTTGTTTTTCCCTCATAGTTAGGCTAATTACCACTCACAGGATTCGTAGAATGCTTTCCTGAATTGTGCTTGATTTTCTTATTCCCCTTTAATCCTTTACCAGATATAACTAGGTGTACACTCTACATCTTGATCAACCTTCTAAGTCTCTCTTCCTCCTGAATGCACTGAGATATCAGTTCATTTAATGTTTATTTTCCTTTGGGGTGTTATAGCTGATTTAGTAAGCCTTTTCTGATTCCATACTGGAGTTAGATGGAATGGGAGGCTCGACTTCCTCCAGGGCCAAACCCAAGTCCAAGCAACTTATGACTATTTCAACGAACGATTTCCATTTATAGTAGTTAGACCCAGTAAGCAAAGGAATGAAATTGCATTGGTTTGGAACATTGAAAACAATCATAGCTGTACATACAAAGCATGCCACTCACACTAATAAATAAACAAGTCCCACATAATACTACATGAATATAAACCACAAACATCATACATGTACTAAGATTTGATTGAGTGTGGCCTTCAATTACATAACCCAGAATGATGATGGGCCTAAATCATTAAAGTTTGGTAAGAGCCCGGCATATCATCACGACTCCTCCTTTGGGTGAAATTACGACATACAGGAGGCTATATGGAACATGAAGCTCACCAGTGATAGGTAAGTAAATCTAAGACATTTATTACCTTTGAGCAAAATGAATCTCTCAAACTTATATCACCATCACCAATCACTTCACCTTGCTCTCATTTTGCAAAACAATGATACCTCTTTGTTCTGATCACCGCTCACTATGGATACAAATGCAACTTTACTGAATGCAATCTTATGATAGATGGTCACTAAATTCCATATCCTGAAGTCTGAAAGAAAAAAACTTTGCAAATTGAGGTCACTTTGGTGGCCAACACAACCAGCTCTAATTCCTACTCCCAGACTCAATGATTGTTATATGATCCTGCCCACAATGGACCATTCCGCAAAAGATTTGATTCGGCCCAAAATACGGTTGATGTTGACCGCCCGTAGGTTCAAACATATTCTAAAGTGATGGTTGAATTAAATTCTTCATGGTCAACTACTTAATATCAGCTAAGAGGAATATGTAAAGGCCCTATTTCAGGTTAAATCAGAACTAAATAATATATTTAACCATATTAATTAAATTATCAAGGCCGTCTAAAAAGTCTAACCTACCAACTATCATATAATATTTAAGTTTCATTTGTATCGAAATGGCCCAAGTATATTGATTCAATTGTTTAGATCATCATGTTGGACAATAAGCCCAAAAACTAAAGTGGGCCTTATAAAATCCAAAGAAAGAGTGTGTCAATAGACCTAAGGCTAGGCCTAAAAGAAAATCCAATCAGACCCCTAAAATTAGGCTATCATTCAAAGCGTCATGGATCCATGGGAATAGTTTTTTTTTTTTTTGTAAATGCCCTATGTTAGGCCTGTTGCCAATAAAAAAATCACACTCTTATATGAAGAGGGCCATAGCCAGGCCCTAAACAAAGTCCATTTCAAAACATTAAGGAAGCACAGTCCAACTAGCTTAGAATAGTCGACAATCAGACCATAAAAAATGGGCCTAAAATCATCATAACTGGGCCGTGAATCCCAAAACAAGTTCTTAGGAAAAAGCCTAATAGACAGCCTTAAAACCAGTAGGGCCATAATACTCTAAAAGCCCAGGGCCACGCCCAACTAGTAGCCAATTCAACCCCTGTTTCCAAAACTATAGTCACACATCAACTTCTTCATGAGCTGAAACCTAGCCACTGTCAACTCTCACCATAGTTGAACAAACCCCTACCTGTCGTCATCTCCCTCGGTGGAATCTGGCTATCGCACAACAATCCTCGACTATATATATATGTATATATATTTGAATGGGAGATTAAGACTGTCGATTGGTTCTGGCACCTTGGTCAATCGAGGAAGATTGGTGGGTTTCTTGCTAAGGTTGGCAACCATGCCGGATGGGGTTCTAGCTAACATTACTGACCATCGATGCGGATGAAGAAGAGATGTGAAGTAGGCATCTGTCATTGCCACTGGATGTGAGATAGGTACAGGGCTGACGGTCATGGCAGCAGAGTTGCTTTGGGTGTCTCTTATTAAAAAAAAAAAGAAGAAAGAGAACTCACTAGAATCCATGACATATTTGTTCGAAAATCCCACCATTGTAGTGATCGGCTTCACCATATGATAACTGTTAAAGGGACTTTAGCTTTAAAGGAGGTCATCGGTTTCAATGGCTGCACCGCTGGCCCAGCGCAGACAGAATGACCTTCTGGCATCAAGACATGGCTATCAATTTGGACACCAACCCTGCTTAATAGTTATTAGAGATCCTACATCGATGCTAAGTACTAATAGTGGCAGTAGGCCGA
Organism: Magnolia sinica; assembly: GCF_029962835.1. NCBI lineage: Eukaryota > Viridiplantae > Streptophyta > Magnoliopsida > Magnoliales > Magnoliaceae > Magnolia > Magnolia sinica. The sequence continues at coordinate 27,204,282 of NC_080581.1, forward strand.
TGCGAAGAGGGGTGATAGTCATTGATTGGGAAGGAAAAAAACATAGACGTAGGGTGTGGATCCAAGGGTTTTACGGTTCGGCATTACAAGCATGAAGAACATTATATGATTACGGTTTCAATCTAATTCCCAAAGCGGCCGGTCATGATGCTCACAGATTCTAGCAAGGCAACCCTATTTGTAACATCTGTGATATTTGGCTACAGACCCCTGATGCCGATTATCAACACATTCCACGAACGACAATCCCGCCCATAAATCTGATGAAGAAAGATATAGAAGAGAAAACCTTGATTGATTGCAAATCTATCAATTCAATGCATAGATGATCTGATACAAACTAATAACTGTATATTGTGAAATTAATAGATCATCGACGCATCAATAATAGAGATTTGATAAAGTAATCTTGCATTGATTTGCTGAGAAAGGATTTTGGTCTTCCGCACCTTACACCCTTATGAGAATCTCTCAATGAAATTGGTGAGGGGACTAAGATATGTATTTATAGGAAAGAGGGATAAAGAAGCTTACCCATTAGACTTCTCTCCTCTAGGGTCTCCACACCGTAGGTTTCCATATCCAGTTTAATAACAGTGTATAGGGAACACGGTTCAAGCGTCCCGCCCTAAACCTATTTCTAATTATCACAATTGTAGTGGGCCCTACTGAATCACTCAATCCGAATAATCCAACGGTTAAATCTAAAATGATGATCATGTGTGGCCCACCTGATGGAGTCTTACATATTAATCAACTATCGTTGATCACTATACACATGGCACACATGTATGGATTCAAAATTTCTTCCAGTGATGGCTCCATTGGAAATGAATTTTCTCATTTTATGTTGATTGTTTGCTAGACTTGTATTTCCTAATTGCTCCCTGCCTTCATGAATGTGGGAAGAAGTTCAAGTCTATTAAGAAAAGCGATGCTCTATCTACTCTGAGCAAGTCTAGGTACAAAATGATGCTGTGTATCCTCTGTCATCTTGAAAAGTTAGTTCGGGAGAGAGAAGCGATGCCCCATATCCACCTCATTTAATTTGCTAATTCTGAGAATTCAGAGTTGATATAGGGTAGCCCATGCAACACTGAGCATGCTAAAGTGTTGTGCAAGATGTCTTGGAGTCTGCCAATTTGAAGGTGTGGAGAAGGCCACTGTTGGTTCAACCAGTATTCCATCAGTCTAACTGATTTTGTGGGTGAATCTTAGTTTGCACACCATGAAGATTTGTACATTTTCGGTTTGATGATATGTGTGAGTTGGTTTATTTCAATTCCGTAAGGCCTGTATCCTAGTCTGTACTGTTCCGTCGACTCCCGCGATCCTTCCCGACGAATTCTGGTAACTCATGACTTATAATCGACGTTTGCGCATGACCCTAAGTCCTATCCCATAGATCTAAGTTGGCTCAATTCGAGACTTGTGCCCTAGCGACAGCGCTGTCGCTGCGGTTCCGACGCCGCGTATTACGCGCCGATCCGATACCCAGGCCAGGAGATGTGGGCCCGTATTCAGTTCAAGGAAAAATGTCATGCGTTGCAATCCCTAGAGAATCCATCACATCAATCACTTCACTTGTCAAAGTATACTCATTAATCTATCTCATCCCCAAGTGCAAAAGCAACCTTTAAAAGCCAACTCTCTCCCTTATACAAGTACACCCATCCATCTCTCTCTCCCATCACTCCTCTCCCATCATCTCTCTCTTTCATTCTCTCTCTCATTTTTCCTCCCAAGCAACTCACATTCAAGCTCCCCATGAGAGAGCTAGTGTGGCCCACCTTCCTACCTCCCATCTCCACCATTCAAAGTCCATCTCAACTGTTGGAATCGTTTCCTTGGAGCTCTAGAGACTATAGGCAGAAGAAGGAAGAGAAGATCAAAGATGGGTGCTTCTATAGGCCCAGATTTCATTTTTTTATGAAGGGCCAAGTGAGGCCTACCGATTGATGGTATGGATCTCACTTTAAACCCTAAGTGTGGCCGATGGCCCACCTTGATTCTCATAATCATTCCATTATGGGGCCAATCTTTATGGACCCCATCATGATGCTTACTTTCTAGCTTGAATGAGGTCATCTAGACCTTCCATTTTGGTGGAGAAAGAATCTCCACTGTTAAATCTTGATTTGGTGGGCCCACATGTATTAGGACCCACTTGATGTATGATTGATTGCAAGGGAGGGCTTATATTGGCGGAGCCCTCCATCATTACGTGTCCCTCTCTCTCCCTCTCTTTTTCATTTATTTTTGTGTGTGATGATGTGGCCATGTGGCCCACTCGGATGGACCACACCCTTGATGTATGTCTTATCCACACCATCCACCCATCTAGTGGCCCACTTGAGCAGGGCCCACCTTAAACATATGTGTGCGCCCAAACTGTCAAGCGTCTAGGGACGCTGGACGTGAAATGAAAACAAAAATATCAGTTTGATTTAAAACTTGGGGTGGGCCACTTGTGTAGGCCCCACCTTGATGTATGAACCCAATCCACACTGTCCATTCCATTCCCCAGCTCATTTTAGTCGTTGAGCTGAAAAAGGAAGTTAATCCGATTATCTGGCAGGCCATAGCATAGCAAACAGTGTTTTCTACAATTGAAATCCACTTCAAATTTTCTACACGCCAAAAAATACCGCATATTAGGCTTGTTTGGTCTTTCTTGAGCCAATGAATGCAATGCTTGGGTTGGATTTTCCAGATGCGGGCCCTACCTAGGAAAAACTCCCTTTTCAAAAAAATAAATAAATAAACAAACAACAGTGTTGTTGCTGCTACTGGTAGAGCACGTGCAGCAGCGTCCTGCTACTACTGCATGGGCGGATGGCCAGGGACCACGGGTCCTAACCGTGGGCCCCACCGTGATGTGTGTCGTCATCAATACCGTACATTTAGGTGGGCCCCTTAGGGCAGTGGGACACCCCTAAAATCAGCCGTGTAGGGAACTCAAGTGGCCCACGTCATAGGAAACAGTGGATTGAACGTCTGTTATTGAAACCCTTTTGTCAAAGAAGTTTTGGATCATTAAGAAATTTGTTTTTCCTTTTCATTCAGGTCCCTGTGACCTTATTAATAGATTGGACGGCAGGTGAACGTTATGGTGGGCCCCATGTGGGACCCACCTTGATGTATTTATTTTATTTCCACACCATCCATCAGCATTTTATCATCACCGTCCATCCAAACGTCCAGCGTCTGGACGTTGGACACACTGGACTGGCTTAGATATATATATATATATATATAATATTATAGTATAATATATATATTTATATATATTAAAATATAGTATGGTGGGCCCCACGTGGGGACCCACCTGTTTTGAGATAAATGGGCTAACGTATCAGATGTCAGCCCGTGGACCCCTCATATAAACTGTCCATCTCTTTGGCGAGCCGTCTTAGGTAGGTCACGTGCATGGACCCCACCATATATATGTTGTATGTGCAGGTCGTCCATCCATGGGACGGTGAGACCCATTAGACGTGTCTCACTATGACCGTCCAGATTTAGTAGGACCTGCCATGATATATGTGTTGTTACCACACCATTTAGCCATGGATGGTGGGCCTACCTGTCGTGCAAATGTAGGGCCCACTTACTGTTGACCTGGGCCCACCTGAACTGTTCAGGCTCACCATGATGTGTGTATTATCTCCATGCCGTCCAGCAAAGGCCCATTGTACAAGGCTACCTTGATGAATATATGTGCTGCCCATCCGTTTTGGCTGGACCATGGGTTACCCCATCAGGTCCATTGTTGTTTGTGAGGCCCACCTGTTGTGTATGAGGCCCATTATGATGTATGAGAGGCCCATTTGGCGAGGCCCCCCGTGATGTATTTAAGGCCTATTTGAAGTAATGTATTTGGGGCCCATGGGTTGAGGTCCAATGTGATGCATTTGGAGCTCATGGGTAGAGGCCCATTGTGATATATTTGAGGCCCATGGAACATGGCCCATTGTGATATATTTTTGGCCCATTTGGCAAGGCCCATTGTGATATATTTTTCGCTCATTTGGCAAGGCCCATTGTGATGAACATGAGGTCTATGAGTGAGGCCCATAGTTATATGTATTAGGTCCTTGTGTGAGGCCATGGGCATACGATACATTTGGCTCTATTTGTACCACTCCTTGGGAGCAATGTTGGTTGAATGTCCACATTGATGGACAATGATGGTTGAATGTCCACATTGTGACCTTCCCTTAGGCCTTGTTAGGCCCATTCTCATCGATTCCGATTGACAATTACCTATTTTTATTATCGATGTCGAGGCCGATTTCGATTGCCAATTATCGATTTCGATTATCAGGGTTGATGCTGATTCTGATTGCCAATTATCGATTCTGATTATCGAGGTCGAGGTCGATTTTCGATTGTCGATTACCGATTTTAATTATCGGGGTCAAGGCCGATTCCGATTGTCAATTGCCGAGTTCGATTATTCAGGTCGAGGTAGATTTCGATTGCCGATTACCGATTTCGATTATTGGGGTCAAGGCCGATTCTGATTGCCGATTACCGATTTTGATTATCGAGGTCGAGGCGGATTCCGATTGTCGATTACCGATTCCGATTATCGAAGGTCAAGGCCAATTCTAATTGTTGAGGCCAATTTCAATTGCTGATTGCCGATTCCGATTATTGAGGCCAATTCTGATTATCGAGGCCGACTCTGATTGTCAAGGCCGATTGTCGAGGCTAGATATCGAGGCCGATTGCTGAGGCCCATTGTGATGTATATGTGGCCCGTATTTGAGGCCCATTCTGATGAGCATTCGGCCTCGGCTTGATGCATTTGAGGCCCATATAATGTATGTGAGGCCTATGTGATGAGGCCCATTATGGTGCATTTGAGGGCCAGGCGATGAAGCCCATTGTGATGTATGTTAGGCCCATCGTGATGTGTATTAAGCTCTTGAGTGAGGCCTATGGTGTTGTATATTTGACCCTTGTGTGAGGCCATGGGTCCACTGTATGTTAGGCTCTATATGGGTCATTCCTTGGGGGCAATGTTTGTTAAATGTCCACATTGTCGAGGTCGATTGTCGATGATGGTTATTGATACCGATTATGAGTATGTGACAGCATAGCATCATGATACATGCTCATACGCAACATCTACATGTTTGTTATGAGATATGATTGACCATTGCATATGCCACAGTGTCGATTGTTATCAGACTCCCTGATAGGCGGAGATTGTCTCACATGAGTGCACGGTATGCGTAAGATTGAAGCATGGCTAGATCGTATGACTCATGCATCTTGCATTGTGTGTTGATTACTATATGCCCTAGCGGCGTCAAGGCCATAGCCTCCACAGGCATTTCTTGGATGGACAGATGGGACACTGGAAATCTGTTCTAGCGTTGGGCTACCATAGATGGCCCTGGGTGAAAATTCTTAAACTTCCAGGCCAGGAGATGCCCCAACGTCGAGACCAAGTGGATATATGAGCGCATGAGGGTTGTATACCTGCAGGCCGCATCTCCCACTGTGTCGTGGTCGGTTGGGGGGGTGTGGCCTTACCTGCCTAAGGGTGGGGGGCATAGCTAGGCTGAGTTTGACCAGCTCATGAATGGGTCCACTATTGACGTGCCGGGTAGATATTGGCTGACTACTAGCCAAGTGGATAGTGAGGTCTCTTCCACTTACATGGTCGCGCATCAGTGGTAGTGATTTGCATGTAGAGTGTACTAGACCCCGGTGATGATCCCAGAGAGGAACTGTACTAACATGTGGACTTATTGAGCAGGAGTTGCATACTCATTCATTTATTCATTCACTATCCACTCGGGTTGGTGGTGCGCAACTATTTGTTACGTGCACCTTCACAATTGCTAGGATTTCGGTTGGGGCGCGTGACTAACATGAGATCAGGAGTTTACCATAATAAGTCTGACTATCCAAATTTAGGTATGGGACTGGTTTGGATAGAAGTCCATTGTGATAGACCCCATAGCCTGTGATACCATGTACTATCATCCCGACTTCACACCCTAGTTTGGTCATTACATTCGCACCGTATATTGCATTACATCCGCAGCATATGGCATTTTGGGTTACTGTGTTTCTGCATTTATATGGTTTAGAAATGGCTGACGGTATTTGTGAACTCCTAAGGAATTGTATATTATATTGCATTCTTGACATTTGATATTTGGTTCTTTATGACTTCTCATTTGCATAACTGATTTGTATTACGTACTCTGATATTGTTTGACTCATGATCTTACTAGTATTTTCGATATTGTATGATTATGACATTGTATTGAATACCTGGCACTTGCCTTGTGCACATACTTACACCACCCTCTAAGCTTTCTATAAGCTTATGCACGATAGATGCGTGCAGGTGATATTAGGTTGCAGCAGCATGGAACTTGGAGTATGTAGCTGACTTATGGAGCTTTAATTTTATTTGACATATGTATTTTTCCTTTCAGTTTGTATTCAAAATTTATATTAGTGGATATGTGATGATGATCTCTTGTGATTTGGGTAAAGTTGTGATTATCCTTCTTATAAGATAAATGTACATTGGAAAAAAAAACCCTCCTTGTAGGATATCAGGATTGAAACCTGGCATATGAGCGTTGGGAGCCGAGAATGGGGTAGTACGGAGGTTGTTGGCAGCGGACTCGGCGATCGGGATTCCTGTGAATCCAATTTTCGGGTTTGGAACGTGACAGGTTCAATCGATGTGTTACACAGATTAGCACAAATCAGGGTATTTAAGTCTATTTTTTATTGGACTTAATGACGAAAGTATGTTTTCTCTCTAAGGGCAAGGGTTTAGCGATGTGAGAGGGTTCTAGATACTTGTAAGGGCTTGGGAATGGACTTTCTCAAGTGGCTAGGGTTTTCCTAGGTGCACATCGTAAGGGGAGATCGGGTTTCATCTATAATTAAAGAAGGTGAGTGGTGTAAACTATAAGGCTTTTGATTATAATGGATTTCTATCACTTTATACCGTGGTTTTTTCTCACAAAGGTTTTCCACGTAAAATCATTGAGTTTTGTATTTACGTGCTTGTTTATTTTGGTTATTCTAATTATTGTGATTGCTCTATCTTTGTTGAATGTGCTTCCGCAAAGCACATAGATTAACAATGGTATTAGATCCAAATTTCTAATACATAACGTTGATCCGAGTTTGTTACGGCTTAGGATTACATTATAGAGGTGTGAGATAAGTGTTAGAACTCTAATAAAGTGGTATCAGAATGTCATGTTTAAGGATGTTTGGGAATTCTACGAAGATGTCAGGGTCGAAATTCGATATATAAAAATTAGATAAAAAGAAAATTTTTAGTTTGTGACAGTGAAAGGTTAAGGCTATTCTTTTATCGCAAAGGTTAAGCAAAGTATTTTTGGATACCAAACTAGAGAAGATGGCAGATAATGACTGGAGTGAACTTGAGGAGAAGGCTATGAGCACCATCTGTCTGTCTATCCGATGAAGTCATGTACAATGTTTTGAATGAGGAATCTTCCCTAGAGATGTGTAAGAAACTAGAAGATTTATACATGGCGAAATCCCTCAATAATAAGTTATTTATGAAGAAATAACTTTCTGGGCTATGGATGAAGGAAGGATCCAATCTCATAGAGTACATGAACTCGTTTCTGAAGGTCTGTAGCGAGTTATTAAGGCTCAGAGTGATGATCGAGGATGAAGACAACTTATTGTGAGTTCTAGCATCACTTTCCACATCATACGACCATCTCATCACTACTTTATTGTATAGGAAGAATACAATGAAGCTAGAAGAAATCATTGTGGCTCTCATTTCTAATGAAATGAGGAAGAAGTTAAGCGATAAAGACTCTCAGGCAGAAGGGTTAATTGCGAAAAGGGGTTAGGGACGTGGTAGATCTGTGAAGGTCTCAGTCTGATAAGAAGAAAAAGTCTAGATCGAAATCAAATTTTAAGGATGGAAGCTTTTATTGTGGCACAAAGGGGTACTTCAAGAGATATTGCCATAAATGAAAGGATGAGTTAGAAAGCAAGGGTAAAAGGAACAGATTTGAATCGGCTAGCATAGTGGAACAGAGCTCAAAAGGAGATCTCCTCTCAGTGTTTTCAAATATGAGTCATCTTTCAGATATATGTATATTCGATTCAGGATGTTTGTATCATATGTGCATGGATAGAACTTTGTTCGATTCCTACAATCCCCTAATGGTGGAATTGATTTGATGGGGAATGACGCAACATGCAAGGCCATTGGAATAAGGACCATCAATGTAATGATATTTAATGGAGTCATACAAACTCTAGGTGATGTTAGGCATGTCCTAGATTTGAAGAAAATTTTGATATCCTTAGGGGTTTTAGATACAAGTGGGTGCACATTAACTGCACCTAGTAGTGAATCAAGGTCATCAGAAGTGCAATGATGTTAATGAATGGACATAAAATGGGAAATCTATACAAGTTAGTTAGGAGCATGGTTATAGGTGAGGCCATTACCACCTCACTTATAGAATCCTGCATAAATGACACTAGTCTATGACATATGTGGCTAGGGCATATGAGCAAGGGGCGTGATGGAATTTCATAAATGGAATCTGTTGAAGGGAGTTAAGGCATGCAAGGTGAATTTCTATGAGCATTGCATCTTTGGGAAGCAATGCAGGGTAAGATTCAAGACTATTACATATTCTAATAGTGGGGTACTCGATTATATTCATTCTAATGTATGGAGGCTAGTGATAGTACCGTCTATGGGAGGAGCATGATACTTCGTGAGATTTGTAAATGATTATTTGAGGAAGGTTTAGGTCTATTTCTTAAAGAACAAGTTTGAGGTGTTCGCCAAGTTCAATGAATAGAAGGTGAAAGTAAAGAAGAAAATTAGAAAACATGTTAACTGTCTTAGGTCAGATAGCGGTATGGAGTACAGATAGGTGGATTTTATGAAAGTCTATAAGGAATATGACACCACAAGGCATTTCTCAACTCTAGAGACCCACAATAGAATGGGGTGGTAGAAAGGATAAATAAAACTCTATTGAAAATGGCGAGAAGTATGTGGTTGTATGTGGGGTTTTCTAAAAGCTTCTGAGTAAAAGAGGTTAACATGCATGATATATTGTAAATCGATCACCATATATAACGCTAGACCCCAAGGTTGTAGAGAAAGTATAGACAGGTAAGGATGCGGATTACTTAGTGATGAGGATCTTCCGGTGTCTAACATATGTTAGCGTGCAAAGTGGATAAATGAGAAAGTTTGATCCCAAATCTAGGAAGTTCATCTTTATCGGGTATGAGAAAAGTGTCAAGGGCTACAAGCTGTGGAATTTAGTTTCACAGAAGGTGGTCATTAGTGTAGATGCTATCTTTGATGATGTATCAATGTTGAAGGCCAACAAGGATGCTGCAAAGAAGTTAAAACATGGTGAGTCCAAGAAATTATCATTACAAATGGAACCAATTAAGCTAGTTACTGAAGGTGAAATTTTACAAGACTAAGAAATTGACTAAAACAATCAGCATGATACCTAGGAGAGTATACCCAATAATAGAGAGAAAAGAACCATTAAGGCCCCAGTTTGATATGAGTTCGATGATATGGTTTCTTTTGCCTTATTCATAAGGAGTGGAGATCCTTCCACCTTTTAAGATGCAAAATATGAAAAGTATAGTGATAAATGGATGTTGGCCATAGAGGAGGAGATATAATCTCTACACATGAATCAGGCATGCGATTTGGTCAAACTTTCAAAACTCAAAGGGCTATGAGGTGCAAGTGGGTGTTTAGGAAGAAGGTAGCATTAACAGGAAATAAGGGCAAAAAATTCAAAGTACGACTTGTAGTAAAGGGGTACTCGTAGAGGATTTAAGTATATTACAATGAAGTTTTCTCTTCGATCGTGAAACATATGTCAATCAGGGTGTTACTGGCAATGGTAGCGACTTTGGAATTGGAGTTGTGAAGAAGACATTCCTTCCTGGGAACTTAGAGGAAGTGAAACCTAAAGGATTCAAGGAGCTTACTAAAGAAGTTCACATGTATAGGCTGAAGTAGTCTTTAAGGTAGTAGTATAAGTGGATCAATTCCTACATGGTGGAGATTGGGTATATCAGATGTGAGTACAATTGCTAATTATATTACATGGTGCTCAAGGATGGGTCCTACGTTCTGCTAATACAATACATTGATCGTATGATGATTGTTGTGAATGACAAGAAGGAGATACTCTTTCTTAAGAATCTTTTAAGTAAGGAGTTTGCCATGAATGATTTAAGCACTGTAAAGAGAATCACAAGCATGAAGATTAATAGAGATAGAGAGTCTAGTAAGCCGTGGTTGTCTCAAAGGGAATATGTGCAAAATGTGTTAGAGAGGTTACACATGGAAGGTGTTAAGCCAGTTATCATACCTCTAGTAGGTCACTTTAAGTTGTTAGCTAGGTCATGTTCAAGTAAAGAAGAGATTTGAGATATGTCACGGGTGTTGTATGCGAGCGCAGTGGGGAGTCTCATGTATGCAATGGTTTGCTCGAGGTTGAATATCTCACAGGCAGTTAGTGTGTTCAATAGATATATGACGAATCCAAGAAAAGAGCATTGTAATACTATTAAGTGGATTCTAAGGTATCTCAGGGGCACAATCGGTACTGGGATCATGTTTTGGGGACATGGAGCTTCAGGTGGAGTTGTAGGCTACGTAGATTTGGATTATGCAGGTGATTTGGACAATAGGAGGTTCACTACATGATATGTTTTCACGTTAGTAGGAGAAATGATATATTGGAGATCTATGCTACAGTCTACGATAATGTTGTTTACAAGCGATGCAAAATATATGGTTGTGATAGAGGTGTTGTAACGACCTTGGAATTTTTGTGCTAATCTTTCCTTAAGTAGTTGTTTTGGGGTAATTAGCGCTTTACTCGATTGCTTGTGAAATCCGCATCAATCATTTTAAATTGTATCTGCATGGCTCTAAATGTGTAGATTAGTGAGCGCTACGTTACTCTGAAATCTGGGATCCATCGCTAAATCCAGTTGTTCTGGGGAATGGAAGATCCGGATCGGACGAAAGTCGATGGCGATGATCTTAAGTCATTACCGAGTTAGGCTTGATCTTCACCTCGAAAATCAAGTTGATCCGATGTTCTGGGTCGATTTGATTGAGTTCGGAGTGAAGAGTGTGAGAACGGTTGGAATTTATTAAGCCTTTATTGAAATCTGAGTCGTGTCACTTGCGCGACGATTTTAAGCTATCTGACCGTTGGATTCTGACCCAATTTCATCCTCTGATCAGGATAGTTGGCCCAGGCATATCCTAGTGCTTGTAGACCTAATCGAGTTTCCGTGACCGTTGAATTGAGTGTGGTCCGCCACGGCTGATCTGAAGAGCCGGTCAGCCTGACCTAGATCCATGGTCAAGGAGCTTAAGTCCGACCTTTCGTGGTTATAGGCCCACCAGAAGTGCTTCGTTGGATCGAGAAAGGCTTACTTTAGTTATAACCTAAGTATACCTTGACCTTGGGGTTATTTTCATAAAAAAAGGCCTATTTATAGTCCTTAAACCCTAGCTCTCTTTTCCATACGATTTTCTCTAACCCTAGCTTGGAAAGAGAGTGGAAAGGAGAGAGAAAGTGAGAGAGATAAGTTGGCGAATCATCTTGGATTCTTCTTGTTCTTCTTCATCTTTGAATCTTCGCTTTGAAACTATGAGTTCCTTTGGGGTAAGTTAACCTAACCCTAATAAGTGTGTTGTTGTATCTCATTTCTATCCTTATTTTAGGGTATTCTAGTGCCGTTGACGAAGACTACTCGTCTAAATCAGTTCGGTGGTTCATTCTTCGCTTAAGGTGAGGACTTTAAGTGTATAGGTTATGGTTTTCAAGGCTTTCAATCCCAGTTAGTGATTTATTCTTGTTATGGATGAGATTTCACATGCCAAACGTTGTGTTTACATTGCTTTCCTGATATGCATGTGCTATATTGAGATTTGTGTATTCTAAGTGTATTTATAAAGTACCGTATACGTATAAAATATGCACTTGTGTTTGCCATGATTATTTGTCCTGTTTGTAGGCTAGATGAATATATGATGACTCCTTGGTAAAAGGAATTGTCTAAGTGCATGTATTCCAACATACGCTATGTATGTTGTTCCATGTATGCTTAGTGTTTGTAGAAATGCATGAATGATCTAAGTGTAACTGATTACACTAATTGTGGGCGTTTAATACTCCTATTGATGCGCATGATTTCCTTTATGCAGTTACATTCCAAGTTATTTAAATTCAAGCATTACCTATGCTTACATGTATGTTAAGTTGTTATTTCTTCAAGTGATGATGTACCATGATTTGAGTTATTGTTCCATTACTGTTTTACATTCCATATGAATATCTGTAGTAGTGTAAAGTGTTTGGGACTATGCCTTAGTCCAGGAAATCGGTAATTGACCCTATATTCGTGGTTGAGATTGCTTTCGCCACGTAGGACGTATTAGACGAACCCGAGTCGTATTAGATTTGTCGGCAGTGGTTTGGCCACGTGGAGTGTTTGCGCACTCCATGTCGCTCAATTCGACGTGCGCTTGTGCTAGTCGAGTTCGTCAAATAACCCGATTGTCCGATGTATGTTAACCTGAACTTACTAGTGAAATCCTAATAACCATGGTTCCGCTAAGACTCATGAGCCGGACATGGTGGTATGGGACACCGTGGTCGAGCCGCGGCCTACGCCGGGTGACGAGCCTCCCGTAGTGACCAATGAGCAATTAAACTCGTGAGCGATTATGGTGGTATGGGAAACTATGTGCAAAGATTGGTGACGAGCCCTTTGTAGTGACCTCGAGCATACCTGGATTATCTGTCGTAGTAAAGGCATGAAAGGCGTGCATTGATTGGTGACGAGCCCTTTGTTAGGACCTCAAACATATGATCGTATGAGATGACTAGGATTGACGACCCTAGAATGGATCACTGTTTGGATAGTGACATGAGGAAGGTATCTTAGCTTCCCAATCCTGTTGTGTGAAATGGACTAATAACAACTTGGTAATCATATCCATGCACTGCATTTGCATGTGCTTTGTAGATGTGGCGCACTTTGAGGCGATGTCATGCGTAACGTAAGATGAAGACGCTGAGGGTGTACGTGTGAGGGCACGCATCATTTTACATACATCCTTACATTAACAAGAGCACTTAGGATTTGTTTACTTGTTCTGCTTTATCATTACTGTTTGATTGAACTGATAACATGTTAACCGGTGCCTTATTGTTCCACTGGATATGCAGTTTTCAGACGGGTTCTAGCGAGCCTCGATCTGTTGCACGGGATCTCTGGGATTATTTTTGGGAACTTAAATGATGTAATTTGATACTTATAATTTTGTTAAATAACACTTTTACACGACCTGGTTTGTATATGTACTATATTGGAGATCTATGCTACAGTCTGCGATAATGTTGTTTACAAGCGATGCAAAATATATGGCTGTGATAGAGGTGTCAAAGGAGGCATTTTGCTTCAAAAGTCTAATAGGAGAACTAGGGTTGAAGTATGAGACAATTCGGTTGTATTGCGATAGTAAGAGTGCTATCCATCTAGTGATGAATTAGATGTATCACACAAGAACCACACACATCAACATGAGGTTCCACAAGATATAGGAACTCATTACTTTAGGAGAGATTTTATTTTATGAGATTTACATGGATAAGAATATATACTAAAGTATGTTGACGAAGCTAGTGACCATAGAAAAGTTCAAGCATTTCTTAGGTTTGATCAATCTCTCCAACCATTGATGAGATCGGGCACACTTATACAGGGGTGCAGATGGAGTTGCGTTATAGGTGGAGAATGTAGGGAATGGTTTACGCTCAAGGTAGAGATTTCATGGGAGATCTTCAGGGTGACTTGGTAGAATGTAAGTCAAGGTGGAGATTGTTATGTGGGATGCCTTGTATTTTTTCGATCTGATAGTGTAGAGAAGGTCATTGTAGGTTCAATCGGTATCCCATCGATCCAACTGAATTAATGGGTGAATTTTAGTTTGCACTCTATAAAGATTTTTTGTTCGATTGATATGTGTGAGTCAATTTGTTTCTGTCCGACCGAAGGTCCCATTAAGTCTGATCGACGAGTTACGTAGATTAACGCAAATTGTGGTATTTAAGTCCTTCTTAGATTAGGGCTTGATGGATGCATGTTTTCTCTCTAAGGGAAAGTGCTTTTCGAGGTGAGAGGGTTGTAGACACTTGTAAGTGATTGAGAAATGATTTTCTCAAGAGGTTAGGGTTTTCTTAAGTGCGTATCACAAGGGGAGATCATGTTTCTTCTATAATCGAAGAAGGTGAGTGGTATAAACTCTAAGAGTTTAATTTGATTATCGTGGATTTCCATTGCTTTGTATTATGGTTTTTTCCTGCAAGGGTTTTCCACATAAAACAGGCGTGTTATGTGTTTTCTTGCTTGATTGTTTTGGTTATTCTATTTATTGTAATTATTCTAACTTCATTGAATGTGCTTGCATAAAGCACGATTAACAGTGGCATTAGATCCAAATTTCGAATACTTAGGGTTGATCCGATTTTGTTGTGGCTTGGGATTGCATCATATTGGTGTGAGATAAGAGTTGAAACTCTAACATAAAGCAATATCTTCACATAACATGAGTACACTACCAAAAAATCGAGCAAAGGCCATGGACTTTGAAATTTTTTGGCTACGGATTTAATCCATAGCAATATTGCTACAGATTTAATCCGTAGCTAAAACCTGATGGGTCTGTAGCCAAAACGTACTTCCTCCTAATAACCTTAATGGTGCTTAAAGGGCTCCATGGGATCCATTAGAATATATGTGTTTGATCTAAGCCGCTTATCAATTCTGATATATAATTTCAGTGGATGAGCCCAAAAATTATGTAGATTAAAGTTCAAAGTGGACCACACCATAAGAAATAATAAAAATTAAATTTCTATTGTTAATATGTTGTGTGGTCTTTTTACAACTTTGGTCTGACTCATTTTTTGTATCAACACTTAAAATAAGACTTTAAAATTAATGGACAGAGTAGATAAATAAAATACATCACGGTGGGCCCCACATCTTAAAATCCAAAGTCCAAATGGGCCGTCCGTTATGCGCCCCTTCTAAAATGAAATGCGCCTTGCTAAAAATGAAATGCGCCCCTCCCAAATCGTTTGCCATTTTCTCCCGCGTGTAGCAGCCTCCCAAAACCCATCTTTAAATCTCTCTCCATCTCTCTATCACACTCAACCTCTCTCTTTCCCTTGCCCTCTCTCGATCTCCTGCTCTCCCTGTCTCTTAGCCGTATCCCCTCTCTTTATTTACTAACCTCTCTCTCTCTCTCTCTCTCTCTCTCTCTCTCTAGCTAGGGTTTTCAAAACCCCCTTTCACCACAAGAAGGAGAAGGAGAAGAAGAAGAAGAAGGAGAAGGAGAAATCTATTTCTAAAATCTGAAATCCCCTTTCACCACAAACGGTTAGTCTCTCTCTCTCTGTCTGTCTCTCTGTTTCTGAAATCTACGCCGTTGAGAAGGAGAAATAAATCTCTATCCATCATATCCTTTCGACGACTCCACATGTTTTCACAACAGGTATACTAGTGGCTGTTAAGTTGAGTTTTGCCCTTTCTTCTATAAATCACCCGTGTTTTTGTAACGACCTTGGAAATTTTTGTGCTAATCTTTCCTTAAGTAGTTGTTTTTGGGGTAATTAGCGCTATACTCGATTGCTTGTGAAATTCGCATCAGTCACTTTAAATTGTATCTGCATGGCTCAAAACTTGTAGATTAGTTAGCGCTATGTTACTCTGAAATCTGGGATCCATCGCTAAATCCAGTTGTTCTGGGAAATTTTTGGAAGTTCTGGATCGGACCTGGACCGCGCGTCGAAAGTCCGATGGCGATGATCTTAGGCTGTTGCGGTCACCAAGTTGGGCTTGACCATCACCTTGAAAATCAAGTCCATGTGATGTTCTGGGTCGATTTGTTTGAGTTCGGAGTGAAGAGTGTGAGAACGGTTGGAAATTTAATAAGTTTTTATGAAATCTGAGTCGTGTCGCTTGTGCGATGATTTTAAGCTATCTGACCGTTGGATTCTGACCCAATTTTACCCTCTGATCAGGGAAGGTGGCCCAGGCATATCCTTGTGCTTGTGGACCTGATCGAGTCTCCGTGACCGTTGAATTGAGTGTGGTCCGCCATGGCTGATCTGAAGAGTTGGTCGGTACGAAAACTCAGCCTGACCTAGATCCATGGTCAATGAGCTTAAGTCCGACCTTTCGTGGTTATAGGCCCACCAGAAGTGCTTCGTTGGATCGTAAGAGGCTGGTTTTTGTTATACCCTAAGTATACCTTGGCCCTGGGGTTATTTTCATCAATTATAGGCCTATTTATAGTCCTTAAACCCTAGCCCTCTTTTCCATACGAATTTTCTCTAACCCTAGCTTGGAAAGAGAGTGGAAAAGAGAGAGTTAGTGAGAGAGAAGTTAGTGAATCATCTTGGATTCTTTCCTATTCTTCTGCATCTTTGAACCTTCACTTTGAATCGTTATTTTGACGATTCTAAGTTCATCTTGGGGTAAGTTAACCTAACCCTAATTTGTGTTAGAGCTTAGATTAGTCTTGGTGTTGTTGTATCTCATTTCTATCCTTATTTTAGGGTATTCTATCGCCGTTGACGAAGACAACTCGTCTAAATCAGTTCGGTGTTTCTTTCCTTGCTTAAGGTGCAGACTTTAAGTGTATAGGTTATGGTTTTCAAGGCTTTCAATGCCAGTTAGTGATTTATTCTTGTTATGGATGAGATTTCGCGTGCCAAATGTTGTGTTTACTTTGCGTTCCTGATATGCATGTGTTATATTGAGATTTGTGTATTCTATGTGTATGTATAAAGTACCGTATACGTATAAAATATGCACTTGTGTTTGCCATGATTATTTGTCATGTATGTATGCCAGATGTATGTGTGACAACTCCTTGGAAAAAGGAATTGTCCAAATGCTTGTTTTCAACATACGTCATGTATGTTGTACCATGTATTCTAAGTGTTTGAAGAAATGCATGGATGATCTAAAGTGTAACTTATTACACTAATTGCGGGCATTGAGAAGTGATTCTCAACACTCCTATTGATGTGCATGATTTCCTTTATGCAAGTTACATTCCATGTTATTTAAATTCAAGCATTACTTATGCTTACATTTATGTTAAGTTGATATTCCTCAACTGCTTCTATTCCATGATTTGAGTTGTTGTTTCCTTTACTGTTCTACATTCAATTCATATATCTGTTGTAGTATAAGGTGTGTGGGACTATGCACTAGTCTAGGAAATCGGTAATCGACCCTATGTTCGTGGTTGAGGTTGCTTTCGCCACGTAGGACGTATTAGACGAACCCGAGCCTTATTAGAGTTGACGGCAGTGGTTTGGCCACACGGAGTGTTTGCGCACTATATGTCGCTCAACTCAACGTGCGCTCGTGCTAGTCGAGTTCGTCAAGTAACCCGATTGTCCGATGTATGTTCACCATGTATGGACGCTACTGCTTGAATCTAGGGTACCGAACTTACCAATGAAATCCTATTAACCATGGTACCTTGATCCGCTAAGACTCATGAGCCAGACATGGTGGTATGGGACACCGTGGTCGAGCTGTCAGCCTACGCTGGGGTGACGAGCCTCCCCGTAGTGATCAGTGAGTAACTAAACTCGTGAGCCGATTATGGTGGTATGGGACACTATATTCGTGCTGTTGGCTTACATTGATTGGTGACGAGCCCTTTGTAGTGACCTTGAGCATGCCTGGATACCGCAATGAGGTGACGAGCCGAACTGTGGTAATAAAGGTATGAAAGGCGTGCATTGATTGGTGACGAGCCCTTTGCTACGACCTGAAACCATATGATCGTATGAGATGTCTAGGACTGACGACCCTAGAATGGATCACTGTTTGGATGGTGACATGAGGAAGGTATCTTAGCTTCCCAATCTCGCTGTATGAAATGGACTAATAACAACCTGGTAATCATATCCATGCACCGCATTTGCATGTGCTTTGTAGATGTGGCGCACTTTGAGGTGGTGTCATGCGTAACGTAAGATGAAGACGCTGAGGGTGTACGCGTGAGGGCACGCATCATTTTGTATACATCCCTGCATTAATAAGAGTACTTAGGATTTATTTAATTGTTCTGCTTTATCATTACTGATTGATTGAACTGATAACATGTTAACCAGTGCCTTATTGTTCCACTGAGTTGATCACTCACTCCCACGTTCTGGGGCGGTGTTAAACACCCACCAGACTCTGTCTTAGGTTCTAATGTTGCAGATGTGGATGCGACTTCTGAGGCAGAGCGGGAGATGGATGATGATGAGGCTGCTTTCTCTTATATGCAGTTTTCAGACGGGTTCTAGCGAGCCTCGATCTGATGCGTGGGACTCTGGGATTATTTTTGGGAATTTAAATGATGTAACTTGATACTTAAAATTTTGATAAGTAACACTTTCATACGACCTGGTTTGTATATGTATTTTAGGGATTTACACTTATACACATATATTTCTATAAGTCTTCCGCTTGCTTTCTTCACTTATCCTTGAATTATATCTGTGTTTTGGCTTAATCTATTCCATGTTTTATGCACTAATACAATCAACATACATCCATCATTAAATATGTTGCATAAGTGATGTTTTGGAACTCGGGAGCTGAGTTATGCTCGACCCCCGAATTTCAGGGCGTTACAAGTTGGTATCAGAGCATGATCTGGATTAAACCGGACCTGGATTATGGTCACACACCACACGTTGTCACCACTTTAGTGTATTTGGGTGTGGGTCTATTGTAGATTTTGTGTTTGTGCTCCGTAGCTTCTATCGGCGAAAGTTTCCTGAAAACCTTCGCCGAGATCGAGTCTGTGCTCTCTCCTGATCACACACAGCGACCTGAAACCTTTCCTAGACCATCTATTAATGAGTTTAGATGGTCTATCTTCCCTTTTTAACCCTTAAACCTTTAAGAAATCTTTATTTGAATCAGATTTCTACTAGAATGGCCCGATAGGCGTTAAATCATGCAAGGGGCCGATCGGCGCATTTCCTGTGGGGCCCAAGGGGAGAACCACATATTTTGGACCATGGGGGACCAGGAGGACCTCGCCCAAATGGCGAGGCATCGCCGGACAGTCCAGAGACCGGCGATGCCATCGCCGGTTCGGCGAGGGCTCGCCGATCAGCGGGCCAGGCGGGCCGGGCCGGCGCGGGCCGATGAATCCTAGGCCTTGTGTGGCCCACCCCTCCACGGTTTTCAGCTTAAAACCCTTTCTTTCATCTATTTCCTTCACAAGCTCCCCTCCCAAGCTCTCCCTTTCTAGAAAACCTTCTCCAAATCCTTCCAAATCTCTCCCAAATCTTCTTCTTCTTCCATTTTTCGTGCAAACCCATCACCCTATTTCGAAACCTTCATTTCCATTGCTGATTTCCTTTTCTTTCCTTCTCATTTGAGCTCTCACATCCCTTTTTTGGCTATTTGGTGTGTGGAAGCTTCACCATCTTCCTATTTCTCTCTTTCTCTCATTTCTCATGGCCCTCTTTGAGATTGTGACGGCCATCTTTTCCATTTCTTCCCTTCTTTCCTTGATGAGGAAGAAGAGAGCGCCTGCGGATGAAGCCGGGCTGAGCCGCCCAACCCGTGCACGGAGGCCGAGAGGAGCCGCCGCGAGCACGTCCGCTGTCACGCCCCGAACTCGGAAACCGGGCTCATAAAATTCTCGATCGCCGAATCCGGCACCCACAGCCTCCGTAGAACCCCATTTTAGGATCCCGGCACCCATTCACCAGGTTCCGATCCTGGGATACTACAAGGAGGATTTTGAATCATCAGTCTGATTCATAATCAGTATAACAAAAGCATAACCCACAACAATAACCACAAGAACACCACCACAAAATCCACTATGATCAAAAACTTTTTAGTACAATGCGACAGAAAGGGGAAATACAATGTAACAAAAGAAACAAAACTCCAGAAGCTCGGCTGCACGCTCCAACTACAGCGAGACTATGGCTGCGACTGCGTCTTGGCATCACCTGCACACATCAATTGCATAAGCTTATAGAAAGCTTAGAGGGTGGTGTAAGTATGTGCGCAATATAAGCGTGCTCAAATGCAAGGTCAAAGTAATGCGGAATCATGGTGATGAGCACATGAATGCAATCAGCCGTACCAGGGCTATGCGGTGCAAGATATGAATGCTATCGGCCATAACACAGCCATGCGATGTGAGATGCAACTCAAGCATGCCAAACCTCATCATATATCAGTACAGTTCTCATTCTGGATAATCACCGGGGTTCAATACACTCCAAATGGCACTGTCGCTCTCCTAGCCGCACAGTCCAAGTGAGCGTAAGAAACCTCACTATCCGCCTGACCAATAGTCTACCAATACCTATCTGGCACGTCGATAGAGGACCCATTCGCGAGCTGGTCAAACTCAGCCTAGTATTGCCCCCTACCCTCAGGCGAGTAAGGCCACACTCCTTTCCAACCGACTAAGACACAGTGGGAGACGCGGCCTCCTGGTATTCGGCCCTCGTACACTCATATATCCACTCGGTCTCGACGTTGGAGTCATCCTCTGGTACCATCAGGTTTAGGGATTTTCACCCAAGGACATCTATGGTGCCCGTATGCTAGAACTAAATATTTCCGGTATCCAACTCAGCCTCCCACGATGTGTCTGTGAAGGCTATGGCCCTGATGTTGCTAGGGCATACAATAATCATGATCACACAGATGCAAGTGCATGAATCACACTACCAAACATGCAACAATCCCACGCGTATCGAGCGCTCATGTGGGGCGACTCCGCCTATCAGGGAGCCCATAACGATCTGCCCAAAGGCATATGCTATGATCAGTCACTTCTCATATCAAGCATATATATGATACGTATGTTCATGAATCATGGATCTATGTTATACATGTTATGTGGTGATGGGCTCTGATCAACATGAAGATGGGCCTAGATGGCCTATATACTATAGACATGGGCCTATTAATGGGCCTTAGGAAGAGTCGTAATGCGGACATTTAACCAACATTAACCTTACAATGTGGACATCAAACCATCATTGCTCCCAAGGCACTGCCGTTATAAGGGTCAACACATAAATCATGGTATGGGCCTCATGCACATCCCATTGGGCCTCTAATACATCAAATGGGCCTCATGCATGGGTCTCGTATACATATATCAAGGTAGGCTTCAATGACGGGCCACCAATGCATCCACGTGGGCCTAGTCACATGGGCCTTACATACATCACAATGGGCCTCATAAAATGGGCCTTAAATTATCTCCAAAATGGTTGGATAGTCGGATGAAACACATGCATCATGATGGAGCCCACTCTAATGGAGGGTATGGTTTACAACACAAACATAAGTGGGTCCCATGTGGGGCCTACCATAATGTTTATTTCCCATCCAGCCCATTGATAAGATCATTCAGACCAGGGCCCCCCCAGAAATGTTTATTTTCTAAGCAACCTAGGGCCCAAAATAATGTTTATTTTCCAACCAACTGTCCATAAGGCCATGTGGACCAGGGTAGAGCCCACTATAATATTTATTTATCATCTAATCTATTCATAAGGTCACTTGGACCAGAGGAGGGCCCACTGGACTGGGGCCCACTGCACATTTATTTACCATCCGACTGTTCACGAGGTCACGTGGACCTGGGTAGGGCCCACCGTGATAGCTACCTGTCAGCGTTGCAAGGTCTCGTGGACCAGGCCCCACAGAAATGTTTATTTGCCATTTAACGTTGATGAGGCCACCCAAACTTAGGGCCCACCGTGATGTGGTCCACAGATCCAGCCCACCCATTTTGTGTGTCCCACTGGACTAACGGTCCAGACCAAATTTCAGTAACATCCAAGAATCAGGTAGGCCCCACCAAGTGATGTTATATGTTTTGGCATGTCTTCACATGATTTTAAATGGTATGGCCCACCTGAGTTCCGTATAAGGCTGATTTTCGGGGTGGACGTGTGGACCGAGGGGACCCATCAAATGCACGGTGTTGATGGTCGAAAGGAACCAAGGTGGGGCCCACAGCTGGGGCCGTGAGCCCCAGCACGTCCGTCCGTCAGCGGCCAGCGCTGATGGCAGCAGTAGCGTCAGCGCTGCTGCATCCCTTGCTTTGTTTTCTTTTTTTAAAGAGAACAGTTTTTCTACGGATTTCCTATGGTAGGGCCCACATCAGCAATATCCACTCCAACCATGGCCCCCTATGGCTTGATACAAGCCCATAGAGTCCAATATTGGGATATTTTTGACATACAGGAGCATTGGGGAGTAAATCGAAGGTAGGAACACTGTTTCCTATGGTATGGCCCACCGAGGAAGGGGATCAACTTCATTTCTTGGTTCAATGCCTAAAATGGGCTGAAGAATGGAATGGATGGCGTGGATCAGGCTCATGAATCAAGGTGGGGTCTGCAGGAGCAGTCCACCCTAAAAGTAATAAGTTTCTTTTTTTTTAGCTTGTCAGTACACACCCATTGCCAGTGCACATGCTGTTTGCAACATCCAGCGTCCAGTGACGCTGGACGACTCACAAAATCACATCATTGTGGTGTGTCCCATGTGGACGTGGCCCACCAATATATATGCATATACATATAATATATATCTTATATTATATATATATATAAATACATATTATATTATATATATTATATATATATTATATAAAATATAACACATATAAATATATACATATATATATATAAAAGGATGCATTGGACCCATCCAAATAGTGGATGGTGTGGATCATCACCTGTAATAGAATGGGCCACACCGTTTGATGTAGATGGACGGAGTAGATGTAACACATATTGGTGGGATCCACACCATTACAAGGAAAGAGAGAGAGAGAGGTAGGGAGAGAGATATACGGTGAGATAGAGGAACCCCGCCACTATGGGCCCTCTTGATTAAATAACATACATCCAAATGGGTCCCACCAACAAGTGGGCCCTAAAATTTAAAATAATGGCAAATCACCCACCTTATCTTCCTTCTTCTTGGTCCCTTAGACTCCAATGCTCCTTAGCTTCAACTTTAATGGAGGTTGATGGGGTTTAGATGGTTGAGATGGAAGATGAGAAGGTGTAGATGGAAGATGGGAGGTGGGCCACACTTGAGAGGGAGAGGAAGCTTGGACGTTTGAGGCTTGGGGTTGCTTGGAGATTTTGAGAAATGAGGGAGAGAAAGAAGATATGGTTGGGTGAGGTGAGGTGATGGAGTGATGGGTTGGGTTAAAAAATTGTAAAAGGTGTATGGTTGTTGTTGAAATTTGGAAAAGAGGAGTGGTGAGGTGGAAAAAATGTGGACTTTTGAAAAAAAGAGGGAATGGGTTGTAGTACTTGATGTATGGGATGCATTTATGGTTGATTGATGTGACTAATTGTGTAGAGATTCTCTCAAAATCTGTAACGCGCGGTGTTTCTTCAGAATAAACGCAGATCGGCATCTTCTTGCCTGGGTATCGGTTCGGTGCGCAAGTCACGGCGTTGGAACCGCGACGACGACGCGGTCACTAAGATACAACTTTCAGATCAAGCCGACGTCGGTGCGCGGGACCTAGCTTAGGATCGTGCGCAAACACCAGATATGGTGCGAAGGTTGCCGAAATTTGACCGGAAGGACTGCGGAAGCCAAAGGAACAGTACGGACTAGGACACGGGTCTTACATCCGCCGCTCGGGAATTTCAGACCAAGCGGGACCTCGATCCTTGAGCTTCCATTGGTAGAACTTTGTTGGCGGAATTGTCGCATGGAGTCTATGAAGGTCGTAGGGTCCTTTTTGAGGCTCATGTTGATCTGCGGCTCTTTGGTGAGTTTTTTCTATTGGAGTGCCTAGAAGGGGCTGGTTGGGGTCCCTTGTTCGAAGGCGAGTATCGCGCGAATGCTAGCACTGTTCGAGCCTTTTATGCCAATATTCTTGATCCTTCGCTGGAGCCTCTGCAGTTCAAGATTCCTTGTGGTAGCGGTCAAGTGGGTATTGTCAATGTTGCTTTGACATCCCGACTCCTGAAAGTGCCACTTGGTGAAGTGCATGCCAGCGAGAAGAATATGAACAGTGTGCGCAAGAGGGATCGTCGCACCCGATCCTTGTGTGGTCGTCTGGTCGAATGGCAGCCGAATAGGAGTCTTCTGGCTACCTACATGACGGACGACTTCCGTTTAATTCACCACATATTTACGTTCAATGTATATCCAAGGTGGAGCAATCGCAGCGAGTGTACGTGCCTAATGGTGGATTTCCTATATTAGGTAGGGCAGGAAGCGAAGTTGTGTGTGCCGACGTACGTCCTGTGCCTGATTATTCTCATCGCTCGTTCGAGTAGGAGGACCGAGTCGCTTCCATTTGGCCGCCTCATTTGCAAGCTTGCACATGAGTTTGGCTATAGGCTTGGAGCTGAGAAGCCAGTTCTTGTTCGTCATATCAATCTGAGGACTCTTAAGCTGATGGAGGTTGGTTCTGGTCGGCATGCCTCAGATAGTGAGGCTGAGTTTGAGAGCGGTGATGAAGAGAGTTATGCTGAAGGTGGTGCAGAGATTGAGGAAGAAACAGAGCAGGACGAGGAAGAGGATGAGGCACAGGATTTGAGTGATAGCTCTCCTCCTGTGGCGCCAGAGCAGAGCGCAGAGCAGATTGCCAGAGATGCCCGTCTTACACGGCTTGAAGAAGGGCAGGCTATTTTACGCCAGGATATTGTTGATCTTCGAGGCCTTGTTAAACATAAGTTTAAGAAGGTAACTCAAACTCTGAAGTCTATCCTGTGTTGCTTGCAGGATAAGGGTGCTCCGCCTCCATCTCCTGATTTCGACGAGTAGCAGTCGTCGTGGCCGTCCTTTGCTTTGTTTGTTATTTTCTTTCTGTGTGTAGCCGTTGTTGGCTTGTGGTTGGAGTTGTTGTAGTTGTTGTTGTAGTTGTTTATAGTTGTTGTGGTTGTTTGAAGTGTTAGATGTTGTTGTTTACATGCTTTCCTAGTCGTGATTCATGTATTGCTGCACTACTTGTATTGCGACGATTTTGATTAATAGAATGCATGTTGTTTGCCTTTGGAGTTGTGCTGTGTTGCTGTGTGGATGGATTATGTGATGTAGAATCTGACAGGTTGCATCCTCTGTTGAATGTAGGGATGCCTCCTAAGGGTTTGAAGTCTTCGGCCTGTCTCTCTTTGATTGAGTCGCTTGTTGGGGTTCCTCCCTTGAGTGATAGCCAGTCAGATCCGCAGGCGGGTCCATCTCATACCGGTGTTAGGTCGACACCTATGGCTCCTCCAGTCACACCCTCAGTTCCTGAGCCGAGTCGTGCACCTTCGTCTGCTTCGCCTACTGATAGGTTTGAGCAGATAATGCTGTTGATGCAGCAGCAGTAGCAGCAGCAGTAGCAGCAGGAGTTCCTCTCTTCCATGGCTGGCATCTTTGCTCAGTCAG
Source organism: Magnolia sinica (assembly GCF_029962835.1). NCBI lineage: Eukaryota > Viridiplantae > Streptophyta > Magnoliopsida > Magnoliales > Magnoliaceae > Magnolia > Magnolia sinica. Next base: position 27,229,833 of record NC_080581.1, read on the forward strand.
TGGGGGCGACTCCACCTGTTTCACCAATGCTTCCATCTGGGAGCGCCAGTGCCAGCGACACTTTCGAGCAATTCCAGCGCTTGCGACCTCCTACTTTTGCGGGTTCTCATAAACTCGAGGAGGCCGAGTATTGGATCGACCGCATCTCTAAGATGCTGAGACCGCTGCACTGCTCTGAGGTTGAACAGGTTGAGCTTGCCTCCTTCATGTTTGAGAAGGAGGCCAGTCTGTGGTGGGACAGTGTGCTTCGCACTGTTGAGGAGGATTTTATGTGGTCGTGGCAGGCGTTTGAGGCACGCTTCCACGAGAAGTATTTCCCAGTTACATACCGACATGAGAAGGAGAGTGAGTTCCTTCGCCTCCGACAGGGAGGGTTGTCGGTGACGGAGTATGAGAACCGGTTTACTGAGTTGGGGCGGTATGTTCCTTTGATCCTGGGTGATCAGCTGATGAGGATGCGGTGTTTCTCTGAGGGATTGAGACCTGAGATCCGATCGAAGATTTGCTGTGCTAGCATTTCTTCTTATGCGGAGCTGGTGAGCATGTCCTTGCGAGCAGAGCAGGACGGGGATAGAGCGTCCCGCATGCGAGCACCGATGGTTCCTAAGCCGCGACCGGACTTTCAGGGTGCACCTTTCCTCGGCAAGAGGCCGTGAGCAGATTCTCCTCCGAGGCGTTCAGCGCCGCCCGCTCAGCAGATGAGAGCTGATCTTCGATGTTCCTATTGTAGGAAGACAGGGCACTTGGACAGTTTTTACTTCTCCCGTATGTGAGCTAGTGGATTTACTCCACCGTAGAGGATTAGCCATCCGATGCCTCAGGTTATCTCTCCTCCACCTCTTCAATCAGCGCCAACTCATCCATCCTTCAGACCTGCAGTTCCTAACTTCAGGCCACCTCAGCGGCCCATGGTTCCTCTGCCGAATCGTCAGCAGCATGCTCGAGTTCATGCTCTTTCAGCTGAAGCGCATATGTCTGACTTAGTGTCGAGGTCCTTCGAAGTGACAGCGCACATTGAAGGTATTCCCATTTCTGTGTTGGTGGATACAGGGTCCACTACTTCTCTTATATCTTATGCGGCAGTTAGGCGTTTGGGTTTGAGATCTGTTCCTATACAAGGAGTGACGCTTACTACCGCTACGGGGATTTCTTCTGCTTTAGGCAAGCATTGTTTAGATTGTTTGGTCGATCTGGGAAGTGGATCGATCTGTGTTGATTTGTTAGTCGCACCACTTTATCACTACGATGTTATTATGGGTATAGATTGACTCACGAGGATGCGAGCTGAGATTGATTGTGAAGCTAGATCAGTGACGATCCATGGACCTGAGGGCGACACTGTTACTTATCCAATTCAGGTCAGTTACCCTCTTCGTATTGATTATTATTCTTCTTTGTTGGAGAGTATGGCTGAATCGGCGTTAGTTAGCACGCCGGTAATTCAGGAGTTTGAAGATGTGTTTGAGTCGATTCCTGGATTACCTCCTCACTGTGAGATTGATTTTGCTATCAACCTCATGCCTGATGCGGCGCCCATTTCTTTACTCACATATCGTATGCCTCCGAGTGGAATGGAGGAGTTGAGGAAGTAGATAGACGGTTTGCTAGATTTGGGTTTTATTCGGCCTAGTGTGTCTCCTTGGGGAGCACCTGTTCTGTTTGTGAAGAAGAAGGATGGTTCCTTGCGATTGTGTATTGATTATCGCAGGCTGAATTTGGTAACTGTGAAGAATAAATACCCTTTACTCAGGATTGATGATCTGTTTGATCAGTTGAAGGGGGCACAGTACTTTTCGAAGGTTGATTTGTAGTCAGGGTATCATCAGTTGCGCGTCAAGGTTGGGGACGTGAAGAAGACCGCTTTCAGGACTAGCTTCGGTCATTATGAGTTCCTTATGATGTCGTTCGGTCTGACGAACGCACCGGCCGTGTTCATGGATCTGATGAACAGGGTGTTTCGGCCATTCTTGTTCCGATTCGTCATTGTCTTTATCGATGACATCTTGATATATTCAGCGAGCCGGGCAGAACACGAGGAGCACTTAAGAGCAGTTTTGGATACTCTTAGGAAGCATCAGCTTTTCGCACAGTTCAAGAAGTGTGATTTTTGGAAAGAGGAAGTCAAGTTCCTGGGACATGTGGTGTCCAAGGAAGGAATAGCTGTCGACCTTGCCAAGGTAGCTGCAGTGCAGGACTGGAAGCAGCCTGGTTTAGTTATTGAGGTAAGGAGTTTTCTGGGTCTTACAGGCTATTATCGACGCTTTATTTAGGACTTCTCGAAGATTGCCGACCGTTGTCGCAGCTGACATGGAAGGATTTGAAGTTTACTTGGAATGAGCAGGTGGTGTTAGCTTTTCAGGAGCTAAAGGACAAGTTAACGTCCGCCCCTGTGCTAGTATTGCAAGAGCAAGGGGTTAAGTATATTATATATATTGACGCCTCTCGCATTGGCCTGGGTTGTGTCCTTATGCAGAAGGACAGGGTGATTGCTTATGCTTCGCATCAGTTGAGGAAACACGAAGAGAATTACCCTACGCACGACTTGGAATTAGCAGCTGTCATATTCGCATTAAAGCTTTGGAGACATTACCTCTATGGTGAGGAGTTCGAGCTCTTTTACGACCACAAGAGCCTTAAGTATATTTTCACGCAGCGTGATTTGAATATGAGGCAGCACAGATGGATGGAAACATTGAAGGACTTTAAGTTTGATGTTTCTTACCATCCGGGCAAGGCGAACCTTATGGCAGATACGTTGAGTCGCAAGAAGGCTATTGAGTTTGCGGCTCCGCTGATGATAGCAAAGTGGGATATGTTGGAGTTCGTGCGCGATTTTGAGCAGAAGCTTACGGTAGTTGAGCCGTATGAGGTTATCGCACACATCGTGTACAGCCCCTTATCGACGAGAGGATCGTTGCAGCTCAGGCAGATGATGAGCTTTTGGTGAAGATGAGGCAGTGGGTTGGTACAGATGAGAGCTCCGACTGGAGTGTTTGTTCTGATGGGGGCCTACGTTTTCATGGCCGGTTATGTGTTCCTGACATCCCTGACTTGAGACGGGAGGTTCTCGAGTTAGCCCATAGTTCTAAACTTGCGATGCATCCAGGTAGCACAAAGATGTATCAGGATATGAGGAGAAGTTATTGGTGGGACAATATGAAGGTCCAGATTGCTAAATTTGTTTCTCGTTGTCTCACGTGCCAGCAGGTCAAGGCAGAGCATCGCCGACCTCTTGGGTTGTTGTAGCCCATGCCCATAGCTGAATGGAAGTGGGATTTCATATCTATGGATTTTATTTTTAGGTTGCCGAGGACGAGGAAGGGATATGACTCTATTTGGGTGATCGTCGATCAATTAACAAAGTCGACACATTTCTTACCGATCAGAGTCACTTACTCTGCAGACGAGTTGGCTAGGTTGTATATCAAGGAGATAGTGCGTCTGCATGGAGTTCCCCTAGAGATTGTGTCTGATAGAGACGCGTTTTACATCTATCTTCTAGACTCGTATCCAGGAAGTGATGGGTGTGAAACTGAAGTTCAGCACCGCGTTTTATCCGCAAACAGATGGGCAGACGGAGCGAGTGAATCAAGTACTGGAAGATATGTTGCGAGCTTATGTTTTGGATTTCAAGGACAGTTGGGATGATTGTCTTCAGTATACAGAGTTCGCGTATAATAATAGTTTCCAGGTGACTATCGACATGGCTCCCTATGAGGCGTTGTATGGTCGCCCGTGCAGAGCACCACATTGTTGGGCAGAAATTGGTGAGCGTAGTTTGCTTGGCCCGGAGTTGGTGCAAGTGACTTCAGAGAAGGTTGACATCATTCGACGTCGACTTCTGACAGCGCAGAGCAGGCCGAAGAGTTATGCTGATACGAGGCGTCGACCGCTTGAGTTTGAGGTTGGAGGCCATGTTTTTCTAAAGGTCTCTCCTATGAAGGGAGTTTTGCGGTTCGGTAAGAAGGGAAAGCCGATGCCGAGATTTATTGGTCCATTTCAAGTTTTGGATCGAGTGGGAGCGGTAGCATACCGCCTTGCTTTGCCCACACCTCTTGCGGGCATGCATAACGTATTTCATGTTTCTATGCTGAAGAAGTACGTTCCTGATCCTTCGCATATTATCAGTTGGGAGCAAGTGCAGTTGAGTGAGGATGCCACTTATGTATTGCGACCGACGCGTATTCTCGACAGGAAGGAGCAGGTATTGCGTAGCAAGGTTATCCCTCTTGTGAAGGTGCTATGGACGCATCATGGTGTGGAAGAAGCTACTTGGGAATCTGAAGCTGAGGTCAGGAAGACCTACCCTTTGATCCTTGAGGAATTTATGAAGGTATGAATTTCGAGGACGAAATTTTCTTTAAGGGGGGTAGATTGTAACGACCTTGGAAATTTTTGTGCTAATCTTTCCTTAAGTAGTTGTTTTTGGGGTAATTAGTGTTATACTCGATTGCTTGTGAAATTCGCATCAGTCACTTTAAATTGTATCTGCATGGCTCAAAACTTGTAGATTAGTTAGCGCTATATTACTCTAAAATCTGGGATCCATCGCTAAATCCAGTTGTTTTGGGAAATTTTTGGAAGTTCTGGATCGGACCTAGACCGCGCGTCGAAAGTCCGATGGCGATGATCTTAGGCTGTTGCGGTCACCGAGTTGGGCTTGACCATCACCTCGAAAATCAAGTCCATGTGATGTTCTGGGTCGATTTGTTTGAGTTCGGAGTGAAGAGTGTGAGAACGGTTGGAAATTTAATAAGTTTTTATGAAATCTGAGTCGTGTCGCTTGCGCGATGATTTTAAGCTATTTGACCGTTGGATTTTGACCCAATTTCACCCTCTGATCAGGGAAGGTGGCCCAGGCATATCCTTGTGCTTATGGACCTGATTGAGTTTTCTTGACCGTTGAATTGAGTGTGGTCCGCCACGGCTGATCTGAAGAGCCGGTCGGTACGAAAACTCAGCCTGACCTAGATCCATGGTCAATGAGCTTAAGTCCGACCTTTCGTGGTTATAGGCCCACCAGAAGTGCTTCGTTGGATCGTAAGAGGCTGGTTTTGGTTATACCCTAAGTATACCTTGGCCCTGGGGTTATTTTCATCAATTATAGGCCTGTTTATAGTCCTTAAACCCTAGCCCTCTTTTCCATACGAATTTTCTCTAACCCTAGCTTGGAAAGAGAGTGGAAAAGAGAGAGTTAGTGAGAGAGAAGTTGGTGAATCATCTTGGATTCTTTCCTATTCTTCTGCATCTTTGAACCTTTACTTTGAATCGTTATTCTGACGATTCTGAGTTCATCTTGGGGTAAGTTAACCTAACCCTAATCTGTGTTAGAGCTTAGATTAGTCTTGGTGTTGTTGTATCTCATTTCGATATTCTATCGCCGTTGACGAAGACAACTCGTCTAAATCAGTTCGGTGTTTCTTTCCTTACTTAAGGTGCGGACTTTAAGTGTATAGGTTATGGTTTTCAAGGCTTTCAATGCCAGTTAGTGATTTATTCTTGTTATGGATGAGATTTCGCATGCCAAATGTTGTGTTTACTTTGCGTTCCTAATATGTATGTGTTATATTGAGATTTGTGTATTCTATGTGTATGTATAAAGTACCGTATACGTATAAAATATGCACTTGTGTTTGCCATGATTATTTGTCATGTATGTATGCCAGATGTATGTGTGACAACTCCTTGGAAAAAGGAATTGTCCAAATGCTTGTTTTCAACATACGTCATGTATGTTGTACCATGTATTCTAAGTGTTTGTAGAAATGCATGAATGATCTAAAGTGTAACTTATTACACTAATTGCGGGCGTTGAGAAGTGATTCTCAACACTCCTATTGATGTGCATGATTTCCTTTATGCAAGTTACATTCCATGTTATTTAAATTCAAGCATTACTTATGCTTACATTTATGTTAAGTTGATATTCCTCAACTGCTTCTGTACCATGATTTGAGTTGTTATTTCCTTTACTGTTCTACATTCAATTCATATATCTGTTGTAGTGTAAGGTGTGTGGGACTATGCACTAGTCCAGGAAATCGGTAATCGACCCTATGTTCGTGGTTAAGGTTGCTTTCGCCACGTAGGACGTATTAGACGAACCCGAGCCGTATTAGAGTTGACGGTAGTGGTTTGGCCACGCGGAGTGTTTGCACACTCTATGTCGCTCAACTCAACGTGCGCTCATGCTAGTCGAGTTCGTCAAGTAACACGATTGTCCGATGTATGTTCACCATGTATGGACGCTACTGCTTAAATCTAGGGTACCGAACTTACCAGTGAAATCCTATTAACCATGGTACCTTGATCCGCTAAGACTCATGAGCCGGACATGGTAGTATGGGACACCGTGGTCGAGCTGTCGGCCTACGCTGGGGTGACGAGCCTCCCCGTAGTGATCAGTGAGCAACTAAACTCGTGAGCCGATTATAGTGGTATGGGACACTATATTCGTGTTGTCGGCCTACATTGATTGGTGACGAGCCCTTTGTAGTGACCTCGAGCATGCCTGGATACCGCAATGAGGTGATGAGCCGAACTGTGGTAATAAAGGTATGAAAGGCATGCATTGATTGGTGACGAGCCCTTTGCTACGACCTGAAACCATATGATCGTATGAGATGTCTAGGACTGACGACCCTAGAATGGATCACTGTTTGGATGGTGACATGAGGAAGGTATCTTAGCTTCCCAATCCTGTTGTATGAAATGGACTAATAACAACCTGGTAATCATATCCATGCACCGCATTTGCATGTGCTTTGTAGATGTGGCGCACTTTGAGGTGGTGTCATGCGTAACGTAAGATGAAGACGCTTAGGGTGTACGCGTGAGGGCACGCATCATTTTGCATACATCCCTACATTAATAAGAGTACTTAGGATTTATTTAATTATTCTGCTTTATCATTACTGATTGATTGAACTAATAACATGTTAACTAGTGCCTTATTGTTCCACTGAGTTGATCACTCACTCCCACATTCTGGGGCGGTGTTAAACACCCACCAGACTGTCTTAGGTTCTGATGTTGCAGATGTGGATGCGACTTCTGAGGCAGAGCGGGAGATGGATGATGATGAGGCTGCTTTCTCTTATATGCAGTTTTCAGACGGGTTCTAGCGAGCCTCGGTCTGATGCGTGGGACTCTGGGATTATTTTTGGGAATTTAAATGATGTAACTTGATACTTAAAATTTTGATAAGTAACACTTTCATACGACCTGGTTTGTATATGTATTTCAGGGATTTACACTTGTACACATATATTTCTATAAGTCTTCCACTTGCTTTCTTCACTTATCCCTGAATTATATCTGTGTTTTGGCTTAATCTATTCCATGTTTTATGCACTAATACAGTCAACATACATCCATCATTAAATATGTTGCATAAGTGATGTTTTGGAACTCGGGAGCTGAGTTATGCTCGACCCCTGAATTTCAGGGCGTTACAGTTTTCACAACAGGTATACCAGCAGCTCCTGCGGTTCCAAAGCCTCCAATACCTTGGTGACTGCAATGTTGCCACCCATAAAAAAAAAGAGGTTAGAATATCTTGTGAGTCGTGTGAGTTCATACATGCATGCACCAGTCTATACAATCTAACCAGGCTAGCAGGCTTGACCAGTTCAAATGTAACCAGCCAGTCCAATGGCTCTGTTCAAGCCTCTTTTTTTGCCTTTTTTTCTGGTTAGAGAATTTTTTTATATAGCAATGTAAAATTAATAAATAAACAACACATTCAAATCACTCTTTGGCATAATTGGTGTCCTATGTGGAATCTTGATTTTGGGCAGAAAATCAGGTTATTCCAAACAGGCCAAAAGCAATAATTGGCGATCATGCTTTCATGGCTTAGAGGATATCTATAAAGAGTCATGAAGTCTTTTTGCTTCAAATGTTGATTGTTGTATTTTAGTTAGTACCTACATTTTCTATGAGGTTCCGGTATTCAGACTCAAGCCGGTTCAATACCATGAGGCTGATTCAGCCCTCAATTGGGTGGGTCCCAACTCATCTCAGGAACAACCAGTTGATCCAAGTCACCAGGTCTTTTAACCATGGTATTCAGGGTTTCAGCTAGTTGAACATTGGAATTTTATTTATATCATGGGGAGGGAATCCCATATGCCCATGTCATGCGAGAATGCTAAATGAGATTTTCCTACTTGATTATCTTTGGTCCAAGCACTGACTGAGCATTGGTGTCTCCAACATGAATTTCCCCAAAAATAGACCATGTTGAAGCATATCCAAAATCTGTATCTATTCTTAGATATAATGCAACATTCCCTTTCTTTTCATTATTCAGTGGGCAGTCTTGGTGTTTATGAAATCAGTACCAATGTACATTTTCCCTATTTCATAGCTCTATTCCAACAATTGAATCAAATATAGGTGATTGATCTTGGGTAATCAATAGTACATGCTCAACATTTGCAATAAAGTAGGTAATATTGAGATCAGAAGAATTGTATGATCCTCAATCCAAGCATATGCACGATATTCCCACCTAGTGGGAGTCATGGTTCAATGATCCAGACTATTGGTTTGTTGGGCCCCATTTGTAGGTTATAGCATATTTGTACACTGGTATGCGAGGTATGATTTAGGATTAAGAACTACACTTATGGTTATGGGATGTGATTGTAGGATGTGAATTTCATATTTATTTCATATGCTTTGTTTCTTTGCATCATTATTCTCGTAGGGTCTCACAACTTTCACCCTTCTCTTTTTCTAACTATATGAAAATAGTGAGAGCTGATTTGGTTGGCTATCTTCCCTTGAAATGGACTTCTACAACTTTTCATATTTGCATTTCATTTTGGACTTTTTATTTTATTTTTTTATTTTTTATGAGTGATTGCTATTGTTATTGCTTCATAAGTTGGTTGGTTTTTTTCGAAGATGCCATATCAACGGACAACAACTAATCTACTACAGGTTCAAGAGTTTAATGGACAGCAAGTGGTTTTCATCTGAATAGTGATGGATGGATGGATGACGATATAGATGAGTGGCCAATAGGGAATAACAGATGAATAGCTAATAATTTAGACGGATGAATGATCAGAAAAGTGGCCTAAACGGCTATGATTTGGACTGAAGAATGGCCAGCAATCTCAACTGTAAATGGACAATAATCTGGGATGTAAAATGAGCAGCATGCTGGTGTTAAATAACATACGATCTGGTAGTGGAAACAATCAAGACTCTAAACATGAGTTAAGGTCTAGATTTGGATGAAGACAGAGCTTAGATCTAGACATTAACTCAACTCAAATAAGAGCTCTTAACTGAGCTTAGATCAGGCCATTATCTGAGCTTAGATCATATCTGCAAATGATCAGAAGCCTATGCAGTTTGTGTCAGCAATGTACTCTCTTCTTCTCTATGGGATTCACCTAATCATTTTCTTCAGTTTCTCTTTCATGCCACACATGCCATTTCAATTAGAGATAATATGGTCCTGCTTATTCATGTTCCAGGTTTGCATGTGTTACCACATCTAGATGCATGTGGCCTTAGGAAAGCTCTATTTACTTAACCTTTACTGATTATCTTCTTTCCATATTGAGCAATATATTAAATGAAATTCATTAGCTGACATTGCATTTCATTTGTTGTTAGATCATGCAAATTCCTTGTTCCTTTATTCATTTCAACATGTTTTCTCATGTGTGGGAATTGCTGAGGATTGCATCTTTGCAACATCTGAAAGGATTGCTTGGGATAGTTCATTTCACTACTAAGATGGGATTCTTACCTGTAATGCTTTCTGTTTTTAAGCTTAAACCTGAGGTAGGAAACCATATGCTTTTTTTCCCTATTCTGTTACACAAATGAGAAATTATACAAATTCTAATAAGTTAGAACATGAATAGTGTCCCAATGAGTAATTTATGTCAATTGCATAGTTCTTATATTTCTAAGAAATGGACAGTTATGTCAATTTATCTATTTTTTCCTTATTTCCATTTGCTTTACATTACAATTGCATGATTAGACTTTAATTGGTTAATATACTTTTCATATCCCCATTCATCTCTTTAGATGTTGTATGAGCATCGCTATCTATACCCAGTGATCAACATCAATCCTTGAAGGCAACTAGGCAGACAACTAAAACACTGAAAATGCAGTGAGTATCTCTAGTTTTATGGTTTTACTTGTACATTCCTGTATTAATTACTCAAGCATGACGGTTATGCGCATTCTTTCAGGTGAATGTTGCATGTGGGAGGATTGGAGCTGCATATTTCAGATTCAAGCATCTAGTACATCTCTTGTCAAGAATGCACAGGTGTATTTCATCAAACAATACATTACGTGATATCGTGTGCATGATATCTGTGTTGTAATTACAGTTATCTATAATAATAATAATTTGTTCATTATAGTGTATTCACAATAATTATCATTGTGTTTACAGTTATTCATTATTTGACAGGTTTTCAGGTGAGATGAATGAGTTTCAAAACAAAACAGTCTGCGGTTTTGAGAAGTGATTCCCAGGATGTATGTGTGTTTCAGGGGCCATCTGCACCTTGGAAGCATACAATGGAAGGTAAGGAAAACCTTTGAGTTTCCTTCTTTGAATCATGAAAAGGAAGCATTGGAGTGGCCTAGCCATTTGGAAAGGTCGTGTTTATATCTATATTTGCTCAAAATTGATGGACCAGACCCGGATATGCGTCAGAGCTATCTGGATGAGCGGGGGTCCCTGGAAGATGGTAACCACTATTATGACCATGATTAAGTTGTCCATTTCCTATGGACAACATTGGAGTGGCCTAGCCATTTGGATAGGCCGTGTTTATATCTGTATTTACTTGAAATTGATGGAGCAGACCCGGATGTGCGTCGGAGCTATTCGGATGAGCGGGGGTCCCTGGAAGATAGGAACTGCTGTTATGACCATGATGAAGCTGTCCATTTCCTATGGACAACATTGGAAGGGCCTGGCCAATTGGAGCAGGCCGTGTTTAGGGACCACACCCTTAACCAAGACCTAACCTAAACTTATAACCTTAACCTATAACCTGAACCTAAACCTAAAACTTAAATGTATTCTCAAATCCTTAAACCTAAACCTACACCTAATCCTAATCTCAACTCCCTAACCTAAACCTAAACCTAAATTTGAAAACCCAAACTTAAACCCAATCCCGAACCCGAACTCGATTTTCTAAACCTAAACCTTAACCTATTCTCAATTCCCTAAAGCTATAACCTATAACCTAAAACTAAACCTAACGTAAACCTAAACCTATAACCTTAACCTTAACCAAAACCTATAACTTAAACCTTAACCTATAACCTATAACCTATTACCTAAACTTATAACCTATAACCTAAACCTAAACCTATAACCTAAACCTAAACCTAAAACCTAAATGTATTCTCAAATCCCTAAACCTAAACCTACACCTAATCCTAATCTCAACTCCCTAACCTAAACCTAAACCTAAACTTGAAACTCAAACCTAAACCCGATCTCGAACCCGAACCCGATTTCCTAAACCTAAACCATAACCTATTCTCAATTCGCTAAAGCTATAACCTATAACCTAAACCTATAACCTTAACCTAAACTAAAACCTATAACCTAAACCTTAACATATAACCTATAACTTATAACCTAAACTTATAACCTATAACCAAACCTAAACCTAAACCTAAACCTATAACCTAAACCTAAAACCTAAATGTATTCTCAAATCCCTAAAACTAAACCTACACCTAATCCTAGTCTCAACTCCCTAACCTAAACCTAAACCTAAACTTGAAAACCCAAACTTAAACCTAATCCCGAACCCGATTTCCTAAACCTAAACCTTAACCTATTCTCAATTTTCGAAAGGTATAACCTATAACCAAAACCTATAGCCTAAACCTAAACCTAAACTAAACCTATAACCTTAACCTAAACCAAAACCTATAACCTAAACCTTAACCTATAACCTATAACCTATTACCTAAACTTATAACCTAAAACCTAAACCTTAACATATAACCTAAAACCTAAACCTAAACCTAAAACCTACATGTATTCTCAAATCCCTAAACCTAAACCTACACCTAATCCTAATCTCAACTCCCTAACCTAAACCTAAACCTAAACCTAAACTTGAAAACCCAAACCTAAACCCGAACCCGAACTTGAACCCGATTTCCTCAACCTAAACCTTAACCTATTCCCAATTCCCTAAAGCTATAACCTATAACCTAAACCTATAACCTAAACCTAAACCTAACCTAAACCTAAACCTTAACCTAAACCAAAACCTATAACCTAAACCTTAACATATAACCTATAACTTATAACCTAAACCTATAACCTATAATCAAACCTTAACCTAAACCTAAACCTATAACCTAAACCTAAATCCTAAATGTATTCTCAAATCCCTAAACCTAAACCTACACCTAATCCTAATCTCAACTCCCTAACCTAAACCTAAACCTAAACTTGAAAACCCAAACCTAAACCCGATCCCGAACCCGAACCCGATTTCCTAAACCTAAACCTTAACCTATTCTCAATTCCCTAAAGCTATAACCTATAACCTAAGCCTAAACCTAAACCGAACCTAAACCTACAACCTAAACCTAAACCTAAACCTATAACCTTAACCTAAACCAAAACCTATAACCTAAACCTTAACATATAACCTATAACTTTTAACCTAAACTTATAACCTAAACCTAAACCTATAACCTTAACCTAAACCAAAACCTATAACCTAAACCTTAACACATAACCTATAACTTATAACCTATAACCAAACCTAAACCTAAACCTAAACCAATAACCTAAACCTAAAACCTAAATGCATCCTCAAATCCCTAAACCTAAACTTACACCTATTCCTAATCTTAACTCCCTAACCTAAACCTAAACCTAAACTTGAAAACCCAAACTTAAACCCAATCCTAAACCCGAACCCGATTTCCTAAACCTAAACCTTAACCTATTCTCAATTCCCTAAAGCTATAACCTATAACCTAAACCTGTAACTTAAACCTAAACCTAAACCTATAACCTTAACCTAAACCTAAACCTTCACCTATAACCTATAACCTATTACCTAAACTTATAACCTATAACCTAAACCTAAACCTAAACCTATAACCTAAACCTAAACCTAAACCTAAAACCTAAATGTATTCTCAAATCCCTAAACCTAAACCTACACCTAATCCTAATCTCAACTCCCTAACCTAAACCTAAACCTAAACTTAAAAACCCACACCTAAACCCGATCCCAAACCCGAACCCGATTTCCTAAACCTAAACCTTAACCTATTCTCAATTCCCTAAAGCTATTACCTATAACCTAAACTTATAACTTAAACCTAAAGCTATAACCTTAACCTAAACCAATACCTATAACCTAAACCTTAACCTATAACCTGTAACCTGTAATGTAAGCCCTGTATCCTAGACCGTACCTTTCCATAGGCCTCCGCGGTCTTTCCAGTCGAATTCCGGCAACCTTCGACCCTTAACCGGTATTTACGTGCGACCTGGATTCTCGTGCCGTCAACCCGAGTCGACTCAACCCAGGGCTTGTACCTTAGCGACCGTATCGTCACCGCGGTTCCGATGCCGCGACTTGCACGCCGAGGCGATACCCTGGTTGGGAGTTGTGGGCCAGCGTTCGGTGCGAGGAAACGCCGCGCGTGCGAATTTCGAGAGAATCTCTACAAGGTGTCACATCAATCAATCAATCCCATCAATCCCATCATGTCAAGTACACATCACCTTTCACCCTTTCCCAAGCAAACCCCAAAGTCAAAAAGTTTCTTACAACCCATAACTCCTCTTACAACTTTTGCCAAAAAAGTCAAAAAGTTCTTACACACCCATCCCTCTCTCTCCCATCCATCACTCCATCACCCATCACTCCCTCTCTCTCTCTCTCCCTTACAAGTCTCTTTCTCATTTCAAACTCTCCCATAAGCAAATCCCATACGTATGAGTCCTCCCATGGTGAGAAAATTTCATTTGTGAGGCCCACCTTTCCTACCCCTTCATCTCTCATCTCAACCATCCATTTCTCATCTTCCTCCATCAAAGAGAAGCACAAGGAGCTAAGGAAGCCAAGGGAGCAAGAAGATCAAGTGGTGGGTGTTTTGCCAGAGTAGTTTTTGATGTTTTTAAGATGGGCCAAGTGAGGCCAACCGATCAATGGTTCGGATCTCACTTTGGACCCTAAGATGTGGCCAATGGCCCACTTGGATCATCATGATCATTCCATGATGGGGCCATTCTCCATGGACCCCATCATGATGTTTATTTCCTTGCATGCTTAGGGTCATCTAGACCGTCTAATTTAGTGGAGAAGGGATCTCCACCGTTGGATTTAATTTTAATGGGCCCACATGTAACGGGACCCACTTGATGTATGATTTAGTGCAAGGGAGGGCCCATAGTGCCGGGGTCCCTCCATCACGCGGATCTCACTCTCTATCTCTCTCTCCTCTGTTTTATCTTCTTTTTTTTGTGTATGATGGCTTGTGGCCCACTTGATGCAAGACCTTATCCACGCCATCCATTGATGTGAACCCCCACCTTTTTTTTTATGGGTGGTAAGTGCCATGGGCAAAACACAAATATCAGGCTAATCCAAAATAGGTGGGCCATATGGGACCCACCTTGATGAGGCATGCCACCTGTCCGTCAGTGGAGGTGGCTAACAGTGAGTGTGCACTGACGTAGGTGACTAACAGTGGGTGTGCACTGACGTGGGTGTACTAACAGTGTGGGTGTGCACTGACAGTGGGTGTGCTAGCCAGGGAAGTGTGGACTGGCATGGGTCCATGGGACCCATCCACACCCTCCACCCCACGTGTGGGGCCCTCGACGTGTTAACCCACCCAGATCCATAGCTCAGGTGACAGACTAGTGAAAGATATCTCGTTTCAACGTGGGGCCAGGCCCTAGATCAACTGGCAGACTGAGGGAAAGATACCTTCCTTCAACACTGAGGTCTTGGTACCGTACCCTAGTATGGTGGCTAACAGTGGTGTGAGCGGACGGTGGGGTCCATGGGACCCACCCACACCGTCCATCCACGCCATTGGGTCACACCATGGTGTATGTGTGGTATCATAGCCGTCCACCGTCTTTGGACGGTGGGACCCACCCCATGTGTGGGGCCCTCCTTGATGCATGAGAATGGCCTGGACGTCAGCACATATACATATATTATATTATATATAAAAGGTGGTGGGCCCTACGTGGAACCCACCTCTCCTTTCATGTGCATAACTGCACAGCAGCAGCTATACCTATATAAGGTATTATATATTTTATATATATATATATATATATACATGCTTTTTTTTTAAAGCATAAAGCTGCATTGGCAGCAGCCATGGATATATACATTAAATATATATTATCGTATATACTTCATACGTATATAGGGTGGGCCCTACATGGGACCCACCTCTGCTCCTTTTTTAGAGCAGCTCAGGCTGTATGTCCAGCAGCTGTGTAGCTCCTCTTGCACCCTTCGCATTAACTAGGTCCATGAGACCCATTGTACATGTGGGTACAATCCACACCATCCAGTTCTATAGGACCCTCTGCTATTCCACGTGTAGGCCCCACCAGGGTGTATGTGTCGTATCTTCACGGCCACTGATTGGGTGGTGGGGCCCACCATGACTTATGTATCGTATCCATACCATCCAACCACTTGTGAGATCATCTTATGGCATGAGAAAATGAGCGAGTCCGATCCAAAGTTCAAGTGGACCCCCACCATTTAATAGTGAACCGTGACATCCACCGTTCAACTTCTAAGGACCATGGAAATTTCCAATTAAGTTGATTAAGGCCCATTAAGATGTATTGGGGCCTATGAGTTGAGGCCCATTTGATGTACATATGGGGCCCAATAGGTGTGGCCCATTTGATACATATAAGGCCCATGTGATTAGGCCCATTGTGATGTATTTTAAGGCCCACGGGTCATGGCCCATTGCAATGCACATAAGGCCCATTGGTGCGGCCCATTGACGTGGCCCACTTGATGAACATGAGACCCTTATGATACGGCCCATTTGATGTATTGAAGGCCCAATGAGATATACCTAAAGTTCATTGCAATGTGCAGTCCCAACATGATTTATATAATGATATTTACGTCGGGCTATGCCTTGGGAGCAATGATGGTTTGACGTCCACATTGCAAGTATAGTGTGGTTAAATGTCCGCATTATGACTTTTCCTAGGGCCCATTGTTAGGCTCGTACGTCTAATGTGTAGGCCGTCTAGGCCCATCTTTGTTATGATTATCATCCATCCTATATAGCATGTTTAGTTCCATGATTCATGACCATATGCATCATACATATGCTTGATATGAGAAATGACTGATCAAAGCATATGCCTTTGGGCAGATTGTTTAGGGGCTCCCGTACAGAGGGTGTTGCCCTACATGAGCGCACGATACGTGCAGTATTGCTGTATGACTGGATAGTGTGATTCATGCATTCGCATTGTGTGATATGGTTACTGTACGCCCTAGCGACATTAGGGCCGTAGCCTCTACAGACGTATCGTGGTTGGCAGGATTGGATACTGGAAATACTGTTTTACATGGGGTGCGATAGATATCCCTGGGTGAAAGTCCCTAAACCCTTATGGTACCAGGAGGTTGCTCTAACATCTAGACCGAGTGGATGCATGAGCACTGAGTGCCGATTACCAGACGGTTGCACTTTCCACTGTGTCGTGGTCGGTTGGAAGGGGGTGCGGCCTTACCCGCTCGAGAGTAGGGGGCAATGCTAGGCTGAGTCTGACCAGCTCGAGGAATGGGTCCGCTATTGATAAGCCGAGCCCGATATTGGCAGGCGGATAGTGAGGTATTTTTCACTCACCTTATTGCGCGCGATGGGGCGACAATCTGGCTTGGAGTGTACTAGACCCCAGTGATATTCCAGATCTTTGAGTTGTATTGATATGTGGACTTGATAAGGATTTGCATGCTTAAGTTGCATTTCGCATTGCATGGCCTTGGTATGGCCGACATCATTCTTTGCACCGCATGGCCTTGGTACGGCTAATGGTATTCTTGGCATTCATCAGCATGTTCCGCATTACTCTGATACTGCATAACTGTATTATCACCTTAAGCATACACTTTCACCACCCTCTAAGCTTTCTATAAGCTTATACACGACCGTTGCGTGCAGGTGACGTTGGATCACAGCAGCGCCGAGGCTTAGGCGCGTGGCAGATCATTTTTGGAGTTTTGTTCTTCTTTATTGTATTTCCCTTATGCTCATTGTACTTGTAAAGTTTCTGATTATAGTGGAAATGTGATGGAGTTTTTGGTTGCTGTTGTGGGTTATGCCTTTGGTTATGCTTATTACGAATCAAACTGATGTTGAAAATCCTCCTTATAGCATCCCAGGATCGGAATCTGGCGAATGGGCGCTGGGAGCCGAGAATGGGGTTCTACGGAGGCTGTCGGCGCCGGATTCGGCGATCGGGAATTTTGTGAGCCCGGTTTCCGAGTTTGGGGCGTGACATGTAACCTATAACTTATAACCTAAACTTATAACCTATAACCAAACCTTAACCTAAACCTTAAACCTAAACTTAAACTTATAACCTAAACCTATAACCTAAATGTATTCCCAAATCCCTAAACCGATAACCTAAACCTAAAACCTAAATGTATTCTCAAATCTCTAAACCTAAACCTACACCTAATCCTAATCTCAACTCCTTAACCTAAACTTGAACCTAAACTTGAAAACCCAAACCTAAACCCGATCCCGAACCCAAACCTGATTTCCTAAACCTAAACATTAACCTATTCTTAATTCCCTAAACCTATAGCTTATAACATAAACCTAAACCTAAACCTTAACCTAAACCTATAACCTATAACCTAAACCTAAACCTAAAACCTAAATGTATTCTCAAATCCCTAAACCTAAACCTACACCTAATCCTAATCTCAACTCCCTAATCTAAACCTAAACCTAAACTTGAAAACCCAAACCTAAACCCGATCCCGAACCCAAACCCGATTTCCTAAACTAAAACCTATAACCTAAACTAAAACCAAAACCTATAACCTAAACCCGAATCCGTTCTCAAATCCCAAAACCTATAACCTATATCTAAACCTTAACCTAAACCTATAACCTATAACCTAAACCAAAACCTATAACCTAAACCAAAACCAAAACCTATAACCTAAACCCGAACCCATTCTCAAATCCCAAAACCTATAACCTAAATCTAAACCTTAACCTAAACCTATAACCTATAACCTAAACCAAAACCTATAACCTAAACCCAAACCCATTCTCAAATCCTAAAACCTATAACCTAAATCTAAACCTTAACCTAAACCTATAACCTATAACCTAAACCAAAACCAAAACCTATAACCTAACCTGAACCCATTCTCAAATCCCAAAACCTATAACCTAAATCTAAACCTATAACCTAAACCCGAACCCATTCTCAAATCCCTAAAGTTATAACCTAAATCTAAACCTTAACCTAAACCTATAACCTATAATATAAACCAAAACCTATAACCTAAACCAAAACCAAAACCTTTGACCCAAACCCGAACCCATAACCTAAACCTAAACCTATAACCTATAACCTAAACCAAAACCTAAACCTAATCCTAAACCTAAACCTAAACCTAATCCTATAACCTAAACTCAAGTCCCTAAACCTTAACCTATAACCTAACCTAAGCCTATACTTATAACCTAAAACTATTCTCAAATCTCAAAACCTATAACCTAAACCTAACCTTTCCCTAAACCTATAACCTAAACTCAATTCCCTAAACCTAAACCTAGACCTAAACCTAAACCTATAACCTAAACTCAAATCCCTAAACCTTAACCTATAACCTAACATAAACCTATACTTATAACCTAAAACTATTCCCAAATCCCAAAACCTATAACCTAAACCTAACCTTTTCCTAAACCTATAACCTAAACTCAATTCCCTAAAGCTAAACCTACACCTAATCCTAATTTCAACTCTCTAACCTAAACCTAAACCTAAACTTGAAAACCCAAACTTAAACCCAATCCCGAACCTGAACACTATTTCCTGAACCTAAACCATAACTCATTCTCAAATCCAAAAACCTATAACCTAAACCTAAACCAAAACCAAAACTTATAACCTAAACCCGAACCCATTCTCAAATCCCAAAACCTATAACCTAAACCAAAACCAAAACCTATAACCTAAACCCGAACCCATTCTCAAATCCCAAAACCTATAACCTAAACCAAAACCAAAACCTATAACCTAAACCCGAACCCATTCTCAAATCCCAAAACCTATAACCTAAACCTAAACCTTAACCTAAACCTATAACCTAAACCAAAACCTATAACCTAAACCAAAATCAAAACCTATAACCTAAACCCAAACTCATTCTCAAATCCCAAAACCTATAACCTAAACCTAAACCTTAACCTAATCCTATAACCTAAACTCAAATCCCTAAACCTTAACCTATAACCTAACCTAAACCTATACTTATAACATAAAACTATTCCCAAATCCCAAAACCCATAACCTAAACCTAACCTTTCCCTAAACCTATAACCTAAACTCAATTCCCTAAACCTAAACCTACATCTAATCCTAATCTTAACTTCCTAACCTAAACCTAAACCTAAACTTGAAAACCCAAACTTAAACCCAATCCCGAACCTGAACCTAATTTCCTAAACTTAAACCATAACTCATTCTTAAATCCATAAACCTATAACCTAAACCTAAACCAAAATCAAAACCTATAAATTAAACTCGAACCCATTCTCAAATCCTAAAACCTATAACCTAAACCAAAATCAAAACCTATAACCTAAACTCGAACCAATTCTCAAATCCCAAAACCTATAACCTAAACCTATAACCTATAACCAAAACCAAAACCTATAACTTAAACCAAAACCAAAACCTATAACCTAAACCTGAATCCATTCTCAAATCCCAAAACCTATAACCTAAACCTAAACCTAAACCTTAACCTAAACCTAACCTATAACCAAAACCAAAACCAAAACCTATTACCTAAACCAAAACCAAAACCTATTACCTAAACCTGAACTCATTCTCAAATCCCAAAACTTATAACCTAAACCTAAACCTTAACATAAACCTATAACCTATAACCTAAATCAAAACCTATAACCTAAACCAAAACCAAAAACTATAACCGAAACCCAAACCCATTCTCAAATCCAAAAAACTATAACCTAAACTTATAACCTATAACCTATAACCTAAACCAAAACCAAAACCTATAAACCTAAACCCGAACCCATTCTCAAATCCCAAAACCTATAACCTAAACCTAATCCTATAACCTAAACTCAAATCCCTAAACCTTAACCTATAACCTAACCTAAACCTATACTTATAACCTAAAACTATTCCCAAATCCCAAAACCTATAACCTAAACCTAACCTTTCCCTAAACCTATAACCTAAACTCAATTCCCTAAACTTAAACCTACACCTAATCCTAATCTCAACTCCCTAACCTAAACCTAAACCTAAACTTGAAAACCCAAACTTAAACCCAATCCTGAACCTGAACCCGATTTCCTAAACCTAAACCATAACCCATTCTCAATTCCCTAAAGAACCTATAACCTATAACCTATAACCTAAACCTAAACCTAAACCTATAACCTTTCCCTAAACCTTTAACCTAAACCTAAACTTGAAACCTAAATGTATTCTCAAATCCTTAAACCCAAACCTACACCTAATCCTAATCTCAACTCCTTAACCTAAACCTAAACTTGAAAACCCAAACCTAAACCTGATCCCGTACCCGAGCCCGATTTCCTAAACCTAAACCTTAACCTATAATCAAGTTCCCAAAAGTTATAACCTATAACTTAAACCTAAAACTTAACCTAAACCAAAACCTATAACCTTAACCAAAACCAAAACCTATAACCTGAACCTTAACCTATAACCTAAAACCTAAACTTATAACCTATAGCCTAACCTTAACCTAAACCTATAACCTAAACCTAAACCAAAACCTATAATCATATGGTGAGACCATTTCTTTTGTGTCAATTTCATTCCTTTTTGAGTTTTTTTTTTAATTTATTAAGAAAAAAAAAGTGGTTATACATGATGCACTTCTTTCACTTTGTCTTTCTTTTCCCCAATGGGCATTCTAATTTATGAATGACATGACTATTTGTAGGATGATGGAATATACAAAGTTGTTGAAATTTCAGGATGAAGTCGAGCACATTTCTCTAATGAAGCTAAAGATTTGTATTTTTAGCATTATTGTAATTGTAATTGATTGAATGAATTGGATTGTAATTGATTGTAATTATAATTCATTGAATGAAGGATTGTAATTGTAATTGAATGAATGAATAATTGTAATTGAATGAATGAATGATTGTACAGGTGGGAATTGAATGAACAAATGATTATATATAATTTTTTAATTTACAAAATAGCTACGGATATTGACCGTAGCCACTAATCTGACAGGTGTAGCCTTTTCAATTTTTGCATATTACTACGGACTTTTAGATATAGATAATATCCGCAGCTGTTTCAAGTTTTCGCTACAGATATAATTGCTACGGATTATATCTGTAGCTATTCCGCCCTATAACTACGGATTAAATCCGTAGCCATAGGCTCAAAACCTATTATTACGGCACCTACGGCCACGGTCAAGCTACGGACCAAAACCATAGCCTTAGCCCTATTTTTTAGTAGTGGTAATGAAGATATATCAATTGATTACCATCTAAATAGTTTTCCCTACTTTGGACAGTATGATAGTCGAAATCAAACTTAATTGATTACCATCTAAATAGTTTTCCCTACTGTGGACGGTCACAACCATTTTGATTAGTGTGGGAAATTGAAAATTTTGATGGATGGGACCATCTAATGTCCATGATTTTGATTGTTAAAATTTTTTAAAGCAAATATCTACACCATCTATAGAAAACAGTGCGAGTTGGCTTCAAGCAACCAAGCTTCTAGAATTTTGGCGATAAGGCTGCATTTTTGTCCAACAGGAGGGGTAGTTGAAAGTAGAAGGCTATGGGATATTTTTGTATTGTTTTTTGTTGATTTTGATTCAGTTATATACAACAGTTGTGGCCTAGTGTTTTTGTGGGGTTCACCAGAATGAACATAAATTTCCAATGGGGTTGTTTAACATCTCTACTCCAAACTAATTATAGCTTTTCTAATAACAACTAGTCTCTCTTTTTGTTGTAACTCTTGTTTTAAATAAGCTTGTTGGGTAAATCACTTTTTCAAAACTATAAAAAAAAAAAACCTCTTATTTGAAATAAGCAAGTTTGGTAGAATGTTTAAATAAGAGTTTTTTTTAGTGGTAATTGATGTCATTTTTGAAATTACAACAACTCCATTATAAGAGTACTTCAGATGGTTGTTTTAGTGGATCTCATTATAGATGGAACATGCCCCAAATATCTACACCTTTGATGTCTGCCATCTATCATGTGGGTCCCACCTTTGTTGTGGACCATCCATCATGTGGGGCCACATTTTTTTATGGGCCATCCATCATGTGGGACCCACCTTTGATGTATGGCATCCATCATTTGGGTCCCACCTTTGTTGTAAATTTCCCATCACGTGGGGCCCACTTGATGCAAATAGTCCATCATATGGGGCTACATTTTGATGTGGGTCATTCATCATATAGGATCCACCTTCGATGTCCACTATCCATCAAGTGGGTCCCACCTTTAGTGTAGACCGCCCACCATGAGGGGCCCAAACTTCAATATGGGTTGTTCATCATGTGGGACCACCTTTGATGTCAACCTTCTATCATGTGGTCCAACATTCAATGTCCACCATCCATCATGTAGGTCTTACCTTTCATGTGGACCGACCATCAAGTGGTTCCAGCTTAATATGGATCATCCATCATGTGGGGCTAAATGTGGGCTATCATCATGTGGGGCCGACCTTTGATGTGATTGCACATTATGTGGGTACAACTTAATGTGGACCATTCCTCATGTTGGGCTCCACCTTCAATTTAGGTCGTTCATCATGGGAATTACTTGAAAAGTTTTAAGGACAAACTTATCAAAAAAGAAAAGAAAAGAAAAAAGTAAAAATGTCTACCTATGTAAGCTAACTAAGCTCTTAAAAAATAAGTGACATCTCCACCAGTAATTTATTAAGAGCTTCTTGGTTAGTTTCTAAAACTTAAATGATAAAATTAGAGCTTCATCAAATAGTCTATTTTTAAAACGGGCTTATTATTACTATTATTATTTAGACCAAGCAAATAAGCTCTTATTAGTAGAGATGGATAATGAGCCCTTTATTTTCACCAAAAAAATTACAGGTAGCATGCTTCCACATTTTTTATCACTCCGCTAGGTCTCCATGGAGCCCACTGTGATGTATGTGTTTTATATCCACATCATCCATCCATGTCGCCACATCATTTTGAGCATGAGCCTAAAAATATGAAGCAGCTTGAAACCTCAAGTGGACCACACAGCACACAAAATGGTAGGTATAATTGACACACACAATTAAAACTTTCCCAGGGCCCACCATGATGCTTACTTGCCATCTAACATGTTGATAAGGTCTCACAAATCTAGATAGAGGGAAAACACAAATATGAGCTTGATCCAAAACTTTTGTTGCCCCTAAGAAGTTTTTATCATGGGTGTTCAATCACCAATGTTTCCAGTGGTGTGGTCCACTTAAGCTTTGGATTTTCTTTAATTTTTAGGCTTATGCCCTCAAATAAGCTCACAAAATGGATGTACAATATAGATATAACACATATACATCACAGTGAGCCCTAGATCACTAAAGGCACCATGCAATCTGCATCAGATAACAAGAAACACACCAATTCAAAGCATAGGCTAGGAAAAAGCTTGAAATGTTATAAGCAATTTCTGTCGATCAACCACCTGCCATGCATATTAAGCACCATTGCACCATCAAAGTTAGCGTGCAGGTTACCCATTACGACATTGAGTTTCAATCCAACTAGAGGTCCAAATAACTAACAATGGATGACAATGAACAAGCCTGTTGTTAGCTCACGCCTATTCAAAATACTGATTTTCCCTAGCCCAGGATTAACCTGTAACGCCCCTAAATTTTTACTCATATAAAATCCTGAATTAATTAAATTTAAATTAAATTTTGTAATTAATAACAAAATAAATTACTTAGCACGCTAGTAGAGACTCTTGGATAAAGGAGAGGTTGGAGGATCGACTTGTGTCGTTGCGACTTCTTTTTATAATTTTTCTTAAGCCTTTGATTAATAATCCTCAGATCTATGCCATGAATGGGGTAGATCAGCCTTGCATTTGTCGCTTTGATATGTGAGAAGTGTTGAT
The DNA here is from genome assembly GCF_029962835.1 of Magnolia sinica. NCBI lineage: Eukaryota > Viridiplantae > Streptophyta > Magnoliopsida > Magnoliales > Magnoliaceae > Magnolia > Magnolia sinica. The sequence continues at coordinate 27,254,271 of NC_080581.1, forward strand.
AATAGATGAAGGTTTTAAGCGAGATGTCTTATCGTGGAGATTAACATGGTATGTCTAGCAGTGTTAGCTCAGATTCCTTTAGATCATATGTTTCTTAAGGCCAAAATATACCAGGGCCCCAAATTCTAAAATGATCTGAACACCGAGTGGGTCACACTGATTAGAGTAAATCTCAGTCATGGTTTTTCAGATTTGCTGATTCGATAGATTTTCTAATGTATTAGATCGTTATACAGCATTGATATGGATTCCGGGTTATATTTAGGATGTTCCCAAAATTTTAGATCGATCTAATCGTTGGATTATCCACAGGGATCAAAGGATAACAATAATATATATATATATATATATATATATATGTGTGTGTGTGTGTGTGTGTGTGTGTGTGTGTGTGTGTGCCATATGATGATTGTGGATCTTAGGATGGTCTAAATCCGAACAATCCTATGATTTTTCTATAACTTGATGGTGAGAAAATCATTGGATGGTTCAGATCTAACCTATGAGTATGTTAGATCTTTTAAAACTTAAAAACAAGAAAATTTCCTAAACTTTGCAAAAATGGATCATGTAACAGAGCATAATCGACCTCTATCGATTCGATCAAAGGGAGCTTCGATCGATTGAAATATGTCAAAATGTGTCTAGAAACTTAAACTATAAAATTTTGATTTTTTCGTTTTGATCAATTTATGTTTGATTTAATCAATGGAGCATCAATCAGACTTGATCGATCGAAAATGTTGAAAATGGTCTAATGACCAAACTATTTTAATCTTTATTTTCTCGATTCGATTGATTGGAGATCGATTCGATCGAGGGACTTTGATCAATCGATAGGTTCGATCAACAAATTCCTGGATTGATATGTTAGATATTAGAATGTGATAATTGGATTATTAAGTTATAATATACATATATAACCTTGGATTAATTACCAAATTTTGAATGATAGAGGGTCACCTTGATTTGATCAAAAGTGGGCCCCATTGAATGGAACAATTAAATCAAATTCACGATTGGTTTAAATTATGTATTAGGAATCTTGGATTTAAACATGTATGACTATTCGGGAAATTTATTTATACCAAATACAGGTCAGTGAATCTCAACATGCCACATCTCTGTTTCGATTAAGATGGATTGGTTATGATTGTCATATTTGTTGTAATGTCTTATTAAGATTGATTTATTGAAGTATGAAATATTGCAATGAACAACTATTATTGTGAATTGAATATATGAAGATGTATATCATTACATTCATGAAATTAGAGTTTCCACTTATATAGAGAGATGTATATGACAATTTGGATATGTCGATGCATTGAGCATTGAGCATGCATGACATGCATTGCATAGTGCTCCCATGCTGATTCTCAGAGCCCGCTCTAAATGAATTGCATGCACACATCGTGCCTGGGTTCCTGGGGGATCTCCTTGAATGGCTTCCTGGTAGAATTGTTATTGGATGCTGGCCATCCTTGGAGAAGCTTGTCAAGTGCAATTCTAGTTGACGGATATCTAACCCAAGTAAGTGTATGATTATTCGACTTAATGCATGCATCTCATGCAATTTTGCATCCATGCCCATTTCGACATTCCTTTAATTTAATTGTTGTTATGTGCTATCTTAATTGTGTCGTGTATGAATTATGATGGGTTTACTCACTAGGCTTGGCTAGCTGGTGTTTGTTGAATCATACAGAGGTGATTGAGATTGGAAATATAAACCAAGTACCAGAGAATGAGGCCCAAATGGCGGATGACCCACAAGATCAACGGCCATACTTATCCAAAGATGAACTTACTGCGATGAGATGATTAAATGGTTTAAAATTGTTTAACAAGAATTGATGATTATGAACTTTAAGATCTCTTTATATTACTCATTTATGATTATAAATTGTTAGGGTATTTGTTAATAGACATTTACTCTGGATGGTTGTTGATATTATGATTGAATAGTCCCGAATGGATGGACTTAGTTGAGTTATCAGTTTGATGATGTGGTTTGAGAATGATATGGTAATGATTAATGGAAATGTGTAAAACTGTATGATATGTATGGATGTGTGAATGTTAGAATTGTGGATGAACTTAGAATGCATTAACCTATGTCTCCAAGCAATTATATGAATTATCAATTTAAGTACACTTGGAGTACCAGTCATGGGCCGTAACTCGAGTATGAGAGTGCACACTCTATATCTGAATTACGGGCGTGGCATATCCTTTTGCCAGCCCTAATCATTCCACAAATTCAACACCAATGTCTACATCTTACTAACAAAAATATTGAACTATTTTCTTTCATTATTTTTTTCCCAACAAACTATTAGGCCACAAATTGTACAATTTGATGGCCACATCAATATATTTGCAATGAGACTGATGCAATCACATACTAGACTGAATCAAAAAGTAGAAACAAGAAAACTGATGATCTGTTGAAATCAACCACATGTTCGAGGCAGACGACTCTTCTCCATCCTAGATCTAAGGGCAAAGATGGCGGGCGACAATCATGACCCGAATCCAATTCCGCATTGCAGGTTCCACCCCAATTAGTTGCCTCATCTTCATCCTATATGGAAAGAAGTCTGAAGTCTATGGAGAAAAAAGCAATGCCCTTTCTCCTCTTGACACACTGAAAAATTAATTCTAAGGACAAAAGCAATGCCCTGTCTCCATCTCTTTGAAAAGTATGCACCTTCTCCACCTTAGTAGATTTAATCTTTTAGGACCAGTCTACTTAACTCTAAGAATCTTGAGAAAATATGGTATATCCCCTGCAACAATTGATGTCATCCAAATGTTTTCCCTGCTTTGGATGACAAGTGGTCCAAATCAAACTTTAATGGGGCCGTTTGATTAGTGTTGGAAATTAAAGTTTGATGGTTGGAATTGTCTAATAGATATTAACCATTAAAATATGTTGGATCAAATTTTGCACTGTCATATCTACACCAAAAATCTTAAAATATCCTCCCCATGGTAGGAAGTTAAGAAGAATTTCTTAATCACCACCGATGCTATGGGATCTACACCTCTCAAAAGGTCAACAAGAAAGTTCAATATTACATCAACGATTACACCAATCCAGAGCATGAGCCATGAATGAGCTCAAAACATCCCAAGCATTTCAAACCATGCAACAAAGCAGGGGTCTAGTTCCATGGCTCGATGGTAGACATGCCTCTGTTTCAACAATGAGAGACCAGGGATTGAGTGCACATGTGGTGTGAGTGGATGCGTGAGTGTGTGGGGTGTGGGTGGCCAGGTCTCATCATTCCATAGATTTAACATTAGTTTCAAGATCTTGACAAGAAAAACATTCAACAAATTCATTTCATTAAAAAATTTCAATTTAATTGATAAGCCTTGGAATGTATAATTAAATAGCCTCATCAATATCCTAGGGGCCTATAAGGACGGAAGGTAAACTAGGAAAATACCAAAAAAAAAAAAAAGCATAAAAGGCATGACATAAGTGGGAAGTAGAAACTCATCAACACTCGGGGATGAAAACTGTTTGCGCCTTTTTGTCTAAATAAAAGTCCTTAGAAATACATTTTCTTCGCATTTACAACCGTTTGTATTATAATTCCACATAGGGAAATGTTTTTCGGTTTTTCACTCTATTATTATTTGACACCTCATGTCATAGGCAAACTATTTTCCCTCCATTTAACTTTTCGGAAAAAAAAAGATCTCTTATTATCACGAAAGCAAATGCAAAGATGTTTGGTTGAACATCTTAGGACCTTTGGAGTCTCTCTACACATAATCGTAAAGAATAGAGAGTTGTCAAGATTTTATTGATTCTAACAACACTCCAGTCATGTGATTTTTGTCAAATTTTCTATTTTGTATCTACATTTTTATGGTGTGATAAGGAGCTGGTTTACTCCAACAGGAAGTAGCAAATGTTGCAGCAAAGTATTTGTATCTAAGCTATAATGCAATTCATATAAAAGTTATTTTTCAACACACATTTTCTAATTTTTACCCTATTGTTAAAGTTCTACGAATATCCTAAATTTTTTTACAAGCTATTGTAAGGTTATATTTATGGCTGATGACAAATTACAAGGTGTCTAAACTTGCAATTTCTTGAATCTAATTAGATTTTTCCAACCTAATGCCGATATTCCAACAGAAGTATATTATTTCTAATAAAAAGGATGTTTGAAATATTCATATGTCAAATTTAAGAGAACATTATTCAAATGTCTAGTCGGGAGGTGTTCTCATCCAATATACATTATGGTAGTCATTTATTTTCCCATGACACCTAAATTATATTTTTAAGTTCCACAATTATTCTAGTGATTTTCAAGGGAGCTTAAAATTTAGATTTCTAGATTCATAAAACCATATTGCTAAAAGGAATTAAACTTAGTTTAAGTCTCTAATTTCATTAATGTAACTTTGGAGTATTTGAGTTTTTATAAGTTCCGTTTACCCCAAGGCCAGATTTATCTAAACTCCGATCTAATACCATCTTGTAACATCCCAATTTTCATAACCCAAGTATAATACTTGTTTTCTGAAATTCTGAGTGTTAACCTTAAAATTTAAAGTCTAAATTTAAACAATCTTCTCGATATTCATTGTTAGCAACAATTACTAGCGGAGTAAACTATGCATTGAGTTAAAGTTTTCCATTCATAACAAAAATCCAAATGTAGTGCCCATACAGAACTTATACAACCCAAATACCAAAAGTACCTTAATTTGAAATAGAAATTAATCAACTAATGATGAAGCTCAATATGCTCCAATGGGATCTCGTCTAGCTCCTCAACTACTTGATCCCTTTTAGCAACTAGGTGAACATCGTCGGCTCGCTCCAACCTGCATCAATTGATATGTTTTGATTGCGTCAATGGCTATTACAGTGAGGAATACCCTCTATAGTTACACATCCAACGTTCATAATTCAAAATAATTCGTAAGACATAGAAAAAGATATATTAAACAATGAAATTCTAACTCATGATCATATACACAAAGAATATAGTCAACCAAGATAATTACTCTATTAAGAAAATGTAAAAGAAACCACAATATGAATGAACATATCAAAATAATCAGATAATCAACATGTGACCTTCTGCTTCACCCGGAAATCACATTGTATGTGAACTCCACAAGATGACTAGAAAATCAACAAGTGAACTTTCACTTCACTTGAAAATCATATAAAACTTTGCAAGGTGACTAGAAAATCAATAAGTGAACTTCAACTTCACTTAAAAATAACAATAAAAGTGAACTCCGCAAGGTGAAGAACTCCGACGTCACTCAGAAATTATAACGAACTCCGCATAAAATAAACCATTAAGCCACAAAATGAAAAATATTCCATCAAAATCACATAAGGCAAATAGTCTATCCAAGGATAGAATAAAATTGGATTATCTCCAAAAGCCACATAGGCCCAAATGATCCCTAAAATGGTAAGTCCACAATAATTTTCATTTAATCCATTAGAAAAAAATGTTCACTAGTTCAAGGACCTCCGAAATATCATCACATAATTAGAAGTGGCGAACATATAATTAATAAACCTATTTTTAACTTGAGATAACATGTGACAATCAAATCACTTATTCTTAATAGAATTAAAGAAGCATGTCAATTATTCAATTCAAGAGTCAATTGCATAAAAGATTAACATATTCATGTACTGAGATAAATAAATTAACCAAGTAATTCAATAGGTTCTAAATATAAGTAATTAAAATATCATCTATAATAAGATTAACGAACTTAAGTGATAAGCTTAAAGGGGGGAAACCTCACTTCGGGATGCAGATACACTCACTTGGCTTACAAAGCACAAAAGATATGCTCCACTAGGAGTCTAAATATCCACACCTGAGTCGACATAAATGAACTCAGCTTCACCAAATTTGGCTACATCACAAACTAAATTGACTCAACCTGGTTTCAAATGAACTCCACCTGAATAGTGAAATCTGGCACACTCTAGAAGAGAGTGCGTTAGCCGGGAGTAGGCACATAGCCAAACCACTTTACAATTTATGCAGTGGGTTGAATGATTTAAATTTCTATCTGTTATGTTTTGTTGAATAATATAATTAATTTCTTTACCGCAGCAAACATGTTTGACAGAATGCCTAAATGATGCTTTCACTAAGTAGACTTTGTTTTTACACTTCTTGTTTGTATTCCTTTACATAAGTATTTAGAAGTAAGTGCATATTGATTATTTAGTTAAATTTTAAAATGTCCTATTCACCCCCTTTAGGACATTAGTCATATCTTAAAGCTTCGCTTGTAGCGGTAAAACTGCAATTTCAAGATTGAGCCCCATTGTTACACCTTCTTCGGATGCTTCTCCAATGCTCTCTTGTTCTTAAATTAACTTTTCATCTGCTCCCACGATCATTGATGTGGATGCTTCAGCTCCTACAATCAATCACCTTATATTTGATGCTTTAATGAGATGACCAAGGTAATGGGAGAAAGTGGAATCTCCTACAATGAAATAGATAGTTGTTATCTAATGCAGATTCACCTAGATTGGTGTTCTAAAGGTTAATAGACTAAGAATTTTCCTATGAAATTGTGTCTATTGACTAGAAAATGGTGGAGATCAAGTGCATCCTCGTAATGGAGGTTGGAATCCTCATTAGAGTGGTAAATCTCAAGGAACATGACTTGAATCTCTTAGGTTTAGAGGCTTAAAAGTGGATTTATGAATGGGGAATCACCTAAGCTCTAATGACATAAAAAATCATCAAAAATTCCAAGGTCAAAATGCCCTTTATAAAAAAGTTGAGTTCTAATGACTATAAACAAGCGTAAAATGACACCTTCGATCGATCGATCGATCAATGTGTTGATTGGTCAAACGTGGTTTCACTTTGGCTAGAAATGTTGCTAGATTAATTGTTTTGGCCATTCTCGATCAATGGTTTAAGGATTTGCTCGATCGATCGATTGAGGATTCGCTCAATTGATCGAGGATCAATTGAAATCACCTAGAGTTCTACTGTCTTTGGGATATACAATTTACAACAGCTCTGAATCTCTATAACATATCTAAGCATGTTTAAATAAGGATCTTAAGGCCAAGGTATGATCAAATAAAGATTAACTATTAAGAAATAGATCATCTAAAGTTTAAGGTTGTTTTGAGTCTATTTGGGTCTAAGGTTAGGATCACCAAGGCACCTCATGATTTACCTATTCGTCACTCCTTGATATTTCATGTCCTCTTTTGTCTTCAATCTTTAATTCTCAAGGGCTCAACCAACTTACTGTAAGACCCGTATCCTAGTCCATACTGTTCCGTCGACTCCCACGATCCTTCCCGTTAAATTCCGGCAACCTACAACCTATGATCGACGTTTGCGCATGACCCTAAGTTGTATCCTGTAAGAGTTGGCTTAATCCGAGACTTGTACCATTGCGACCGCACCATCGCCGTGATTCCAACGCCACGTCTTGCATACCGATCTGATACCCTGGCAGGGAGATGTGGGCCGGCATTCAGTTCAAAGAAAACGTCGCGCATTTGCAATCCCAAGAGAATCTCTACAACATGTCTCATCAATCAATCAATCAATCAATCAATGCTTTCTTTCTCCCCAGTCAAGCAACCAGCAAAGTCAACTCTTTCTCACCCTCTCTCTTACACACCCATACATGTCAAGTACACCATCACCTCACATCCATCACTCCATCACCCATCACTTCTCTTACAACCACCCTCTCTCTCTCTCTCTCTCTCTCTCTCTCTCTTCACATTTTCCAAGCACCAAAATGAGTTCATGTCCAAGCCTTTCCCAAGAGAGAAAAGTGGTTTTGTGTGGCTCACTTTCCCATCCCAAAATTCTTCATCCTAGTTATTCATCTTTCATCATCTTCCATCAAAGTGAAGTACAATGAGCTCGGCGTTCCATCAGACCAAGAAGATCGAATGGTGGGTGCTTCTATTAGGCCTAAATTTCCTTTTTTTGATGAAGGGCCAAGTGAGGCCTACCGATTGATGGTATGGATCTCACTTTGAACCCTAGGTGTGGCCGATGGCCCACCGTTATTCTCATAATCATTCCATGATGGGGCTATTCTCCATAGACCCTATCATGATGTTTATCTTCCTTGTATAAATAGAGGTCATCTAGACCTTCCATTTTAGCGGAGAAGGAATCTCCACCGTTGATCTTTAATTTAGTGGGCCCACATATATTGGGACCCACTTGATGTATGATTAATTGCAAAGGAGGGTCCATAGTGCCGGGGTCCCTCCATCACATGTGTGTCTCTCTCTCTCTCCCTTTCTCTTTCATTTTTCTTATTGTATGTGATGATGTGGCCGTGTGGCCCACCCAGATGGACCCCACCATGAAGCATGTATTTTATCCAAGTCATTTGTAGGTGGGGCCCAATTTATATATGTGTTGTATCCACACCATCCATCATTTGGTGGCCCACCTGAGCAGGGCCCACCTTTCTATACGTGGTATGCCCAAACTGTCCAGCGTCCCTGGACGCTGGACGTTAACTGTAAAGGAAAAAAAACAAATATTAGCCTTGGTTGAAAACGTTTGGGAAGGGCTACTTGTGTAGGTCCCACCTTAACGTATGGATCCCATCCACGCCGTCCATACTATTTCCCAACTCATTTTAGACGTTGAGCCAAAAAAATGAAGTTGATCTGACAATCTGGTGGGCCATAGTATAGAAAACAATATTGCTACCATTGAAATCCATTCCGATGTTTCTATACACCGAAATATGCTCAATATTAGGCTTGTTTAGCTTGTCTTGAGCCATAGGGACCATTGGGCGATGTGGATTCACCTAATTCAGGCCCCACATATGAAAAACTATGTAAAAACTTCCCTTTTCAGAAAAATATAAAATAAAAAAATATGTATAAGCAGGCAGCGCCTGCTGCTGCTGACGTAGCAGCAGAGCGGCTGCTGCGTTTTGGCGGACAGTAAGGCCAGGTCCCAGCCATGCCCACGTGATGTGTATTGAATATCAACACCATGCATTTGATGGCCCCTTAGGGCAGTGGGCCCCACCCCAAAAATTAGTTCTATCTGGAACTCAGGTGGCCACATCACAAGAAACAATGTGATTGAACGGCTGCTATTAAAACCATTTTAGGTGGCCCAGGAGTTTTGGATTAATACTAAATTTGTTTTTCCTGTTCATCCAGGTCCGTGTGACCTTATCAACGGTTTGGATGGAAAATAAATCATTATGGTGGGCCCCACGTGGGACCCAAGGATGTATGTGTTATATACTACACCGTCCACGGATGGTGGAACCTACCACGGTGCATGTGTTTTATACATGTCGTCCATCCATCTGATAGGGACGGTGGGTCCCACTGCTGTTGACATCAGCAAGGTCTGTGGGACCCACGTATGATGTATGTATACCTACGCCATCCAGCAAAGGACGATGGGACCCACTTGATGTATGCATTTTACATCCACGTTGTTTGTGAAATGCTGCTGACTAGCAGCTGCTGCAGTCCACCTTGTTGTATGTTTTGTACGTTCACACTATCCGTCCATGTGGGATGTATGGACCCCAAACCATGATGTATGGGTCCCATCCACTCCGTCCGTTTGTTAGACGGGTGGGGTCCACCTTGAATTATGTATCCTATAGCTGCGTCGTCCATCTGATAGGGACGGTGGGCCCCTGATGCATGTATTTCTCTCTCTCTCTCTCTCTCTCTCTCTCTCTCTCTCTTTTCCCATATGATTTGTATGTGTGCTATCTGGACCGTTCTTATAATGTGGACCCATCCTAATGTATTTATTCTATGTCCTCACCGTCTGTCCCTTGTTAGGACGTGGGACCCACCCACACGTGTTGCACATGCATGTCTATTTTGCTTCTCGATATGGGCGCACCATGATGCATGTGTTAGAACCACTGTCCATCTATTTTTGCCCAATCATGGGTTGCCTTATGAGGCACACCTTTGATGTGTTTACGGCTCATCCATGAGGCCCATATTGATGTATTTGTGGTCCATCTATGAGGCCTACTTTGATGAACTTTGTGGACCATCCATCAGCCCACTTTAATGTATTTTGTGGACCAATCGAGAGGCCCATTTGATATACATGAGGCCCATGTGATTAGGCTCATTTTGATGTATTTTAAGGGCCCATGGGTTGAGGCCCATTGTGATGTATAAGGGCCCATGGGTTGAGACCCATGGTGATGTATTTGGAGCCCATGGGTTAAGGCCCATTGTGATGTATTAGGGCCCTTGGGTTGAGGCCCATTGTGATGTATTAGGGCCTGTGGGTTAAGGCCCATTGTGATGTATTTCTGACCCATTTGGTAAAGTCCATTGTAATGTATTTGGAGCCCATGGGTTGAGGCTCATTGTGATGTATTTGGGGCCCATAGGTTGAGGCCCATTTGATGTATTTGAGGCCCATGGGTCGAGGCCCAATGGGATGTATACAAGGTCTATTTCATTGTGTGATTCCACCATGGGTTATGTAATGACATTTATGGTGGGCCATGCCTTGGGAGCAATGTTGGTTTGACGTCTACATTGTAAGAATAAGGTTGGTTAAATGTTCGCATTATAACTCTCCCTAGGGCCCATTGATAGGCCCATACTTGTTGTGTGTAGGCCATCAAGGCCCATCTTCATTGTAAGGATAGTTCATCACCATATAAAATGCTTAGTATAACTCCATGATTCATGCCCATACGCATCATATGTATGCCTGATATGAGGAATATTTGATCATAGCATATACCATTAGGCAGACTATTTACGAGACTCCTTATAATACGGAGTACCCACATTATCGCGCCGTACGCGAAGGATTACTGCATGACTTGATAGTGTGACTCATGCATCTCACATATATGTGACTTGATCATTGTATGCCCTAGCAACATCAGGGCTGTGGCCTCCATAGACACATCGTAGATGGCCAGATGGGACACCGGTAATGCTTGGTTCTAGCACTGTAGGCACGTAGGATGTCCTTGGGTAAAAAATCCCAGAACCTCCTTGGTACCAGGAGATGCTCCAATGTCTAAACCGAGTGGAATATGAGAGTCGGTGCGTATACCATGAGGCCGTGTCTCCCACTATGTCGTGGTCGGTTGGAAGGGGGTGTGGCCTTATTCGCCTGAGTGAGGGGGCTATAAGCTAGGCTGAGTATGACCAGCTTGTAAATGAGTCTGCTATCGACGAGCCGAGTAGGTATTAGCAGACTGCTGGCTAGGCGGATAGTGAGGTCTCTTTCACTCGCTGGGCTGTGCAGCTAGAGAGGAGGCAGTCGGTGTGGAGTGTAATAGACCCTGGTGATTTTTCTAGAGAGCAACCGTACTAATATGTGGACTTATTAAGCAGGAATTGCATATCCATTCATTCATTCATTCACTATCTACTCGGGCTGGTGGTGCGTAACTATTTGTTACATGTAACTTCGCATGGCCAGGATTTCGGTTGGGCGCGCGACTAACCTAAGATCAGGAGTTTACCACATTGAGTCGAACTATCTAAATTTAGGTATGGGACTGGTTTGGATAGAAGTCCCTTATGGTGGACCCCGTAGGCTGCGATACTAGTACTATCATCCTGACTTCACATTTTAGCATGGTCATTTCATTCACATCGCATATTACATTGCATCTACAGTACTTAGCATTTTGGGTTACTATGTTTTTGCACTTATAAGGCCTAGATGAGGTTGATGGTATTCGTGGCTCATCAGGATTTACATATTGCATTGCATCCTAAGCATCTGTTATTGTCTTATTATGTTTTTCATCGCATAGCCTTGGTACAGCTGATAGCACTCATGGACTTACCAATATATTTCCGCTTACTCTGATATCGTATGATTTATGATCTTGTCAGTATTTTCGCTTATTCCGATGATGTATGATTTATGGGCTTTATGGTATACTTGGCACTTATCTTGTGTACACACTTTCACCACCCTCTAAGCTTTTGTAAGCTTATGTACGATAGATGTGTGCAGGTGGCGTTAGGTTGCAGCAACATTGAGCTTGGAGTGTGCAGCTGTCCTCTGGGGCTTTGATTTCGATATATGTATTTTCCTTTCAACATTGTATTCAAATGATTATATTAGTGGATATGTGATGATAATGTTGCCTTTATGATTTGGGTATACTTGCGGTTATGCTTCTTATGAGTCAAATGTATGTTGAAAAATCCTCCTTGTAGGATCCTAAGATCAGAACCTGGCGTATGTACGCTGGGGCCGAGAATGGGGTACGACAGAGGCTGTCGGCACCGGGTTCAGTGATCGGGATTCCTGTGAAGCCGATTTTCGAGTTTAGGGGGTGACACTTACCGACACACGTGATTGACTAATAAGTGCACTAATAGGAAGGTGCTAAGACAGTTAGCATGCCTCTAGCATGCCACTTTGCGTTATCAACAAGGTTATGTCCAAGTATAGAAAATGAGATTTCAGATATGTCACAGGTATTATATGCAAGTATAGTAGGGAGTCTCATGTATGTAATGGTTTGCACGAGGCCAAATATCTAATGAACAGTTAGTGTGGTCAATAGATATTTGGTGAATGTAGGAAATGAGCATTGAAATATTGTTAAGTAGATTCTAAGGTATCTCACGAGCACAATCGACACTAGAATCATGTTCGGAGGACATAGAACTTCAGGTGGAGTTGTAGACTATGTAGATTCGGATTATACAAGTGATCTAGACAACAGGAGGTCCACTACGAGATATATTTTCACACTAGCAGGTTGACTGATATGTTGGAGACCTACGTTATAGTCTATAATAGAGTTCTCTACAACCGATGCATAATATATAGTTGTAACAGAGGCATCAAAGGAGGCACTATGGTTGAAAGGTCTGATAGGAGAACTTAGGTTGAAGCAAGAGGTGATTCGTTTATATTGCAATAGTCAGAGTTCTATCCACCTAGTGATGAATTAGGTGTATTATGCGAGAACCAAGCACATCAATGTGATGTTCCATAAGATACAAAAACTCATTACTTTTAAATAGATTTTGTTTCGAAAGATCCATATGGACAAGGATGCCACTGATATGTTGACTAAGCCGATGACCAGAGGGAGTTTAAGCATTACATGTGCTTGATTAATCTCTCTATCCATTATTAAGATTGTGCACTATTACACAGGGGTGTAAATGAATATGCATTCTAGGTGGAGAATGCTGGGAGCAATTTATGCTCAAGGTGGAGGTTATAAGGGAGATCTTTAACATGACTTATCATAATGCAAGTTAATGTGGAGATTATTGTGTGCGATGCCTTGGATTCTGCCGATCCGCTAGTGTAGAGAAGCCCTATCTCAGTTCGACCAGTGTCTTTTCGATTCAACCGAATTAGGGAAGCTTTCTTAGTTTTCTCACTATGAAGATTTATACATTTTCATTTTGACCAAAATATGTGATTTGGTTTATTTCGATTTGACAGAAGGTCTCATTCGGTCCGACTAACAGGTTACACAGATTAGTACAAATCGTGGTATTTATGTCGGTTTTCAATTAGGACTTAAATTATATTCTCTCTAAGGGCAAGGGTTTTAAGAGATGAGTCAATTTTCTACACTTGTAAAGGCATGAGAAGAGATTTTTTTTCAAGGGGCCAGAGTTTTTCTAGGTGCACATTGTAAGGGGAGATTGGGTTTCTATTGTAATCGAAGAAGATAAGTAGTGTAAACTCTAATGCTTTTAATTATAGTGGATTTCTATCGTTTTGTGCCATAGTTGTTTTCCACAAGGATTTTCTACAGTACTTATCTTATGCTTTATATGATTATTTTATTGGTTATTGTTTATTTGATTGTTTTATCTTTGTTGAACATGCTTCCACAAAGTGTATAAATTAACTATGGTATTAGATCCAAATTTCTAATACATAAGGTTCATCTGGATTTATTGTAGCTGGGATTTGATTATAGTGGTGTGAGATAAGTGTCAGAACTCCAATAGGGAATCCTATTATTTCCTAACCTATAAACGTTATTTTACGATATCTATCAGACCTTAGATTGTAACCCTCATTTGACTAGTGGTGACTTTAAGTTATATGCATTACCTAAGCTAAGTAAAATTGCACCTTAATCATATAAATGCTAAAGGAGAGCAAGAAAAGGCCGAGTAAGTTAGGATAGCATGCTCGCATGAAAGCACTCATTGATTAATGATAAGTTGGAAGTCCAACATCTAAACTAATTCCTTACTATTGAAACATCAATTTTAAAATTTTTGCATAAAATATATTAACAATTAAATATCTTAGTAACCCAATATTCTTCTTATTATAATATGATAATGTCTTTTTCATATTAAATTCATTGTCTAACATAATATAAAATAAAGAAAAAGAAACACATCTTCTGATATATCCAATATGAATACAAGTACACTCTTAACCCAAGACTAAATATATCCAAAGCTTGTTTAGAAACCTATTCAACAAAGTAACTTTGTTTGAAAATATTTTTCAACATAACTACCGATAATAACTTAGTAATGACTAAGGTAAGACAAACCTCCATCCAGCATTTCTGATCTAACTTGTATGTCTCTGTGAATCCTGACCCCGAGATACTGGTTCTTGATTGCATGCATTTCTAAAGCCACATCTTTCATACACATTCGTTCTCTTGGAGACTCTGAAGAGCACAAAACACCGATTCTGACCATTAAAATCAAGCATTCATGCATTCTATTTCTTGTATTGATGTGATTTCCATTGCCTTGAGTAACTTTAGTGTCTTCTATAAATAGTTGTGGCTCAACAATCTCCATTACTCGTTTAGGCAAAGCCAACTTAGCAAAATGATGAAGGCTTAGATTGTCCATAAACATGCCATCAGTTGGCCCCTTTCCAGTGATCATCTCCAATAGAAAGATTCCATAGCTATAAACATCTCCTTGTGTAGATGCTTTACTGCCCATCGCATATTCTGTAATTTATACATCTCATATTAGAATGTAAGTCACCATTTGGATACAAATAATATCAAAGGTTAAATTTAGAGAGAGGGGGATTATTCTATTTAAACAACTAATTAGCATTTTTGCTATTCTAAGGATGTAAATTTCTAACATCAATTGGTGTGTTATGAACTTGTAAATGCTTAGAAAGATGTTCAAAATTGATCAAGACTCTATTACTAAAGTGAAAGAACTCAACATGCCAGTCATCAACTGAACAAAAGACTTATTGTTATGATTTCTGTGCAACATATATCTTAACTAAAGACATTATAAGAAAATAATTCTTTATATCTTGCTATGGTGTGATTAATGTGGGGTGCAAGTGAGTACAACTTTGTCTATCTAGATCTTGTTGGGTATATCTTTTAAATATGAGGTCATTCTTTAAGGATCCGAAACTAGATAAAATCAGGTTCATGTAAGATTTACCAGTGTTCCACATTCAATGTACAAGAGGTGGCCTACTTGATCACAAGAATGATCAGGCTAGAACCCAAATAATGAATTAGTATATTTGGTATACCTCTTAAAAGTGCCCATACGAGTGGATGAGCTTTACTTTTGCGCAAGATTGTCTTCATGTTGGGATTACCTTGTCCCACACACCCAAGTAGATATGTGTAAAGATATGTAGTCCATTCAATTACTAAGGGTGTGCTCTCACCTTTTAGGTGTGTGTAGGAAGAGAATGTTTCACGTCCAATTGGTTGGACCACAAGTTACACTCTACCCAATGAATAACCTACAACCTCTTAAGTGAATGCGGCATCCAACCAATCCAATAGGTTAGGCCTACCATGAGGATCATTTGCACTACAAAAATCAGCTCCATCCACCCATAAGGTGGATCACATTTATAAAAATAAAAAAATAAAAAAACAATGACCATCCATTGATAAATAGACTTGCTCAATTATTTGATAGTTGATTTTTTCATGAGGCAATTCTTGTGATGGGGCCAATCTATTGCATGGATTGGATGCTTATTTGAAATCCACCCGGATCACAAGGTTTGTCACCTTATTTCACACCAGGGCCCAAAAAACATCCCTTTCCGTGATTTAGGTAGACCACACAATTTGAAATAATATACGGGAAAATACCCACCTTTCAAATTGTTTCAATTTGTATGGCTCACCTAAATCACGGATGGGTCTGATTTTTGTGCCTCGGGCCTTATTTAAGTGTGCAAGCTAATGGTTGGAGTTGATTTCATATTATCATGGTAGTGGACCCAGTAAAAATTAAGGTTTGTCCTCTCTCCTAACTTTTAGTTTGTTGTGGCCCACTTGAATCATAGATCAGCCTAATTTTCGGCCCCCAATCTTACTCGGGATGACATATCTAATGATCGGAGTGGATTTCACAGTGGGCCATATAGAAATTAACAATGGTCGGCATCCCTCTCCCCAATTATTTCCCTTGGAATGGCTCACCTAAATCAGATCGAGTCTGATTTTTTTACCTGGGGCCTAACATGGGCTAATGCATCTATTAGTTAGAATGGATTTCAGATGCATATCACAGTGGGCCTACCCCAGCCCACCCTACTTTGTTCGCACCTCCAGTACTCTCCTGCGAAGCCAATAGCCAAACTAGGTGGGTGTATGTTTTTGTTCATATTTATGTATTTATATACAAGGAATTAAATAAGGTAATAGAGAAAATTGTTACCTGGAGCGATGTATCCAATAGATCCCTTGATTCCAATCGAGCTAGTTTGAGCAACCTCAGGTAAGAACTTGGCTAGCCCGAAATCACCCACGTGAGCAATCATGTCATCATCAAGAAGTATATTGCTTGGCTTTAAATCTCGATGAATGATTGGCTTTTGGCAATGATTATGCAGATAATCCAGTGCAGAAGCCACATCAATAGCTATGTTTAGCATTTGAGTAAACTTCAAGTTCCTTCCAAGCTGGTCATCGCCGTCTCTGTGCAACCACTTGTCTAGACTTTCATTGGGCATGTACTCGTAAACTAGAGCTTTAAAATCATTGCCCTTAAAATCAATGCTTACACAGCAAGTTAAGATCTTAACAAGATTCCGATGCCTAATGTTTTTCAAGGCTTCGCATTCAGCCATGAAGCTCCTCAGAGCTCCTTGTTGTTGAACATTGAAGACTTTCACTGCTAGCATAGTTCCATCACGATCTAGAGCCCCTTTATATACAGTGCCAAAACTTCCGGTGCCGACCAAATTGGTAGAAGAGAAGCCATCTGTTGCTTTAAAGAGTTCTGCATAAGACATGGTGACAAAAGGATCCTCCGCAGAAGGCACATCAACAGGTTTCCTTCTTGACTTTCTTACCCAATAAAGAGCGGCAAAGATACATGATACTAACATAAGGCACAGGACAACAACAACAACTGAGATTTTTACTTTTGATGCAAGAGACTTTCTCCGTTTCTTGGAAGCTTGGCTAGAGCATTGAGGCAAATTTAATTCTGGAATACCCCCACAAAGCTTATTATTTCCGAGCACTGAAACTTGACTGGCATTTCCAAAGACCCCATGTTTTGGTAATTCACCCTCAAAATTATTGAAGGATAGATTTAGAGACTCAAGAGCAAGCTTCTCCAGATATTTTGGAATCTCCCCGGAAAGGTTGTTGCGTGAAAGATCCAGGGATCGAAGGCCTCTTAGAGTACTAAATGTTGGAGGAATTGATTCTTGAAAGAAGTTTCCATCCAACCAGAGATTCTCTAAGCTGAGACACTTGCCTAGTGAGATTGGAATTTCTCCTGACAATTTGTTATTTGAAACACTCAATACCGAGAGAGTTTTCAAGTTACCAACTTCGAGTGGCAAACTATCGGTAAAAGAGTTATTTCCAATGTAAAGTTCAATCAAAGATGGAAAGCTGAAAAGTTGTCTGGGTAAGCTACTGCTGAACTTATTATGGTCGAGGAATATGAATTGCAGGTTTGTGCAATTACCAAGAGTTGAAGGTATGCTCCCCGATAGATTGTTTTCAGATAAACGGAGTTTCAACAATTGGGAGATGTTGCCCAAGGAAGACGGAATTTGCCCTGATAATTCATTTTCTTCAAAGTAAAGTTTTCTTGCATTGTAAAGCTTCCCAATACCAATGGGAATAGTACCTGTTAAAAAGTTATACCTCATATCCAGTACCGTTAAGCCGACAAGATTCTGAATCCCAGAAGGGATGCTTCCGAATATTTTGTTATCTGCCAAAGTTAGCTCAGTCAGTTGGGTCGAAATATTAAACATGGAGTCGGGCAACGCACCGCTGAGATGATTACTGTGAACCTGCAGCACTCGTAAGCTACTGCAATTGGTCAAAGAATCGAGAAAAATCAAGTCATGAGATTTTCCAATTCCAAGTTTATTACCCCACAATTTTAACCTGGACAGACTCTTGAGGCTTCCAAAATTCGTAGGTACAGATCCGCTAAAGCTATTGCTATCAAGGTCAATAATTACGAGTCCTGAAGCATTGGATAATGAAATTGGTATGGGTCCTGTGAATTGGTTTCCTCCGGCGTAAAGCCCTTGGAGATTAGGAAGAGTGAGGCCTAAGTTAGGAGGAAGGTTTCCATGCAATGTGTTAAATCCCACGTCCAAAAACTTAATGGAGGAGAGATTGTATAGCTGGGGTGGAATCCTACCTGACAGTTCATTTTGACTAATGCCAAACCCTTCTAAGCGTGCCAACCGACCAAGGTCATCTGGTATGCTGCCATCCAGAC
Source organism: Magnolia sinica (assembly GCF_029962835.1). Lineage (NCBI taxonomy): Eukaryota > Viridiplantae > Streptophyta > Magnoliopsida > Magnoliales > Magnoliaceae > Magnolia > Magnolia sinica. The sequence goes on from NC_080581.1 coordinate 27,272,998, forward strand.
TGTTTCTGGAGAGATAAAGGATAGTGAGAGACGAAAGGTTTCCAAGTGAAAGTGGGATGCTTCCCGTAAGATTGTTCTCACCAACATGCAATATAGTGAGTTTCGATAGAGAGCCAATCTCAGCTGGAATCCTCCCTGACAACTGATTCTGCCCAAGATAAAGGAATTCGAGTTTCGAACAGTAGGTAAGATTTGTTGGAATTTTTCCGGTGAGAGTGTTATTGCGCAGACGGAGAAACCGCAAGCGGAACAACTGGCCCATCTGTTCAGGAATCGGTCCGCTGAAGCTGTTGTTTGCGAGATCGATTCTCTTGAGGAAGGTGAGGTTTCCTATGAAGGGAGAAATGGGGCCCACCAAGTTATTGTTTGTGAGATTCAAGGCAGTGACCCTTTGAGGATGGCGGCGACCATCGCAAATGACTCCTTGCCAGCGACAGAAGTGGATAGTATGGTTCCATGAGCTCAAGGAATGGAGAGGATCGTCGGTTATCAGATCTTTAAAGTGGAGCAAAGCAAGGTAATCGGTTTCGTTGGAGAAGTGAGCGGCTGATCCGAAGAACCATGGAAAAGAGACAAGGAGAAATGACCAAAATGCCCATAGGGTCATAGGTGGGAGCTCCATAATAGTGTTTGTGGATGAAGGAAAGCCAAAGTGAGGAGACAAATATGGAGTGGATTCTGGAACCTTGATGACTAGAGGAGTCTTCTTATAAGAAAATGATCAAGACAAATATGGAGTGGATTATGGAACCTTGATGACTTGAAGAGTCTGCTTATAAGAAAATGATCAGGTGATTTTGATGGGTCCCACTTTACTATTTTTTCTTTTTCTTTTTCTTTAATACTGAATCAGCTCGCGTCAGGCGCTCTGTGGAGCTCACCGTGATGTATAGCTAAAGATGGATGGTCCGGTCAGGCGCTCTGTGGAGCTCACCGTGATGTATATACTTTATCCATACCGTCCATCCATTTTGAAATATCATTTTCGGCCATGATTCCAAAAATATGAAGATTGAAGGCTTAACTGGACCACACTAAAGGAAGTAATGGGGATTAAAAGCCTACCACTGAAAACTTCTTGGGGTTACAGAAGTTCTGGATCAAGCTGATATTTATATTTTCCCTCCGTTCATTTCTACGTGATCTTATGAGGTTGGATGGAAAATAAACATCATGGTGGACCCTAAGAAGTTTTCAACAGTAGAAGTTCAATCCCTACTGCTTCCTATAGTGTGGTCTACTTCGGCCTTTGATCTGGCTCCTTTTTGGAATAATGCCCTAAAATAATCTATCAAAATAGATGAACGACATGGATAGGGTATATAAATCACAGTGGGCCTCACGGAGTCCTGGTCTCCAATGGTGGGTAGTACCCAATCCGCGTCAGCGGTGGGGTAGTACCCAATCTGCCTATCCAATCGGTGATGCAGGGGTTTTATCCACGCCCATCGATTTTGGCAAAACGCTCTCAAAAACAGGCGGATCCAATGCTCAAGTAGACCACACAAACGAAATTGTACACTTACGGTTTAAAACTTTCTAAGGCCCACCATCATCTTTATTTGACATCCAATCAGTCGATAAGGTTTTTATATATAAAAAAAAAACCTGGATAAAGTGAAAACAATATCATGTTGATCTAAAAATTTTAAAACCCAAAAGAAGTTTTTAACAGTGGCCGCTCAATCACCACGGCTACATGTGGTGTGGTCCACCAGGGATCTGGATCTGCTTCATTTTTCCGGCTCATGCCCTAAAATGAGCTGGCAAAACAGATGGTACACGTCCAACGTCATATATAACACATACATTAAAGTAGGCTGTCACTGCCTGACCAAGCTCGGTGTTACTCCAACCTAACCCAATCTGATCCCCATATCAGTTTAAGTCAATCTGATGAGCGTGCGAGCCAAGTTACATGGTTCATCTGATGAGATATACAGAACCCATGGTTAAATATAAGAAGATTGAGATGCTCATCGTCCGGTATATATTATGAAATGTTGGATAGGGACCACAAAACAGCATGGTCTAATGATCTGAACCACACACGTTCAGGCACTTACCATGGATAGCCCATATGATGTAGGAATTTTGCCAGTTGATCGTTCTTACCATCCAGTCAGATGATCCGCAGCTATTTATCTAGAAACCATATATAAGGGGCCTAAAGAAAACGTCAGCACCCTAGTAGCTTGAAAACAACTATAAATAAAGGGTCACATGCGCGTTTTGCTAATAGGCATTTCAGCCTTTGCCCTCAGTTGGACCAGTCCTCCCCCAGCCATTCTGAGGTCCATAAGTTTGTTGTCTTTGGCCACCTCCCTGAACTCTTTCCTACTAGTGGGCTGCTAGATCACTTTGAGATCAGCCCTCTGAGTTCTCTTCTCCAAACTTTTATTTGAAACCAATTGATTGCAAACAAGGAAAAAGCTGAACTTTCCATATCTGATCCAGGTGCAGATCATTGAGCAGACTTCACGAATCATTTACATTTCTAAGCCTTTCGGGTCAATTACTAGGAATCAATACTAGATCCAAAAGAAGGTAGAAAATAGTAAATAGTCCACACTTAATAGGAAAAAGTAAAGGAAAATTGACCGTACTGACCTCAAAGTTTGGGCAAATTACCTAGAAAGCTACGACGTCCCATCTATCCTAAGAATGGCCTTCTGACAACTTTTGAATATTGTTTTGCACAAAAATGCCCATGTCCTTGGTACAGAAGTCGTACGATCTTGGAGTGAATAAGAAGTTACCTTTTTTTATTGTAACCCCGAGAAAGTGACAGATTGGCTACTCCCCCTACCACCACCCGATGGCTAGTGCTCGATGCTCTGTGGGACCCACCATGATGTATGTGTTTCATCCATGCGTCCATATATTTCTCTAGATCATTTTATGGTATAAGACAAAAAATGAGGCATATCCTAATATCAAGTCAACCACATTACAGGAAACTGTGTTGAATGAGCGTAGACCATTAAAAACTTTTTGAGGGCCATAAAAGTTTTGGATCAAGCTGATCTTTTTTTTCCCTTCATCTGTGTCTGTATGACGTAATCAACAGATTGGATGTCAAATAAACAGTACAGTGGGCCTTAGGAGGATTTTAATGGTGGATATCCAATCACTATTGTTTTCATCTGGTGGTCCACATGACATCCACGATCCATACAACATGACAACCATGACCCATACAACATGACAACCACGACCCATGCAAACCACGACCCCAATGAGCCGTAGTTATCATGTTATATGTGTTACGCCCCTAACTCAGAAACCAGGCTCACAAAATTTTCGATTGCCGAATCTAGCACTGACAACCTCCGTAGTACCCCATTCTCAGCTCCCAGCACCCCTACACCAGGTTCCGATCCTGGGATCCTATAAGGAGAATTTTTTTTTAACATCAATTTGATTCATAATGAGCGTAACTATAAGCATAACCCACGAACAATAACCACAAGAACACCATTACAAAATCCACTATGATAAAAAAAACTTTAAAGTACAAAGCGTATGAAGGGAAATACAAGATAATGATAATGAAAACTCCTGAAGCTCAACTACACACTCCTACTGCGGTGAAGTTACAGTTGCGTCCTGGCGTCACCTACATGCATCAATCATGCATAAGCTTATAAAAAGGTTAGAGGGTGGTGTAAGTGTGTGTGTGTAATATGAATGTGCTCAGAATGCAATGTCAAAGTAATGCGGAATCATGCTGATGGGTACATGAATGCAATCAGTCATACCAAGGCTATGCGGTGTAAGATATGAATGCTATTGGTCATATCAAGACCATACGATGCGAGATGCAACTCAAGCATGCCAATCCTCATCCAAATTCACATATCAATGCAGCTCATCACTAGAGCATCAAATATCAGTATAGTTCTCATTCTAGATAATCACTAGGGTTTAGTACACTCCAAATGACACTGCCCCTTTCCCAGGTGCGCAGTCTAAGTGAGCGTAAGAAACCTCACTATCCACCTGGCCAATAGTCTGTCAATATCTATCCAGCACGTCGATAGCAGACCCATTCACGAGCTGGTCAAACTCAGCCTAGTAATGCCCCTACCCTCGAGCGAGTAAGGCCACACCTATTTTCAACCGACCACAACACAGTGGGAGACGCGGCCTCCTGGTATTCGGCCCTCGTACGCTCATATATCCACTCGGTCTCAATGTTGGAGTCATCTTCTGGTACCATCGAGTTTAGGAATTTTCACCCAGGGACATCTATGGCGCCCGATGCTTAGTAACAATATTTTCAGTATTCAATCCTGCCATCCACGATGTGCCTGTGGAGGTCATAACCCTGATGTTTCTAGGGCATATAGAAATCAGGCCACACAAATGCAAAGTGCGTGAATCACACTGCCAGTCATACAACAATCCTGCGCGTACCGCGCACTCATGAAGGGCAACTCTGTCTATCAGGGAGCCCGTAAACAATCTGCCCGAAGGCATATGCTATGATCAGTCACTCCTCATATCGAGCATACATATGATGTGTATGAGCATGAATCATATTATGTGATGATGGATCCTGTTCATAACGAAGAGGGACTTAGACGGCCTACACACTACAAGTATAGGCCTATCAATGGGCCCTAGGGAGAGTTACAATGCGGTCATTTAACCATCATTGTTCTTACAATGTGGATGTCAAACCATCATTGCTCCCAAGGCATGGCCGCCAAAACATCATTACGTGCATCATGGTGGAATCTCACATCACAATGGGCTTCATATACATCATATTCGGCCCACACAAAGGCCTCACATACGTCTCATTGTGCCTCATATAAATCAAATGGGCCGATCAAATGGGCCGAATCAAATGGGCCGATACAAAGGGGTCGAATCAATGGCCTGAATCAAGTGGGCCGAATCAAATGGGCCGATACAAGTGGGCCGTATTAGTGGGCCAAATCAAATGGGCCGATTCAAATGGGTCATTCATCCATTGTTAGAGATCATTTTTAAGCATCATGTATAAAAGAAAAATGAATCATATGCAAAGGATCATCTGGACCATACTACACATAACAGTGGTGGCAATAATTCCCATTGTCAGAATTTAGAGGGCCCACCATAGCATTTATTTCCCATCTAGACTATTCATAAGGTCATAAAGACTTGAACGGTGAGGAAAACAATTATCATGTTGGTTCAAAACTTCTATAATCCAAAAGGGGTTTCAATGGTATGCATTCAATTCCACTGTTTTGGCAGTGTGGTCCATTTGATATTAGATCTATCTTATTTTTAGTCTCAAGCCTTAAAACGGGCTTGCCAAATGGTTGGACGGTGTGGATGAAACACATCAGGTCAAGGTGAGCCCCACACGCTGCCATGGCGGGGCCCACGTCCTGATGATGGACAGTCAGGATAAAATACATTTATCATGATGGGGTCCACGTAGTGGACGGTGTAGACGAACCTATCCAACGTGGGTCCACAGAACTTGCTGGCGTCTAATACGCCAGTCAATCCCTTCTCAATCAGGCGGTTCACTACGTGGGGCCCACCACAGATTTATATATATATATTACATATAATATATAATATATTTTATTATTATATTTTTTAAAACGAGCTGTACGTCCAGCGCCCAGACGGACGGCTGGACAAAACACATACATTAAATGGCTTCTGATGGGCCCCACCCTCACACATGTCACACTTGTGGGGTGGGTCCCACGCAAATAGGTGGACGGCATGGAGCACGATCATCAAGGTGTGGGGTGGGCCCCATCTACTTGCTAACGTCAATACATCAGCTATATGGCTAGTGTATGGGCATCCAGCCAAATCATCAGCAGTGTGGATAATCACCACGTGGGCCCATAGCAATGTATTTTTCATATTATTATTATTTAAAGATTCTGTAATCCAACGTCCAGAGACTGGACGACCACTTACTGGACGATTTGGATGATCAAATGCAACGTTAAGGTGGGTCTCATCCCACACATCCAGCACGTGTGGGGTGGGCCCCACACACTAAAAAAGAAATGGATGGATGGTTTAAGGTATAACACACATCATGGTGGGATTAGCAAGACTTGCTAACGTCAATCCAGCTGGGTGTGAGGTGCTCCACCTGATCATCAAATCTACTCCAGCCACTGCGATTTCAGGTGGGTCCACATGCCTCATCGTCATCATCACCATAAGAGGGAAGAGAGAGGGAAGAGAGAGAGAGAGAGAGAGAGAGAGAGAGAGACGATGATGGAGGGACCCCACCACTATGGGCCCCTCATGATTACAACCCATACATCATAATGGGTTCCACCTATAAGTGGGCCCTCAAATGCAAATCAATGGTAGATCACCCACCTATCGCACTCCTCCTTAATCCCTTGGACTTATATGCTATTTGCCTTCACTTTTGATGGAGGTTGATGGTGATTGGAAGGTTGAGATGAGAGATGAGAAGGTGGGCCACACTTAGTATTTGGGAGAGAACTTGGATGTTGGAGCTCTCACGGAAATGGAGAGTAAAGATAGAAATGAGAGAGAGAGAGAGAGAGAAATAATTGATGAAAGGGATGGATGGAGTGGTTGTTGTAAGGAAAGGAGATGGAGAGGTAAGGTTTAGTTTGAAATTTGGAAAAAGAAGGATGGGTAGGGGAAGAGAGTTTTGACTTGGGAAAAAGGAAGGATGGATTACTTGTACTTGAGGTATGGAGTGTACTTGACTTGATTAATTAATTGATTGATGGAACATGTTATAGAGATTCCCTCGAAATTTGTAACGCGCAGCGTTTCTTCAGAATGAACGCGGGCCCACATCTCCTGGCCCCAGTATCGGTTCGGTGCGCGAGTCACGGCATTAGAACTATAGCGATGGCGCGGTCGCTAAGATACAAATTTTGGGTCGAGCCGACTTCGGTGTGCAAGACTCGGCTTAGGATCACGCGCAAACATCGACTACGGGTCGAGGGTTGCCGGAATTCGACTGGAAGGACCGCAGAAGCCTACGAAATGGTATGAAATAAGATACGGGTCTTATAATATGGGTCTTAGTTGTCCTATTTTATGAGTCTCAGTTGTATGGGTCACAGCTGTCATGTTATTTGGGTCCCAGTTGTCTTGTTATATGGTTCGCATTTGTATGGATCGCAGTTATCTTGTTATATAAGTCACTGTTATCCTGTTATATGGGTCGTGGGTGTCATGGGTTGTGGTTATCATATTATATTGGTCGTGATTATCATGTTATATGGGTAGCCGACAAGGTGGATGGATCGGATCACCCCATTGTGGGCCTTAAGCTATGGTACCAAAGGTTTGGTAGAAAAGAAAGTGAACATGTTGCAAACCATGAACCATGCAACATGACAACCACAACCCATATAACATGGCAACTACAACCCATGCAAACCACAACCCAAATGGGCCCACATTGATGTATGTGAATAATCCATGCCGCCCATCCTTTTTGTTATGTCATTTTAGGGGTAGAGTCAAATATCAACCACGACCCTTTGTGGAAGAAAACCACGATCCATTGTGCATGTGAACCACGACCCTTTAAATGGATCGTGGTTGTCATGTAGCAAGGGTCATGGTTGTCATATTATATGGGTTGTGGTTGTGAAGTTATATAGGTCATGGTTCTCATGGGTCGTAGTTGCCAAGTTATATGTGTCATGGTTGTCATGTTATATGGGTCGTCGTTGTCATGGGTCGTAGTTGTCCCGCTATATTGGTCGTGGTTATCATGTTATATGGGTCGTGGTTGTCATCCGGCTCGTGGTTGTCACGGGTCGTAGTTATCATGTTATATGGGTCGTGGTTATCATATTATATAGGTCATGGTTGATATAGGTCATAGTTCACGGAGTCTTGACAAGACCGTCCGTCTCCAATGGTGGGTAGTACCCAATCCGCGTCAGCCGTGGGGTAGTACCCAATCTGCCTATCCAATCAGTGATGTAGGGGTTTTATCCACGCCCATCGATTTTGGCAAAACGCTCTCAAAAACAGGAGGATCCAATGCTCACGTAGACCACACAAATGAAATTGTACACTTGCCGTTTAAAACTTTCTAAGGCCCACCATAATCTTTATTTGCCATCTAATCAGTCGATAAAGTAAAAAAAAAAATAAAAATTAAAAATTAAAAAAAACCTGGATAAAGTGAAAACAATATCATGTTGATCTAAAAATTTTGAAACCCAAAAGAAGTTTTTAACGGTGGCCACTCAATCACCATTGCTACATGTGGTGTGGTCCACCAGAGATTTGGATCTGCTTCATTTTTCTGGCTCATGCCCTAAAACAAGCTGGAAAAATAGATGGTCCACGTCCAATGTCATATATAACACATACATCATAGTAGGCTGTCATTGCCTGACCAAGCTCGGTGTTACCCCAACCTAACCCAATCTGATCCCCATATCAGTTTAAGTCAATCTGATGAGCGTGCGAGCCAAGTTACATGGTTCATCTGATGAGATATACAGAACCCATGGTTAAATATAAGCAAGATTGAGATGCTCATCATCTGGTATAGATTATGAAACGTTGGATAGGGACCACAAAACAGCATGGTCTAATGATATGAACCACACACGTTCAGGCACTTACCATGGATAGCCCATATGATGTAGGAATTATGCCAATTGATTGTTCTTACCATCCAGTCAGATGATCCGCAGCTCTTTATCTAGAAACCATACATAAGGGGCCTAAAGAAAACCTCAGCACCCTAGTAGCTTAAAAACAACTATAAATAAAGAGTCACATGCGCGTTTTGCTAATAGGCATTTCAGCCTTTGCCCTCAGTTGGACCAGTCCTCCCCCAGCCATTCTGAGGTCCATAAGCTTGTTGTCTTTGGCCACCTCCCTGAACTCTTTCCTACTAGTGGACTGCTAGATCACTTTGAGATCAGCCCTCCGAGAAAGTGACGGATTGGCTACTCCCCCTACCACTGCCCGATGGCTAGTGCTCGATGCTCTGTGGGCCCCACCATGATGTATGTGTTTCATCCATGTGTCCTTATATTTTTCCAGATCATTTTATGATATGAGACCAAAAATGAGGCATATCCTAATATCAAGTCAACCTCATTACAGGAAACAGTGTTGAATGAGCGTAGACCATTAAAAACTTTTTGAGGGCCATAAAAGTTTTGGATCAAGCTGATCTTTTTTTTCCCTTCATCTGTGTATGTATGACGTAATCAACAGATTAGATGTCAAATAAACAGTACAGTGGGCCTTTGGAGAATTTTAATGGTGGATATCCAATCACTATTGTTTTCATCCGGTGGTCCACATGACATCCATGATCCATACAACATGACAACCACGACCCATATAACATGACAACCATGACCCATGCAAACCACGACCCAAATGGGCCACAGTTGTCATGTTATATGGGTCTTAGTTGTCCTGTTATATGGGTCTTAGTTGTCCTGTTATATGGGTCTCAGTTGTATGAGTCGCAGTTGTCATGTTATATGGGTCGCAATTGTCTTATTATATGGTTCGCAGTTGTATGGATCGCAGTTGTCCTGTTATATAAGTTGCAGTTATCATCTTATATGGGTCGTGGTTATCATATTATATTGGTCGTGATTATCATGTTATATGGGTAGCCGACAAGGTGGATGGATCGGATCACCCCATTGTGGGCCTTAAGTTATGGTATCAATGGTTTGGTAGAAAAGGAAGTGAACACGTTGCAAACCACGAACCATGCAACATGACAACCACGACCCATATAACATGGCAACTACAACCCATGCAAACCACGACCCAAATGGGCCCACATTGATGTATGTGAATAATCCATGCCGCCCATCCTTTTTATTGTATCATTTTAGGGGTAGAGTCAAATATCAACCACGACCCTTTGTGGATGAAAACCACGATCCATTGTGCATGTGAACCACAACCCTTCAAATGGATTGTGGTTGTCATGTAGCAAGTGTCATGGTTATCATATTATATGGGTCGTGATTGTGAAGTTATATGGGTTGTGGTTGTCATGGGTCATAGTTGTCAAGTTATATGGGTCGTGGTTATCTTGTTATATGGGACATCATTGTCATGGGTCATAGTTGTCATGTTATATCGGTCGTGGTTGTCATGTTATATGGGTCGTGTTTGTCATCCGGCTCGTGGTTGTCACAGGTCGTAGTTATCATGTGATATGGGTCGTGGTTGTCATGATATATAGGTCGTGGTTGATATAGGTCGTGGTTGTCATGTTATATGGGTCGTAGTTGTCATATTATAGGGGTCGTGATTGATATGGGTCATGGTTGTCATATTATATGGATCGTAGTTATCATGTTATATGGGTCGCGGTTGTTACACAACGTGTATAGTTCGTGGTTGTAACGTAATAAAGGTCGATGTTGTGATGTTATAAGGATAACGGGTCCTATTGTAATTTGTACGGCCCACCATAACGTTTATTTTCCATCTAATCTGTTCATAAGGTTACAAATACCTGTATGAAGAGGAAAAACAAATTTCATGTTAATCCAAAACTTCTGTGACCCCCAAAAGGGTTTCTTTAAGGCTTGTGTCCTAGTCCGTATCATTCTGTTGGCTTCCGCGGTCCTTTCGGTCGAATTCCGGCAATCCTCGACCTGTATCCGACGTTTGCGCATGAACCTAAACCGGGTCCTGCATGCCGAAGTCGGCTCAACCTGAAACTTGTATCTTAGTGACCGTATCGTCGTGCGGTTCTAACGCCGTGACTCGTGCACCGAACCAATGCCCAGGCCAGGAGATGTGGGCCAGCGTTCGTTCCGAAGAAAACGCCGCGTGTTGCGAATTTCGAGGGAATCTCTATGATATTTCCCATCAATCAATGTCAAGTACAAGCCATACCTCAAGTACAACAACCCATCCCCACCTTTTTAAAAGTCCTCTCTCTCTCTTTCCCCTCACCATCCCTCTTTTACACTTTTTCAAACAAACTCATCCTCTTTTTACAAAAATTTCAAACTCACCCATACCTCTTCATTACAACCACCACTCCATCCATCCCTTTAATCCCATCATTTCTCTCTCTCCCTTATTTCTCAAAACACTCTCCCAAGCAACAAAAAAACTCCATATGTCCAAGCTTTCTCCAAAGCCAAGTGTAGCCCATTTTCCCTACTCTCTCATCTCCCATCTCAACCATTAATCCATCATCTACCACCATCAAAAGAGAAGGCAAGGAGCTAAGGAGGCTAAGGGAGCAAGAAGGAGGCCTAGAGGTGGGTGATTTACCGTTATTTTTTATTTTAAGGGCCACTTGTTGTGGGACCCACATGATGTATGCTTTGTATTTAGGGAGGGCCCATAGTGGCGGGGTCCCTCCCCTTCTTGCCGATCCTCTCTCTCTCTCTATCTCTATCTCTCTCTCTCTCTCCCTCTCTCTCTCTCTCTCTTGTAATGGGCGTGGCCACTAGATCGACACCGATCGTGGACCCACCATATAATGGATGTATTTTATCGATGTCGTCCATCTGTTTTATCTAGGCCATCCAATGGGCCTGGATGATGAGAAAACCCAAATATTAGACCCATCAGGTGGGCCCCGTTCATGTGGGACCAACCTTGATGACACGTGGGCCACCCACATGTGAGATCCACCATGATGATTGTGTTATATCCATGTTGTCCAGCGTCCAGGAGACGCTGGACAGGCAGTGGCTAACATGGAGTGCGTGTACAGACATGGGTGTGTACGTACATGCTTTAAAAAAAATTACTTTTGAGGTGGGCCACGCATGTAGGCCCCACCTTGATGTATATATATAATCCAAGCCGTCCATTCCATTCTCCAGCTCATTTTAGGCGTTGACCCGAAAAATGAAGTCGATCCCATTTTATAGCAGGCCATACCATAGGAAATAGCAGTAATACCATTGAAACCCACCTTGAACCTTCTATTCGCCAAAAACAGGCCTTATATTAGACTCATCTGGTCAGTCTTGGACCGTGGAATCCAATGGCTGGAGTGGATCTGCCCGATGCGGGCCCCACCTAGGAAAATCTATAGAAAAATAGATTTTTTTTAAAAAAGGGCAGCTACTGCTGCTGCTGCTGAGGACGCAGCAGCATCCTGCGTTGGCGGGCGAGCGGACAGACGAACGGGCTGGGCCTCACGGCAGTAGCTGTGGGCCCCACCGTGATGCGTTTCGAACATCAACACCATGCATTTGATGGGTCCCCTCGGACCAGGAGGCCACCCCAAAAATCAGCCGTATACGGAACTCGGGTGGGCCACACCACCTGTGAAGACATGCCCAAAACATATAAAATCACTTGGTGGGGCCAACCTGAAATTTGGATGCAGCTGAAACTTGGTCTAAATCCTCAGCCAAGTGGGACACACATAATGGGTGGACTGGATTTGTGAACCACATTACAGTGGGCCCCAGGTCCACGTGACCTAATAAACAGGTTGAATGACAAGTAAATGTTACGGTGCCCCCTCCCCTGACCGTGTGACCTTATAAACAGTTTGGGTGGCAAATGAACATTACAGTGGGCCCTACCCTGGTCCACGTGACCTTATGAACAGTTGGATTGCAAATAAACATTATGTTGAGCCCTAGGTTGGGTGGAAAATAAACATTATGTTAGGCCCTAGGTTGGGTGGAAAATAAAATTATGTTGGGCCCTAGGTTGGGTGGAAAGTAAACATTATGGTGGGTCCAATTTAGAACCCACTTATGTATGTATTGTGTCCACACCTTTCATCAGTGTGGACCTCCACCATGGAGTATGTGATTTATCTATGGTTTCTATACCTATGGGACCTATCATGATGCATGAGTTTCATCCCAACCGTCCAACCATTTTGGAGATTATTTTAAGGCCATTGTTGAGGCCCATCTTAATGTGTTTGTGGCCCGCCCACTAAGGCCCACTTTGATATATATGAGACCATGGTTTGAGGCCCATTTGACGTATTGGAGGCCCATGGGTCGAGGCCCAATGGGATATACATAAGACCCATTATAATGTGTTTCCACCGTGGTTCTTGTGATGATCTCGATGGCGGGCCGTGCCTTGGAAGCAATGTTGGTTTGACGTCCACATTGTAGGATGATGTTGGTTAAATGTCCGCATTATCACTCGCCCTAAGGCCCATTGATAGGCCCATACGTGTAGTGAGTAGGCCGTCTAGGCCCATATCCGTTATGCACAAGCCCATCACCCTATGACATGTTTAGTATAGATTCATGATTCATGATCATACGCATCATATGTATGTCTGATATGACGAGTGACTGATCATAGCATATGCCTTCGGGCGGATTGTTTATGGGCTCCTTGATAGGTGGAGTTGCCTATTTGGTAGGGTGATTCATGCACTTACATTTGTGTGATCATGATTATTGTATGCTCTAGTGATATTAGGGCCAAAGCCTCCACAGACACATCATGGGTGGCTGGATTGGATACCGAAAATGTTTGGTTCTAGCATATGGGCGTCATAAATGTCCCTGGGTGAAAGTTCCTAAACCCGATGGTACTAGAGGATGACTCCAACGTCAAGACCGAGTGGATATATGAGCGCACGAGGGCCGAATACCAGGAGGCCGCATCTCCCACTGTGTCGTGGTCGGTTGGAAAGGGATGTGGCCTTACTCGTCCGAGGGTAGAGGTAATACTAGGCTGAGTTTGACCAGCTCGTCAATGGGTCCGCTATTGACGTGCCGGATAGGTATTGGTAGACTATTGGCCAGGTGGATAGTGAGGTTTCTTACGCTCACTTAGACTGTGCGGCTAGGAGAGCGGCAGTGCCATTTGGAGTGTACTGAACCCCGGTGATTATCCATAATGAGAACTGTACTGATATATGATGAGGATTGGCATGCTTGAGTTGCATCCCGCGTCGCATGGCCGTGTTATGGCCGATAACATTCATATCTTGCACCGCATAGCCTTGGTATGGCTGATTGCATTCATGTACTTATCACCATGATTCCACATTACACTGACCTTACATTCTGAGCACGCTCATATTGCACACACACTTACACTACCCTCTAAGCTTTCTATAAGCTTATGCACGATTGATGCGTGCAAGTGACTCCAGGATGCAGCCGTAGCCTCGTCAGAGTTGGAGCGTGCGGTCAAGCTTTTGAGTTTCTGTTATCATCATCATCTTGTATTTCCTTTCAGACGCATTGTACTTAAAGTTTTTGATCATAGTGGATTTTGTGATGGTGCTCTTGTGGTTATTGTTCATGGGTTATGCTTTTGGTTATGCTCATTACAATTAAACTGATGATTTGAAATCCTCCTTGTAGCATCCTAGGATCGGAACCAGGTGTATGGGTGCCAGGAGCCGAGAATGGGATACTACGGAGGCTGTCGGCACTGAATTCGGCGATCGAAAATTTTATGAGCCCGATTTCCAAGATCGGGGCGTGACAGAAGTTGGTATCAGAGCATAACTTGGGAATAACCAAGAACAACATCACATGTTTGCTATGAGTTTAGGACGATTAGGTTCCAGGTGCGTAACCTTCCATTTGAGTACCCTAACGTGCGATTCGCAAGGATTGATTGGCGTCATTGTTCCTTCTTATAGGACATGTTACCCAGAAGAGCGACCCTAGCGCACCCCCTCCACCACCTGAGGCTCCAGCTTTACCACCTGCGCCTCCCGTTCCACCGCCAGAGATCCCTGCTCCCCTACCTGAGGATGACATTCCTCCACCTGATGCCGATGCGGATCCGACTGTGCCTGTAAGTGTCTCGCAGTTACAGCAGATGTTGCAGGCTGTGACTGCTGCACTTCAGGGGCAGGGCAGGCGCCCAGCTGTTTCACCAACTCAGGAGAGAAAGAGCGCGCGAGCGCCTTACTTCAAGTGTTCTGACAGCTTGATCCTCCGCGTTTTCAGGTTGAGGCAGATCCGACTGCAGTCGAGAGATGACGCTCCAATGTAGAGAAGATCTTCTATACTATGGCATGTATAACCGAGCAGCAAGTCCGGTTGGCAGTATTTCTTTTCCAGGGCGAGGCAGAGCACTGGTGGACCTCTGTTACCCGTGTTGCAGGACCTGATTATGTCTGGACATGGGAGGAGTTTATCGACCGATTCGAGGAGCAGTACTTCCCTGACCACATGCGACGTCAGAGAGCACTGGACTTCGAGACGCTGGTGCAAGGGGACATGACCGTGGCGCAGTACGCGGCCCATTTTGTGGCACTATCGAGGTTCCCGCCATATATGGTTGATGATGAGGGGCGGAAGGCCCGCCGTTTCGAGAACGGCTTACGTTACGGTCTTCGAGGCGGTGTGATTGGGCACAAGCTCTCGACTTTCCAAGCAGTAGTGCAGAGGGCTCAGATTTACGAGACTAAGTGGGCCGGCTCACAGAGCGATCGAGATCAGAGGAGGGGTCAGAATCGGAAGAGGCAGCCCCCTCCAATAGCTCTCAGCAGCATCAACGACTATAGAATTACAAGAGCCACCCACCTGCTAGAGCACCAGCAGCCCCAATAGCACCTCCAGCGCCACCCAGTAACCGTTTACAGGGGCTTGTTTTGGATGCGGTGGGACAGGGCACCGCCTGTCTGAGTGCCCTCGCCCTCATCTGCAGCAGTCGAGAGGACCACAGCAGCCTTCACAGCAACAGCCGAAAGCACAGTAGCAGCCGAGAGCACCACAGCAGCCCCCACAACATAGTGACCCTATCAGCAGCGATCGCAGCCACCTCAGCCGTCGAGACCCCAACAGCAGCAAAGACAGCAGTACAGGCCACTGCAGAGGCAGCAGCAGCACCAGGGACCTCAGAGGGGACAGGCACCTCCCCAGCCAGCTCAGGCTAGGTTCTACGTGGCTCAGTAAGATCCGTAGTCATATGGAGGAGTCATTGAGGGTATACTTCCTATCTCTTCATGCATCGCCCGAGTGCTATTTGATTTCGGTGCATCGCATTCGTTCATGTCTAAGGATTTTTGTCATTCGACTGGATTACCGATAGAGTCTGCTCGCGAGGGATTGACCGTATCGACGCCCTTGGGGAAGACTATAGTGTTGGGTCATTTCTGTTCATCTTACCCAGTTCTGGTCGATGATATCTTTTTGCCCGCCAATTTATTTGTGTTGCCGATTTCAGATTTCGACGTTATCCTGGGTATGGATTGGCTTGTCGAGTACCACACCGTGTTGGACTGTTCTGCGAGGACCGTCACATTCTTTATACCCGGCTTACCACAGTTTCAGTTAGTCACCGAGTCTAAAGGAGAGCCGCTGTCATGCTTAATGTCCTGCGCCGTCGAGGAGCCTATTACCATTTGTATTGATCAATGGCCAGTTGTTTGTGATTTTTTTGATGTATTCTAGGAGATTTCGGGATTGCCGCCACCCCGTCATATTGAGTTCCATAAAGACCTTGTGCCTGGTACCGCGCCTATCTCGAAGGCCCCATACCGTATAACACCGATAGAGTTGCGTGAGTTGCAGCAGTAGTTGAACAAATTGCGTGAGTTGGGATTCATTTGTCCGAGCAGTTCGCCTTGGGGAGCGCCGGTACTCTTCATTAGGAAGAAGGATGGCTCGTTCAGGCTCTGCGTGGATTATCGCGAGCTCAACCGGGTCACGTGAGTTCCGGTTACCATCAGATTCGGGTTCGAGAGGAGGACATCCCGAAGACAGCTTTCAGGACACGTTACGGTCATTTCAAGTTTCAAGTCATGTCCTTCGGGCTGACCAATGCACCCTCGATCTTCATGCAATTGATGAACGAGGTCTTCCATCCATATCTCGATCAGTTTGTGGTGGTCTTCATCGACAACATTCTGATATATACGAGGACCCGTGAGGACCATATGCAGCATCTGGAGATTGCTTTGAAGACCCTCTGTGCCCACCAGTTATATGTGAAGCTGGAGAAGTGCGAGTTCTGGTAGGAGGAGGTGAGATTCCTCGGTCACGTGGTGATGAGGGAGGATGTCGCAGTGGACCCTTCGAAGGTTGAGGTAGTGCGTCAGTGGGGTCAGCCCACGACTGCATCCGAGATCCATAGTTTTCTTAGTTTAGTGGGATACTATCGGCGTTTCATTGAGGGCTTCTCCCGTATTGCAGCCCCATTGACCAGGTTGACTCGGAAGGGCACAGAGTTTATTTGGAGTGACGCCTGTGAGCGAGCATTTATAGAGCTAAGGACCATCTGACGTCCGCTCCTGTCCTCACTCTTCCCTCTGGGAGTGATGGATTTGTTGTATTTACCGATGCCTCGCGTATTAGGTTAGGTGCTGTCCTGATGCAGCACGGGAGGCCTGTGGCTTATGCGTCTCGTCAGCTCCAGATCTATGAGCTGAACTACCCCACGCATGATTTGGAGCCGGCAGCAGTCGTCTTCACACTGAAGGTGTGGAGACACTATCTCTATGGGCTTAGGTTCGAGCTCTTCTCCGACTACAAGAGCTTGAAGTATCTATTCTCTCAGTCTAAGCTGAACATGAGGCAGAGACGCTGGATGGAGCTCCTGAAGGACTATGATTTTAACCTCCGGTACCACCTAGGTAAGGCGAATGTAGTGGCAGATGCCCTCAGTCGTTAACCACGAGGCCTGGTGGCACATATGATGATTCAGGAGTGCAGGATGCTCGAGGATATAGCAGAGTATGACTTCAATTTTGGTCTGCAGTCTTCTATCGTTCAGCTATCGAGCCTGTCGATTCAACCCTCTCTTGTCGCAAGGGTAATTAAGGCTCAGCAGATAGATGAGTCGTTACAGGATTGTTGAGCAGAGGCAGCATCTGAGAGTCAGACAGATTGACAGATTGGTGCTGATGGTGGACTTCGCTTCAGAGACCGATTATGTGTTCCAGATATTCCTAAGTTGTACAGAGATCTTATGACCGAGGCACATCGATCACGATTTTCCATCCACCCTGGCTTGACGAAGATGTACCGTGATATGAGGCGACAGTATTATTGGGCGGGGATGAAGCGCCAGATCACCAGTTTTGTGGCCGAGTGTGACACATACCAGGGTGTTAAGGCTGATCATCAGAGACCCCCTAGTCTATTGCAACCGTTGAGTGTCCCGACGTGGAAGTGGGAGCACGTATCTACAGATTTCATTATGGGTTTGCCGAGGACTCAACACAATCATGACACCATCTGGGTTGTCGTCGATCGTCTGATGAAGTCGGCACATTTTCTTGCGATTCGTGCGACTTGGCCTCTGAACCGGCTTGCGAGGTTATTCATCGAGGAGATTGTGAGACTGCACGGCGTACCAGTCTCGATCGTTTCTGACCGAGATCTGAGGTTCACGTCTTAGTTTTGGAGAAGCTTTCAGAGAGCTATGGGCACTAATTTGCAGCTTAGTACCGCGTACCATCCACAGACCGATGGTCAGACCGAGAGGATCAATCAGATCCTTGAGGACATGCTTCGGGCCTTCGTGATTGACTTCGAGGGTAGCTAGGATGAGCATCTGCGATTGGCTGAGTTTGCATACAACAACAGTTATCAGGCGACCATTGGCATAGTTCCTTTTGAAGCATTATATGACAGACCGTACAGATCTCCGAGTTGTTGGATCGAGGTCGGAGAGCGGCGTCTCCTAAGTCCCGAGCTTGTGCAGGAGACATCAGAGGCTATTGATATCATCAGGCAGGGGATACGCACAGCTCAGAGCCGGCAGAAGATTTTTGTTAATTGTTGGCATTGTCCCTTAGAGTTTGATGTAGGGGACCATGTATATCTCAAGGTCTCGCCCATGAAAGGCGTAGTTCGATTTGGAGCAAAGGGCAAGCTTGCCCCGAGATTCATTGAACTTTTCGAGATCACTAAGCGCATTGGCGCCGTGGCCTACCGGCTTGCCTTACCATCTCAGTTGTCTGGCGTACACAACATTTTTCACGTCTCTATGTTGAGGAAATGTGGGTCAGATATCGTTCCTGTTATTGATGGCAGCCGTTGGAGGTTTGTGAGGATGCTTCTTACATTAAGCAGCTAGTTCGTATCATTGATCGGAAGGAGCAGGTCTCCCGAACCAAAGTCATTCCCTTGGTGAAGGTTCAGTGGGGTCACCATTCCGTTAATGAGGTGTCTTGGGAGCGCGAGGCCGAGATTCGAGAGTGCTATCCCCATCTCTTTGATGATTGATTGTATGTTGTATCTTGTATGATGTCTCTGATTTTATATGATGATGCTATGTTTCCTCATCCTTCTCAGTAATGTTTACCTGCAATGATTGTGTAAATTTCGTAGATGAAATTTTTATTTAGAGGGGAGAGTTATAAGGCCCGTGTCCTAGTCCGTACCATTCCGTTAGCTTTCGCGGTCCTTTCGGTCGAATTTCTACAATCCTCGACCTATATCCGACGTTTGCGCGTGAACTTAAACCGGGTCCTACATGCCGAAGTCGGCTCAACCTGAAACTTGTATCTTAGCGACCGCGTCGTCGCCGAGGTTCCAACGCCGCGACTCGCGCACCGAACTAATGCCCAGGTCAGGAGATGTGGGCGAACGTTCGTTCCGAAGAAAACGCCGCATGTTGGGAATTTCGAGAGAATCTCTACGATATGTCCCATCATTCAATGTCAAGTACAAGCCATACCCCAAGTACAACAACCCATCCCCACCTTTTTAAAAGTCCTCTCTCTCTCCCCTCACCATCCCTCTTTTATAAT
The DNA here is from genome assembly GCF_029962835.1 of Magnolia sinica. Lineage (NCBI taxonomy): Eukaryota > Viridiplantae > Streptophyta > Magnoliopsida > Magnoliales > Magnoliaceae > Magnolia > Magnolia sinica. Next base: position 27,292,649 of record NC_080581.1, read on the forward strand.
TTTTCAAACAAACCCATCCCCTTTTTACAAAAATTTCAAACTCACCCATACCTCTTCATTACAACCACCACTCCATCCATCCCTTTAATCCCATCATTTCTCTCTCTCCCTTATTTCTCAAAACACTCCCAAGCAACAAAAAAACTCCATATGTCCAAGCTCTTCTCCAAAGCTAAGTGTGGCCCATTTTCCCAACTCTCTCATCTCCCATCACAACCGTTGATCCATCATCTACCATTATGAAAAGAGAAGGCAAGGAGCTAAGGAGGCTAAGGGAGCAAGAAGGAGGCCTAGAGGTGGGTGATTTACCATTGTTTTCAATTTTAAGGGACACTTTTTGTGGGACCCACATGATGTATGCTTTGTATTTAGGGAGGGCCCATAGTGGCGGGGTCCCTCCCCTTCTCGCCGATCCTCTCTCTCTCTCTCTCTCTCTCTCTCTCTCTCTCTCTCTCTCTTGTAATGGGCGTGACCACTAGATCGACACCGATCGTGGACCCACCATAATGTGGATGTATTTTATCGATGTCGTCCTGTAACACCCCGTACTTTTAGTACTCGGGTGTCACCACGTAGATCCAAATTAGCTCACATATATGCATTGACCCACATAATTTGCCTTACACGTCACTATCCAACGACCCTCAATCTATTCATCTTAACCCTTAGATTTTAGACTATAACAACTCACAACATCATAATAAGATTTGAGATCAATCTATCCGTTTGACTATCATAAGTTGAACTATATTTAAATAAATGAAAATCTTATTTTTATAATCTTGACCGTGATGACATCTCATCATACACCTATTTAGTACAGTCGAACCGTATGAAACCAATGTAGGGATCAAAATCACAAGGTCCACCATTCATTGATCTACAATGTCCCATAGGAAGATCCATCTATTCAACTCCCAAATTTCACCCAAACGATCATTAGGACCCCTAGAGTTATCGATAATGAAATACTAGGCAATCCAATCGTTGGATTGGTTTATAATGGTCCTAACTCCTAATGACCTATAGTGTGGCCCACATCATGAATTATATATATAGTGTGCAGACAATAATAATAATAATAAATACAAAAATGATATAAATACATGTATACACATAACAAAATAAATGAAATAAAATAAAATTATGAGTATTATATGGGCAGTAACAGGTCTTGAAGAGGTAGACAACCCATAGGGCCACTTTAACTGTTGACGATTGATATGGGGTAAATCTGACCACCAGAACAATTATAATCATCCATTAAGGGTCAAGATCTGGTTGGCATGGCCCACCTGGGTCTCACCATCGACCCGAAATGGAACAGGGTCCCTATGAAGGGTTCCTAATGCGAATGGACGGTATGGATTATGATACTGACATCTCAGCGGGTCCCTACACGGTGCATGTGCACTAAAGACGCTGGTACACGAGCCACACTGGGACCAAGCCCTTTTGCAAATAAGAAATATCTCTCACCTTTCTCTCTCTGTTTTAAACCGACGTACTTCAAACCTATAAGTGGGCCACCACGGCCACTTTTCGAGCGTTCTAAACCGTTTAAATCCTTCATGGGACCCACACGATCAAAACGGTATAGTCGTTTGATCACCTATATTCAGACGAAAGGGATCGGATGCCACCATCCAATCCGCGCCGAAAATCGCCCGACCCAGACCTGCAGTGAGAAGAGTCAGAGGACCGCCCTTCCTCTTTGGGAATGACAATCTCAGCCATCCATTGGGGAAACAATCCTAACCGTTCCCTCTCTCTCACTTCCTCTATAAGACGGGCCCTGTAGACTTAGAAGTTCATGCACAACGAGAGAGATAGGAGTGTGGACCATTACAGCTCAGAACCAGGTAGCTGGTTGCCTCCTTTTGCCTCCCTATCTTCTTCCTTTCTTTTCTTTTTCTTCTTTCCTTCTCTTTCAATGTGAGAACGTTAACAAAGGAGCTGGTACTGACCTCCTTCATGCTATGGAGATAGGTCGTACCAGGCTCCAATGAACCGGAAGCCAGCCAAGTAATGGCTGTGGTCACGCCAACATCAAGGCTTTTAGTGGGTCCCTGTTTGAAACCGAAACTGAGCCAATCCATGGCTCTGTTCTGGGTTGAGAACCACCCCATCTGCAGCATCTGTTTCGGGCAAAAACCCGGCTAAATTATGGGCGTGCGTCAAGCCATGGACAGGGTGGAACGGAAGCACCGTTTTGAGCTCTTTATAGAAGCTCGAAATCAGCTCAGCTTCGATGGGAGACCAGCCAATCAATGGCTGAGAGTCAGCCTGAGAAAACAGCGAGTTTAGTCCCTGTTTGGAGCTGAACACAGGCCGTCCATCAGGCCATCAAACGTCCCTATTTCGGGTTCTGTTTAAGCTGGGTATGGGCCCTGATTTGAGCTCTCAGACCAGCCTTGGATCGTCTTCAATCCAGCCTCAGGGCTAATCAGAAGATGGGCTGTGAGTGGGTCCCAAACCGGACCTTAAACCGCAGCAACCAGGCCGAGGGAAGGAGAAGAAGACGCTGCTTATGGGGTTCACGTGGGCTGATGGGCTGACTGCTGGCTTGGGCCTGCACAAATGCATGTGGGCCTTAGTTGTGGGCTGCCCTGACCGCAGGTCCTACATTGACCGTGGGCCCCACCAACTAATAGTGGGTTGCACCATGGTAGGCCACCCCGAGCAGCATGATTTGGACTGTCCATCAGGGACTATGGCCCAGCAGCGAACCATGGGCTAGATGTCCTTCAATGACGTCCAGCGCTGGACACCCCTTTTTAAGAACACATGTCTACGTGTGTAGCATGTGCGCATGCACCGTCCGTCCACACAGTGGGACGTAGGTGGGGTACATCCAGGCTGTTCATCCATTCCGGCTTCGGACTTAGGGCCCACCTTGAATTGTATACGTGGAAGGTCCACGTAGAACCCACCTAAGAAAAAGAAAGAGTGGTGTACGTACACACCAGGACATGTAAACAGTACATACTGTTCACTTGCCAACCAGTTACGTAAACCACATGCAAAAAGTTGAGATCTCATCATACCTGATGAATCTCGAAAATCTGAATGGTCCACCTGGAACAGAACCTCATGAAACCCCCTGGTCCCAATTTTTACTTTGAACCAAAACTTCGGCGGGCTATGATTAAGACAAACAGTTTCTTCCCTTGAAATTGCATTTATCGTTGCTATGGCCCACCAGAATCTTGGATCAGGGTGAAAATTTACTCCCTAAGGTGTCTCGAGATTCCACACCTCATGAACCATTCGGATTCGACACCCATGTCACAAGTGTGAAGGTACGCCCGTACCTAGATGCACAGGAAAGCATGTCTCATATATTCATGCAGGGTGAGTCCTGCACGTGTGGAACCCACTTTTGTGCTATGGATATAAACTATCCAGGGGCTGGACGTGATGCACCAGGACGCTCGATATTTATATATGTACCATATAATACACATATTGTAAACATAGATATACTACGTGATATATCTATAATATATATAATATATACATACATACCATATGGTACAAAAATTATATGCATGCTTTTGTACATAGATATACTATGTGACACACCCATATTGTACATAATGTATACATGTATACCGTATGATGGAAATATATTGTACATAATGTATACACAGATATACTATGGGATGTATATAGTGGGCAAGCTCATCTATATGGCGGTGGGCCACATATGGGAGCCCCTCCATGATATAAATGCTTATCTGGCCATCTTGAAATGGACCCCACCAACTAGGTAACTGTATATTGTGCCCACTTATTGGGACAAGTATTGTCGGGCCTGTACTCCTCTCAATAAGCACCAAACCATCACGATTTGGGCCTTTCGACCAACCATGGCGTCCTGGAATCTTAAAACTTATCAGCTAATGCAAGGGATTACTCTAGGAATCTGTTCAAGTGATGAAGAGACGCTAGCTTCTCGAGAGGGCTCACACCAAAGGACACCTTACAACGTATCTGGTGATGATTCTTCCCTTTGAGCTTTCCATCTTCTCATTAGCTTAAGTTATAGTTTTTATTTAAATTCATAATTGATATCTCCCTTTATAATCACATGTGTTAGCTGGTGGAAATTGAATTGATGTATTACATGCTTTATGATTATCCTGTATAATTGTTCATACTTGTGGATTTCTTTTTGTGGATTGCTTATGGAATTTAAACTGGTACATTAGTGGAAAATTCCCACATATGAATGTACACCCATACTTGGGATGTAACTTGACTAGTTGTGATCATAATGGACCTTCGACTTGGTGGTTATTAAGTGATGGTCTAGATGGATCATTGATGTCGGCCTACCATCCAGGGTTGTTGTGTCCAATGGCTTTCAAGGATGGTCTTTTATCGCACGGTTCTGATACTCGCCTTATGTGGCCTACTTTGATGTCGCCCTATGTGGCTTTGTTCTAGTATTTGTCCTATATGGGTTTGATATTTTATTCTGTGCAACCCTGCGATGGTAAACCCCATATATTGTAATATGATTGGCCACTAGTCGATGGGGTTTCATTAAACATCCTAAGGTGGTAGCCTCATGGGCTGGGGATGGTAGTCATGGGATACTATGCCCGAGCTGCCAGCCTACGCTGGGCCATGTGCTCCCCGTAGTGACCTTTGAGCTTACCTAAATTGGCTGGTTGTAAATGGACTAATAATGACTTGGCCAATCATGCATACATGGCATATTTCGATGACTTGGATCACTCTGCCCTGCGATTACGCTGAATGTTGCGCTTATGACCAGTCATTCGATGATGATATTGACTTGGATTATCATGCCCTACGATTACGCTGAATGTTGCGCTGATGACCAGTCTTATCCCTGGGTGACGACCCCAATGTCCGTCCGGATGTTTTTCCCGGGACATTGCTCGTCTAGATGTTTTACCCGAGGCACAGATCGTCTGGATGTTTTACCCGGGTCGATCATTACATTCATGCATCCATGCATCTAACAAAACTGCATTTACTCTGTTTTAGTTGTCTGTATGTTTTATAGTATTTCTTACCTAATGCGACGGTGTGAAATCTTGAGGGGAATTCACACTGAGTTGGTCACTCATCCATCAAATATAAAACCGTACAGGTAGTACAGGTGGCTTAAGTGATATGTATGTTCAGACTTGATAAGGAGAAGGGTACGATCACCAGGAATGCTTGACTGTATGCTTGGAGGAACTGTGTCATCTTGCGGCTTATATTAATATGCTTTCTATTATTTCTCATGTATTAGATCATGTAATTCTTGTATTTGTTAATTTTGGAGACATTGGTTTGTATAAGTCATTATGGGCATATTTGAATGATAATAAAATTTTTCTTTACGTCGATTTGTCCACACTACGCTCATTTGCTTACCCTGATAAAAGAAAAATATTATATCTGACCATCCTTTATAGTTAACACTCAGGTTTTTGGGACACGGGTCATATACTTGGGTCCTGAAAACACAGGGTGTTACACGTCCATCTGTTTTATCCAGGCCATCCAGTGGGCCTGGATGATGAGAAAACCCAAATATTAGACACATCAGGTGGGCCCCGTTCATGTGGGACCCACCTTGATGACACGTGGGCCACCCACATGTGGGATCCACCATGATAATTGTGTTATATCCATGCTGTCCAGCGTTAGCGGCTAACATGGAGTGCATGTACAGACATGGGTGTGTACGAACAAGCTTTTAAAAAAAATTACTTTTGAGGTGGGCCATGCATGCAGGCCCCACCTTGATGTATATATATATTCCAAGCCGTCCATTCCATTCTCCAGCTCATTTTAGGCGTTAAGCTGAAAAATGAAGTCGATCCCATTTTCTGGCAGGCCATACCATAAGAAATAGCAGTAATACCATTGAAACCCACCTTGAACGTTCTATTCGTCAAAAACAGGCCGTAGATTAGACTCATCTGGTCGGTCTTGGACCGTGGAAACCAATGGCTGGAGTGGATCTGCCTGATGCGGGCCCCACCTAGGAAAATCTATAGAAAAATAAATTTTAAAAAAAAAGAGCAGCCGCTGCTGCTGCTTCTGAGGACACAGCAGCGTCCTGCGCTGGCGGGCAGGCAGACAGACGGACGGGCTGGGCCTCACGGCCGCAGCTGTGGGCCCCACCGTGATGCGTTTCGAACATTAACACCATGCATTTGATGGGTCCCCTCGGACCAGGAGGCCACCCCAAAAATCAGTTGTAACAACCCGTCCAACCAGTACAGTGTCCTGGGGCATCTATGTAGGATTTTCAGCATGACCGATCATTTAAACCATGCGCGGTGAGTTACCACAAGCAAATCAACATAGGATTAGCCCATTAGAATAAACCGGTCAGGTCATGACAGGACCCGGTGCGGGCCGTCAAGCCAGATGGCTCATTTACCTTTAACGGCAGCCCGTATGGGCCGCACCGTGACGCAGGAAGGTCAGAAAATTCTAAAAATGAAGGGGACCATAAATCTCACTGGGCTTGTGGACCATCGCAGACCACGGACCCAGCGGACACCCAGAAGTGGGATCTGGCACTGACTAAATGCACCCCACCAATGCCAGGACCGAAATCTGGCGCTTGCAAATGAAACCGAGATGCCAGGCTATCCAACCGTCGGATCTCTTTCACATTTACGATGGAGGTCTAATGAATTTTCCTACACCCGTCCACCAACTCTGAGACCCAATCGTGGAATGGTGACCGTCGATCACAAATCGGACCGTTACGACCAAACCCCAGATCCGATCGTCCCCAAATTTTGTATGGCCCTTCATCGGGCCATGAAGCATCTATCTTAGAAATTTCGTAGCCATAGGGCCACCAGAACCACTCCAATCACCGAAATGAACCCCTCAGGGCCGTTTAAAGATAAGAACCGTTGACTCAAACCCCACAACCGTCCATCCGTTCGTTCCTAAATTTTACACGGGCCCTAATCGGGTCATAGGACACCTACCCACCAAATTTGGTGGCCAAAGGAGAGTTAGGGCCAAACCAACTCCAAAAATGAGACCTGGTAGGCTATTTTGGGAATTTGGGGAAACTCAAGGCTAAAGGGCCCAAGTCTAGGGAATAAACCCTAACTCTCATAACTCTCTCTCATTGCTACAACTACCAAGAGAGAAGGAGAGTGAAGGAGAGTAAAGAGGAGAAAGAGAGAAGGAGGTAGATTCAAGGTGGACCTTAGATCGAAGTGGGGCCCAAGCGAGTCAACCCTTCCAATTCCCTACCTCTCTTGCAAGGAGAAACTCCTCTCCTTAACTCCAACGACCGTCCGTGGGTTGCCTAGGTAAGATTTTCACCCATTCTTCTTGAAATCCATGTAGTAAGATGGGTTTGGCTTGGAATTCTAACATGCAAGAGCTTGTTTTAGGGATTCCGGCCGATCGACCCGAAAGCCCTCTTTCCTAGGGCATTTTTCGAATTTCCAATGAACCATAGGTGCGGACTATTACTCTTAGGTGGCCTAGCACCAATTTCAATACGAGATTAATGATTTTGCGTGCTTGAATGTTATATTTGAAAGTCTAGGGAAATCCTAGGAATTGTATGTTGGTTGGAATGGTATGGATTTACATGTTTGGCTCTCTCTCATGATGTTGTTCATGTTTCTCACATGATTTGGTGTATGGATGATCACATGCTCATGCCGTGTTGATTTTTATATGTTGTTGCTTCATATTACATATGATTTCATTACTCTTGTGTACATGATTTTTCAACATGGAGGAAGTGTTAACTTCCTCACCAACGCACACCACACACATACACTTTATTCATGATATTAAGGGTTTGCTTGTTAGAAAAATTTGAATTGTATGTTGAGCAACATGAGAATAAGGTGTTGAATATGTTGGATGTCGCATTGGTTGTCGGCATGCTATGAGTCACTATTCCTACCCTTGGGTTGGTCAGGAACTTGAGGAGAGACGGTAGTCCCATCGGTAGGACTACGCTATGGTTGGACTTGTGGGTTTGGGCGGGTGTGAACGGGTGGTTATAGTTTGACTACATGGGACCCTCGTGCCCGATGTCACACGCCTTACGCTCGCCTGACTCGTGAGGTCTAGCCTACCGTCTGACCAACTTTGATTGTTAACCCTGTTTGCTCACACATGTCTGGAACCTGGAATACCCTACAACCGTGGTAGCCCATCAATAACCCACTTGAAATTGGTCCACAGCCTCGTGAGCCGGGCATGGTGAAATGGGACACTATGTCCGAGCTGTCGGCCTATGCTGGGGTACCGCGCCTCCTCGTAGTGACCGCGAGCGATCCCTTTCTCATGGCACTCCTCATGTGAATGAAGTCGGGGATAAGGAACCCGACGGGAACACGGACCGCGGGGTCTCGGCCTCACGCATTGGGGGTCTTGGCCTCGCAACCCGTTTAGGGCGTTGATACATGGGGTGTACCAGATTCCCAAATCTGCTGGACGAATGGACCTAACTAATAACTCGGCTAACACGATCGCATTGCATCGCACTAGTTAGGGTGGCGACTCGGCAGTCGAGGTCGCACTGAGAGAGTGTTGTCATTTGTGATCGTTAGATGATGTCGCTTGAGGGAGCGTTGTGGTGAGGGCATGCATCATGTCATGCTGCATACATGCGCATTAATAAGATTACTTAGACGTATGTGATTATCTGCTTTTCATTAAGATCATATTATAATTGATGCCTGTGATAACTTGAGGTTAATAGCACCCACTGAGTTGATCACTCACTCCCACTCTGGGACGGTGTTTTAAAACACCAACCAGACCCATTTATAGATGTAGGTGACTCAGGGCCAAAGGAGCCTGGTGAGGCGAACTTCGATGAGAAGGATGAGCTATCCTACTTCTAGATGATGGAGGGTTCACCGCCAGCTTGAGAGCTGGGATTGGATAACTGAGCAGGGGGGCTCAGTTCTATTCTTTTGGACTTGCTATTCTTTTGAAATCTTGTAAGGTAGCGTCACATGCGCCCTTTCATACTTTTGGACATGTATATGAATGTAAGTTTGTTTTTCGCTTATTTCAGTAGACTGGCGTGGTTATGTTTCATGCTCTAGAACTTCCAAGCTGTGCAACTAAACCTGATTAAACGCATTAATAAAACCAGTTAAAAGTGACTCTTGGGTACTCGGGAGTCAAGCGTATGCGCGACCCCCGAATTCCAGGGCGTTACATCAGCAGTATACGGAACTCAGGTGGGCCACACCATCTGTGAAGACATGCCCAAAACATATAAAATCACTTGGTGGGGCCTACCTGAAATTTGGATGTGGCTGAAACTTGGTCTGAACCCACAGCCAAGTGGGACACACATAATGGGTGGACTGGATTTGTGAACCACATTACAGTGGGCCCCAGGTCCACGTGACCTTATAAACAGGTTGGATGACAACCCCCCCCCCCCCCCCCTCACTTGACCGTGTGACCTTATAAACAGTTTGGGTGGCAAATGAACATTACAATGGGCCCTACCCTGGTCCACGTGACCTTATGAACAGTTGGATTGCAAATAAACATGATGTTGAGCCCTAGGTTGGGTGGAAAATAAACATCATGTTGGGCCCTAGGTTGGGTGGAAAATAAACATTATATTGGGCCCTAGGTTGGGTGGAAAATAAACATTATGTTGGGCCCTAGGTTGGGTGGAAAGTAAATATTATGGTGGGTCCTACTTAGAACCCACTTATGTATGTATTGTGTCCACACCTTTCATCAGTGTGGACCTCCACCATGGAGTATGTGATTTATCTATGGCTTCCATCCCTATGGGACCTATCATGATGCATGAGTTTCATCCCAACCGTCCAACCATTTTGGAGATTATTTTAAGGCCATTATTGAGGCCCACCTTAATGTGTTTGTGGCCCACCCACTAAGGCCCACTTTGATATATGTGAGACCATGGTTTGAGGCCCATTTGACGTATTGGAGGCCCATGGGTCGAGGCCCAATGGGATATACATAAGACCCATTATAATGTGTTTCCACCGTGGTTCTTGTGATGATCTCGATGGCGGGCCGTGCCTTGAAAGTAATGTTGGTTTGACGTCCACATTGTAGGATGATGTTGGTTAAATGTCTGCATTATCACTCGCCCTAACGCCCATTGATAAGCCCATACTTGTAGTGAGTAGGCCGTCTAGGCCCATATCCGTTATGCACAAGCCCATCATCCTATGACATGTTTAGTATAGATTCATGATTCATGATCATACGCATCATATGTATGTCTGATATGATGAGTGACTGATCATAGCATATGCCTTCGGGCGGATTGTTTATGAGCTCCCTGATAGGCGGAGTTGCCTTACATGAGCGCGCGGCGCGCGCAAGATTGTTGCATGTTTGGTAGGGTGATTCATGCACTTGCATTTGTATGATCATGATTATTGTATGCCCTAGCGACATCAGGGCTAAAGCCTCCACAGACACATCGTGAGTGGCTAGATTGGATACCGAAAATATTTGGTTCTAGCATATGGGCGTCATAGATGTCCCTGGGTGAAAGTTCCTAAACCCGATGGTACCAAAGGATGACTCCAACGTCGAGACCGAGTGGATGTATGAGTGCACGAGGGCCGAATACCAGGAGGTCGCGTCTCCCATTGTGTCGTGGTAAGTTGGAAAGGGGTGTGGCCTTACTCGCCTGAGGGTAGGGGGCAATACTAGGCTGAGTTTGACTAGCTCGTGAATGGGTCCGCTAGCGACATGCCGGATAAGTATTGACAGACTATTGGCCAGGCGGATAGTGAGGTTTCTTACGCTCACTTAGACTGTGCAGCTAGGAGAGCGGCAGTGCCATTTAGAGTGTACTGAACCCCGGTGATTATCCATAATGAGAACTGTACTGATATATGATGAGAATTGGCATGCTTGAGTTGCATCCCATGTCGCATAGCCGTGTTATGGCCGATAGCATTCATATCTTGCACCGCATAGCCTTGGTATGGTTGATTACATTCATGTACTTATCACCATGATTCAACATTACTCTAACCTTGCATTCTGAGCATGCTCATATTGCGCACACACTTACACCACCCTCTAAGCTTTCTATAAGCTTATGCACGATTAATGCATGCAGGTGACTCCAGGACGCAGCCGTAGTCTCGTCAGAGTTGGAGCGTGCAGTCGAGCTTTTAAGTTTCTGTTATCATCACCATCTTGTATTTCCTTTTAGACGCATTGTACTTATAAGTTTTTGATCATAGTAGATTTTGTGATGGTGTTCTTGTGGTTATTGTTCGTGGGTTATGCTTTTGGTTATGCTCATTACAATTAAACTGATGATTTAAAATCCTCCTTATAGCATCCCAAGATCGGAACCTTGTGTATGGGTGCCGGGAGCCGAGAATGGGGTATTAAGGAGGCTGTCAGCGCCGGATTCGGTGATCGAAAATTTTGTCAGCCCGGTTTTTGAGATCGGGGCGTGACAGTTTCAATGGTAAACGTTAGATCTCCCACTGCTTTTTGCAGTGTGGTCCACTTTATCTTTAAATCTTTCTTATTTTTAGTCTCAAGCCTTAGGACAAGCTCGCCAAATGGATGAACGGTTTGGATATAACACATCCCTCATGATGGGACCCACAGAACTTGCTGACGTCAGTACAGCAGTTATATAGACGCGGAAGCAGATTGGCTGGTGTACCACAGATGCGGATTGCGTCCTACCCCTGCCTGGATGATAATCCGTCCGGGCAGGGCTCTGTGGGGCCCACCGTGATATACGTGTTTTATCCAAGCCGTTAATTGCTTTTCTTAGATCATTTTAAGGTATGAGCCAAACACTGAGCAAGGAATAGGGCTTAAGTGGACCACAAAGTGGGGATTTAATGTCCACCATTAAAAACTTCTTAGGAGCTGGAGAAGTTTCGGATCAAGCTAATATTTGTTTTTTCACTTCACCCATGTCTACACGATGGGCCCCACAGAGCCCTGCCCAGACGGATTCCCGTCCGGGCGGGGGTAGGATGCAATCTGCGTTCGTGTACCACACGATAGCTATATAGCTGTTGTAGGTACATTTCGTGCAAGGAAACGGATTGGCTACTCCCCCCGACACTCCTCTAGCTCCAAGTTGTACGAATGGTTACATGGGCCCCACAGTGATGTATTTATTATATCTACACTGTTTATCTATTTTTAGAGATCATTTTAGAGCATTATCTAAAAAATGAATCATATCCAAAGATCATATGGACCACACCACAAATAGCAGCGGAGATAATGATTTTCACCGTTAAACAATTCGTAGGGCCCACCATAACGTTTATTTTCCATCTAATCTATTCATAAGGTCACAAATACCTGAATTAAGAGGGAAAACAAATTTCATAATGATCTAAAACTTCTGTGACCCCAAAAAGGGTTTCAGTGGTAGACGTTCAATTCCCCACTGCTTTTTGCAGTGTGGTCCACTTGATATTTATATTTGTCTTATTTTTTGTCTCAAGCCTTAAGACGAGCTAGAAAAGTGGATGAACAGTTTGGATATAACACATACCTCATAATCAGACCCATAGAACTTGCTAACGTCAATACAACCGTTGTTGTGAGGTACCCTAGCCAATCCGCTTCCGATGGACGCAGATGGACACAGATTAGATATAGGTTGAGTAGTGAGTCGGTTACTGAAGTGACGTCACCAAGTTCTATGGGCCCCACTATGATGTATGTGTTATATCTACAATGTCCAACCATTTTGAGATATCATTTAAGGGCATGAGCCAAAAGAATGAGGCAGATAAAAAATTGTAGTGGCCTTTAGAAGTTTTTAATGGTGGGCGTCACTATCCCCACTGTTTTACGTGATGGGGTCCACTGGAGCTTTGGATTTAACTCATTCTTTGGATATTGCCTTAAAACGATCTCTCCAAATGGATGGAAGGTGTGGATACAAAACATACATCATGGTGGGGCCCATGGAACTTGGTGACGTCTCGCTACACAACCTGTAGCCGATTAGATACGGACAAGTTGAGTAGTGAGTCTGGATACTCAACCTGTCAGTAGCAATCCGCGCTTACAGGTTGAGTAGCGAGTCTGGATACTCAACCTGTTAGTAGAAATCCGTGGGTCCAGTGTAAGTTGCACTCGTGAGAGGAAATCGGATTAAGTACCCGATTGGGCCCACCTTAAATGTATGTGGTCTATTCGTGTCATCCATCCATTTTTCCATCTAATTTAAGGGGTTGAGCCCAAAATTGAAGCATATCCAAAGATCAATTGGATTATACCACAGCCTTAATCTGTAGCCTTTGATCCATTTACACTACTAAAAATGGATCGTGGTTTTCATGGGTCGTAGTTGTCATGTTATATGGGTTGTGATTGGTATGTTATATGGGTCGTAGTTATCATGGGCCGTGGTTGTAATGTGGTAAGGGTCGTAGTTGTCATGGGTCGTGGTTGTCGTGTTATATAGGTTGTGGTTGTCATGGGTTGTAGTTATCATGTTATATGGGTCGTGGTTCTCATGTGATATGGGTCACGGTTGTTACATGTTCACTTCCTTTACTACCAAATGAAAGGATAGCCATTGGTTCTATAGCCTAAGGCCCACAATGGAGTGATCTGATCCATCCACCTTGTCAGCCAACTTGTCGTGGGCCCAAAAATCCCTGACTTGGGCAATGTCCACTTCTAACAAACATCATAGTGAGCCTGAAAAGTTTCAAGAGTGAGTGCCACTGTCACAATTATTTTCTATTATGTGGCCCACACGAGCACTGGATCAGGCTGATATTTAGGCCCTAGCCCTAAAATGACACGACAAAAAGGATGGGCGGCATGGATTATACACATACATCAATGTGGGTCTCGATGTATGGTCAAATTCACAGGTTGCGGTTGTAATGCAGTACGGGTCGTGGTTGTAATGTGGTAAGGGTCGTAGTTTTCATGGGTCGTGGTTGTTATGTTATATGGGTTGCGGTTGTTATGTTATATGGGTCATGGTTGTCATGGGTTGTAGTTGTCATGGATCGTAGTTATCATGTTATACGGGTCGTGGTTATCGTGTTATATGGGTCGTGATTGTCATATTATATAGGTTGTGGTTGTCATGTTATATGGGTCGTGGTTGTAATGTGGTAGGGGTCGTAGTTGTCATGGGTCGTGGTTGTCGTGTTATATGGGTTGTGGTTGTCATGTTATATAGGTTGTGGTTGTCATGAGTCGTAGTTATCATGTTATATGGGTCGTGGTTCTCATGTGATATGGGTCGCGGTTGTTACATGTTCACTTCCTTTACTACCAAATGAAAGGATAGTCATTGGTACAATAGCCTAAGGCCCCACAATGGGGTGATCCGTTCCATCCACCTTGTCGGCCTGCTCGCCGTGGGCCCAAAAAGTCCTGACTTGGGCAGTGTCCACTTCTAACAAACATCACAGTGAGCCTGGAAAGTTTCAACAGTGGGTTCTATTGTCACCACTATTTTCTATTATGTGACCCACACGAGCTCTGGATTAGGCTGATATTTGGGCCCTGGCCCTAAAATGACACGACAAGAAGGATGGGCGGCATGGATTATACACATACATCAGTGTGGGCCCCACGAGTTTGGTCCTTTCCCACACGTAAAAAAAGGGTTCCGTACACATCACTTTCTTGGCATTAAATATGACGTAATTTCTTATTCCCTAGAAAACTGTATAACTACTGAAGAACGTTAAGAGCATTTTGGTCTAAGTAATTTTTGGAAGCTTGTCAGAAGGCCAATCTTATGATATATGGGACGTCGTAGCTTTCTAGGTAATTTGCCCAAACTTCGACATCAGTACAGTTAATTTCCCAAAAGTAAATTCATTGGCTGACTATGATGACCAATCAGCATTAACTTTGATCCTCGACCCATCTACATTTTAGTATCCACCAGATTGAACGGTTTCATCTGAACAAGAACATACAGGGATGTCCAACAAATGGGTTGAGGCAGGACAAGCCAAATATTCCCCATTATTATCTTTGATGCAACACGCCTGACTTATGGATCAACTAATTTTAGGATCTAGGCCTGTGTGGAGCAGTGCATCTAATGAAGATCTATGTCACTTAAACGTCACAGTAGGCCCCATATAGCTTCAATGTATTGTAACTCAAATCCATTCAAACCATTAAATGTGTAATCTCTTGTTAGGCCCAGGGCTAAAAAACAGGCTGACATTTGATTCAGATGAACCACACACCAAAGTAACAGTTGGGAGAAAAGCTATGCCCTGTCTCCTCTGCCACATAGAAAAGTAAGTTTGGCCATGGAGAAACCAGGCCCTGTTTGAGAAAACAACGACGAACAACACGGACTTGAAACCAACTTCAATTTTCATACTTTTGTTACGCTTCGGCTACAGCTTACTGTAGTCTTCGGTTGCACTGAACATCACTTCGATCGACTGAATTAGTCTCTCGGTTGTAGTTAAATTTTCTCAATTTAGATCTGAATTCTCTATCTTCCTTAGGTCGCATCGAACCTGCCTTCGGTCACACTGAAGTTCGAGCGGAATTATTTTTAAAAATCATAGTTTCTTGCTAGACCGTTTTATGCACTGAAGGTCGAGCGGAATTATGTCTAAAAATCACATTTTCTTTTTGGGCTATTTTGCGCACTTTCGAATAGTCTATTATTTTTGTGGGTCGTACTAAAGGAAAAGGTGGGTAGGAAAATTCCTATCGTTGAAACCTCCCCGGGGTCGATAGTGATGTTTACATGCCATTAATACCATTCATACTGTCATTCCTGTTAGTGCACTCATTTTTGCACCCTGGTTTGCCAATCATGTGAGCCGTTGTGTCATGTGGTCGGTTAAGCCTTTGGAAAGTGAAGACCAAAGACACAAGCGGAGTAGAAGCGTCAAGGAGCATTACAGGTAAAAGAGATGCCTTGGTGACCATAACCCTTAACCCAAAACAACCATATAGCCTCTAGACGATCTTGACTTAATAGGAATATTAATTTGATTATCTCTTAGCCTTAGGAGACCAAGAAAATCATGATAAAGAAGGTTAAAAGAGGTACGGATCTATTGTATAAAAGATAGCCCAAAACAGCAGATTTGATGGCATGTTCCATGACATCGAAACCTGGTCGATGGCATCAATTGAGAATCAGGGAAATCTAGAAACCAATCTGGAAATTTAACTGGAATTCTCGATGGCATCGATTTGAGATCTAGATTTGTCCAGCAAGGTTCTTGAAATTTTCCCTGATTTTCTCGATATCATCGAAGATTTGATGGCATCGAAGACCCTTCAATAGTATCGACAAGACCATTTTCTGCCCATTTTTTACCCTTTTTTTACGGTTGGAGCTCTAGCTTTTTATAAAAGGTAGTCGGTTCTTGGGCATTTGCATGGGTTTTTGGAGCAATATAAGGTAGGGTAATTCCATATGCAAATCTCTCATCCTAAGCCTCTATTTCATTGAGTTCTAAGCTATCTCCTTTGATATTACAATCTAATGAGGATTCCAACCTCAACATTGAGATGTGCTTGAACTCCTCCATTTCCTAGAGAATGGACTCCTCCATTCTTGGTAAGTTATTGTTCAACTCTTCTAGGAGACCCATCTAGTTGAATCCCCTAAGATAAACAACTACCCATTAGTTGTAAGAGATTCAGCCTACTCCTATCACCTTAGTCATCTTGAAGAACATCATATGCAAGGCGATTGATTGTGGAACTGAGGCCTTGGCGAAGCATTGGTAGCATGATCGGGGGAGCATTGGGAAGCTGATTGAAGCACGGGAGAGTAGAGAACAAGCGACCCAAGATGAGCATCAAAAGGACTCAATCCGACAAGTAAGTGTCAAGTGTAAGAGTCCAGTTTGTACTTCTTCCTTGTGTAGGTTGGAGTGCAAGAGTTTGTGTCCCGAACTCACCCGGGTTCGGGATTAGGACCTTGGCCTATGTGGCCTAAATTATCGAGTTCGGGATTAGGACCATTGTCCCTGTTTAGGACATAAACTTGGGTACTTATGTAGGGCTCTTGTGTAGGGTATAAACTTCAGAGTCCTTGTGTCGGGTCGTAAAGGTTAGAGGTTAACCTTATTTAAAACCTCTGATAGTGAAATATGGTACACTAATGGGTTAAGTGCATCCGCCGGGAGTGGAGTAGGCACGTAGCCGAACCACTATATATAATCGTGTTTGGGATTACTATTTGCATATTTATTTAATCATGTTTATGTATCTTGAATGTTTAAATATGATGCATGATTATTTGAATGTTTAGGATTGATAGGAATCACATCTCACACGCTCTTACTTAACTTGCATATGTAGTATAGCCTATGTGATTGGGCCCTTTATGGGCTTGAAAGCCTTTAGAGTTAGATTGTCTTGCTTAGTTTAATTACAAATTAGTTCAAGTTAGGCAAATATGATTTAAAATTGGCATAATTTTTAAATTGGTGCTAATTCCCCTCCCCCCCTTAGGACTTAGTTTATTTTCTTTAGCTCCGTCATATTCTGCACTTAGACACATTGCGGCCCATTACCGCAATTTCAATTCCTAGTGAGATGAACTCAAACCACAAATATTAGCATGATTGCAAACTTCTGTGGCCCCACAAATATTTTAATTATGGGCATCCAATCCACATTCTCGACCCATTTGAGTATTGGATACGGCTCATTTTTAGCACTATGTCCTAAAATGATCTCAAAAAACATATGGACGGGGTGGATTTCACACAAACATCACGGTGGGCCTCACCTAGATTTCCAACGGTGCACTTCCTGGGAAAGGCTTTCTCATGAAATCCGGTGTGCTCACACCTAGGGACGTGGTTTGGCTAGTGATGGTGCCACTAGCAGGGTGGCTAGTGGTCGGTGCTCTATGGGCCCATCATGATGTATGTGTTTCATCTACGCCATTCATCCATTTTTCTAGATCATTTAATAGATCATTGATATAAAAAATGAGGCATATATAAATCTCAGTTGGACCACAACAAAGGAAAGCAATAGTGATTAAGCGCTCACCATCTCTTAGTGACCACTATAATGTTTATTTGACTTCAAACCTGTTGAGTAGGTCATACAGACCGGGATCGAAGGTAAAAACAAATATCAACTTGATCCAAAACTTTTGTGGGCCCAATACGTTTTTAATGATGGGCGCAATCAATCAACATTGTTTCCTATGATGTGATCCACTTGATATTTGGATATACCTCATTTTTGGGATCGTACCATAAAATGACCTGTAAACATGGATGGACAGAGCGGATGAAATGAATACATCATGGTGAAGTCCACGGAACACTGACCAATAGCCATTGGCTAGTGGCAGGGTAACTAGCCAATCTGCCTCCCCAATCTGGGGGAGCGGATTTGGTGCGACCCGGATCCACCGAGGTGGGTGGGACCCTGACTGTGGGGCCTACTGTGCTATATGTGACTACATCCATACCATCCATCTATATTGAAAGCTTATTTTAGGGCATGATCCAAAAAATAAATTATCTTCAAATCTTAGATGGACCTTTGTATCGAAAAGAGTGGTGATTAACCATTTAAAAATTCTTTTGGGCCATAAAAGCTTGGATCATGTTGATATTTGTGTCATCTCTTCATCTAGCTGTTTGTGACCTTTTTAATAGCTTGGATGAAAAATAAACATTTCAGTGAAACTCATGGAGTTTTTAAAGGTAGGAATTCAATCCAATTGTTTCATATGGGTAAATGTGTCAAATTAATATATTTCAAATATTTCAACGTTAGTTAACAAACAAGTTATTCTAGATTCACTATTAGTTTTCCGACTTCAGATTCAGATTTCGGATTTTAGATTTAACAAGCATGCTCAAAGTTGAGAGTATTGAACATTTTTACCAAATGACGAAAAAGCCCATGGAAGAGTAAAGAAGGGTGGGAAACTTTTCCGCCATGGGGTGGCCCATCTGAGATCAGCGTTCGAGTGATTTTTTTCCACGAAGAACAAGCCCGATTGAGGCAACTGATGACCGGATTAGATCTCATGGGTTAAAAAGGTGGAGACATTCAATAATTTATAGGATAAGCTTATCCTAGCAACGTTTCCGGTCGATCCGGCCTCTTTTTTTCTTAGGCTTCTCTGTTGCGCAGGAAATTTTCAAATAATACGGAATTTGAAAAGCCAACGATGTTTAGAGGCATTTGTTATAACGCTGAATGAGGAAAGCGTTCCATCAGTTATGTTGAAATTTTTCAGTGAACGAGGTTTTACTTAATGGTGAATGTAGAAGGCGCTACGGGAACTTTTTTTTTTTTTTTTTTAAATCCAATATTGCCACGTGCAAATATAGATATTCTTATTCACGTAATAAACAATCCAACTTTTAACTTGTGACACTTTTTTGGGCCACCATGATTTATGTGTTACATCCACACCGCCCATCAACTTTTTTGTATCATTCTAAAGCATGATCCCAAAAAATATATGCACATCCAAAGTTCAAGTTGACCACACAACAAAAGGTAGTGGGAATAAAATGACTACCGTTAAAACCTTCCGGAGGTCCACCGGGAGGTTATTTGCTATCTAACCTCTTTATACACCCAGATCCATAGCTCAAGTGGTAGACTGAGTGAAAGATACCTCATTTCAACACTGAAGTCTTGGTATCGATCCCTAGTAGGGTGGATAACACTGAAGTGTGAACTGACTGTGGGTGTACTAACAAGTAGAGGTGTACACAAACCGTGCTAGCCCGGTTAACTCGCTCGACCCAGCCCGAAAAAACTCGACTCGGCCCGACCCGGAACTGAGTTCAGGTCAGGACGGGCTAGTTTCTGCAGCCCGAAACTGAGTTCGGGCTGAGTTCGGATACGTCCCAGTTCGGTCCGACTCGGCCCGAAACCCGACTCGACCCGTCCCAACATGGCCCGACCCGTCCCAACTCGCCATACGTATATATATATATACCCCTTTAAAAAAATCTAGGTCATTTTCCCTTTCCCTTTCCCTTTTGAGAAAACGCCCGACCCCAGCCGTCCCCACCAAACCCTATCCCCTGCTCGCTCTCTCACTACCCAACCCCACCAAATCTCTCTCTCTCTCTCTCTCTCTCTCTCTCTCTCTCTCTCTCTGCTCTCTCTCTCTCTCTCATCCGACCAGTAGAGGTCGTCCGCCTCTCTTTGCTCGTCCGACCAGCAGAGGCCGTCTGCATCTCTCTGCTCGTCCGACCACCGGAAGTCGTCCGTCTCTCTCTAATCGTCCGACCAGCAGAGGCCGTCCACATCTCTCTGCTCGTCCGACCACTAGAAGTCGTCCGCCTCTTTTTGCGAGGCCGTCCGCCTCTCTCTGCTCGTCCGACCTGCAGAGGCCGTCCGCCTCTCTCTGCTCGTCCGACCACCAGAGGCCGTCCGCCTCTCTTAGTCTCTACTCGTCCGACCACCAGAGGCCGTCCGCCTCTCTCTGCTCATCCGTCCGTCCAACCACCAGAGGACCTCCGCCTCTCTCTCTGCTCGTCCGTCCGTCAAACCGCCAGAGGACCTCCGCCTCTCTACTCTTCTCGCCATCCGTCCAGCAGAGCTCGCTCGTCTTTCCGTCTAACTGCAACGAGTATGATTTCTCTCTCTCTCTCTCTCTCTCTCTCTCTCTCTCAGTGTGAATTCCAAATCTCTCTCTTTTTTGTGTTTATTTCATAATAATAGGAGATTCTGAATCCAAGATGCCAAACACGGCATGGCCGTTCATCGAAAGCCCATGGTAAAACATCACCTTGATTGGATGAGCTTAACCCTTTTGAAGTGGGCCATCTTTTACAACCATCCATTTTTAGGTGTTATAGATCGGATGCATGGCATGATCAAATCTTGCTTCTTTTGATATATAGAATAGACATTTCAAGATGATGATTGGAACTATTTCGTTTCTTTACTTGCTAGTTGCTAGTGACTCCATTTTTTCATGACGCTAGGACTATTGTATAGCATGATTTTTACAATCTAACATTTGTCCCAGATGAAAGAATGAATAAACGGTTGAAATTGATGAGTGATGACTGATCATGACACATGTCACATAAAATAAAGAAATTACATCCTCACCTGAACGGCTTATTGCTGTGAATTTAATACGGTTAAAATGAAACATAACCAATGGTCCTTATTCACTGAACAAATGGTCCATTAATCAGAGTTTAGAACTCTTTGATCAATCTAATTTTGAAATTATGATCAATCTACAGTTGGTAATATTTAACTTGGTATGTAGATTTGGACAGTTTAACTTGAGTTATGCACATGGCAATATTTAAGTTCTTAGTGCATGTATATGAATCATTATACTCTCCAGCAACCAAGAGAGTATCCTGCATAACTCCTTGGCAGTTTTACCTCAAAATCCTATAGTAATTCTTATTTTAACAAAGTAGTAAAATCGAGAATTGTGGGCTGTATGATATATGTATGACATCTAATCCGTCCAACAAATACAATCCACCAAGACAATCAGATGAACTGAAAATTCACATGTAACTCATAAGGCGGGTCCACAAAAATATGCACCACCCTATCTATTCAAAATTCACATGTAACTCATATGATGAACGAGTTGAAAGTCATATACATAATACATGCCACATGGGCCCTACAAATTTTAATTTTTCCCTATTTAAAATAATAATAATAATAATAATAATAATAATGAAGGCATTTTGGCCGTTTCTCTCCCAAAAAATACTACCCTGATAGCATTATAGAATGAAATGACAACTCCCAAGAAATTTCGTGGTAAAAAATCATTTTTCCTTTAAATTTTCCTCCTGGTAAAGGAGAAATTCTACTGATTTTCCTGCCAACTGTTTTGAAGTCACCCTTCTATGGACTGGGGGATCCCTGATGTGTGTCATTGGTGTCATGTGGCCCATCTAACATTCAAAATGAGCGGTATGGATATTGCCTTGGTACGCACTCAACTTTTGTATGCATCACACATGTACTTAAATCTTCTTTTGCTTTTAAATAGGACTTCATGTATGAGTATATAGTATATACTAGAAAGCTCCACATGAAATCTTTTATCACAAATGTTTTCTGTTTTTGTTAGTTAGTCTTAATCTATGCTTATACCAATTGCCTATTAGATACATTTTTAATTTTTTTTTTTCTTGTTGTTGTTGTATAGGATAATCAGTTGCCCATTTGAGGATTTCTATGTTGCCAGACATAGATTGAGTGCGTTCATGGATGCATAGAAATTCTCAAATTGTCCCTTTTTGGACAGTTCAATGTTGGATAGATAGTAATGTTTTCATTTATTCTAATTTAAATGCACATGCTTGTTTCGGTTCGTCTCTCCTAATTCTCTCTGGATGTATTTCTTGTATTTATTTCCTCATCAAATATCCACACTTTATGTGGATAGTTGACGTGTGAATCAAATCCAAGATTAATATATTCTGGAGAGATAAGGGGAGATGCTGCAGAAATTTTGGCGTGGCGTTTAAATTAAATAATGAAAGCATTACTATCTATTCAACATTGAATGGGTAACTAATTTAATTATTTTTTATGTTGTTGTTGTTGTATAGGATAATCAGTTACTCATTTGAGGATTTCTATGTTGCCAGACATAGATTGAGTGTGTTCATGGATGCATAGAAATTCTTACGTAATTGTCCCTTTTTGGACAGTTCAATATTAGATAGATATTAATATTTTCATTTATTCTACTTTAAATGCACATGCTTGTTTCGGTTCGTCTCTCCTAATTCTCTCTGGATATATTTCTTGCATTTACTTCCTCATCAAATATCCACACTTTGTGTGGATAGTTGACGTGTGAATCAAATACAAAATTAATATATTCTGGAGAGATAAGGGGAGATGGTGTCGAAATTTTGGCGTAGCATTTAAATTAAATAATGAAAACATTACTATCTATCCAGCGTTGAATAGGTAACTGATTTATCAGCTTAGGAAATTCTTTACTAAGGTATAAGGATAAATGAAATTGTTTCATATCTTTAGATATGGCTAGTGAGGATGAAGTCCAACCTAACCCTAGTGCCGGTGCCGGTGCGTCAGCCACTTCACCACTTGTTGTTGAGGGAGAGGGGTTTTCAGTTGCAAACAAAGGAAAGAAACGGTCAGCTGTTTGGGATGATTTTGAAGAAGTAGTAGTTAACAATGTACCTAAGATTAGATGTATGCACTGCAAAAGTCTATATACCAAAAGTGTCGGGGGGTCGACGTCTCATTTAAACAGACGTAGACAAAGCTGTGCAAGGAGACCTAGACTTCCACGTTCAGGCCAACAATTGCTATCATTTACAAAGTCTGAAGGATCTGGTTCTGAAGGTACGCTTACCACTCATAAGTTTGAAAAAGAGAAACTAAAGGAGTGGTTTGCAAAGCTTATTATCATTGATGAGCAGCCATTTAAGATGGTAGAGAGTGAAATATTTATGGGATACAGCAAATACCTTAATCCTCAGTTTAAGAAGGTCTCCCGTGTTACTGTGAAGAGGGAGTGCATGAAGATGTATGCCAGTGAGAAAATGAAGCTGAAAGCAGTTTTAGATTCGGTTTCAAGGGTAAACTTGACGTCTGATATGTGGACGGCGCAAAATCAAAGAAAGGGTTACATTTCATTGACTGCACACTATGTTGATGAAAATTGGAAACTCTGTAAGAGAATATTGAACTTTCGCCACCTTTCACCTCCCCATTCCGGTCTGGTTATTTCAGATTGCATTTACAATTATCTACGAGATTGGGGCATTGAAAAAAAAGTCAGTTCATTAACTTTAGATAATGCTTCGACAAATGACAGTGTCATACAATTCTTACGTAACCAGTTCAAGGCAACCGACAGTTTATTTTTTGAGGGAAAAATATTTCATGTTCGGTGTTGTGCACACATTCTCAACTTAATTATACAAGAAGGGTTGAGATCAATTGACCAAACTATAGAGAATGTGAGGGAGAGTGTGAAGTACATAAGAGGCTCGCCGTCAAGATTGAGTATATGGAGTGACATCGTCCAACGTTTGAATTTGACGTCTCCAAAAACGTTGAAGCTAGATGTATGCACGCGTTGGAATTCCATTTTTGAGATGTTGGATTCAGCTCTGGAATTGAAACATGCCTTTCCAGAATATGCAGCGCGTGATAGAACATATGCTTGGTTGCCTACTGATGATGATTGGAGCAAAGCAAAAGAAGTTCACAAATTTTTGAAGGTTTTTTATGATTGCACGAAAATATTTTCTGGCAATAAGTTTCCTACAGCAAATATGTTTCTTCCATCTGTGTGGAGGATCAAGGATGCCTTGAAGAAAGCTGCTGATGACGGTCCATTTTTTCTCCAAATCATGACAGGTGGTATGCAAATGAAGTTCGATAAGTACTGGGATGATTGTCACCTGATAATGTCTTTAGCTGTTGTTCTTGATCCTCGGCGCAAGATGAGTTATGTTAAGTATATCTTCACGAGGATTTATCCTACTGAAAAGGCAATATCTGAAACCTCGAAGGTTCGTGACGCAATTGAAGCATTGTACAACGCGTACATAACCACAGTGTCCACACCAAGCGTTTCTGAAGTTAGATCGCAAGTTGCTTCAAGCTTTGATGATGATGATTTCATGTCTTTCTTAGAAAAAGAAAATACAGACACAAGCACGAAAGAATCAGAGTTAGACATGTATCTCAAAGAGTCGGTCATACTACGGCAGGATTCAGAGTTTGATGTTTTGGAATGGTGGAAATTGCGAGTTAGTGAAGGAAAATATCTTACACTATCGACGATGGCACGAGATATTTTATCAATTCCTATTTCAACAGTGGCATCGGAATCTGCGTTTAGCACAGGGAGCAGGGTCGTGGTAAGATTAGAAGTTCCCTTGCACCAGATACAATAGAAGCATTAATTTGTACACAAGATTGGTTGCATCCCGAGTCTAGGAGGTATTCTTGATGAAGAAGATGAGGAGAATGTGAATGAAGCCACAACACATGAAACAACAACAATATGATGGATGTTTGGGATGGATATTATGATCTTCTTAGTTTATTTGAATTTGCAAATGTTGTAATGGGTACTCTTTTGACTTTTATTTTTATTTATCTGTTATGTTGAAGGATATTATGCAAGATGCGCAATGCATTTCTACATCTGTCTGCTGACTTTTATTTTTATTTATCTGTTATGTTGATGGATGTTATGCAAGCTGCGCAATGCATTTTTACATCTGTTTACTGACTTTTATTTTTATTTATCAGTTATGTTGACTTTTATTATTTTTTAATCCATAAATTGCTTTTATCTTATGTCGATATTTCATTATTGTTAAAAAGCCTAAAATACTTTTCCAACACAATATGTAGATATGTCTTCAAGCGAACCATCGATTAACGTTTGGGACTATGGTTCCTTAGTCCATTCTCCAAAGTCTGGAAAGTTCAAGATTTTGTGTAATTTGTGTGGAGCCAAGTTTGTTAATAAAACTAATCGGCTTAGATTACACTTATCCTGTCGGGGTGGAGATGCAAGACCATGTCCTAAAGCCTCAAAAGAAATCCAAGTTATTTTCCAAGCAGTTCTTGATTCAAACAAAAAAGCTTCCACTCCTCAATCCAAACTTTCTGAGGCAGAGAAGGAAGCTAAACTATTAGCATTGGAAGAAGAACAATTTCAACTCGCCTTAAAGCGCAGTATGGAAGAAGCTTCTACACATCAGCGATGTCCTCCAAGACCACATGATGTCGAAGCAGGTTCAAGCTGCACGGGTAAAGAGAAAAATAGTAAGAATTCAGCTAAATTTCTCTCCAGTCTGGGTGCGTTTTACAGGACGTTGGGAACTACGTATAAAACTTCTCACAAACATAGTTTGAAAAATCTAATTCAAACTATACAAGAGGAGGGCGATAAAAAGCTATCTCTACCTTCTGAAGAGGGAGAGGTGAATGAGTACGTATACGAAGATTTATGTAGCAGCTCGGGCTCAGATGAATCTCCTCGACAGTAGTTAGTAGTGTATGACTGTATTCAGTTTGTATGAAATGTTTTATTTTATGCTTTGTCAAATGCATGTAAATATAGTAAAATTATAATATATCCTCTCTCTCATGAACTTGTAAATTATAATGGGACGCGGATTACCTACCAAAGCCCTTCCCATAAACTTGCCATAAGGTTCGAAACTGGCCCGAACTCGAAGGTTCGAAACTGGCCCGAACTCGCCCGATTGCTGCCGGGCCGGGTTCGGGCTGGTGATGTTGGCCCGGTGACCAGGCCGGGCCGGGTTCGGGCCTGGTGCGGCTGTTGAACGGGCCTGGACGGGCTGAGGCCAGTTCGACTCGGCCCGACCCGTGTACACCCCTACTAACAAGCTAACAAAAAATAAAAAATAAACCTCTTCATAAGGTCACACCTGGAGGAGGGGAAAACACAAAAATACTTGATCAGGGCCTCCTGCGGCCCCAAGAAGGTTTCAATGGTATGCACCCAATTTCCACTGTTCCCTGTAGTGTGGCCCACTTAAGTCTTATATCTACCTCATTTTTATCTTTTTTTTGAAAATGATATTAAAAAAAAAATGGATTAACAGTGTGGATAAAACATATATATCATGGTAGGCCTACAAAGCCCTTGAATATCCATCTCTCGGTAGATACTGGCAGGGTGGCATGCAATCATCAGATTTGGGGACGCCAATTCTTTGTGCCAGCCTTTTACTGGGGCTTATCGTGATGTTTATGATAAATCTAATCAGTCCATCTGTTTTTTAAAGCTATTTTACTACTTGAGACAAAAAAATTGAGCAAGATACTAGATTCAAGTGAGCCGCATTGAAGGAAAAAGTGGGTAGGGAAATTCATACCGTTGCAACCTCCCTAGGGTCGACAATGATGTTTACATGCCATCAATACCGTTCATAACTTCATTCCTACTGAGATGAACTGAAACCATAAATATTAGCCCCATTTAAAACTTATATGGCCTCAAAAATATTTCAACTATGGACGTGACTTCAGCCCATTTGAGTATTGGATCCGGCTCATTTTTTGCCCTATATGCTAAAATGATCTCATAAAATAAATGGATAGGGTGGATTTTTCACAATCATTATGTTGGCCCCATATAGGTTTCCAGTGCTGGAACTTACTGCGAAAGTCTTTGGCAGGAAATATGGGTCTGGGTCTAGGCGATTGGATTAGGTGCGACCTGGGATCCCCCCGGAGGGTGGGACCCATGACTATACGGTCTACCATGATGTTTGTGCAAAATCTACCCCATTTATACGTTTTACGAGCTCGTTTTAGACTATGAAATGAAAAATGAAGTGATCCAAAACTCAAGTGGGCCACACGGGAGGAAATAGTAGAGATTCAATGACCACTGTTGAAACATTAGTATTGCCACAAAAGTTTTGTATCAGCCCAAGAAATTATTTTTTTTTCACTTCATCCCAATTTTCATGATCTTACAAACAATTTGGATGGCATATAAACATCAAGGTAGAGCCAAGGAAAGTTTTAACCGTAGACATTTCTTTCTCCAATTTTCCCTCTCATGTGGCCCACTTGAGTTTTGGATCCCTCATATTTGGCCATGTGTCATAAAATGAGCTCACAAAATGGATGGATGGGTGGATTTCTCACTAACATCACGGTGGGCCCCACCTAGCATATCAACAGGTTGGATGGCAAATAAACATTTCTGTGAAATCCATGAAATTTTAATGGTAGGGATTCAATATGGATAAATGGGTCAAATTAACATATTTCAAATATTTCAGTCCTTAGTCAACAAATTAGTTGTTCTATATTCACCATTAGTTTTCCAACTTCATATTCAAACATCAAATTTCAGATTTAACAAACATGCCGGATCTACTCCTAGTGATTGTCGGTTTATGTAAGAATACACTACAATCTCTGCGTCTCTAATTGGTGGGTGTATGCGATTCAATCCGTTCATCACGCATGCCTAACAATGTTTTTCTAGTGGCCAAAATTTATTTCAATTCAACTATCGTGTGGGCCATCCAATGGGGACAAGACCCCCCGACCCTATTTTACCCATCGAATGGATATTTCCATCATTTTGTGAAGAAGCAAGGTACTCTAAAAAAAAATCAGTTTTGTTAACACCTACACGCACACTGTAGTTCTCAGCCCAAAAATAAAAATAAAAATAAAAAATCGGCCCTTTTTTTGGTCGGAACTTATTTCCACCGAAAACTAGGTGGGGCCATCTGTTTTGCCAAATCATCGTAAGACGTGGAACGAAAAATGAGGCAGATCCAAAATTAAACTGGCCGCACAACAGAAAACAATGAGATTAAACGTCCAACGTTGAAACATTCATAGGGCCAGAAAAAAATTAGATCAGGCTAATATATTTGTATTTTCAGTTCATCTCATGATAATGACCTTGTGAACGGCAAGGATTTCATATAAACATCACGATGGACCCCGGGAGTTTTCAACGGTAGGTATTTCTCTCTCCTTGCAGTCCTACGGCCCACTTGAGCTTTAATCTGCTTAACTTTTTGTCCGTCCTAAAATGATCTAGAAAAATGGATAAATGTTGTAGATTTGTCACAAATATCAAGGTGGGCCCCACAAATACTCGGAGTGGATCCGGCCTCTGCCGGTATGACGTGACACAGATTACTGGACACGGAGATTTCCTTCCTGCGCAGAGATGATTAGTGGTGCCCACCGTAATGTTGGTGACAAATCACCTGTCAAATAAGACAAAAAATGAGGCGGATTCAAATCTCAAGTGGGCCACCAGAGGAAAAATTGAGAAAGAAATGCCTACCATTGAAACCTCTAGCTTGGTGTTTACACTACCACTGGGATGAAATGAAAACACATAAAAAATAATAATAATAATAATTAATTAATTAATTTTAAAAAAAAAAAAAAAACAAACCTTATCCTAATGTAAAGCTTTTGTGACCATAGAAATGTTTCAACAGTGGTCACTGAATCAACACTTTTTCCTCTAATATGGTCCACTTGAGTTTTAAATCCTTCTCAATTTTGGTTGTATGTCCTGAAATTAGCTGGCATACCAGATGAATGGGTTGGATTCCTGGCCAACATTACGAATGGGCTCCACCTAGCATCCCAATGGAAGGCTTTTGCAGGCAATCTGGGTACAGGATTGCTTTCTGACGCCGACAATAGCGAGGTGGCTACTGCACACTTCTCTGTGTGCCCCAGCTTGATGTATTTGTTTTATCCTTGCCATTTATCTATTTTTCCAGGTCATTTCAGGCCTTAGCCAAAAAATGAGACATATCCAAGCCTCAACTGGACCACACAGGCCATTTATTTATTTTATCCTTGCCATTCATTTCAGTGTTTCCTTTATTACAGTAATACGATCGAGCTGTGACGTGTAAGTTTCATCTAACCTGTCCACCACAATTTATTGGGCCTGACTCTGATATGATATCCAAGCCTCAACTGGACCACACAGGCCATTTATTTATTTTATCCTTGCCATTCATTTCAGTGTTTCCTTTATTACAGTAATACGATCGAGCTGTGATGTGTAAGTTTCATCCAACCTGTCCACCACAATTTATTGGGCCTGACTCTGATATGATATCCAAGCCTCAGCTGGACCACATAGGCCATTTATTTATTTTATCCTTGCCATTCATTTCAGTGTTTTCTTTATTACAGTAATACGATCGAGCTGTGACGTGTAAGTTTCATCCAACCTGTCCACCACAATTTATTGGGCCTGACTCTGATATGCAGCCTAATTCATAACTCGAGTGAACCTTGGAATCTCTTCCAACCCGCTTTCGAAAGTAAAAATCAGGTAGCTAAAAAAGAAAGTCACATGGGCCAAATGGTAGGGATTGAAGGTACCTAGAATCTGATATTTGTGTTTTCACTTCATCCATGTCTGTCGGTACTTATGGACATGTTGGATGATAAATAAACAACAATGTGGGCCTTTGGGACGTTTCAACGGTATACATCATTTCCGCACTATTTCCTATAGTGGGGTCTAATTGAGCTTTGGCTGTGATTCAATTTTGGGATCATGTCGGTCCATCTTTTCTTCCATAACAATTTTAGGCATTAGGCCAAAAAAAGAGGTAAATCCATATCATAAGTGGACCACATCATAAGGTTCACTTGTTTTTTACAAAATGGTCATAATAGACATTCATCATTTTTGTCCATTGACGTGGTCCATTGGAGATTTTAATAAGCTTATATGTTGATATATCATACTCAAATGGCCTAATGAAACAGATAGACAATATGGATATGCAACATGTTCATCAAGGCGTGCCCCATATAACATATGTCGATCCAACCTACACTACAACCCTTTTGAATGCATGACAAACGACTTTCACTAAACAACGAGTGGTCATGTATCTGCCTAAGAAGATGTGGCATCAGGTTATGAAGGCTTAGGAAACAATTGAATCTTACACCTAGGCACACCCAACACATAAAATATCACTGATCTACTCTGACTTGTACTGCAAACCCTTCGAACGCACACTGGATGCTTTCATCGAACTGGCATTATCCAGAAAACTCAAGAAAATCCAATTATAAGGTGGGTCATGTCATAGGAAATAGTGGTGATTGACCATTAATCTGACACGAAAGTTTTGGATGAAGTTCATATTTTTACCCCTTCATACATGCTTATGTGACCATATCAACGGATTGGATGGTACATTAAAAACAAAAAACATTTGTGTGCGTTAAGAAGCTTTTAATGGTAGTACGTTCAAGAGCCTAGTAGCTCATTCTATTGGATTTATTTCGTGAGCTTATCGATCTAAAGCTTTCAGTATGTCAAATTTTGATAGCCTATCTATTACTAGACCGCCTCTGTTTGATGGATCCAACTATGCTTATTGGAAAGGCAGGATGAGGATTTTTCTGAAATCCATTGATGAAAGTGTGTGGCAAGCCCCAATGACTAGATGGAATCCACCAATGTCTGAAGTTCTAGGTAATGATGGAACCAAGTCCCTAAAAAAAACACCATTTTACATGTGAACTACTCTTCGAAAAAATGAGAGCAGTGCGAATGCTAAGACTTTAAATGCAATCACTGGTGCACTATCACCTGATGAATTCAAAAGAATAATTTCTTGTGATACTGCTAAACAAGTCTGGGACATTCTTAAAATGACACACGAGGGAACATCTATTGTCAAAGAGTCTAAAGTTCAGATCATCACCACTAGGTTTGAGGAAATTCATATGGAAGAAAATGAGTCTTTCATGGACTTCTATACGAAACTAAATGACAAAGTTAATTCTATGTGGGGTTTTGGAGATGGTATCCCAAAAAGCAAAGTCTGTGTAAAAATACTGCAATCACTTTCTAAGTGATTTAATTTCAAGGTGACTGCCATTAAGGAACTTAGAGACGCAGATCACATGAAGGTTGAGGAACTTGTTGATTCACTTCAAACATACGAGTTAAATTTCAAAGCTCCAAAAGGTAAGTTTATAGCTCTTAAATCATTCAAATCTATTTCTCAAGATAGTAATGTTAATTATAATTGTGAAAACTCAGAGGATGATATGGCTTTACTCGCTAAAAAGTTTTATAAAAAATTTTAAAAGTAAGAAAAGAGTTGATTTTCAAAAACCCTCTGAGAAGAAAAAGGGTAAATCTAAAAACTGGAAATCTCTAAAAGATAGCCAGTGTTTCAACTGCCATGAATATGGGCATTTGGCAAATAAGTGTCCAAAAAGGGACAAGCCAAAGTGAAAAGGTATGTTAGCCACATGAGATGAATCATCCAACTCTGAAACTTCTTCTGAGTCGGATGAATCGGAACCCGAAATTTCAAATGAAGTCAAGGCTTTAATGACTCTAGCCAGAGTCACTCCCACAGATAGTTGCGATTTAACCGAATATGAAAATATGAGGAGTGACCATAAAAATGATAATGAAGATGATCTTCAGGATGCCTATAATGCCCTATACAGGGATAATAATGCCATATAATGAAAATATGGTCCACTTGACAATTAGGATAATATGTTAAAATTTTCTAAAAAAAGGTATGAACGTCGTGGATATAGAATACATACGTAAAGGGTTGTACCATCTTCGGTAAGGTTGCGGTCTCATACCTAACTATTGAGTCTTAGGGGATCTCTTACATGTAAAGGTGGGCCCACACTGTGGGCCTATCATTTCTTTTATTAATGATCCATATCATTCATTTAAATGTACAAATTATTTTTTGTCGAGCCTAAAAAAATTGAGACGGATCAAGTAATAAATTGGTCCACACAGTCTTAGATTCCATTTAAGGATACATAATTTACCCACTACTAAGACTTTCTACGGCCCACCTACCACTCAGATCTGCTTTGTTTTTTATCCAATGATAGAAAAGGAGATGGAAAATCTGTTGGATGGTATCGATCAACGAAGTTAATGTAGGTGGGGCCTATTTCAACCTTCTAAAGGCTCCGTGAATTTCAGGGCTAAAGCTGTAATAAAAGAACCTAAGCAATGAGTCAATTTAGAGTATATTCTAACACCCGAGTAAGAGTAAGGAACTACTTTTGACTTGTCTTACGTCTGTGTCACTAGCTTGGATTGCCTATGATTCCATGGTGGTCCAATGATAAGAACCAACTGACCGGTAGAATAAGCTTATTCTATAGCGGGGAACCCTGCTGGACAAATCGAGGGCCGCCCTCATCACAAAATGCATAACCCTCATCTAATTAGGCATAATTAACACAAGGTTGGTGTAGATAATATTAGGCTTTGTATGATTAAAATTTTTTGAAAATAAAGTATTAATTAACTAGCACCCACTATACGCATGGCATAGGTGAATGGATCCGCAATCTTTTTCGACTGAGGGCCCATTGGAGAAGAATTTTCTAATGGGATCCATCACTGTCTTTATCCAATGTGAAAGGACATTCGAGTCTACTGAGAAAACTAATGCATTGTCTCACCATACACTGGTCTTCATCTAACATACAAGGAAGTCAAGTCTAGCTACAGAAGTCATGGCTTATCTTCTCTCCAACCACTGAAAGAGTAAGTCTATAGACAAAAGCCATGCCATTTCGACCACTTTGAAAAGTAAGTTTTACAATGGAGAAACCATACCCTATCTCCAGCCATGGTTTTAAACTTCTCAGTGCCAATCGCCTCGGCCCTGAGGATCCTGAGATGGTCTGTTGTAACCCATGGAACCTGAGTGTTAGAATATTGTGTGATCTTGTTGCCATACTTTGTGTGATTTTGTTACCATACATGTACCAGAATATTACAATAATATTCTTTGGTATATTACGATATTATTCTTTGTATTTATTGTCCTTCTATAATTGTTTGGCCTCATTCACATATAAATAGGTCATCTTTGTATGGTTTAAACACACATTGAAATACATAATTTCTACGACAATATCTCTCTTTCTTTTTATTTCTTCATGGTATCAGAGCCACACTCTTGTAGCCTATAAAATTTTTTTTCTTCGGCGAATTTCCGATGCTCTCTCTTTATGAAAGTAGCGGTTGTTTGGAGTTCTTTTCCGCCTTTTTTACAATCCGATCTGGAACTTTACGTTCAAAAATAGATTCGCAAGGTACAGAACTTTCCTCCCCTAAAAGATCTCCGCATATCTCCTCCTTCTTCATCTGTCAGCTTATGCCACCTTCAATATGTCTTCATCTGCTTCGAGTCTTGATTCAATTGTCCGTCCTATTGATCTTATATTGAATGGATCCAATTATAGTCTGTGGGCTCAGAATATGGAAGTCTTTTTAAAAGAACGTCGACTATAGCGTTATGTGACTGGAGTAGTCCCTTAACTTACGCTAAGAGACGGTAAGAAAGATGATGCCTTTGCATCTCGTCAGAAAGAGTGGGACAGTATTCACTACAAAATTCTGTCTTGGTTCATCAACACTTCCATTCCATCCATCAATAGTCTTCTTCCATGACTTGGAAATGCTAAAGTTGCTTGGGACTTTCTGGCAAAAAGATACAAGTACACCTATGATGCTTCATTGGAATTTCAACTGGAAGCTAAACTCTATCAGATGCGTCAAGACCGAGGTCAGTCTTTTGCTGATTTTTATTCTCAAACTAATCATATTTGGGAACAATTATCTGCCGCAGACCCTAAGTTGGAATATTCTAAAGACATTCAAACGTTTGCCACTTGGCTTGATCGACAGAAGTTTATGCACTTTATGATCGCTTTTCAAGATAATTTTGAATCTACTCAAGCTTCTCTTCTTCACCGCCAGCCACTTCCACCAATTGGATGTTGCAGTTACTGAATTCATCTCTGAAGAAACTCGACGTTCCACTATAAAGATGCAATCTTCTGACATGGTTATAGCCACCGCTTCTCATGGTGCTTCTCAGTCTTCTGCTGGCTATTCTTCCTCTCAATCCACCTCCAAGCCTGGTTTTTGTAAATGGTGTAAAAGAACTGGTCATTTCATCGATGAATGCCACAAGTTCCAGTATTCTAAGCAGAAAAGAGCTTCCCAACAGATAACTACGATCGCTTCATCTGATCCTCCTGTACTTGAGACTCCACCTCAGTCCACTTCTCTTACTGCAGCTAACATGAAGGACTTAATTCACCAGGCTTTGTCTTAATCCTTAACTGCCATGTCTGTCACCCCAAGTAAATCCCAGTGGTCTATAGACTCTACCTGTTGTAATCACATGACATCTGATTCCACTATCTTCTCCATAGAGCTACTTTCTCTCCCAATCCTATCATATACACTGTCAATGGTTCTCATATGTCTGTTAGTCATATAGGGTCTATTTTTACCTCTAATTTATCTGTTGGTGACACTTAACTTGTTCTTAAGTTATCTTTAAACCTTCTTTTCGTTGGACAACTATGTGAGTTAGGTCTTGAATTGAAATTCTCTAACAAGGGTGTTAATGTACAGGATTCACAGACGGGTCAACTACTTGGGACAGGCCATAATGTTGAACTTCTTTTCGAGCTCTCATATCTGCAGCTTCCTTCTTCAACAACCACTTCCATGGCTGTTGTCGCTGTCACTTCCAGTTTATGGCACTCCCGATTGGGTCATGCCTTGCTTCCACGTGTCCAGTTCTTGGCCTCTTAGGGTCATCTAGGATCAGTTAATTTTTAGTCATTTGATTGTGTTTCATGTAGTCTTGGAAAATAAATACATTTGTCCTTTAATAAAAGTGAATTTTTTTTTCTGCACCTTTTGATTTAGTTCATTCTGATATTTGGGGTCCCGCCCCGATTTCGACTGAGGAGGAATCTCGGTATTTTGTTATCTTTGTAGATGATTACAGTCGTTATACTCGGATTTATCTTTTACAGCATCGGTCTGAACTCACAAATGTTTACCATAATTTTCACAAAATGATACACACTCAATTTTCTTGTACCATTAAAATTTTTCGTTTAGATAGTGCTATGGAATACAAAGATAAATATTTTCTTACCCTTTTACAACAAAATGGAACAGTCTCTCATCATTCTTATTCCTACACCTCTCAACAAAATGGTCGAGCAAAACGTAAACATCATCATATTCTAGATATGGTAAGAGCACTTCTCATTTCTGCTTCTCTTCGAGAACGCTTTTGGGGTGAAGCTGCTCTCACTGTTGTTTATACTATCAATCGTGTTCCCTCACCTACCATCCACAATAAAACTCATTTTGAGCTTCTACATGATATAGTCCCTAACTATTCATTGCTTCGAGTTTTTGGTTCTGTCTGTTTTGTCACTCTTCCTATACATGAATGCACCAAACTTGAACCACGATCCAGACTCTGTTGCCTTCTTGGTTATGTTCTCACTCAGAAAGGTTATTGTTGCTATGATCCCATAGCCAAACGTTTTTTGTATTTCTCGTCATATGCAGTTTTGGGAACACAAGATGTTAACGAGTGTTTCTCCTTTTCCACAGTCCTCTTCCAGTTATGCTCCTATTTTTACTGATCCATCTATTGCTCTAATACCTGACTCCTTTGCAGAGATGCTAAGTTCCTCAGACGTTCCTTCTTCGGCTGCTCCTGATCCAACTGACACGTCTGTTGATCCTCCTGCTACATCAACTGCTCCTAAGCCTGTCCAGGTACTTGCACTTCGTCACTCCACTAGAGTAAGAGCCCCTCCTTCTCATCTTCAAGATTATCATTGTTTTCATGCCCTTACTACTCTTCACGAACCTCACACTTATCGTGAGTCTAGTACTGACCCTTTTTGGCAGAAAGTTATGTCTAATGAACTAGATGCTCTTCCCAAAACTCATACTTGGGACCTGGTGGATTTGCCTTCTACAAAATCTGCAGTTGGATGTAAGTGGGTTTACAAAATCAAGACTCGGGCAAATGGATCAGTGGAACGATAGAAAGATCGCCTTGTTGCGAAGGATTTCTCTCAGGAGTATAGTATTGAATATGAAGAGACTTTTGCTCATGTTGCTTGACTTACCTCTGTTAGATCTTTGCTTGCAGTAGCTACTGTGCGTCATTGATAACTTTTTTAGATGGATGTCAAAAATGCCTTCTTGAATGGTGATCTTGGCTAAGGAAGTTTATATGCATCCACCACCTGGCTATGACCATTCTCCTCACAAAGTTTGTCATCTTTGTTGTGCTATTTATGGTCTCAAACAGGCCCCTTGAGCCTGGTTTGCGAAATTTAGTTTTGTTGTTGCTCAACAGGGCTTTGTCCCTAGTGCATGTGACTGCACTGTTTCTTTGGACTACTGGTGCTAGTACTATTCTTATCCTTCTTTATGTTGATAACATGATCATTACAGGGGATGATCTCTCTGGTATTCGAGATCTTCAGCACTTTCTGAGTCAGAATTTTGAGATGAAGGACTTAGGGCAGCTTAACTACTTCCTTGGTCTTGAGATGACTTCAAGTTCAGATGGTTATTATCTATCTCAGGCTAAGTATGCTTCTGACTTGCTTTCCAAAGCAGGCTTGAATGACAGGAAAACGTGCACTTCTCCTCTTGAATATAATGTTAAGCTTCTTGCTACTGACGATAAATCTCTTCCAGATGCTACTCTGTATAGACAATTGGTCGGTAGTCTCATCTATCTCACAGTTACTCGCCTAGACATTTCACTTGGTTAGTTAGTTTATGAGTGCACCACACTCTACTCATTATGCTACCATTTTTCGTATCTTGCGCTATGTCAAGGGGACTTTGTTTCATGGTCTTCACTTTTCATTACACTCATCTCTGGAGCTCCACTCTTATTCTGATGTTGACTGGGCCGGTGATCCTACCGATCGTCGCTCCACTACGGGTTATTGTTTTTTACTTGGTACTTCTCTTATTTCTTAGTGTAGGAAGAAATAGACTGTTGTTGCCCGATCCAATATTAAGGCTGAGTACCGTGTACTTGCCGATACTATAGTTGAACTTTTGTGGCTACGGTAGCTTTTGACAGACATGGGTGTTTCTTAGCTGACTAGTTCCCCTCTTTACTGTAATAATCGGAGCACCATTCAGATTGCTCACAATGATGTTTTTCATGAGCGGACCAAGCATATCGAGATTGACTGCCACTTCATTCGGCACCACTTCCAGCAGGGTACACTACATCTTCGATCCATCTCCTCCGAGGATCAACTTGCCGATATTTTCACGAAGTCTCCTCCACCTGGTCGACTATGTGATTTTGTTTCCAAACTCAAGTTGACTTCATTATCTCGAGTTTGAGGGGGGATGTTAGAATATTGTGTGATCTTGTTACCATACATGTGCTAGAATATTACAATAATATTCTTTGATATATTACGATATTATTCTTTGTATTTATTGTTCTTCTATAATTGTTTGGCATTATTCACATATAAATAGGTCCTCTTTATATAGTTTAAACACACATTGAAAGACAAAATTTATACAACAATCTCCTTCTCTCTTTATTTCTTCACTGAGCATGATATAGCAATATGTTCGCATTACATGTAAAATAAAGAGGCATCAATTGGTTATTATCAAAATAGTTTTCCCTGCTTTAGATGGTGAAATGGTTCAAACAAAACTTTAATAGGATGGTGAAATGGTCCAAATCAAATATGAATAGTGTTGATGGTTAGAATATGTTAGATTGAATATCTACGCCACCGGATCTTCCCCGAACATTTCAAAATACCCTTCCGTGAGTAGGAAGAACTTCTAGAACCACTCGTTGCTTTGGACCCAAGACTCTTAGGGAGGCGGATTGGATCCTACCTCCGCCCATCTCAGCAGCTTTGAGTGGCCACCATGATGTATGGCTCTTATCCACACTGTCCATCCATTTTTTTCGTATCATTTTAGAATATAAAACATAAAATAAGGCACATCCAAGGTTTAAGTGGACTACACAATGGGGATTAAACTCTTACCGTTGAAAGCTTCTTGGGGGCCACAGAAGTTTTGGATGGAGTTGATATTTGTGTTTTCTCTTCATCCACCTTTACGTAACTTTATGAATTAAGTTGGATGGCAAATAAACATCACGGTGGAGAAAAGTTTCAACGGTGAGAATCATTATCACCCCTGCTTCCTGTGGTGTGGTTCACTTGAGCTTTGGATCTGCCTAATTGTTTGTCTTATCCTCTAAAATGATACGAAAAAATAGATGGACAGTGTGGATAAGACCCATACATCAGGGTCGCCACTCAAAATTTATCCCCATTGCCAGCTGGAGACGGGCGGGCTAGGACGCAATCCGCGTCGACCCGTAGAAGTTCAATACGTACTAAATGCGGATTTCCTGGCAACCCTACCATGTGAGAACCGGACGGGGTTTGGCTAGTACCACCGCCACCAGCTACAGGATAGTGGTCGGTGCTATTTGGAGCCCACCATGATGTATTTGTTTTATCCACGCTGTCCAACCATTTTGAAAGATAATTTTAGAATTTGATCTCAAAAATAAGGTAGATCTAAATCCCAGGTAGACCACACCATGGGAAAACAGTAGTGATTGAATGTTCACCATTAAAACCTCCTAAGGCCTACTATAATGGTTATTTGACATCTAACCTTTTCATTATGTCATAAAGACTTGGATGAAGGGAAAAAATTATATATCAGCTTGATCCAAAACTCTTGTGGCCCCCACAAAATTTTTAATGGTGCGCGTTCAATCAACACTTTGCAGTCCATTTGAGATTTGGATCAACCTCGTTTTTGGGCTCATATTATAAAATGATCTGAAAGAATGAGTGGACGGCATGGATGAAACACATACATCATGGTGGGGCCCACAGAACACCGACCACTAGCAGGGGGAGTAGCCCATCCCTTTCCAACGTGAGAGCCACTGTGAATTATGTTTTTTATATCAATGCCATCAATCAATTTTTCCATCTCATTTCAGGGCATGAGCCAAAAAAAAAAAAGCAATCCAAGTGGACCGTACCAAGGAAACACTGGGAATTACGACAGCCACCATTGAAACCTTCCTATGACCTGCCGTGATGCTTGTGCTAATTTGCCATCCAACCTGTTCACACCGTACATAGACCTGAACAAGGGAAACATAATATCAGCTTGATCTAAAACTTTTGTGGCTGCTAAGAAGTTTTTAATGGTGGGGTGTTCGATCTCCATCATTTCCTGTAGTGTGGTCCACTTGCGCGTTGGATCGGCTTCAATTTTGGGCTCATGTCCTAAAATGAGCTGGCAAAATAGAAAAATGACATTAATGTGAAATACATACATCATGGTGGACCCCACAACGCTGCCTATGCCCATGAGAATAAGGATCACACCAATTCAAAGCATAAGCTAGGGACGAGCCCCAAAGATCACAAGTAGTCTGTGGTGGACTAAACACCTGCCATGCAATAGAAGCAATATTGCAGCACCAAAACTAGCCTTCAGGTCACCCATCACTGCATGGAGTTTCAATCAAATTAGTGGTCAAAATAGCTGATAATGGACGGCAATGAGCAAGCCTTGATTTTCCTAGCCCAGGCTTCGTCCATTGCCAGCTTTAATCATTCCATAAATTCAACACCAATATCTACATCTTACTAATAAAAATGTTCAGTTACATTTTTTCTTTTCATTAAATTGTTTGGCTACATATTGTAGAATTGGATGGACATGGCCATATCTTTGCAGTAACACTGATGCAACCACCTAATAAAAGCCAAAACAAAGAAGCCGATGTCCTGTTTAAATCAACCAAACATTCAAGGAGACAAGCTTTTCATTCATCTTAGATATGACGGTAGAGATGGTGCCAGTCAATCATAGCCCGAATCCAGTTGCACATGGTGAGCATGCCCTCGATCAAATCTTCTTCATATATGGAAAGAAATCAAGTCTACAAAAGAGGAAGAATAATAATAATAATAATAATAATAAACAATGCCATACCTTCTCCTTAACCACTGAAAAGTAAGTCTATGGACAGAACCAATGCCCCACCTCCTGTTTGAAAAGTATGCCCTCATCTGCACCCCATGGATGAAACGATTGATGCTATAAAAAATGTTTTCTCCGCTTAGGATGGTAAAATGGTCCAAATAAAAGTTTGATGGGATGATCCCAACCATTTGATTAGCATGGGAAATTGATTACATGATCCCAACCGTTAAAATATGTTAAATCAAATATTTGCACCGTCATATTGTCAAATTAAAATGGTTAAAAAGGAAGATTAGAAAATCTTTAAAAAATAAATCATTTTTTACCTTTGTTAATCCATTTTCCTTAAATATGTTTAGTTTTGTCCCACGTTAGAAAGTTATTAAGAAAACTAAGCATTTATTTAAAAACTCCTCACTAATCTGCTGGATTTGAAAACAACAGTATGCCATGTGAGCAACCTCGTGCAACCGCGGGAGCCACGGTTCTGGATCATAGTATGGTGTGGTGCAGTGTGTCTTTAATCGGCACGTTTGTTTTCCTACTTTGGATGGTGAAATGGTTCAAACCAAACTTTGATTGGATGGTGAAATGGTCCAAATCAAACATGTATAGCGTTGATGGTTAGGATATGTTAGATTGAATATCTATACCACTAGATCAATCCCAAACATCTCAAAATACCCTTAGGGCCTGTTTGGCCGGGTGGATTGAGAGGGATTGAATGGTATTAGGGTGGATGGCATAGATTTCAAGGTAATGATGGTGTTGTCAGTGGATTGTCTTAAGATCCATGGGATTGCTATATCAGGGGATGGCTATATCCAGTTTGTTTGGCACGCCCAGCCAATCCTGGGATTAAACCTTCTCATCCCTTCCAATCCCTCGAGCCAAACACGTCCCAAGCAAATTTGAACGGATTAAGGTGCATTGGATGGGATTTAAAGGCAACGATGGCGTTGTCAGTGGATTGTCTTAAGATCCATGGGATTGCTATATCCCAGGATCAGATCAAGTCTGTTTGGCACGCCTGGCCAATCCCGGGATTTAACTTCCAATCCCTTCCAACACCATACAATCCCTTCCAATCCACCGGGCCAAACGGGCCCTTAGAGAGGTAGGAAGAACTGGATCCACCCGGTGCTTTGGATCCCAAGAATCTTACAAGTTCAATGTGAAATAAATGCAGATTCCTTGGAAACCCGGTCACCAAGAAGACCCTATGAGAGCCACTGCAATGTATGTGTTTTATATCAATGCCATTAATCAATTTTGCTAGCTCATTTCTGAGCATGAGCGAAAAAAGAAGCAATCCAAAACTCAACTGGACCACACCACACGAAACAATGGGAATTATGACACCAACCATTGAAACCTTTTTATGACTGTCATGATGCTTATGCTTATTTGCCATCCAACCTGTTCACACCGTCACATAGACCTGGATGAAGGAAAACACAAATATCAGCCTGATCTGAAACTTTTGTGGCTGCCAAGAAGTTTTTAACGGTGGAGTGTTCAATCTCCATCATTTCCTATGGTGTGGTCCACTTGAGCTTTGGATCTGCTTCAATTTTGGGCTCTTTCCCTAAAATGAGCTGGCAAAAGGGATGAATGACATTGATGCGAAATACATATATACATCACGGTGAACTCTACGGCACTGCATTTGGGCAATAGGCTTCTGAGAACAAAGATCACACCAATTCAGAGTATAAAAGCTAGGAACGAGGCCCAAATATCACAAGCAATGCTTGTGGATTAAATACCTAGTGGAGTTTCAATCAAACTAGTGGACAAAATAGATGATAATGGACGGCAATGAACAAACCTACTCAAAATGTTGATTTTTCCTAGTCCCGGCTTGCTAGCTTTAATCATTCCATAGAGTCAACACCAATACCTATATCTTACTGATAAAAATATTCAATTATATTTTTCTTTTCATTAAAAATTTTCTATAAATTGTTTGGGGATAGATTGTAAAATTGGATAGACATGTCAATGTCTTTTCAGTGAGACTGATGCAACAACTTACTAAAAGCCGAGATAAGAAAACCGGTGGCATATTTAAATCAACCATACATTCAGGAGGATAAGCTCCCTTCATCCTAGATCTGACGATAGAGATGGTACCAAATTATCAATCGTAGCCTAAATCCAGTTGCGCATGGTGAGCATGCCCTAAATCTAGTCGCCCAACTTCATTCTATATGGAAAAGTCAAGTCTATAAAAATAAAATTTAAAAAAAATTATAATAATAATCTAAGTGTAACTTATCTGATGTATATGTGTCACTAGCTTGGATTGCCCGGGATTCCATGGTGGTCCAATGATAAGAACCAACTAAGAATAAGCTTATTCTATAGCGGGGAACCCTATTGGACAAGTCAATGGCCGCCTTCGTCACAAAATGGATAACCCTCATCCAATTAGGCATAATTAACACAAGGTTGGTGTAGATAATATTATGCTTTGTATGATTAAAATTTATTGAAAATAAAGTATTAATTAACTAGCACTCATTATACGCATGGCATAGATGAATGGATCCGTAATCTTTTTCGACTGGGGGCCATTAGAGAAGAATTTTCCAATTGGATCGATCACTGTCTTCAACCAATGTGAAAAGACATTTGAGTCTACTGAGAAAACTGATGCACTGTCTCATCCGTTGGGAGCCTTGCACAACACCTTAGGATCTAGCCTCTCAAAACAAACCAAAATTATGGGATAATAAAGCAATGAAATAAATCA
The DNA here is from genome assembly GCF_029962835.1 of Magnolia sinica. Classification (NCBI taxonomy): domain Eukaryota; kingdom Viridiplantae; phylum Streptophyta; class Magnoliopsida; order Magnoliales; family Magnoliaceae; genus Magnolia; species Magnolia sinica. The sequence continues at coordinate 27,335,767 of NC_080581.1, forward strand.
AAGCATAAACTATACGACACCAAAGAATTTTACGTGGAAAACCCTCAAAAAGGTAAAAACCATGGGACCTCGTCCAGATCAATAATCCACTATAAAACAGAATGTTACAACCAATCATAAGCACACACCGCTTAGATCAAACCTTCTTCACTCACACAAGAGTGGATGAACAATAAGAGAATAATGAAAAAACAGAGGGATCTCACCGATCACGAGGACGTAAAACTGCTGAGACGTAAACTACGAAGTAGATCACCTCTACGAGCAGAAATTTCCTTCCATAAGCTTCCTCTCTCTCTTTCTCTCTCTCTCTCTCACCTTTGATAGTCCTAAGCCCTCTTAGAGTACCTTTAGAAAATCTTAGAAAACCCTGGAATACACCACAATCTCGCATATACCCCTTTATATAAGAATAGAAAGAGGTAGAATCAAAATAGGAAATAATCTCCGCAAAATCTGCGTTTCTGCAATCGCATCTGCGTAACTCTTTGATGATATCGAAGGTCTCTCGATGATAGCCTTCGATATCATCTAAGGTCATTCGATGATATCGAAACAGGACCAAAAACTATCCAACGACCAGGGGTGAAAAATTCGGACAATTATCGATGTCATCAAAGGTCTCTCGATTACAGTTTTCGATATCATCTAAAGTCCTTCGATGATATTAAAATAAGACAAAAACTGTCCAGTGACTAGCGGTGAAAAATCTGACAATTATCGATGATATCGAAACTGGTTCGATTTCATCGAACCTAGCTAGCAGTTAGGAGAAAATCCTCATCATCATCAAACACTGGTCTTCATCTAACGTATAAGGAAGTCAAATCTAGCTACAAAAGTCATGGCTTATCTTCTCTCCCACCACTGAAAGAGTAAGTCTATGGACAAAAGCTATGCCGTTTCCACCACTTTGAAAACTAAGTTTTGTGATGGAGAAACCATGCCCTATCTCAACCCCATGGTTTTAAACTTCTTAGTGCCCATCGTTTCGGCCCTGAGGATCCTGAGATAGTATGGTGTAGCCCATGAACCTGACCATGATATAGCAATCTGTTCACATTGCATGTAAAATAAAGATGCATCAATTGATTGTTATTGAAATAGTTTTCCCTACTTTGGATAGTGAAATGGTTCGAACCAAACTTTAATAAGACGGTGCAATGGTCCAAATAAAAAATGATTAGTGTTGATGGTTAGAATACCTTAGATTAAATATCTACACCACCGAATCTTCCCCAAACATTTCAAAATGCGTAGGAAGAACTTCTTGATCCACCCGTTGCTTTGGGACGCGGATTGCATACCGAGTAACTCAGCACGCTAGGCGTACTGAGCAATATCTGTGGGGTCTACTATAATTTATCTATTTTATCTACTCCGTCCATCCATTTTAACAGATAATTTGAAGGCTAAATACCAAAAACAAAGTATATCCAAATCTCCAGTGGACCTCACAACGGGAAACAGTGTGAATTGAAATTCAACTGTTGAAAATTTCTCGGGGGCCATAGAAGTTTTTGATCAATCTGTTATTTGTGTTTTCCCTTCATCCATGTCTGTGTGATATTATGAACAGGTTGGATGACAAATAAACATCACTGTGGGCCCTACCAAGGTTTCAATGGTATAAGTAATTATTCTCGATGTTTCCTATTCTGTGATCCACTTGAGCTTTGGAAATGCTTCAATTTTCGGCTTAACCACTAAAATGAGATGGAAAAACAGATGGACGGAGTGGATTATCCACACACATTCACAGTAAGACCAACTGAGATTACTTAGTACGATAGCTTACTGGGTAACTCAGTAGGCAAACCGATTTCGTTGCTTCGGACCCAAGACTCTTTTTTTTTTTTTCCAGTTAGCTTGTTAGTACACACTGTCAGTTCACACATTAATTACTGTTGCCGACCTCCACTAGGGAATCGGTACCAAGACCTCAGCATTGAAACGAGGTATCTTTCACTTAGTCTACCACTGGAGCTTTGGACTCAAGATTCGGATTGCGTCCTACCTCCGCCCGTCCCAGCAGCTTTGAGTGGCCACTGTGATGTATGGATCTTATCCACACCGTTAATCCATTTTTTCGTATCATTTTAGATTAAAAAATAAAAAGTGAGGCAGATCCAACGTTCAAGTGGACTACAGACAAGGGATTAAACTCATACCGTTAAAAACTTCTTAGGGGGCTACAGAAGTTTTGGATGGAGTTGATATTTGTGTTTTCTCTTCATCAAGGTCTATATAACTTTATGAATAACTTGAATGGCAAATAAACATCAGGGTGAACCCTAGAAAAGTTTTAACAGTGAGAATCATTATCACTACTGCTTCCTGTGGTGTGGTCCACTTGAGCCTTGGATCTGCCTAATTGTTTGTCTTATTTCGTAAAATGATACAAAAAAATAGATGGACAGTGTGGATAAGATCCATATATCACGGTTGGGGCACAAAGTTTATCCTCGTTGCCAGCCGGAGACGGGCGGGGGTAGGACGCAATCCGCGTCCGACTCGTACAAGTTCAATACGTAATAAATGCCGATTTCCTGGTAACCCCACCAGCCAGGTGGGTAGTGGTCGATGCTATGTGGAGCCCACCATGATGTATCTGTATTATCCACGGTGTCCAACCATTTTAAAAGATAATTTTAAGGTTTAATCTAAAAAATGAGGTAGATCTAAATCTCAAATAGACCACGCCATGGGAAAATAGTAGTGATTGAATGTCCACTATTAAAACCTCCTCGGGCACTGTAATGTTTATTTGACATATAACCTGTTAATGAGGTCATACAGACTTGGATGAAGAGAAAAAATATATATAAGCTTGATCCGAAACTTTTGTGGCCTTCAAAAATTGTTTAATGGTGGGCGTTCAATCAACACAGTGCAGTCTATTTGAGATTTGGATCAACCTAATTTTTGGGCTCATACCATAAAATAATATGGAAGAATGATTGGACGGCATGCATGAAATACATACATCATGGTAGGGCCCACAGAGCATGGACCACTAGCTGGGGAGTAGCCAATCCCTTTCGGACGTGAGAGCCACTCTGATGTGTTTTATATCAATGCCATCAATCAATTTTACCAGCTCATTTTAGGGCATGAGTCGAAAAAGTAGCAACCCAAGTGGGCCATGCCACAGGAAACAGTGGGAGTCATGGCAGCAACCATTGAAACCTTCCTATGCCCGCCGTAGACGTGGACGAAGGGAAACACAAATATCAGCTCGATCTAAAACTGTTGTGGCTGCCAAAACGTTTTTAATGGTGGGGTGTTCAATCTCCATCATTTCCTGTGGTGTGGTCCACTTGAGCTTTGGATCTGCTTCAATTTTGAGTTTATGTCCTAAAATGAGCTGGAAAAATGGATAAATGGCATTGATGCAGAATACATACATCACAGTAGACCCCACAGCGCCCTCTCTGGTCAATAGGCAAGGATGACACCAATTCAAACCATAAGCTAGGAACGAGCCCCGCCCAAAGATCACAAGCAGTGTCCGGTGGACTAAACACCTACCATACATCATAAGCAACATTGCATCACCAAAACTAGCCTTCGGGTCACCCATAACCGCAAGGAGGTTCAATCAAATTACTGGTCAAAATAGCTGATAATGGACGGCAATGAGCAAGCCTACTCAAAATATTGATTTTTCCTAGCCCAGGCTTGGTCCATTGCCAGCTTTAATTATTCCATAGATTCAACGTCAATATCTACATCTTACTAATAAAAATATTCAATTACATTTTTCTTTTCATTAAAATTTTTCAATAAAATATTTGGCTCCAGATTGTAGAATTGGATGGACATGCCAATATCTTTGCAGTGAGACTGATGCAACCACCTAATAATTAAAACCAAAACAAACAAACCGATGTCCTGTTTAAATCAACCACACATTCAAGAGGACAAGCTTCCTTCATCTTAGATCAGACTGTAGAGATGGTGCCAGAATCATAGCCCGAATCCAGTTGCACATAGTGGGCATGCCCTCAATCTAGTTGCCCGGTCTTCATCCCATACGGAAAGAAGTCAAGTCTACAAAAAAAGAAAAAAAAAAAAACAAAAAACAAAATACAATGCCTTTTTTTCTCCTTACCCACTGAAAAGGAAATCTATGGACAGAACCAATGCCCCATCTCCTTCCGTTTGAAAAGTATGCCCTCATCTCCACCCTATGGATGAAACAATTGATGCCATAAAAAAACGTTTTCTCCCCGCTTAGAATGGTAAAATGCTCCAAATAAAAGTTTGATGGGATGGTCCCAACCATTTGATTAACATGGGAAATTGAAGTTCGATGGGTGGAACTGTCTAATAGATATTGGCAGTTAAAATATGTTAAATCGAATATTTGCACCGTCATATTGTCGAATTAAAATGGTTAAAAAGGAAAATTTGAAAAATGTAGTAAAAAAAGAATCATTTTTTACCTTTGTTAATCCACTTTCTTTAATTATGTTTAGTTTTGTTATATGTTAGAAAGTTATTAAGAAAATTAAGCATTTATATAAAAACTTCTCACCAATCCTCTATATTTGAAAACAAGAGTATGCCATATGAGCAACCTCATGCAACCACGGGAGCCACGGTTGGGATCATAGCATGGTGCGGTGTGGTGCATCTTTAATCGGCACTTTTGTTTTCCTGCTTTAGATGGTGAAATGGTTCAAACCAAACTTTGATAGGACTGTGAAATGGTCCAAATCAAACATGTATAGCATTGATGGTTAGAATATGTTAGATTGAATATCTACACCACTAGATCAACCCCACATCTCAAAATACCCTTAGAGAGGTAGGAAGAACTTCTAGATCCACCTGTTGCTTTCGATCCCAAGAATCTTACAAGTTTAATACGTAACAAATGTAGATTCTTTGGTAACCCGGACACCAAGAAGACTCATGTGTTTTATATCAATGCCATCAATCAATTTTACTAACTTATTTCACGGCATGAGCCAAAAAGGAAGCAATCCAAAACTCAAGTGGACCACACACGTGAAACAATGGGAATTATGACACCAATCATTGAAACCTTCCTATGACCCATTGTGATGCTTATGCTTATTTGCCATCCAACCTGTTCACACCATCACATAGACCTGGACGAAGGGAAACACAAATATCAGCTTGATCTAAAACTATTGTGGCTGCCAAGAAGTTTTTAATGGTGGATTGTTCAATCTCCATCATTTCCTGTGGTGTGGTCCACTTGAGCTTTGGATCTGCTTCAATTTTGGGCTCATGTCCTAAAATGAGCTAGCAAAATGGATGAATGGCATTGATGCAACATCACGGGGGACTCGACAGCGCTGCCTCCGGCCAATAGGCTCCTGACGGCAAAGATCACACCAATTCAAAGCATAAAAGCCCAGGAATGAGCCCTAAACATCACAAGCAATATCTGGTAGATTGAACACGTAGTGGAGTTTCAATCAAACTAGTGGTCAAAATAGATGATAATGGACGGGAATGAGCAAACCTACTCAAAATGTTGATTTTTCCTAGTCGCTGATTGGTCCATTGCCAGCTTTAATCATTCCACTGAGTCAACATCAGTACCTACATCTTACTAATAAAAATATTCAATTACTTTTTTCTTTTCATTAAAAATTTTCAATAAATTGTTTGGGGAGAGATTGTAGAATTGGATGGACATTTCAATATCTTTGCAGCAAGACTGATGCAACTACTTTTAAAAGCGGGAATAAGAAAACCGATGGCCTATTTAAATTAGCCACAGAGGATAAGCTTCCTTCATCCTAGATCTGACAGTAGAGATGGTGCCAAACAATCATAGCCTCAATCGCATGGTGAGCATGCCCTAAATCTAGTTGCCCAACTTCATCCTATATGGAATGAAGTCAAGTCTACAAAAAAAAAAATGCCCTGTCTTGATGTAGGATGTAGCATAGATACATTAGTTGGACCAAAAGAATGTGATTTGTAACTTGGCCCATTGGAGAAGAATTTTCTAATTGGATCGATCACTGTCTTCGTCCCATGTGAAAAGACATTCGAGTCTACTGAGAAAGCTGATGCACTGTCTCACCATACACTGGTATTCATCTAACGTACAAGGAAGTCAAGTCTAGCTACAGAAGTCATGGCTTATCTTCTCTGATCCAATCACTGAAAGAGTAAGTCTATGGACAAAAGCTGTGCCGTTTCAACCACTTTGAAAAGTAAGTTTTGCGATGGAGAAACCATATCCCATCCCCATGGTTTTAAACTTCTCAGTGCCAATCGCCTAGCCCCTGAGGATCCGATATAGCAATCTGTTCACATTACATGTAAAATAAAGATGTATCAATTGATTGTTATCAAAATAGTTTTCCCTGCTTTGGATGGTGAAATGGTTAAAACCAAACTTTATCAAACATGAATAGTGTTGATGGTTAGAATACGTTAGATTGAATATCTACACCACCAGATCTTCCCCAAACATTTCAAAATACCCTTAGGTAAGTAGGAAGAACTTCTGGATCCACCCGTTGCTTTGGACCCAAGACTCTCAGGGAGGCGGATTGCGTCCTAGCTCCGCCTGTCTCAGCAGCTTTGAGTGGCCACCGTGATGTATGGCTCTTATCCACACCGTCCATCCATTTTTTTCGTATAATTTTAGAGTATAAAACAAAAAATAAGGCAGATCCAAGGTTCAAGTGGACTACATGATGGGGATTAAACTCTTACCGTTGAAAGCTTCTTGAGAGCCACAGAAGTTTTGGATGGAGTTGATATTTGTGTTTTCTCTTCATAAACGTCTATGTAACTTTATGAATAAGTTGGATGGCAAATAAACATCACGGTGGACCCTAGAAAAGTTTCAACGGTAAGAATCATTATCACCATTGCTTCCTGTGGTATGGTCCACTTGAGCCTTGGATCTGCCTAATTGTTTGTTTTCTTCCTTAAAATGATACCAAAAAATGGATGGACAGTGTGGATAAGACCTGTACATCACGGTCGCCACTCAAATTTTATCCCCATTGCCAGCTAGAGACAATCCGCATCCGACTTGTGGAGTTCAATACATAATAAATGCAGATTTCCTGGTAACCCCACCCTTTGAGAGTAGGGCTGTTTACGAGTTGAGCTAGCTGGAAAATCTTGCTTGACTCGGCTCGAGTCAGCTCAGCTTGAATGACCGATTCGTGTTGAGTCAAGCTAATGACCAAGGGGCATTTCAACTCGACTCAACTCGAAGCTCGAACTCGAGCTCGACTCGGCTCGATTAATAAATATATTGATTCTCTTAAGATTTTTAAATTTTTCATCAATGGAAGAGGATTAAGAACAGAATCCATTACTCTCTCACCCAACAAGCTCGAGCTCGACTCTAGGTAAACTCGACTCAACTCGAACCACTAGCTCGACTCGACAACTTTGGCGAACAAGTCAAGCTTCAATGTTGAGCTCGAGGCGAAGCTCAAGCTCAAGCTCGAACTCGTGTACAACATGGATAAGTTGAGCCGAGCTTGGCCCACCTCGACTCAACTCGGCTCAATGCCCACCTCTATGTGAGAGCCGTACGAGTGTTTGGATGGTAGTGGATGCTATGTGGAGCCCACCATGATGTATGTGTTTTATCCATGCCATCCAACCATTTTGAAAGATAATTTTAGGGTTTGATCTCAAAAATAAGGTAGATCTAAATCTCAAGTAGACCACACCATGGGAAAACAGTAGTGATTGAATGTCCACCTTTAAAACCTCCTAGGGCTCACTGTAATGGTTGTTTGACATCTAACCTATTAATTATGTAATAAAGACTTGGATAAAAGGAAAAAATTATATATCAGCTTGATCCAAAACTTTTGTGGCCCCCACACAATTTTTAATGGTAGGCGTTCAATCAACACTTTGCAGTCCATTTGAGTTTTGGATCAACTTCATTTTTGGGCTCATCCATAAAATGATCTGAAAGAATGAGTGGACGGCAAGGATGAAACACATACATCATGGTGGGGCCCATAGAGCACCAACCACTAGCCATTGGCTAGTGGCAGGGGGAGTAGCCTGTGGTGTATGTGTTTTATATCAATGCCATCAATCAATTTTTCCAGCTCATTTCAGGGCATGAGCCAAAAAAGAAGCAATCCAAGTGGACCATACCACAGGAAACAGTGGGAATTATGACAGCCACCATTGAAACCTTCCTATGACCTACCGTGATGCTTGTGCTAATTTGCCATCCAACCTGTTCACACCGGCACATAGACCTGGACAAGGGAAACACAAATATCAGCCTGATCTAAAACTTTTGTGGCTGCCAAGAAGTTTGTTTTCAATCTCCATCATCTCCTGTAGTGTGGTCCACTTGAGCATTGGATCTGCTTCAATTTAGGGCTCATGCCTTAAAATGAGCAGGAAAAATGGATGAATGGCATTAATGCAAAATACATACATCATGGTGGACCCCACTGCGCTGCCTATGCCTATGAAAACAAGGATCACACCAATTCAAAGCATAAGCCAGGAACGAGCCCCAAAGATAACAAGTAATCTCTGGTCGACTAAACACCTACCATGCAACATAAGCAATATTGCAGCACCAAAACTAGCCTTCAGGTCACCCATCACCGCATGGAGTTTCAATCAAATTAGTGGTCAAAATAGCTGATAATGATGGCAATGAGCAAGCCTACTCAAAATGTTGATTTTTCCTGGCCCAGGCTTGGTCCATTGCCAGCTTTAATCATTCCGTAGATTCAACATCAATATCTACATATTACTAATAAAAATGTTCAATTACATTTTTCTTTTCATTAAATTGTTTGGCTACAGATTGTAGAATTGGATGGAAATGTCCATATCTTTACAGTGAGATTGATGCAACCACCTAATAAAAGCCAAAACAAAGAAACCGAAGTCCTGTTTAAATCAACCACACATTAAAGAAGACAAGCTTTTCATTCATCTTAGATATGACGGTAGAGATGGTGCCAGACAATCATAGCCTGAATGATGCGGACACAGGTGCATTCAAGGTGTACCAACGAAGAAAGCGCCAACCACAAGTGCCGTCCTTGTGGATAGGCGAATATTGAGGAGCTGAAGACCTTTCACATGTAATTGGACATATAGAAGACCCCACTTAGGGAAGACACATGTGAAGGAAGATTGGAGAAAGAAGACCGAGCGCCCAAACTTTTCCATATTTATGTTATTTGCACGTTTTTTGACTTAGTTAGGGGTCTTTTAGTAATCTTATATCTTTATTTGCTTATCCTGGGGGTATTTTAGTAATTTTATGTCTTTATTTGCTTATTTAAGTAGGGTAAAGCCCTAAACACGAATTTCAACTATTAATTAATGAAAAGCAAACCCTTTGGTTGCCTCCTTCCTCTTTTCTCTCTAATGGTGCTTCTTCTCTTCCCTTGATCTTCTTCTAATTTCTTCTTGGGCCCCTCCAACTTCTTCAAGATAATAATCTTCTTCCTTCTATTTTCCAGTTTTGGCTAATCCTTCTTCGATCAAAATCTTGAGAACCGATCTAAACCCTAAACCCCCAAATTCTCAAATCCCTAATCCGAGAAACTTCTTGGTTCTTCGGACTAGTGATCTTCATTGATCGATTGGGTGTGACCATGCAAGATCGGGAGGTCTCATCCCTCGCCGGATCCAACCTAAGTAGTAATTGAATTCCATACTCCATGGTTGTAGTGATGGCCCGCTCCATTGCATGTTTCCTTTATAATTTTCTCAGTTATGATGGTTACTGTTAGAATTTTATATCATTTATTCCTTTTATTTTCGCTGTTTAATTATGTCCATGAGCATGCATCATAATTAGGGCCGTCCTGCGTCAAATTTGGTATCAAAGCCTAGGCTTGCATGGTTTTTGTCTAGATCGAGTTATCAAATTAGGGTTTTGATTTTTAGGTTTAACTTAGGAAAGTTCCAGGTTTAGAAAGTTTTCAATTTTAGAAACTTTTCAATTTTAGAAAGTTTCTAATCTGGAAAATTTTCAGATTTGAGTTGTTTCCTGTTTCAACTTAATTGTGTCAGTTCATAGTAGTTTTGCATTCATCGCATCCATCTTGAAAGTCATAACACCTAGTAGTCTAGTTAGGTAGAGTTTGGTTCAAGTCTTCATTGTATGCCCACGAGAAGAGGTAGAGGTTTCGGACTTCAATCTACCATGAATAACGAGCAGTTATCTGAGCAACTTGCTCAATTGATACAAAAGATAACCGCCCTAGAAGCAGGTCAAAGGCGTGAGTTTGCCTGCCTTGAGAACCAAATTACCACTACCATGACTAAGGTGGAGCAACTAGAGGCGTCCCAAAAGGAAAACCCCGCTGTAGGGGAAGATGCGCACTCCCAAGTGGAAGGAATCATGGAAGAACGTGCTGCCACACGTGGTGGTAGTGAGGATAGAGATCGTGGTAACGGTCGTGGTGTGGTGCGAGAGGTACGAGCCACATGTGGTCATCAAGACCGTTATGATCCAGATGAGAGTGCGATAAAGAGTGTGAGAGTTGAGGCCTCGAGTTTTGATGGGCGCTTGGATCCCAAGGCATTCCTTGACTGGGTTGCTGACATGGACCACTACTTTGAGTGGTATGGCATGTCAGAAAACCGTCAAATGCGGTTTGCTAAGATGAAGCTTGTGGGTCAGGCCAAGCTCTTCTGGACCAACACCGAGCGTAGGATAGAGAGAGTTGGTAAAGCCCCTATCACACATTGGTATGGGATGAAAGAGAAGTTGAAGGAGAAGTACCTTCCTCTCTTATACCGTCAGAAGCTCCTTGACCAATGGTAATCCTTACGCCAAGGGTCAATGCCTGCCGCTGACTACATCGCTAAATTTGAAGAGTATGTGATGCGATGTGATATCCGAGAAGACCCTCTAGTAACGCTCTCGCGTTTTAAGACAGGCCTTTGTGCGGATCTTCAGCGCGAGCTTATTACTCGGCCCTTAACGGACTTAGATGAAGCATATTAAGTCGTGCAGGAGTTAGAGCAGTATCTAAAGGCTCCTGTCTTTCGTCGTTTCGAGTCCCGAGACTCCAATGCTAGATCTAGTTCCCAAGGAACTAGACCTAATATTGGTAATCAACCTAGGGCATAGGCGACCATTCCGCCTAGGCCTAGGGAGGACAAGGGCAAAGGGGTTCTTGGTGCCGGTCCTAGTAACATGAGCCAAGTGAGGTGCGATGAGTGTGGCAACCTTGGCCACATGTCTAATCAGTGTCCTACGAAGAGCCGTGGGAGAGACTTAGTTATAGGCGAGCCCCACGAGGGTGGAGATGACCAGGGTGATTATGAAGTTGAAGAGTATCACCCTGAAGGAGGACTTACTGATGAAGAAGTGGATGGAGAAGCAACGCTTGCAGTAGTCAGGCGTGTGTTAGCTCAGTCTAAAAGTAGTGCTGATTGGCGTCGAAGCACTATCTTCTACACTATTGCCAAGTGTGGTGAAAAGAATTGTAAGGTGATAGTGGACAGTGGAAGTTGTCAGAATGTGATTTCCACTAGCACCTTAGATCGCTTAAAACTGAAATCCACACCTCATCCAGACCCGTATAAAGTTTCTTAGATTGACAAGACATCCCTACCTGTCACCCAGCAATGTCTAGTCCCCATCGAGTTTGGGTCATACAAAGAGTCCCTGTGGTGTGATGTTTTTCCTATGGATGTGGGACATGTTATCCTAGGTAGACCGTGGCTATTCGATAATGATGTCACGATCTTTGACCGTTCGAATGCGTGTACTTTTATGTATAATGGTAAAAAGATCAAACTTAATCCCATGCCACCTGAGAATACACTAGGGAAGAAGAAGGATGAGAAGGCAAGTGAGCCTAGAGAAATGGAGAAATCCAAACCTAAGTCTTTACATATAATCAGCGCAAGAGAGTTTAAAAAAGAGGCTAAGGAGGATTCTATGGTGTATGCCCTTGTGGCTAGAGAAATTACACCTGAGGTTCCATCAGAGTTGCCCCGTGAGGTGACCTCGGTCCTGAAGGAATACAGTGATGTATTTCCTGAAGACTTACCGAATGAGTTGCCACCTATGAGGGACATACAGCATGCCATTGATCTTGTCCCAGGGTCTACTCTACCGAACCTTCCTCACTACAGGATGAACCCTGCAGCGCATGCAGAGTTGAAGAAGCAAGTTGATGAGCTTCTGCAAAAGGGTTTCATCCAAGAGAGTATGAGACCGTGTGTCGTGCCTGCATTGTTGACGCCAAAGAAAGACGGCACGTGGCGCATGTGTGTGGACAGCCGTGCCATAAACAAAATTACTATTAAGTATAGGTTCCCTATACCTAGACTTGATGATATGCTTGACATGATGGCCAGGTCCACTATATTCTCTAAGATAGACCTCAAGAGTGGATATCACCAAATCCGTATACGCCCAGGAGATGAGTGGAAGACGGCGTTTAAGACGAAAGATGGGCTGTATGAGTGGTTGGTCATGCCCTTCGGCTTGACTAACGCACCCAGTACTTTCATGCGGATGATGACACAAGCTTTGAGGCCGTTCATGGAAAAATTCTTAGTGGTGTACTTTGACGATATTCTTATTTATAGTACCACTAAGGAATCACACCTTGAACATTTAAAGAAGGTCTGTAGTGTCCTTAGGAAGGAAAAGTTGTACGCTAATCTTAAGAAATGTGCATTCATGTCTAGCCAAGTTGTGTTCTTAGGATTTATAGTGTCATCTGAAGGGATGCGCGCAGATCCTGAAAAAGTCAGGGCCATAGTTGAGTGGCCAGAACCAAGGAACATTCATGAGGTGCGAAGTTTTCATGGCCTAGCAACTTTTTATCGTCGGTTCATTAGGGGTTTTAGGACGATCATGGCTCCCATTACCGAGTGCATGAAAAAAGGAGAGTTCGTGTGGTCTAAAGCCGCCGTCAAGGCTTTTAAAGAAATTAAGGACAAGATGGTGGAAGCTCCTGTCATGCGTCTACCTGACTTTTCTAAAGTCTTTGTAGTAGCATGCGATGCGTCTGGTGTCGGTATAGGTGGAGTGTTGAGTCAAGAAGGACACCCAGTGGCCTATTTCAGTGAGAAACTGAATGAGGCAAAACAAAAATACTCCACTTACGACAAAGAATTTTATGCGAGTGCAATCCCCGAGACATTGGCGACACTACCTCCTACAGGGAAGAATTCGTTTTGTTTTCTGACCATGAGGCTTTGAGATATTTGCATTCTCAGAAGAAACTCAACCCAAGGCATGCCAAGTGGGTAGCGTTTCTTCAGGAATATTCGTTTGTTTTGAAACACAAGGCCGGGGTTGAAAACAAACCAGCGGATGCCCTTAGTAGGAGAGTAGCGTTGCTCAACTCCTTGAGTGTAGAGGTAGTCGGATTTGAGCAACTGAAAGATGAATACCCCATATGTCCTAATTTTGGGGGTACTTACGCATCGCTCTCTAGTGACCAGCATATTATGGGTGAATATGTTCTTAAAGATGGCTTTCTTTTCAAGGGAGACAAACATTGTATTCCCCGTATGTCCCTTCGTGAATTCCTCATCTGGGAGCTTCATTAAGGAGGGATAGCTGGCCATTTTGGTCGTGATAAGACCATTGCCCTCGTGGAAGATCGTTTCTATTGGCCAAGCCTCAAGCGAGACGTAGCCAAAGTTTTAGGGCAGTGTCGAACATGTCAGCTGGCAAAGCAAAGAAAGCAAAATACTGGGTTGTACACGCCATTGCCAGTGCCACATGCTCCGTGGCAGGACATTAGTATGGACTTCGTGCTCGGGCTTCCCAAGACTATAAAAAAGCACGATTCCGTTTTTGTCATTGTGGACCGTTTTTCTAAAATGGCGCATTTCCTCCCATGTTCGAAGACGTCAGATGCGTCTCATGTTGCTCGTATCTTTTTTGATGGTGTGGTGCGTCTCCATGGGTTACCTAAAACCATAGTGTCTGATCGTGATGTTTGATTTACTAGCTATTTTTGGAAGACACTGTGGCACATTATGGGAACTCGTTTGCAATTTTCTACTGCTTACCACCCACAAACAGATGGTCAAACTGAAGTGGTAAACCATAGCCTTGGAAATCTTCTACGTTGTCTAGTGGGTGAACATGTTAAGACTTGGGACCTAATTTTACCAACTGCTGAACTTGCTTATAATGGGTCAGTTAATAGATCTACAGGGTTGAGTCCTTTTGAAATTGTAAGTGGTTATAAACCTAGAATGCCCATAGATCTCTTACCTATGTCTGTTACCCAAAGGTCTTTTGAGTCAACCGATGCATTCGCACGCCATATTCATGATTTGCATACACATATTAGACAGCGGTTAAATAAGAGCAATGATGATTATAAAGTTTCAGCTGATTCTCATCGTAGAGTGCAAGAATTTCAAGAAGGAGACTATGTAATTGTGCAAATAAGGCCAGAGCGATTCTCTCAAAGATCAGCAAAGAAATTACAAGCGCGTAGTGCTGGACCATTCAAGATATTACAAAAGGTTGGGTCCAACGCGTATCGGGTTGACCTTCCATCTGAAATGAGCATTAATCCAACTTTTAATGTGGAAGATCTAGTCTGTGCCTATACTCCCATTGTTGATACATCGTCCCTTTCATGGCCTTTTTCTGAGTTTGCTACCCAACCCCTTCCACCCCCTCCTCCACCCATTACCCATAAAGAAGCAATTGAGGAAATCTTGGATGATGAGATAGTATCCACGAGAGATGGGGGTTTCCAAAGGTATCTTGTCAGGTGGAAAAACAAACCATCGTCTGAATCTAGCTGTCGGGCGACGCATTGCAGGGTATTGATCCAGATCTACTTGAGTGCTACAAAAGTTTCAACTCGTCGGGGTCGAGTTTTTCTCACCCGAGGGGAATTGATGCGGACACAGGTGCATTCAAGGTGTACCAATGAAGAAAGCGCCAACCACAAGTGCCGTCTTTGTGGATAGGCGAATATTGAGGAGCTGAAGACCTTTCACATGTGATTGGACATATAGAAGACCCCACTTAGGGAAGACACATGTGAAGGAAGATTGGAGAAAGAAGACCGAGCGCCCAAACTTTCCCATATTTATGTTATTTGTACATTTTTTGACTTAGTTAGGGGTCTTTTAGTAATCTTATATCTTTATTTGCTTATCCTAGGGGTATTTTAGTAATTTTATGTCTTTATTTGCTTATTTAAGTGGGGTAAAGCCCTAAACACGAATTTCAACTATTGATTAATGAAAAGCAAACCCTTTGGTTGCCTCCTTCCTCTTTTCTCTCTAATGGTGCTTCTTCTCTTCCCTTGATCTTCTTCTAATTTCTTCTTGGGCCCCTCCAACTTCTTCAAGGTAATAATCTTCTTCCTTCTATTTTCCAGTTTTGGCTAATCCTTCTTCGATCAAAATCTTGAGAACCGATCTAAACCCTAAACCTCCAAATTCTCAAATTCCTAATCCGAGAAACTTCTTGGTTCTTCGGACTAGTGATCTTCATTGATAAATTGGGTGTGACCATGCAAGATCGGGAGGTCTCATCCCTCGCCGGATCCAACCTAAGTAGTAATTGAATTCCATACTCCATGGTTGTAGTGATGGCCCGCTTCATTGCATGTTTCCTTTATAATTTTCTCAGTTATGATTATTACTGTTAGAATTTTAGATCATTTATTCCTTTTATTTCCGCTGTTTAATTATGTCCATGAGCATGCATCATAATTAGGGCCGTCCTGCGTCACTGAATCCAGTTGCACATGGTGAGCATGTCCTTATTCTAGTCTTCATCATATGTGGAAAGAAGTCAAGTCTATAAAAAAGGAAAAAAAAAGAAAAAAATATAAAATGCCCTATCTTCTCCTTACCCACTGAAAAGTAAGTCTATGGACAAAACCAATGCCCCCATCTCCTTCTGTTTGAAAAGTATGCCCTCATCTCCACCCCATGGATGAAACAATCGATGCCATAAAAAATGTTTTCTCCTCTTAGGAAGGTAAAATGGTCCAAATAAAAGTTTGATGGGATGGTCCCAACCATTTGATTAGCATGGGAAATTGAAGTTCTATGAGTGGAACTATCTAATAGACATTGGCCACTAAAATATGTTAAATCAAATATTTGCACCGTCATATTGTCAAATTAAAATGGTTAAAAAGGAAGATTAGAAAATCTAGGAAAAAAAAAATCTGTTTTTACCTTTGTTAATCCATTTGTCTAAATTATGTTTAGTTTTGTCCCACGTTAGAAAGTTATTAAGAAAACTAAGTATTTATTTAAAAACTCCTCACTAATCTGCTGTATTTGAAAACAATAGTATGCCTGAGCAACCTCATGTAACCGTGAGTGCCATGGTCGGGATCATAGCATGGTGTGGTGTGGTGTGTCTTTAATCGGCACTTTTGTTTTCCTGCTTTGGATGGTGAAATGGTTCAAACCAAACTTTGATAGGATGGTGAAATGATCCAAATCAAACATGTGTGCATCCATGGTTAGAATATGTTAGATTGAATATCTATACCACTATATCAACCCCAAACATCTCAAAATACCCCTAGGGCCTGTTTGGCTGGGCGGATTAAGAGGGATTAGGAGGGATGGGATGGTAAAATCTTGGGATATACCAAACAAGCCAAACAGACCCGATGAACTTGTCCCGGGATATAGCAAACCCACGGATCTTAAACCATTCCACTGACATCACCATCATTACCTTAAAATTGATCCCATCCCTCTTAATCCCGTTCAATTGTGCCTGGGGCGTGTTTGGTTGTATGGATTGGAAGGGATTGGAAGGTAAAATCCCAGGATATGCCGAGCATGCCAAGCAGACTCAATGAACTTGTCCCGGGATATAGCAATCCCATGGATCTTAAACCAATCCACTGACACCACCGTCATTGCCTTAAAATCCATCCCATCCCTCCTAATCCCATGGGATCCGTCCGGCCAAACAGGCCCTTAGAGAGGTAGGAAGAACTTCTAGATCCACCCGGTGCTTTGGATCCCAAGAATCTTACAAGTTCAATAGTAATAAATGCCGATTCCTTGGAAACCCTGGCACCAAGAAGACTCTTTGAGAGCCACCGTGATGTATGTGTTTTACATCAATGCCATCAATCAATTTTGCCAGCTCATTTTAGGGCATGTGCAAAAAAAGAAGCAATCCAAAACTCAAGTGGACCACACCACACGAAACGGTGGGAATTATGACACCAACCATTGAAACCTTCCTATGACCGTCGTGATGCTTATGCATATTTGCCATCCAACCTGTCCATACCGTCACATAGACCTGGACGAAGGGAAACACAAATATCAGCTTGATCTAAAACTTTTGTGGCTGCCAAGAAGTTTTTAATGGTGGAGTGCTCAATCTCCATCATTTCCTGTGGTGTGGTCCACTTGAGCTTTGGATCTGCTTCAATTTTGGGCTCCTGCCTTAAAATGAGCTGGCAAAATGGATGAATGACATTGATGCGAAATACATACATCACGGTGGACTCCACAGCACTGCATCGGGCAATAGGCTTCTGACAACAAAGATCACACCAATTCAAAGCATAAAAGCTAGGAACGAGCCCCAAATATCACAAGCAATATCTGGTGGATTAAACACCTAGTGGAGTTTCAATCCAAATAGTGGTCAAAATAGATGATAACGGACGGCAATGAGCAAACCTACTCAAAATGTTGATTTTTCCTAGTCCCGGCTTGGTCCATTGCCAGCTTTAATCATTCCATCGAGTCAACATCAATACCTATATCTTACTAATTAAAATATTCAATTACATGTTTCTTTTCATTAAAAATTTTCTATAAATTGTTTGGGGATAGATTGTAGAATTGGATGGACATGTCAATATCTTTGCAGCGAGACTGATGCAACCACTTACTAAAAGCCGAAATAAGAAAACCGATGGTCTATTTAAATCAACCACACATTCGGGAGATAAGCTTCCTTCATCCTAGATCTGACAGTAGAGATGGTGCCAAACAATCCTAGCCTGAATCCAGTTGCGCATGGTGAGCATGCCCTAAATCTAGTTGCCCAACTTCATCTGGAATGAAGTCAAGTCTAAACAAAGCATTAAAATAATAATAATAATAATAAATAAATAAATTCCCTATCTTCTCCTGACCCACTAAAAAGTAAGTCTATGGACAAAATCAATGCCCTATCTTGATTTGGGATGTGGCATAGATATATTCCTAGCATGGTTGGACTAAAAGAAGGTGAGCTGTAAATTATGCCCGCTCATTCATTTAGCATTCAGATTACGCAGTGGAAGAGCGCATACTCTGCTTCAGGAAGGATATCAGATGCGCGGAGAGTGGCCCCTTTCTTAATCTGCTGGGTGGTGTGGAAAGCCCGCAATGCTGCGAGGTTTGACAGCAAAACGGCCTCCTTTCTCGCCCTGTTTGCTAAGGTGGATTGGTGGCTAAGGTATGTTTCTGATCGAAGTGGAGTAAGGTCGGCCTCTGGGCCGACCTCGTCAGCCGTGCGCAGTAATTCGGGTTCGGTCTCTACATCTCAGATTCATGCTCAAACGAATGTTGTGCACTAAATCAAGCCTCGCTGCGAATGGGTCAAGATTAATGTCGACGATTCATGTAGGGGTAACCCAGGGCTCTCAGGCGGTGGGGGGATTTGCAGAAACGATAAAGGTGAGTTTATATTTGCTTTCTCTGTTGTGTATGGGCAAGGTACAAACACGTGTGCGGAGATTCGGGTCATTCTAGACAACCTATCCCTCTGCCTTCAACGGGGTTCTATAAGGTAGAGATTGAATCCGACTCGCAACTTATAGTGGACATTCTGAACGGCAACTCATTTCCGGGATGGAAGTGGAGCTACTGGCTCAAGAGGATCCAAAATCTCAGGATGCTAGGCCAAACACTCATTGCTCACATCTTCAGGGAGGCCAATTTCTTGGCCGACACTTTGGCCCAGATTGGGAGCGATACCAAACGAGCCTGTCTATTCTCATCTATTGCAGAGCTGCCGCAACATGTTAGGGGTCTGCTCTTCTTGGATAGGGTGGGTTTGGGGGCGATTAGAGGTCGTGAAGGCAGGGCTTAAACATTTATAATTAGCGTTTTGTGTTTTGTGTTTTGTGTTTTTTTGTGATCACGATAGGCTTGCCCGGTTCTTTTTTCTGAGCATGCTCGAATGTAACCCGGCTCGTTTTGTGAATGAATAGAAACGTCTTTCTTTAAATAAATAAATAAATAAAGGTGAACTGTAAATTAGCCATAAATTTTGATCCGTGTATCATTACGAGACGCACAACCTAACAATCATTATTGTAATGAGGCATTTGAGGTAAACTGACCCACAACATGGGTCGCATCTATTCGTTTTGTCAGAAAACATGCGCTTTTAGCTCAAAAATGAAATTTAAAGGAAAAAAATTACTATTTTTAGTATTTTCGATTTTTTTAATATATTTTTTTTTAAGAGTTTTATTTTATTTTATTTTTTTTAAGAATAACTTGCAATCATGCTAGGACTTTTATAGCAAAATTTTATTTGGAATTTTTATTTTTGGAAATTAGGATTTAGAAGAGTTTTACCAGAATTAGAATTTTTATTAAAGTTAGAATTTTGCTATTTTTAGTAATTACAAATTTTGGTTTAATTTTTTTTTCTTTATTAATAATGTAAAAGGGACACATACATATCAGACAATAATAAATCAATTTATTTTCAGAATTATTTCTTCCCTCGTGGATTCGAGGCATCTCTGTGTGGAGTCCAAAGAAACTCATTGGATTCGGAGTAGTTATCCTTGAGAAAGATGGTGCTCGACCTCATCACGTCCATCCTTGTGTCAATTAGTATCATACTAGGATTTGTCCTTGGATCTATGACTTATAATGACGGGTTAGGCAATACTCCCATGGACAATGCTCAAGGGAATCTACCTTTAATAGCGACGACTTTCGAAGCGGCGCAGCGAGAAAATCGATAAGTCATGCAAGGGTTGTGGGCTGCCATTGATCACATGACGGAGGCCCTATGGCAACTCCATATTCGTAGCGATGATCCACCCCCGGTAGGTGCTGAAATTCATAATCATGCTGATCATAGGGTGATACCAACAATGAACTACATTACATGAAACAGACCAAAAATGAAGTATATCCCAATCTCAAGTGGACCACATTACATGAAACAGTTTTGAATGAACGTCGACCATTAAAAACTTTTTGGGGGCCATAAAAGTTTCGGATGAAGCTGATCTTTGTTTTTTCCCTTCATCTGGGTCTGTATGACCTAATCAATAGATTGGATGTCAAATAAACAGTACGGTAGGTCTTAGGGGGATTTTAATGGTGGATATCCAATCACTATTGTTTTCCTGTGGTGTGGTCCACCTGAGATTATATCCCTCTCATTTTTTGCATAAAGCCCTAAAATGATCTGTAAAATTGGATGAACGGTATGGATGAAACACATACATCATGGTGGGGCCCACAGAGCACCGACCACCACCCACCGAGCTGGTGGTAGGGGGAGTAGCCAATCCGTTTTCCTTTGGCACAGCCCAAGAAATCTGTTTCCAGAAACGGATTAGCTAGTGTACACCACACACCTGGCTGGCGTGTTTACATCACCAGGTTTTGTGGGTCCCTTCATGAGGTATGTGTAATATCCCAACCGTCCTTCTATTTGGTGAGCCCGTGATAAGGCTTGAACCGAAAAAATAAGACAGATCCAAATATCAAGTGGGCCACACTGCAGAAAGCAGTAGGGGATTGAACATTTACCATTGAAACCTTTTTTGGGGTCACAGAAGTTTTGTATCAACATGATATTTGTTTTTCCTCTTCATACAGGTCCGTGTGATCTAATGAACAAATTGGATGGAAAATAAACATTATTGTGGGCCCTATTAATATTTTAATGATACCAATCATTGTCCCACTGCTATTTGTGGTGTGGTTCACTTATACTTGGATATGATTTATTTTTGGGAATTTGTTCTAAAATGATCTCCCAAAATGGATGAACGCCGGTGCAACTAGGCGCACTTTAACTTGTAGTCTCGGAGAGCACTGGAGTATGTCTTCTCTACGATAATCCCATTTCTTTCTTAATAGCTATCCCAAGTAGAGGTTGCATTTGGATTTCGTTAGCATACAAATCTCCATCTGGACTGTCCATTAGATTCCACCCTCTCTTTGTAAGTTTCCTTGGAAAATTCATTTTGATTGGATGAACCAAGCCATCTCATTAGTGAAATGCATATATAGATCGTAGGTCCAATGATGAATGGATAGGATCATTAGACTGATGTGATTTTTTCATATAAACAGGAGAAGCGTGGAATGGAGCTAACGGAGGGTCTAAATAGGTTATGTGCATAGGAAGGTGTTTTCCATGCACTTAGCGCACTTTGTTTATGATTTAATGTTGGGTTCAACCCCTAAAATGAGTTGTAAAACAGATGGATTGTGTGGATAAAGCACATACATTCATGGTGGGCCTAAAGAGTTTCTTGTGATGGGGCCCACTTTGATGTATTTATTTTGTATACATACATGGTCTGCCTGACAGTTATCAGGTGGACTATCCCATAGTAAACAATAGTAATTGTATGATAGGGATATATATATATATATATATATATATATATATATATATATATATATATATATATCACGTGGTGTGGTCCACCTGAATTTTGTATATGCTTCGTTATGTTCGATCCGATCCATCCTTCATTATGGAGTTATATGCAATTTGTTTCACTATATCTGTATATAGCATTGATCAGGAGTAAAATGTCGCCTGGATTGGGAAAATGAGGAGCAAGGGATATAGGGTGGAAACATGGACGGCTTGTGGAGGGGAATAAATATGGAGTCATATAAAACTATTGTGGCCAAGTGATACGAAATGGGGGCGTGTCTAGGCTAAAGGAACATTTGACAGGGGGATACGAGAATGTAAAAGATTGCCCAAGTGTAATAAGGCCAGTGAGAGAGGAGATGAGAAGAGTGTTGACTAAAGCAAAGTCACACAAGCTGCAACGGAAGGATTGGGAGAAGGATCTAAGGGAGAAGCTACGGTGTGCTGGACGGGGCCTAGTGCTATCGACAAGCAAGATGATGACGACGAGGAGAGGATCGCATATCCCGATGACTGCATTATGGCTCGAGATAGGAGGGAGTTTAGACAAGTGATTCATGAGTCTCGGGCTTCAGAGTTGGAGGGAGAGCAAAAAAGACAGTTTAATGAGAGTAGGCCGTCGTTTGGGACGTCTCGACATGAGGCTAGTGGGAGCAGTAGATGATTTGAGGGAGGCAGCGGACATGACCTACAACGCATGCAAAGTGCTCGTGTCACAGATGCCCCTATTGTAGGCGTTAATTAAAAGAGATTAAAAAATATGCAAAACAAGGGGCTCAGGGAGAAAGTGGGGGGGCACTATATCTAGGTGGTTCATCTCGAACCATGTACCAGCAAATGCAGAAGCTAGTCCTCATTTCAAAAATATGATTAAGGAGGCACAGCGTGTCAGGCCCAACGTGAAGCCTCACACGTCACAGGAGATTCTTGGCGTCTACCTCAATCGAGAGTACGAGGAGATGCAGGCTTGGATACATGGACTCAAGCCGAACTGGAAGCAGTACGGGATGACAACCATGTGTGATGGGTGGACGAGACCCACGAAATTGTCTATTATTAATTTCATGGCGTACTGTAGAGGGCAGCCTGTTTTCCTCAAATCCATTAATGCATCAACCAAAATAAAAGATCACAAATACATATATGATCTCCTAAAAGGAGTGATTAGAGATGTTGGGTCCCAGACTGTTGTCCAAGTTGTGACGGACAATGGCAGTGCATTCATTAAGGCGAGGAAAAAATTGATAAGGAAGTACAATCTCTATTGGACCCCGTGTGCGGCATGCTGCATTGATTTAATGCTCGAGGGGATAGGCCAGAGGGATTCTAACAGAAGGACCATCCAGGATGCGAGGAGAGTGACAAACTTTATATATAATGACTCATGGTTGTTGGTTGCAATGCGTGAGTATTGTGAAGGGGACATCGTTAGCCCAGGCGCGACACGGTTCGCCACAAACTTCATTGCACTCGACTACTTATACAGGCACTGCATGGGTCTCATAAATTTGTTCAGATCTGAGAGATACTTCGAGTGGAATCAGAGGAAGACTGAGGGTGCAAAGAACGTTTCGAAGATGGTGTTTTCCGATTCCTTCTGGGATAGAGTTCACAACGTCGTTTCTATCCTGCATCCGATCTACAAGGTCCTACAAGCCGTAGATAATAAGATGTGGCTTTCGATGGGGTCAATGTATGAGTTTATGAGAATTATGATAGAAGGGATAATGACTATAATCCCCAGTTCGTACCAGTGGGTGATCAATATCATCGATCATCAATGGACCAAGACTCGAGCATCCACTCCACCAAGTTGGTAAGTTTGTTACGTTTACGTATCTTTTTTATCACTTACATTTGCACTTTAAGCATCACTTTTGTTTGCATGTTAATACAATTAAATAACTAATATTTGGGTTTCAGCATACTACCTCAATCCCGAATTTCATTATAAACGTCAGCTCTATGAGAATAATGATTTGATGATGGCCGTCTACGAGGTGTTCGAACGATTGTTCCCAGAATCGACAGCGCAAACAGATTTCGGTAACTAGGTAATGCAATAAAATTTCTTCCTTATAGCTTCTAGAAATATGGGTAATTAAAAATAATGACTTGTGAATCCGTGTTTATAGTTGTTGCAGTTTAAGGTTGTTAGGGGTACGTTCTCATCCGCACTAGCAAAAGCATCGACTGAAACGATGATGTCGTGTGAGTATGGTAACATAATTAGATAATTGCATTTTTCGTTTAAACTTTAAACTCATACAAGCTCATCATGGATCATAGGTGAGTGGTGGGCGATGTACGAAATCGACACGCCTGCACTGTAATTATTAACAGTCCATGTTCTCGCACAGACTGTATTCACTTCACCGTATGAGAGGAATTGGAGCACATGATCACTTATACACACCAGTAAGAGGAACAAGCTGGCATATGAAAAGTTACAGAAGCTCGTTTACTGCTACTACAATATGAAATTAAGAGAGGCAGTTGTGGGTAGACCGAGACATGGAGGAAAATCTGGACCTGCTGGACCTGTTGTCTATACGTACTATGACACAGATAGGTGATGATGATGAGGACCCACTTTATAAGTGGGTCAAATCAACTTATTTAGATGATGCGAAGGGAGGCCCTGCTCCACAGGTAGCCAAAGGAGCGGTATCTTTGGGTATCAATGTCGATTAGGTACTAAGCCAACAGAAGGCGAATACAAACTCCTTTGAGCCTTTGGTGAGGAGTTCGGCATGTTCCAATGAGAGTGAGGAAGCATCTTCATGGCCCACTCTCCATCATCAAGTCGTAGTGAGTGATGATGATAATGAGACTCAACCCCCACTCGACACTGGTCCTGGGGATGACGACGATGACGACGACGACAACGGTGATGAAGGAGGGAATGGCGACATTGACACTAGTATAGGTGGTACTAGTGGGGTGGGGGTGGCAGTAGTAGGGGGTATACGACGGCTCAAAGCCAACGATCCGTTGGCAAGTTCACTGAGGAGCATAGCTTTGACCATGCCACTCAGGATGAGGACCATGGATCTCTTCCACCATCCGGGATGAGAGCATTAGAGCCCACATATATGTTCGAGCATTGTTCGATAAAAAAAGCCGGACATGTCGTGGCTGACGCTCGCACACACATCTTGTCATTTATGGACATAAGTTCATATCAGGGGAACTCCACCTCTGTCCCACCTTATGCTCATGAGGGATATTACGAGTATGGCCATGACAGTTCCGACATGCAATCATGCTCATCTACCTATGGGTATAGGCAACCGAAATATAGTTTTCTGATAGGAGGATATTCGGGGTACTTGTATGACTAACAGTAATACTATCAAGGAGTCGGGGTTAGACTTGATATGTTCCCTCAGTACCCTACTTAGTAAATGCCGTTGATGTATGTCACTCAATACCCACGTCTAAGTATACTCGTACAGTTTTGAGAATATGACTATTAGAGGTACATAAGAGAGTTCCTCAATTGGTACGAGTAGAGGATGACCTGAGAATAGTACTGCCAACATGTTGGGCAACAGTACTATTCTCAACTACCATGAGATCCAGACAATGATTACGAGCCACCTCATCAGTTTATGTGGAGATGAAATATGGCCAGAAATGTGTATTTTTTTAAATTTGTTTACTTTTGCATATCTTAATTGTTGTAAGCTTGCATTTGTATTATATAAACTCATTTTGGTTACTATTCGAATGATTTCTTACAACAACACATGCCTTTTGATCCCCATTAAATGAAAACTTATTATTTAATACATTTTTTTTTTGTAATTTTTTCATTCCTGAATATGTAAATATGTGTATTTAGGCATGTCCTGAAGTTTCACTAAAAAATTTCATCATTTTCTCCATGTTTCCCCCTTTTCCCTGCATTTCTAATTATCGGCGACAACAATATTATATCTTTATCTCCAGCCAGTGAAGCTTGTAACGATATTGACAACTCGAACACTGTGTGGTGTGGTCCACTTTAGTTGTAGACTTTCATAGGCTAGTCTAGCATAGGGAAATAAGCAAACCTCCAGTTATTTGTTACTCGTTCGTGTTGCATGATAAGCTGGATACACAAGCCCTCAGAATTATACGCGTGGCATATATTAACCTAAATAAAACTTAATAGATTTTCTTCCACGGTCGCAATATCAGATTTCTTTTTCGTAACGATCCCATCCTCTTATTCGTGGACTTGGACGCTTGTTTGTGGAACCAAGGACTGTTAGATAGTTTTCGTTTTTCTAATGTCTGGCAAATTTCCACCAATCCATTGGTCTAATCATCAGATAAGCTTGCTTTCTAATTCATGATACATTTACACTGGTTACCATAATTTGGACCATTTAATTTTAATAGTTGTATGCTATATTTAAAATAATGTCTAGGTAACTTCTAAGTGCCTACGTACCATGCATCATAGAGCATCAAAAGAGGCCGATTTCCCTGGAGCCAGTCCACCATAATTATGGGTGTCAATGGGCCAGGATTGAGCCTGAAAAATCAGAATTTTCAATAAGGCCGGCCGACGGCTCCGCTGAAATAGTTTTAAATGTGGGCCGTGACCTACCCAGGCCTGGCTCGTTTACAGCCCTAACCATACAGCCCTAACCATAATGTATACTTCATATCTTTTCCATTCCTCTGTTTCTCCATGTCATTTTAGGGCATCGGTCCAAAAATATAGCAGCTTAAACACTTAAATATACCATAACATAGGGAAGAGTAGGGATTGGAGGGCCACCATTAAAAATCTTGAGGAGAACAGGAGTTTTGGATCAATCTGATTTTTATTTTTGTTTTTTTTCTTTTTTTCTTTTCTTTTCTCTTCGCGGCGACCTCATGAATGGGTTAGATGCAAATAAACATCACGGCAAGGCCGTAGAAAGGTTTCAACCATGAGCATCATCCGTCTCATTGTTCTACAGTGCGGTCTACTTGAGATTTAGACTTGGGATCATACCATAAATTTGAACGAATAAACATATATGGACAGCATAGATATAACTCATTCATCACCATGGGCCCCGCAAATAGGTTGGCCCCACCATGAGGATCGCATTATGTAAAAATAGTCCCATTTGCTCATCACATGGCCCACACTTTGATGTAGTCTGTCCGTCGTGTGGGCCCCACCTTTGACAGGGACAGTTGGCCTCCCTTAATAAGGGCAGTGAGAGAAAGGCTGCTTTGATATGCACTGTGGCCAAATCAGAAAAAGTAGGAAAGTAAAAGTCAAAAAAAAATATAAAAGAATTTTTTTTTGTTGTTAAAATAAGTAACTTTTATGATAGTGCTCACCAAATTAACTAGTGTTAAAAAGTAATTTATTTAGTTGTATCCAAACAGGCCCATAATAGAGACGCGGATTGCGTCTTACCCCCGCCCGGACGGTAATCCATCCTGGCAGGGCTCTGTGGGGCCCAAAGTGATGTAAGTGTTTCATCCACGCCGTTCTTCGCTTTTCTCAAATCATTTTAATATATGAGACAAAAAATGAGGCAGGTTCAGGGATTAACTGGACCACAAAATGGGGATTTAACTTCCACCATTAAAAACTTCTTGGGAGCTGGAGAAGTTTCGGATCAAGCCGATATTTGTGTTTTCACTTAATCCACGTCTGCATGACATTATTAATAGGTTGGATGGTAAAAAAAACATGACGGTGGCCCTTAGAAAGGTTTCAACGGTGAGAGTCATTATCACTGCAGCTTCCTTTGATGGTCCACTTAAGCCCTGAACCTGCCTCATTTTCATTTTTTGTTTTGTACATTAAAATGATCTGAGAAAAGCGATGAACGGCGTGGATGAAACACTTACATCACTTTGAGCCCCACATAGCCCTGCCGGGACGGTAATCCGTCCGGGCAGGGGTAGGACGCAATCCGCGTCCCCATAATAGCCCGATTATTAAGCCATGGGACCCACATCCTTTGCAAAAATCTCATTATTAACCCAACTCAACTCCTTTGGACCCTACATGCACAAGGCCAAATTGTGCATAGAACCAACCTGACCAAACCGTAAAGGTAGTGTCAAGTGTGTCACATGTACATATAGTGCTTTGACCCAAAAATCAAATAGGTCCACCCATTAAATGGTTAGGGGACATGCATCAATGGAGATATGCATAGATCTTTCATATGCATATATTCCCTGAGGCTGTCAACAGGCTGTTGTTGAAATTGGGTCCTTTCAAGTCTTATATCTTATTATTTAATACTCTATAAAGTTTTAATATTAAAGTTATATGTATTTAGGGCCAACTCTCACTGGCTAGATTACTATGCCATTGGCTCCACATCCTTACCAACATCTCATTAGATTTAAATACGTTTATACCTTTTCAGAATATAACATGTTTATTGGGCAGACCATAGTTTAACACGTATTCAATTAAGAATATAATTAAAATTGGGTGAGCCCATGGTGATGTTTATGTGAAATTCACCCCAACTAACAAGTTAGTCAACCCATGTGAGGCCCAAGGTGAAAAAAAATCAGCCTCATCCACGAGTCAGGTGAACAACACAATTAGAAATAGTGTACAAGGCAACACTTACCCTCTATTTTTTTTTTCCCTTATGTGGTTTAGCTAAATTTTGGATGGACCTGAATTTTGGATGTTGGGTCTAGATTTTGATGTTGCATCTAATGGTTGGAATGGATTTATATAATCATCACGGCAGGCCCTGAAAAAATAATTAAGGATTGACATCTGTCTATTATTAGTTTGTTTGGTGTGGGATTAATTCACAGTCAACTTATTTTTCTTCCCTTAGCCTAAGGTGGGATTATATATCTAATGGTCAG
This sequence comes from Magnolia sinica, assembly GCF_029962835.1. Taxonomy (NCBI): domain Eukaryota; kingdom Viridiplantae; phylum Streptophyta; class Magnoliopsida; order Magnoliales; family Magnoliaceae; genus Magnolia; species Magnolia sinica. The sequence goes on from NC_080581.1 coordinate 27,364,205, forward strand.
TAGAAGGTGGGATTATATATCTAATGGTCTGAATGCATCCCACATACACACTAGGGTAAACCCCATCAAAAATTAAGAGTGGGCGTCTTATAAAATTCCATTCTTTTATATATGGAATTTTACAAAATACCACCTCAATAATGTATTTTTTACATTTTATACCGTTTTCAAAAAGGTTTTTAATAAGCAACCTTATTAATGTAACAAATTATCACCTGAGTACCTTTTCTTAACGGAAGCTGGGTCTGTCATGCCCAAAAATCAGAACTAAATGTGATTCAAATGGCTCACATAAGGGGAAACAATTTCAAGGGTGAGTACCCTGTTAGTCTACTTGAATCATGGATAGGGCTGAATTTTGAGCCCTGGACCTAAAATGGAATGACAGACCTGATGGTGGGGGTGGATTTCACGGCTCACCCAAGCCACCCAGCCAACCCAACTTCCCTTGTCAAATATAATGGTTATTGAAAGCCTTTCTGAAATGGATGCTACCCAGCCAGGCTCTAGCTACGAATGGGCAGATGGGGGGCATTGTGATGTATATGTGTATCCATGCCGTCCATTCCTTTTCTTAGATCATTTTAAGGTGAGCCCAAAAATGAGGCAGATCAAACACTCGACTAGACTGCACCGCATATAGCTCTTGCATTTAATGCTTTGTGCATTCAATGCAACCCAATCTTACTATTTAGTGTGGCCCCTTTGAGCTTTTGGGCTCAATCCTTAAAATGATAGAGAAAAGGGACAGCATGGGTAAGAAGTCACACCAAGTTTCAGCCGTACACAAAACTCAGGTGGGCCCCCGCAAGTGATTTTAAATGTTTTAGGCATGATTTCTCACAATTTCAAATGGTGTGACCCACTTGAGTTCCCGATACGGTTTATTTTTATGATATCATAACCTAGAGGGGACCCACCAAATGCATGCTGTGGATGTCCAACATAGGTCACGGTGGGTCCACAAAGCTCAGCCTAATGGGAAACTCCCATGAGGTTGACCTCATAGTACCATTTCCCGTTTGTGTTGCAACACCCTTTCAAACACTAATTAGACGGGCAGGCTTGTAGGATAATGTACAGTCCAAATCAGCCCGCTTGAAAAAACAAAAGGGCTTGAATTTTAATCTTGAGCTAGGCCCATAGCAGCTAAAATCCCAAAATCCCAATGGGTAGAGTTGCAAATTGGATGGGTTGGGTTGAGTTGGGTTTGGTCGGGTAGGGTTTAGGAGATCCTCATACCCAACCATTTAAGAATCTACTTCAAGTTTTGATCCTAGACTTGATCCATTAAAATTCAAAGCTAGTTTAGATTAGCTAGCAATCAAAAGCAGCCGACCCATTAATTTAAAAGGTTGATATTGGCCCCTTATACAAATCTGACCCGTTTGTCACTCGTTGCATTAAGGTCAGTAAGGATGTCAATGGGTACCCGAAGCCATGGGTACCCGATGAACTCCACCTACAAACCTGACCCAATTTTAACGAGTTCATGTTCAATAAATTGTGACTCAAGAAATCAGGTTGAGTTCGAGTGTAGACAATGAATTTATCCATACTTTTCTTTATTTTGTTTTGGTTTTTGGGTCAAGCCAAGCCGAATAATCTGGCACAACCCATTAATAACCAAAGTGGGCAGGTAGGGTTCAACACAAGCCCAACCTATTTATTTAAACGAACATATTTCTAGCTCGAACCTGATCCAGTGCCCAAATAGTTTGGCCTGAACTACCACAAAAGCAAGTTGGGTCAGTTAACCTGCAAACCAGCCCGACCTAGGCCTGAGGCTAACCCATTTTAAATTAAGTCTAGGCCCGTTGGTGGGTCTATATTAGGCCTAAGCCCAACCCATTTAGGTCGAGACTCTAACCCACATGCCAATCTGGCATGTTTGTTGCCTAATGTAAGGTACAATTCCCGTAAGGAAAATAAATATAAAACAAAGTTCAAAAGTGAAATGGTTTCCTTATCTTCATTAATTATTTCATACCTCGTTAATTCCATGCTCTTTAGTAGTGCCACTGGAAAAAAAGAAAAGAAAATAAAAGAAAAGTTAAAAAAAACAACAGGAAATTGCGCTATTAACTAATTGCTTTGACAAACAGTTCATGACTTGAAAGTGGCTATGTTGTATCAAACCAGCATTCATTTTCAGGGAAAAATACTAAAATAAAAAATGCAAGGGAAAAAATGCGTGCGTGCGTGTAAAGCTGAATCTAGCCACAGGCAGCCACATGTTCGTCTATAAAGAGTATGCATACCTCCTAATAACGGGCCAGTCTAACATACGCTTTCCCATATCCAATAGAGAAGTTGAGCATTTTTGCCTTTTTTCTATCGGAAGCAAAGGCATCCTGAAATAAAGTGCAAAAAACTAGATTATAATTGCTCTACCTGTTAGGATACAGTGGGCTCCAGATTGCAACTATCTTAGTTGAAGTTGGACTAAAGAGACCTATAACTAGAGTTGTGCCAGGTGGGTCCTCCCTCCCTCTCTAACCTGTCCATATTCATCCACAATGAGAGACTTTCCCGGTGTAGCTATAAATGCCTGCTGGGAGCATTAACAATCTTGTAACATTTTGAACATAAATAAAGGCATTAAATATTCAGCATGGAGAACAGTCAGAAACAAATCTTTTGAGGTAAGAAAGAAACTCTGGCAAATTAATAAACTTCTGATATATATTATATCTTTCCCTTCTATTTTCACATTTCTTGTTTTCCATTTTATGATGACTTCATGAAGAATTGGAAGGCTAATGGTTACCATCTTTCCCATCTTTCCTTCATATATTATAACAATACATGGAGGATATAAGTGAGGAAATTCTACATAAAAAGAAAATGTGACCAACAAGATCTACATATTAAGGCTTGTTTACATGTTGGCCGCTACTTGAATTGGATTTGATTAGTCCAATCTTTTCCAGATTGGGTGGGGGAAGGAAACAAATTGGAAAAGGGAGAACATCTTAATGTCTTTTTTGCTTCACATAGGACTTTCGGTTAAACCAAATTACCATTTCGTTCTGCTCAGAATCCTTTTGGATGAAATTCCAAAAAGGTCGAGAGAATCACTGCTGCATGCAAACAAGCCCTTAGACAACTATCAAAGTTATCTTCTTTTTCTTTTTCCGAGAAGATAACTATATTCATTACATCAGAAGCGGGGAATGGAATTCCCAAAATACAGAAAAGGGACTTGAAGCTCCAGATTAGTCAAGCTGAGTGACAATACAAACAGCAGCCCCAGCAGCCACGGTAAACAAAATGTTTAGCCCTGCAGCCAACTTGCTGTGTCAACTAATGTGTAACATGCATCTTCAACTCTATCAGCAATGGTATCAATGCCAATATATACCAGGAAACACAGCTTGTCTAATTTATCAGTGTCATAACAGCATAGCATATCTCTAATCAATATTATCATATCAAACTTCAAATTTCAGTACACTTTTACACAGTAGCAGTGTTAAAACTCGCCCACCTGAATCACGTATGGCCCTTATAATTTTTGGGCCCTATGCCTATAATTTAGTGTGGCATCTAACGATTGGAGTTGGTATCATATAATGATGGTGGGCCTGGTAAAAATCAATTGTAGATGTCTCTCTTCCAATTTGAACACAGGAGAAAAGAGGTCACCCTTGATTTTTGAGGGTCCACCTTGATGTGTATTTTGAAATCCACTTTGACCATGAGATGTGTAATCTCACTTTAGGCCTAGGACCAAAATATCTAGCTAACCTATGATTCATCTGGGGCCACAAAAGGAAAAAGTTGAGAGGTGTAATCACTGTTGAGGCTCATTTTTTGGGTCCAAGATCTAAGATTGGCAAGCAGAAGTTGGAGCAGGAGTTTGAAGTGTGATTTGAAGTGGAAGAATTACCTAGATATAATGATTATGCAGTTAAGTTCTTTAACTCTTTTTTGCCTTTGGGATTTGATCTTTTCATTCTATTCACACCGTGATTCATTGGTACCATGATTCTTCATATTAAAACTGTAAATTTTTGTCTCTTATTTGCAACTGGTACACATGCCATGCTGACTTGCATCTGATTCACAGTAAAATAACTTGGTGAGTGAAACAAAAACGTCATGGATCAGACTTCGAACTACACGAGAAAGTTAGAGAAAAAATGTGAACCTCAATACATTGAGTGCAGTGTTGTGTTGTTTCACTGATAAGTAATAATTTACAATTACTTTGAGCCATTTGGTATAACGCTATAAACCCATAAACTAACAAGGTCAAATCCGCATGGACATTTACCATTGTTGTAGGCATTTCCGGGGACTGCTACCCCATTAGAAAGATGTTGGTCACATCTTTGAAAAACAATCCACTCAATCAAATAAGAAAAGGAAAAAACACTGAAAAATAAAAATAAAAAAAGAGAGCAGGTTGTTAGTGGCTATTCAAAACAAGATACAATTTAGAGAGCTAAATGATGGTCCAAGCTCATAGTAGAAATTTGAATTAAATCAGGGCTAAGCCCGTTATTGGGTCTATATCATAGGCCCAAGCCCGAGCCATTCAGCTCAGGACTGGAACCACAGGCCTATGATAAATCAGCATGTGGGCTCACATTTTGTAGACATCCCATCCAAGTATTAGGTGGGCCCCACCATGTAGATGGCTCAGCCCTGACATCAGAGCTGGACAAATCAGCATGTAAACAAATGCATGTGCTAAAACCATGGACAGCCTAGAAAAAAATTGCCGAGCTTGTTTAAACCATCCACCATTTTCATCTACGTGGCCTAACTGATGAGTTAACCATCCTCACAGTTATGTACATGGTAGAGCACACCTGATACATGGCTCAGATGTCTTGCACATTTTCCAGGTTAGCACGTATCCACTTGCGGAAGTGCATGTGGAGCCAGCAAACATCCTTGACACATGGCTCAGATGTCCTCCACGTGTAAGGTTAGCACATATCTGCTTGTAGAAGTGCAAGCGGATCTAGCAAACCTCTTTAAAATCCACGCACTCTGCATTCCTTTGGCTTCTTTAGCATGAGAGAGGTGAATTCTACAGGAGTTATTACTGTTGTTGGAATTGCCGGTAAGTAATAGTGGTATAGAGATATAGATATAACAACGATTGGGAGATGAACTCCTGCTAAATAATCATTGCTATACAGACGTGTTTATTTTGGGGAGGACGAACTAGAGAAAAAACAAAAAAAAAAAAAAAACCCTGCTGATTTTTCATGCTCGAGTCTCAGCACATGTTGTCCGCAACTTGAGAACTCCGAATACCGCAGAATGATCTTCGCTGCAGCTTCTTGTTGGTAGTTGTGAAGAGCTGGCCCATGTTTACCTCATAGGTGGCACAGTTGGTGATTGCCCATGTGTATCTGGAGAAACAGTTCATCAGCATTTTCTTTCAATCTAGAAGAAGCCTATTGAGAAAATTACTGAAAACTCCCCATTTGGGGAAACCATTCTAAGCTATCTGATTCTAAACCAGCTACAACCAAAATAGCTGTGAGAGGCAAACATGATAATTTGATGGGTCTGGAGGAGAATCCAGTATGGACAACATGTATGATCAGACTTAACAGGAGGTGTGACCTAACACTAACTCGGGCACCTGAACCCAATTTCTTAACGAGTCCAATAAATGGGACCCGCACCATTAAAATCGGGTCGGATCCAACAAGTATCCGGATCCACGGGTCCGGGTAGTCATTGATTGTCCTCTGGTTTTTTCAGTGTGTAGGTAGCTTGTTGCTTCTGCTAATCGAGCACCACGTGAGTCTAACTTTCACGAGATCCACCCCATCGCTCAGGTATGTTGCTCATGTTTACCCAGGAATCCAAAAATCATAATGGTTTTATAGTAAACCTACCCAACAAGACCAACTAGAATTGAGTGGGTCACTCAAAGTGACCTAACGCTAACTAAAGCACTCGAACCCGATTTCTTAATGGGTTCAATAAATGGGACCCAGACTATTAAAATCGGGTTAGGTCCAACATATCTTCTTGAGTCACTTTTCTTTCCCACTACCTACCAGATTAACTCTCTGCAGACCATATCAAGTGCTTATCTACACCAACAAAGTCCATGTGAAGATCCTTCCACCTCTCCCTATATCTCTCCATCAACTAAAAATGAAAATAGCCTCAATAATTGACCTTCTTGACATAAATTCAAAAAATAAAAAATAAAAAAATAAAAAAAATCTGATACATTCATCTCCCACCTTACCTTTGTTTGATCGCTCTCTCCCAGAGCTTCATAGTATCACTCATAGGTGTAATATCATGATAGTTGTGGCTTAGTGCAACTCCGCATATCTCCTTTACTCTTATAAATAGGAACCATTGTAATTTTTCTTCATTCATCTCTGGCAATTTTTATATTATAATATTGTTGAACAAATTTTTCAACTAAAATAAGCTAGTATCTCTCATGAACTCCAAATCTATACCAATAAACCATCTGGTCCTAAGGCCTTTCCTTATCTTTGTCTTTCTCAAAACTTCTTTTATTTCAAATATCCCAATGATACAAAAGTATCTATGGTATCTGACGTCATTTGTGTTAATGACTTTTATCCTATGCTCTTATAAGAGTTGATCATTTAACAAGTTCTGGAAATAGCTTCTCCATCTCTCATTAATCTCACCGTCCTTTAACTAATACCCTTTAGTCATTACTCTTAATACATCTAACCCTTCCTCTCATTTTTTCGAGTTCGCATACATCTTTCTCAATTTCTTTATCCCCAATCTATTATAAAGATCATCAAATGCTTTAAGTAGCAAACAAACATACAAATCAATTTCTCATCCCTAGGATTCTTCTAAATTGAAAGCTTCGCACCAGCTTCCTACCCAATCTTGAAAAACAACTACGAAATGAAGCATTATTGTCCATGACCAGCGTAAAGATATTGTGGAATTAGGGCAACAATGTGCAATCCCCACATCAAATATCTGTCCAACGGTGCACCATAACTCCACTGCCCACTTTATATCTGATATGTCCTCTTAACTATGCCAGCATCAGAGGATTTATCAAAGATGGCAGGGGTGTAACTATGCTGGAGTTCTTTGGCCCAATAGGAACTTGTGACCCCAACTTCACTAAAGCAGGTGTCAAACCAGCAATTGATCACTTTTTTTTTTTTTTGAAGATGCAATTGATCACAATTTTATCTCATCGTTGGTTAAAGGAGACTCAAGGAACAATCCATTGGATGATTGATGGTAGACCTCGTTGGAGATTATCGGACCAAGGAAGCGGTTGAGGTATGCTTATCATTCTCAGTGTCATTTCTATTGCTAGTACATTCAGCTAACTTTGAGGCTGATAGGCTAGCCAAGGATGTTTTATGTGTGCTTGGTACCATCATTTAGGACAGGTGTAATGACTTCTAGTTTGTCTTTTTTATGTTTGCATTAGCAGCATCTATATTGATTACTCCCAATGGATGTTGGGTTGCATATTCTGTTTTTGCTTTTTTGTTTCTTAATAAAGTTTCCATTCATAATGAATAAATAAATAAATAAATAAATAAAAAGATATTTCGGAAGTTGTGTGAGACATTTAGTTGTAGGCAAGTTTGACTACTAAAAGTTAAATTTCTGGAATCTTGGTGCAAGATCCTCTTAATTTTCTGAAATCCTGGTGCCGGATCCTCTGACTTCTTGTCGCTCTGACTTGGAATCATGCTTCAGACTCGCGCTCCAGCTTCCTAGCTTTCTATACTTGTTAAAATTTTGAAACAGATGCTTCCCTCGTAATGTGTAGATGGACTGTAGTGTGCGTGAGTGATCTAGGGTTCAATCCCTGGTAATGTTACCTTTCAAATAAATAAATAACAGATGCTTCCCTCTGCTTTCACTAGAATCTAGTGTCGCCTAGCTTCACGCTACGTCCAACTATATTCTGTAATGCAATTGATTTTTTGAAATTCCAGGCACGGTATTAGGATTGTCTTAGAATCATAAAGTTGGATTATTGATTTGTTTCAAATGTAAAGAAATATAGGTCTAAGGGAGTGACAAATTTTAGATTTTTTTTTTAGCCATTCGATCATTTTTAGGTTTCTCCTAGCCCTAACTGTGTTCTTCCCTTGATCTATCAGATCTCATGTTCTTTCTCTAAAATCCCAACTGCCCTAATTATCCTTGGTAAGATGCAAAACTACTAATTACCCCAATTAAAGATGTATATAATCAGAAGGGGCCACTGTCAAAGAAACATCTATATAAAATACGTACTGGTGCAGATAATTCATCAAGTAGTGGTCAAAATTCCCAACAGGACGACAAAAACAGCATCCCAGCATCATGAACCTCTTGAAGCATTGATCCTTGTAATTTAGGAAAATTACTGAGATTTCACGGGCTAGAGCGGTACTTCTTCTACACCTCCAGCTCGATAGAGGGCGGCAATGGGTCATTCTCATAGGGGAACCCACTCCAGTACAAAGATGTGCCCGAATCACTCCCATACATCGCCTCCAGCTTCCCTATAAATCCCCCTCAAATCTTCCAAAACCGCCTCTCAATCAACGAGCTGCCCGTTGGCCCCACCATCCCCAACCACCTCCTCTTCGCAACACCTCTTCTCCTTGACGACCTTATCGTACCCACCAAAACACTTGACCACATTGAAGAGGTAGCAGAGGCTAAGATCCTTGCCCTTGAAGACGACAACAGCAACCCACTTCTCGAGCTTGCGGCTACAATGGTTCTCAAGGAAGCAGATATATTCTAGTTCGAAGGTGGCCAGGTCGCAGGCGGATGGGTGGAACTGGAGACAGGAATAGCCTGGGATTTGGTGGGGAAGGTGGAGGAGGAGATGTCGAGGGTGAAGGGTGGGCCCAGCTCTTGAGGGGAACCATGAGACGGATGACGTGGCATTTGGCCTCAGGTTGGATCTTGGAGATGTAGGAGACCGGGTCCTGGAATTCGTATTCGAAAGGCTAGTAGACGGGCTTGGGGGAGAGCTAGGGTTTGGGATGAGGTGCTGGAGCAGTGCCTTAGGACGCCTTTCTCTGCTGCCCGAGGACGGCCTTTTCCAATTGCAGAGAGAGAGAGAGAGGGTTCTTGGGCAAGCCGGGCGGGAGAGAGAGACAGAGAGGACCGAGGATGTTCTAGAGAGAGGCCAGGACGGTTAAGAAAAGACCGTTGCGTGAGAGAGAGAGAGAGAGAGAGAGAGAGAGAGAGATTTGCACTGGAGCCGATGTTAGCCGATGTTTGCTTTGAGATATAAGCAAGAGAAAATGACTACTGTAGACGCCACCTTTTACCAGTGGTCTTTCATGGAACATACGAAACTTAACTTCCCAACTTGGCCCCTGCACGTATGGACAAAGCATTTGAAGACGAAAATATGCCAGGATTTCAAAGTAGACCTATAGATACGGATTATAACCGTATCCATAGGTAGCAAAAGCCAGTCTTGTCAACTTTCCTCCTATATATATATATATATATATATATATATATATATATATATATATATATATATATATATATATATATATTCATATATATTCATAACACACACTCATGCCTTGTTTTGTTTGGGCGCCCTCTTGTTTCAATTGCCTCGCGAGTTCCATGTGATGGCTTCCCCCTTCACTATTCATTGAAAATAATTATAAGAAGAAAAAGGGATCTTCTGACTAGGTAGAATGATCAAAAGAGTACATAACTAGGTCGGGTTTTGCAATGACTCAACATACATTGGAATAAGATGTAAATGACATACATAATTAGGCCAGGTTTTGCAATGACTCGGCCTACATTGTAATTTTCAAGTTGATTTTCTTTGATTAATTTTGATGTGTGAGCATGTATCATGGTCTAGATTCATGTTAAAAGGAAAGGGTTCCTTATCATTAATTATTATGTCAAGCAGGGTGCATATCTTTGTCAAAGCTAGTTGTTTTCAATGGACAAGTTAGGTCTTATCTCTTACATGTTTGTAGTGTAGTCATCTTGATGACATTTCGACCACAACTAGCTGGTCTGTTCATATTTCCATGGTGTTGGTTCAAGTTTCGTGATTCACTAGCAGTGGCCTAAACCTATCATATTAGATTATGCTCGGTTAGTTCGCTTTTGGATTGTTTGGTTCATTAATTTGGCACTCCTGGTTCTATTTGCATTTAATCACTTTTGTTTTAATTTTTATTAGCTATACTTTGTTACAATGGTGAGCCTCTACGAGCACATCCAACCATTGAAATAGGGTCCAAGTGGATCCCATAGCCTGCATGATTGACATATCTGGCCATCTGATCTACCAGGGGACGATCAATAGTTTTGATCGCTTTCTTAGGCCTGATCTCTATCTCTCTCATTGCTTTCTTAGGTCCATATTTGCAAACACGAAACCTTAATAAGAGTTACGATGTTTTCTTACTTTAAGAAGTTGAAAGCTTTATATCCTAAAACTAAGCATTGTTACTTACCATTTATTTAAAATTTAATTCATAGGATGAGAGGATCAATTATGAGGAATTTTATTCAATGATAAGGATTGGATTACAGCAACCAACATAAATTCCCTAGTTTATATGGCAGTGATTTTGCAATGTAGTGACCGGATGCTATTAGGAAGGTCTTATCATTCAACACAAACCTCACGATTGCTGGATTGGGCTTGAGTCTTATACCTAAAATGCAAGGGCTTCAAGCATGTTAGTTCTTAGTTTGTACAGGAATTATGCTTCCTGGCCATCAAGCATTTGTTGAAGAGTTAAGACCTGTGTTCATGTGGGGTCCATGGTCCAACAATCTAAAATTTAAAATAATGAGCCTCAATGGGGGAAACTGGAAATTAAGTGGGGCAAACATGAAATTCAACGGAGGAAATTGGAAATTGAGTGGGGCAAACATGTAATTCAGCGAAGTAAACTAGAAATTGAGCGGGCCAAACTAGGCGAACTTGAAATTGAGTGAGAGAAACATGGAATTCAGTGGGGCAAATTGAAATTTGAGCGGGGCAAACATGAAATTGAGCGGGGCAAACATGAAATTCAGAGGGGGAAACTGGAAATTGAGTGGGGCAAACATGAAATTCAGCAGGAGAAATAGGAAATTGAGCAGGGCAAACATGAAATTCAACGGGGCAAACTAGAAATTGAGCGAGGCAAACATGAAATTGAATGGGGAAACTAGAAATTGAGCGGGCCAAACTAGAAATTGAACGGGGCGAACTTAAAATTGAGCGAGATAAACATGGAATTCGGCGCGGCAAACTGAAATTCGAGCGGGGCAAACATGAAATTGAGCGGGGCAAATATGAAATTGAGCGGGGCAAACATGAAATTCAGCAGGGCAACATGAAATTGATCGGGGTAAACTGGAAATTGAGCAAGCCAAACTAGAAATTGAACGGGGCAAACTTGAAATTGAGCGAGAGAAACATGGAATCTAGCAGGCAAACATGAAATTCAGCAGGGGAAACTGGAAATCGAGCGGGGCAAACATGAAATTAAGCGAGGGGAACATGAAATTGAGCGGGGAAAACTAGAAATTGAGCGACAAACATGAAATTGAGTGAAGGAAACTGGAAATTGAGCAAGCCAAACTAGAAATTGAACGGGGTGAACTTGAAATTAAGCGAGAGAAACATGGAATATAGAGGGGCAAACTGAAATTTGAGCATGGCAAATATGAAATTCTGCGAGGCAAACTGGAAATTGAGTAGGGCAAACATGAAATTCAGCGGGGCAAACTAGAAATTGAGCGGGCCAAACTAGAAATTGAATGAGATAAGCTTGAAATTGAGCGAGAGATACATGGAATTCTGCGAGGCAAACTAGAAATTCAGGGAGCAAACTAAAATTTGAGCGGGGCAAACAGGAAATTGAGCAGGTCAAACTTGAAATTGAGCGGGGCAAACAGGAAATTGAGTGGGGCAAACATGAAATTGAGCGGGGAAAATTGGAAATTGAGCGAGGCAAGTAGAATCCTCGGATGAGTAGGAGAGGAAGTGTTCAAGTTCCGAATTTTATTGCCTAAGGTGCCATTGCAGACTTAATGTTATATGGACTAGGGGAGAACATGTTCGTCGGTAAATTTCTTAGTGCCGTAAGAGTAGAGTTTGAGAGATTTGCAAAAAGAACACCTGGAATTAAGCAGAAGATAATGTGAGATGGAGACATTTATCTTGAATATCAATGAGCAAAGCAAACTATCAAAATGAGCTAGGCAAACTAGAAAATGAGTGAGGCAACCTATAAATTGAGCGGGGCAACCAAGAAATTGAGCGAGGCAAACTGAAAATTGAGCGGGGCAAACTTGAAATTGAGCGGGGCAAACAGGAAATTGAGTGGGGCAAACTTGAAATTGAGCGGGGGAAACTAGAAATTGAGCAGGGCAAACTCAAAATTGAGCGGGGCAAACTTGAAATTCAGCGGGGCAAACATGAATTTGAGCAAGGTAAACAGGAAATTAAGCGGGTCAAACTTGAAATTGAGCAGGGCAAACAGGAAATTGAGTGGGACAAACATGAAATTGAGCGTGGCAAACATGAAATTTGAGCGGGGCAAACTTGAAATTCAGCAGGGCAAACATGAAATTCAGCGGGGCAAACATTAAATTCAGTGGGGGAAATTGGAAATTGAGCGGGGCAAAATAAAATCTTCGGCTGAGTGGGAGAGGAAGTGTTCAAGTTCCGAATTCTATTGCCCAACGGCGCCATCACTAACTTAATGTTTTATGGACCTAGGGAGAACATGTTCGTTGGTGAATTTATTGGTGCCGTGAGAGTAAAGTTTGAGAGATTTGTGAAAAGAATACCTGGAATTAAGTGAAAGATAATGTGGGATGGAGACGTTTATCTTGAATATCAATGAGCGAGGCAAACTATCAAAATGAGCATGGCAAACTAGAAAATGCGCGAGGCGACCTATAAATTGAGCAGGACAACCTATAAATTGAGCGAGACAAACTGGAAAAATGAGCAAGGCAACCTAGAAATTGAGCAAGGCAAACTTGAAATTGAGCAGGGCAAACTAGAAATTGAGCAAGGCAAACTGGAAATTAAGTGAGGGAAACTGAAAATTGAGCGAGGAAGACTGAAATTTGAGCAAGGCAGCCTAGAATTTGAGTGGGGCAAACTGGAAATTGAGAGGGGGAACCTGAAAATTGAGCGGGGCAAACTGGAAATTGAGCGGGGAAACCTGAAAATTAAGCCAGGCAAACTAGAAATTAAGCGAGGCAAACTTAACATTGAGCGAGGGAAACTGAAATTTGAGCGAGGTAACCTAGAAATTGAGCGAGAGAAACATAAAAGTCAGCGATGCTAACTTGAAATTCAACGATGCTAACATGAAATTTAGCGAGGGTAACATAAATTTCACTGAACTTGAAATGAAATTAAACTAGCCTAACACATAATTGAACAAGCTTCACATGAAATTCAACGAGTACTTCGGTGAAGTTGACTGAGCAATTAATGAAAATGATAAAGCGGTTCATAGATTTTCCGTAACATCACATGAATGTGTGGATATTCCCGGTAATATCTTTATCATTTGTCTGTCAAATTCATGAATTACTTAGGGAATTCAACCAATCATGAACAAGGAATGTTGGCGACAACTCGAGCATATTGCTAAGAAGTAGGTTAAATAGACCAAGAACTCTTAAAATTTGAAATCAGTTTGATCAGTACGCTTTTATCTTACTAAGTTAATTGATTTGGGCCCACCTTAAATGTATGTGGACTATCCACGACATTCATCCGTTTTTCCATCTATATTAAGGGTTTGAGCCCAAAATTGTAGCATATCCAAATATCAGGTAGATCATACAAAAGGAAACAGTGATTCAATCGTAGAAATCTTGCTACGGAAGCGGATTCCGTAGTGAGTAACTCACTATGCTTAGCGTACTGAGTAAACCCCATGAGGTCCACCATCATTTATGTATTTTATCCGCTCCGTCCATCCATTTTAACAGATAATTTTATGGCTTGAGCCTAAAATGAAGCATATCCAATGTTCAAATGGACCATGCCACATGAAATTTTGAATTGAACTTCTACTATTGAAAATTTCTTAGGGGCCACAGAAGTTTTGGATCAGGCTTATATTTGTGTTTTCTATTCATCCATGTCTGTATGATCTTATGAACAGGTTTGATAACAAACAAACATCACTGTTGGGCCTAGTATGGTTTTAACGGTGGAAATCATTATCCCCACTGTTTCCCGTGGTATGATCTACTTGATCTTTTGATATGCTTTAATTTTGGGCTCAACCCCTTAAATTAGATGGAAAAATGCATGGACGGTGTGGATAGACTACATACATTCAAGGTAGGCCCAACTGAGTTTACTCAGTACAATAGGAGCGTATTGAGTAACTCATTGTACTAAGTAAACCCAGTACGCAATCCGATTTCACTTGCTACGCCCCACAATGATCTTTTATTTGTAATCCATCATGTTCATCGGATGATGCATACATAGATGAACCAACAACCCAGATGCAAGCATCATCCAACAGGCAATATGTTAAAATATACATGTGGTGCGTGCTTTCTTCAGTGGACTGGCCATTTTCAGAAGATGAGAAAATGCTGATGTATGGAGAGGATGCAATCCAACAGGAGAATGGTGCGATCCAATGGAGGTATTTTATGAGAAAAGAGTTTTTTGTCTTTCTTAGTGGAAATGGATTGAGGAAAGGGAGTGAAAGCAACGTGAGTGAAAGCAACGACATTGAAAAGGAGGGGTATTTTGATCCTCAACTTTGTTGTCCATACGTGCAGGGTCCAAGTTGGGAAGTTAAGTTTGGGATGCTCCATAAAAGCCGCTGGGTAAAAGGTGGCGTCTACAGTGGTCATTTTCTCAGCAAGAGAAAACCACTTATATGATACACGGGCGGAGAATGAAGCTTGATACGCGGGCGCTCAGAATTGTTGATGTGGTATATATTGACTCAAATAAATCTGACTAGATTTTTCATCCCACTGTTTCCAAGCAAAAATCCAAACATCAGTTTGTTTGGACGCTTGCTTGTAGGAATAGGGTTGATAGTTTTCATTTTAGACCATTCAACAAATTCCCACCAGTCCAATAGCCAGATGATTAAAATCTCGGGAATTTTTTGTGTGATTTTCTACACTCCTTAGAATTATATATTTTAGAAAATATTTACTTAAAATTCATCTCAACCACCAGATTCTTTACCATATATATTAGGCCAAGTGACCAAAAATCAAACCATAAATTATGGTGTGGCAGTGGTTTTATTACGATAGACCTATAAAATAAAGAGTAGATGTCTCTTTCCGATCTATTCTTTTGGTGTGGCCCACTTGAATCACATTTAACATGATCTGTTATACCATGCATAATGTTGCATTACACATTTAACCATCCAAGTGGATCTCACATAGGCATCACGGTAGCCCTGTCAAAAATCAAAAGTGGGTCTCCCTTAAAAAAAACTAATATACAAACCGAAATTGATAGCCGTTGGGAGTAGGACACCTCAAGGGTCCCACCGGGATGTTTATGCCAAATGCACTCCCACCATTAAATGGGTAATCCCACTTTGGGCCTAAAGCCAAAAAACATACCAGCCCGTGATTCAAGTGGGCCACAACAGAGGAAATGGTTGGGAGAGCCATCCACCCATGATTCTTATGGGCCCATTACAATAATTATATGAAATCCATTCCAACCATTAGGTGCCACACCAAAATTTCTGAGTGTGTTGCTAAAATTAGATACATTCATGATTCATGTGGATCATGCCGAATCAATTTGAAATTCCATCATATTCATAGAGATAGGGGACATGATTCACATGGATATAGTCAGTCTCGCTTGGGTGGGCTGTTAGTCTTTACATTTTCCCCCTTTCATCGTGTAGTATGAAGGAAAAGGTTTGCAAGATGAGTGTGGTGTGATGAGCGAGAGCATTATGTGATGTGGTAGAGCATATCAATTTGTAAGCTGGCCACACCTAATCCGGCAAGCTTGGCAGACTCATGACGCCTGATAAGTAAGCATTTGATCTCATTGCTTGAAAATCCTAAACTCTCATTATTGGATATTTGCTTGTTGAAATGGAACCATTGGATGCCTTTTCAATTCTATCGTGTCCGATAAATGCCCAGCCTCCGATAGTCAGATAATTTAGCAAGCTTAATTTTTCTAATTCATATTTAAGTTGGGCCATAAGTTGGATGGTTTAAATTGAACTACTTGTATTGCAAGTATGCAATATATAAATCCCCCATGTATCATCTATCATACAATCTACCAGATTATAAAGACGTCCTCTAGCTTGAAGTCTTTGTTGGACCACCCAACTGCTGCCCTTGATTCTTGGAATTGCTTAAATAGCGACCCCTCCCATATCTACCTTGATGATGGAAAAGCTTTGTACGCCCCACCATAATGTGTGTGTTTTATCCATGCCGTCCATCCATTTTTACAGTCCATTTTAAGGCATGAGCCCAAAAATGAAGCATATGCAAACCTCAAGTGGAACACACTACAAGAAACAGTGGTGATTGAGCACTCACCATTAAAAACTTCTTAAGTCCCACTGTAATGTTTATTTTCCATCCAACTCATCAATTAGATCACACCTACCAAGATAAAGGTAATATATATATATATATATATATATATATATATATATATATATATATATATATATATATATATATAAAAGCTTGATCCAAAACTTTTGTGGCTCCCAAGAAGTTTTTAATGGTGGGCATTGGATTGCCATTATTCCTTATGGTGTGGTCCACCTGAGATTTAGATCTGCCTCATTTTTGGGCTCATGTCATAAAATGAGATAGAAAAAATGGGTGGACGGAGTAGATAAAACACATCATGGTGGGGCCCATAGAGCTTTTCCATCACCAGTACCAAGGTGGGTACTAGAGGGGTCACTGTCGAATTCTAGTCCTTGATTCTGATTTCAAGGAAAGTGGGGCCCACCCATTAACTAATTCATGGGTGGGTCCCCTCTTGGTTTACAAATAGGAAATGTTCTAAAGGTACAACAAATGGTCACTATCTCTCTGCTTATAAGGCACTGACCATCAAATTCATGATTGTATCTAGACCTTTCTTCGCCAGACTAATGACCTCTGAAGGTGGAGACGGGAGAAGCTATATAAAAATTTCATAAAGTTTTTAACAGAGGACATTCAGTCTTTATTGTTGTGTGGTCCACTTGACATTTTGATCTACCTCATTTTTGGGATTAAGCCCTTGAATGATCTGGAAAAATGAATGGATGACGTGGATAAAACACATACCACAAAGTTAAAATGCAGCGGGTTGTGGTCGAAATTAAAATGTAGGACCACTTTTCAATTGGGCCTCACTTAGACCATGTACAACCCAACCCATGTGGCCCAACTCATCTGTGACTATTGGAAGGCAATCTTGTAATAAAAAGAAACTTATGTCAGGATGGAAAAGGTGTGACTATTAGAAGGAAATCTTGTAATAAAAAAGAAAAGAAAAAATAAAAAGAAACTTTAAATGGGGTTTGGGTCTACGTTGAACAATGAGGGCTAGCTTGGACAATCTTAGCCCATCTAGAGCCCAGGTAGTTGACACCCCTATTTTATTTTGTCAATTAAAACTAATTGCCTACTTAAAATGTTTTACCAATTCAAATAATGCACAAGGGTCCAATTCTCATAAACTACAATCAATGCAATTAATTGAGCAACTAGTTTATATGCGAGATAGGTATCTTGCATGTGTGTGTGCAATCAAACAAATGCCTAGCATACAATCCATTCGAGCATTTATATAATTCAACCAATTAAACTCATAAGCATGAATATAAATGTTCTCAAATCACAATCACAATCACAAATACAAGCATATATATTAGTTTGGCTACTTGCCTACTCCACTCTCGACAGATGCACTCTCCTCAAGTGTATTAGATTTCATTATCTCGGAGGTTTTAAATCAGGTTTACCTCTAGGGCCCATATGTTTTCCTATTTACCATTATAAATGGTGGTAAATAGGTAATTATAACATATTTCTATTGGTTGGAAGAGATGAAATATGAAGGGTAATTACACCTCGATTTTCAGAATTTACTTGTTGATAAAAAAGGGTGAGAATGTCTGAGTGAAATTTTGGGATCTCACCATGATGTACGTGATCGATCCACGTTGTCTATCTATTTTGTCAAATCATTTTAGCGCTTGTGTCAAAAAAAAAAAAAGAGGTAGATTATAAGCTCAATTGGACTACACTGTAGCAAATAAGGGGATATTAACATCCATCGTTGAAATGTGAAGCCATCCATAGGTCCCACACTGATTTGTATCTGTGATCCAACCTGTTTATATGATCACATGGACACAGATGAAGGAAAAAGTCAAATATCAGCTGGATACAAACCTCCTATGGCCCACAAGAAGTTTTCAATGGTGTGTGTTTAATCCCCGTGTTTCTTGTGTTGTGGTACACTTGTACTTTGGATTTGCCTCGATTTTCATTTTGTGCTTTAAAATGAGTTGTTACAATGAATGGACGGCTTGGATCAGAAACATATCATGGTGGGCCCTGCAAAATTTTGAAACTTTTTCTCAATATTAGTGTCAACTCAAATCAAAGCTTACTTTGCATGGGCGGCGGTGCATTTCTTATGGAAAATAATGATTGCTTATTTACTTTTATTTCCAACGAGAAATAAGAAAACAAACACCCCCTAACCTTTACAATAGTTTCTACTAGGCTAACCACTAACCCACACGTACGCTCCCTTGTCGGAGGACCACATTTTCACTCGTGTCGGTGGTTCCCACGAAGACTTAATTGGTTTTCTATCAACTAACCAATAACCACTACGGTTATAATCTAAAGACCTACATACACTCTTGTCGGAGGCTCCCTATAGAGACTAATACTTACGCACCTGTGTCTGGTGAATTCAGTCTTACACAAGAACATATCGAGTTTGAGTCATAAACTCTACACTCAACCATACACAAGGAAAGAGTGTATGGACTCTAAATTGACAACTTTATCGGATTGAGCCCTGTTGTTGTGCCTTACTTAAGATGCTTGATTGATGCTCTCCCATGCTTTTCAATCAACTTATCAATTTCTCTCACGACTGTTGATGTGAATGCTTCATCTCGTGCGATCAATTGCCTTGCATTTGACACTTCGATGAGGTGACTAAGCCAATGGGAGGATTGTTCACTCCCCAAGTATAGGGTTGTGATGAAGTAATAAACTCGGTAAGACTGAGGTGGAATCCCAGGGGACTGAAACCTGTACGTTATCTAAAACTAAATAGAACTAGGACTAGAATAAGATGAAATTTAAGTCGAAGGAAATTAAGGGAATAATGGTGAAAGTATTAATCTAAAATTTGTGAAATTTAAAGGTAGGAAACTAGGGTGCTAAGAATCCACTTGTAGATATCAGGGAGATCTACGGTTGATTTATGAACTCAACTGGACTTCGAGTCCCATCTTCATCCAGTTGGAAGATATAACCTAAAAATCAAATCTGAACGTCTTTTGATCTAGTTTTCAAGAGATAAGATTGAAGTAAATTAGAATGGATTCCATCACAAAACCATGCCCATGAGACAAAGCAAACAATAGAATTAAACTAATCTACAGTCAATCTGGGAGATGTATGAACGGTAGGAAGGGTGCCGTCATCCAACCATGCCCAGGAGACGATGGTGAACAACAGGGCTTCCTGACTTCATAATCACAAAAAGGAAAAGGAAATACTCAAGCCATCACAGATCTATTGTAATTTCAGTCACAACAAACCATTAACAACTAAGGCATTCCTTAATTATCAACTAAGATCAAATTCATTCAAACATAAATTAGCCCCGTAGGAATCAGTCCCATCACTCCACAAGCTTCTCCTCTTAGCCCTAACTAAGAGGTTCAGCCCAACATGAATGGGCTGGATCCCTTAAACAAAACAAAATAAAAAGAAAAAGAAAAAAAAAACAACTCTACTATCTTTCTCTCTCTCACGTCCAACCCCAGATGGCTCCTTCTCTCTCCTTCCTTCTCTTTATAACCTGCTAAGGGCGGTGGAGAGGTCTGTTTGGAGAACCGACGTTTCTGGAGTTGGTCCTTATGCACAGCAACATGCGAACTTGAAAGTCGGTGGCGTTGCGCAGGTTACGCAGCATGACTCATATTCGGATGGGTTTTGGGACAACTGGCCGTCCTCATTTTCCGTTTGGTCTCATGGATGGGGACGGTCCCAACTTGGGGAGCTTATGGACGGTTCAGATCGCCGGCCCAATCACCGCCATGATCGCACAACGACCACGAAATCGGACGACCGTTCATTGGCCTTGTAGGGACGATTCAGGCCATTATTTAAAAATTGAGTTGAATCGGAGTTCTTGGTGGGCCATAGTGCTGATCAATGTTCATCGGCTCCTTCTTCTTTACTACGCCATTTGTTGTGCATAGTTTCATGGAAATGTCAATGCTTTGGTCGAAATCTGCTCCCGGACAATCTGGTCGGTTTGGATCAGCAGTCCGATGAATGCAAGTGGACCACGCACCCTCCCAGCAGACGGCATGCGCAACGAGAAAACAGAGACTCCTTTCTCTGTTTAAAGAAAGTCAGTCAAACCGACTCTGACCAAACGAGGTGGTCTAGTGCACATGGAGTGCACTGTGGACAGTGCACTGGCACTGCCAGTGGGGTCCCGTTCCAATGTTTCTGAGAAATCTTCACCGTCCATCTGCTGTATCATTAAATTTAAGGGGTTGAGACCAAAGTTGAAGCATATCCAAAGATCAAGAGGGCCCCAAATCAGGAATTTGGTGGCTGATATGTTCGTTGGGCTACTTGTAGAGGGATCCAATGGTTGAAATTTGACATGTACGGTTAATGTATGGTCCTCAGACCATGTATGAATTTTTGAGCTGAACAGATAGTGAGAACCCTGTGATCTTGTATCTTGGACATCTTTCGGGCCACTTGAGCTTCAGTTTCTCGATTTTCTCAGATGTTTGGCATATAAATCCGTTGATCATGGTCCCCTGCGGTCCGTCCCTTGCCTTGGTGAATTCTGAGCGTTAAATCCATACTTTTAGTACCCTTTTCAGTCCACGCTTATAAATCTACCTTGCAACATAAACACATTTAAAACAGGCCGTTAAACAGTATTATGTTCATAAATCCAGGTAATAACTGGGGTTTGATATACAATATTTGACCCTCAATAAGGATAGTGGAATCTCCTACAATTAAAGAGAGTTGTTTTTCCAAATAGGATTTACCTAGATGGGTGTTCTACAGAGTTTAGACATGGATATTCATATAGGTTGTGTCTAATCTCTAAAAGATGGTGGAGATCAAGTTCATCTTCAAAGGGAGGTTAGAACCCTCATTAGAGTAGTAAATCTTAAGAAAGATAACTTGAATCTCTTAGGTTTAGAGGCTTCGAGGCGAGATTAAAAGTGGGGAATCACCTAAACTCTAATGACACAAAAAATCCATTAACTTGTCCAAATACCGAAAGCCATATATAAATGATTTGAGTTCCAATAGTAAAAAAAGGATAGAAAATGACACCTTCGATCGATCAAGTGATTCTTTCGATCGATCGAATGACCCTTTGATACGATCGAGAAACTCCCAGTTAATGCAATTTGTTTGTTGGACATTTCTAACTATCTTCGATTGATCAAGCTTGGAGCTTCGATTGATCGAGGGTTCTCTCCAGACCCATTGATGGACCATTGACGGAATCAAGATTTACTTAAAGACTATTGTATTTGGGCTATGTGTTTATAAAAGCATTGTACCTCTTCAAAGCCTAACTGACTATGTTCATTAAGGGTTTAAGGCTAGGTTTAAATGAGTCAAATGTTTACTTATGAGATGCATGAATCATCTAGAGGTGGGTTGTTTTGGTAGTTAAATTGGTCTAGGGCTAGGTTTACGAAGGCACCTTCTGATTTACATTATGTCTTTAGCCTTGATGCTTCAAATCTTCGAGTATTTGGTCTTCAATTGCTTAACTAACTCAAGACACCCTAGCTCACGTCATTGACAAAATCGAGGCACTAATAAGGGTCACGCCGGTTAGCTCCACTATAATGTTTATGTGAAATCCACTCTAACAACCAGATGCTCACACATGTTAGGCCCAATGCCCAAATATCAGTCCCATTCGTGATACAGGTGGACCATAGAATTATAAACTGTGTATAAGGCAACACTCACCCTCCTAACTGTTTATCTTGGCATGGCCCACCTATATCACGGATGGGCTTGATGTTTGGGCCCTACACCTGAAGTTTAGTATAGTGCCTGATGGTTGGTGTGGACTTCATGTAATCATGGCAGTGAACCCTATAAAAAATCAAGGGTTGATGTCTCTCTATAAACTATTTCCTTTGATGTGGCCCACTTAAATTATGGTTTATTTTTTGGCAACGGACCTAATGTGGGACTATATATCTAATGGTCGAAGTGGATCTCACATACTCATCATTGTGGGTGATGGCTCTATCACAGTCCATATTTGAGATTCACTCATCATTAGATGTGTAAAACATGTTACGATCACAACAAAAAAATAGGTTGACCTTTGATTTAGGTGGGCCACACTGTCACGCCCCAAACTCAGAAACGGGGCTCACAAAATTTCCGATCACCAAATCCGATGCCGACAGCCTCCGTAGAACCCCATTCTTGGCTCCCAGCGCCCATTCACCAGGTTCCAATCCTGGGATGCAACAAGGAGGATTTTCAACATCAGTTTGATTCGTAATAAGCATAACCAAAGGCATAACTCACAAACAATAATCAAAAACTCCATCACATTTTCACTATGATCAAAAACTTTACAAGTACAATTAGCATAAAGGGAAATACAATGATAATGGACAAAAGCTCCAAAATGATCTGTTATGCGCACCTGCCTCAGCGCTGCTGCGGTCCAACGTCACTTGCACGCAACGGTCGTGCATAAGCTTATAGAAAGCTTAGAGGGTGGTGAAAGTCTGTGTGCAAGGTAGTAATACAATTATGCGGTATCAGAGTAATGCGAAACATGCTGATGAATCCATGAATACCATTAGCTGTAACAAGGCTATGTGATACAAGGCATGAATGATGTCGGCCATACCAAGGCCATGCGATGCAAGATGCAACTCAAGCATACAAATCCTCATCTGAGTTCATATATCAATACAACTCAACTTTAAAATATCACCAGGGTCTAGTACACTCCAACCAGATTGCCGCCCCATCACACGCAATAAGGTGAGTGGAAGAGACCTCACTATTCGCCTGCCAATATCGGGCTCGGCTCATCGATAGCGGACCCATTCCTCGAGCTGGTCAGACTTAGCCTAACTTTGCCCCCTCCTCTCGGGCGGATAAGGTCGCACTCCCTTTTAACAGACCACGACACTGTGGAAAGCGCGGCCTTTTGGTAATCGGCACTCAGCGCTTATGCACCCACTCAGTCTATACGTTGGAGCAACCTCCTGGTACCATAAGAGTTTAAGGACTTTCACCCAATGATATCTATAACACTCCATGTAGATCAAGATTTTCGGCATCCAATTCTGCCAACCACGATACGCCTGTGGAGGTTACGACCCTGATGTTGCTAGGGCATTCAGTATACATGTCACACAATGCAAGATGCATGAATCACGCAATCCAGTCATACGACAAACATGCGCGTATCGCGCGCTCATGTGGGTAACTTCCCTTACCAGGGAGTCCATAACAATCTGCCTAAGGGCATGTGCGATGATCAATCACTCATCTTATCACAAGCATGCAGATGATGCGTATGAACATGTATCATGATGCTATGTTGTCATATACTCATAATCGAAATTAATAGTCACATACGGCGAATGGAGCTCATTTATTTGGGTTAACCCACACAGAGAATAGGCTTAACAAGGCCTATGGTAAGGTCATAATGAGGACATCTAACCATCATTGCCCATCAATGTGGACATCTAACCAACATTGCTCCCAAGGAGTGGCCTACATAAGGAATTCATACACAATATAACAACCACACATACATCATATTGCACCTCGCTCATGGGCCTCACATATATCGCATCAGGCATCATACAAGGGCCTCAACTGTACCACAATGGGCCACACCCATGGGCCTTGAATACATTTCCACGGGCCTCGCCCATGGGCCTTACATAACAAGTGGGCCGCATTACATGGACCGCATTATATGGGTCGCACTAATGGGCCCAATACACATCACAAGGGCTGCATGGCTTGGGCCTAACCTTCTTAAGTGGGTCGCACCATCTACACCGTTCATCTATCCTAAGGGATCATTTTAGAGTATTTTTTTAATATATATATATATATATATATATATATATATATATATATATCACATGGACTGCACTCCAATTAACAATGGTGATAATGATTCCCACCATTAGAATTCTCAAGATGCACCATAACATTTATTTTCCATCCAATCTATTCATGAGGTCACATAGACTTGGATTAAGATGAAAAACAAGTTTCAAATTGATCCAAAACTGTTGTGACCCAAGGAAGGGTTTCAATGGTGGGCATTCACTCAACATTGTTTTCTGCAGTGTGGTCCACCTGATATTAGATCTATCTCATTTTGGTCTCAAGCCATAAACTGACTCGCCCTTTGGATGGATGGTTTGGATGTAACATATACATCAAGCATGTGCCCACCGTCAGAATGGATGGACGGCTTGTGTAAAACACATACAGCATGTGGGACATGCAATTTGCTGACGTCAAGGGAGAGCCATGTAGCTGCTCCACGTGCAGCTTGCTGCCCAGTTTGTAAAGCAAAGGTGAGTCCCACGCAGGGCCCACCTTCATGTATTTTATATAAAATATAAAATATATATAATATATATAGTATACATATCTGCTGCCGTGCAGCTTCTGCATTAAAAGGGCAGAGGTGGGTCCCACGTAGGGCCCACCATTCAGGAATATATATAATATATAATATATTTAATAGAATATACATATATATATATATAATATAATAATATTTATATTACCACAGTGCAACATCCAGGCCTTTGGATGGCCTAGACCGTCACATACATCAAGGAGGGCCCCACACGTGGGGTGGGCCCCACCGTCCAAGGATGGTGGACGGTTTGGATAAAACACATACATGATGGCGTGGCCCATCTGGTTGGATGGAGGACGGGGGTGGGTCCCATGGATCCCACCGTCACTCACACTTCTCTGTTAGCCACCCTCACTAGGGAGCCGTACCAACACCTCAGCGTTGAAAAGAGGTATCTTTCACTCAACCTACCAATGGAGCTGTGGGTGGGTCCCACCGTTCAAATGAGGTATCTTTCACTCAGTCTGCCAGTTGAGCTATGGATGTGGGTGTGGAAAATGGGCCCCACACGGACGTGGGCTCCACCGTCTAGGGGTAGTGGACGGTTTGGATAAAACACCCACTATAGTGTGGCCCGTCAAAAGGGATGGATGAGGTGGGTTGGTCCCATGGACCCCACTATCAATTGACACTTCACTGGTTAACACACCCCCTGTCAGTCCACACTTCACTGTTAGCCCCACCCCTCCACAGTACACACCTCACTGCCTAGCCCACGTCCAGCGTCCCTGGACACTGGACAGTGTGGATATGACACAGGCATCATGGTGGGCCCCACATGGACGTGGCCGACCTGATTGGATCAATCTAATATTTGTGTTTTCCTTCCGTCTATGTCTAGTAACGGGTTAGACGGTGTAGATCCAACATATCCAACGGGTAGGTCCCATGAAGGTGGATGGCATGGATAAAATATATACTTCATGGTAGGCAATAATTAGGGAAAAGGGGAGAGAGAACAGAGAGAAAACGAGATCGGAGATAACGGAGGGGCCTCGCCACTATGGGCCCCTCTTGGATACAAGTATACATCAAAGTGGGTCCCACCATTTGTGGCCCTTAAATCACAAATCAAATAGATAACAAAAAGAGAAAATGTGGGTCTTAGATCACTCACTGTCTCCTTCTTGCCCCTTAGTTTTCTTCGCTCCTTGGCTTCGATCCTAACAGAGGAGATGGAGTTTGGATGGTTGAGATGGGAGATGAGGGGGGTAGGAAGTGTGCCATACTCAAGCTCCTCCATGAGAGCTTTGGGAGAGCTTGGACGTGTGGCTCTCTCTTGCTTGGGAAAGTGTTTTGAGAATGAGAGAGAGAGATGGGTGATGGATGTGTAATAGACTTTTTGACTTTTGTGGTAGATGGTGTAAGAAAAGTATGGGCTTATAAGAAACTTTTGACTTTAGGGGTTAGTTGAGGAAGGGTGAGAGGTGATGTGTACTTGACATGTACTTGACCCTTGATGGGATTGATTGATGGATTAAGGTGACATGTTGTAGAGATTCTTTTGAATTTTGCAACGCGCGGCGTTTTCCTCGAACCAAACGCGGGCCCACATCTCCAGGCCTGGGTATCGCCTCGGCGCGTGAGTCATAGCATCGGAACCGCAGCGACGGTGTGGTCGTTAGGGTACAAGTCTTGGGTCGAGTCGGCTCGGGTTGACGGGGTGTGACTCAGGGTCGTGCGCAAATACCAGTTAAGGGTCGAAGGTTGCCGGAATTCAACCGGAAAGACTGCGGAAGTTTACTGAACAGTACGGTCTAGGATACGGGGCTTACAGCTCTCCCTTCCTAATAAAAATTTCGTCCTCGAAATTTACACAATCATCGCAACTAGTCATAACTCAAGAGGGAGAAGAAACATAACATCATTATATAAAATCAGAGATAACATACAAAAAATAATACCTAATCAATCATTAAAGAGATGCAGATAGTGCTCTCAAATTTCGGCCTCGCGCTCCCAAGAAGCCTCCTTAACAGAATGGTGACCCCATTGAACCTTCACTAACAGAATGACTTTAGTCCGGATGACCTGCTCCTTCCGATCAAGGATACGAACTGACTGCTCAATGTAGGAAGCATCCTCACGAACCTCTAACGGCTGCCAATCAATAACAGAATGATGTCTACCCACACTTCCTCAACATAGAGACATGAAAAATGTTGTGGACGCCAGACAACTGAGATGGCAAGGCAAGTTGATAGGCCACGGCGCCAACGCGCCCACTGATCTCGAAAGGTCCTATCAATCTCAGGGCAAGCTTGCCCTTTGTTCCAAAACGAACTACACCCTTCATGGGCGAGACCTTGAGATACACATGGTCCCCTATATCAAACTCCAAGGGACGACGCCGGCGATCAGCAAAACTCTTCTGCCGGTTCTGAGCTGTGCGCATCCTCTGCCTGATGATATCGATAGCCTCTGATGTCTCCTGCACAAGCTCGGGACCTAGGAGACGGTGCTCTCCAACCTCGGTCCAACAACTCGGTGATCTGCATGGTCTGCCATATAGTGCCTCAAAATGAGCCATATTGATGGTCGCCTGATAGTTGTTGTTGTATGCGAACTCAGCCAATCGAAGATGCTCATCCCAGCTACATCCAAAATCAATCGCACAGGCCCGAAGCATATCCTCAAGGATCTGGTTGACCCTCTCGGTCTGGCCATCAGTCTGCGGATGGTACGCAGTGCTGAGCTGCAAATTAGTCCCCATTGCTCTTTGAAAACTCCCCCAAAACTGAGACGTGAACCTCGAGTCTTGGTCAGAAACGATCGAGACTAGAACGCCATGCAGTCTCATAATCTTCTCGACGAATAACCTTGCAAGCCGGTCCAAAGGCCAAGTCGCACGAATCGGAAGAAAATGCGCCGACTTCGTCAGATGATCCACAACAACCCAGATGGCGTCATGACTATGCTGAGTCCTTAGCAAGCCCATAATAAAATCTGTCGACACGTGCTCCTACTTCCATATCTAGACACTCAACGACTGCAATAGACCAGGGGGTCTTTGATGATCGGCCTTGACACGCTGGCACGTGTCACACTCAGCCACAAAACTGGCGATCTGACGCTTTATCCCTGTCCAAAAATACTATCTCCTCATGTCAGGGTACATCTTCGTCGAGCCAAGGTGGATAGAAAACCGTGATCGATGTGCCTCGGTCATAAGATCTCTGCGCAACTCAGGAATGTCCGGGACACATAATCGGCCTTTGAAGCGACGTCCACCGTCTGAACCAATCTGTCAATTTGTCTGACTCTCAGATACTGCCTCTGCTCGGTAATCCTGTAACGACTCATCTGCCTGCTGAGCCTTGATCACCTTTGCGACAAGAGAGGGTTAAATCGACAGCTCAATAACTGCACGATAGAAGACTGCAAGCCAAACTCTAAATCATAATTTGCTATATCCTCAAGCATCCGCCACTCCTGAATCATCATATGTGTCACCAGGTCTCGTGGCTGACGGCTGAGGGCGTTTGCCACCACGTTCGCCTTGCCTGAGAGGTACTGAAGATCGAAGTCATAATCCTTCAGGAGCTCCATCCAGCGCCTCTGCCTTATGTTCAACTCAGACTACGAGAAGAGGTACTTCAAGCTCTTGTGATCAGAAAAGAGCTCGAATCTAACCCCATAAAGATGTCTCCACACCTTCAGTGTGAAGACGACCGCAGCCAGCTCCAAATCGTGAGTCGGGTAGTTCAGCTCATGGACCTTGAGCTGACGAGATGCGAAGGCCACTGGTCTCCCGTGCTGCATCAGGATATCACCCAAACCAATATGCGAGGCATCGGTAAATACGATAAATCCATCACTCCCGGAGGGAAGAGTGAGGACAGGAGTGGACGTCAGACGGTCCTTTAACTCCATAAACGCTCACTCGCAGGCGTCACTCCAAATAAACTCTATGCCCTAAAGAGTCAACCTGGTCAGCGGGGCTGCAATACGAGAGAAGCCCTTAATGAAACACCAGTAGTAGTCCGCTAAACCAAGGAAACTACGGATCTCGGATGCAGTCGTGGGTTGGCCCCACTGACGCACTACCTCAACTTTCGAGGGGTCCACTACGACACCCTCCCTCGTCACCACGTGACCGAGAAACTTCACCTCCTCCTGCCAGAACTCGCACTTCTCCAGCTTCGCATAGAGCTGGTGTGCGCGGAGGGTCTGCAACGTAACCTCCAGATGCTGCTCGTGCTCCTCACAGATCCTCGAATAGATCAGAATGTCGTTGATGAAAACTACAATAAACTGATCGAGATAAGGGCGGAAGACCTCGTTCATCAACTGCATGAAGATCGCGGGTGCATTGGTCAGTCCGAAGGATATGACCTGAAACTCAAAATGACCATAACGCGTCCTGAATGTTGTCTTCGAAATGTCCTCCTCTTGGACCCGAATCTAATGATAACCGGAACGCAAGTCAATCTTCGAAAAGAATTGTGCACCTTGCAGCTGATCAAATAAATCATCAATCCTCGGGAGCGGATACTTGTTCTTGATCATGACTTTGTTAAGCTCGCGGTAGTCTATGCAGAGCCTCAACGAGCCATCCTTCTTCTTCACGAAGAGTACCGGCGCTCCCCACGACGAACTGCTCGGACGGATAAAACCTAACTCGCACAACTCGTCCAACTGCTTCTGCAGTTCCCGCAACTCCAAAGGTGTCATACGATACGGGGCCTTCGAAATAGGTGTGGTACCGGGCACGAAGTCAATCTGAAACTCGGTGAGTCGGCGAGGTGGTAATCTCGTAATCTCTTGGAACACATCGGGAAAATCGTAAACCACAAACAACTGATCAATACAAGTGGCAACAGGCTCCTCAACAGCGCAGGACATCAAGCAAGATAATGGCTCTCCTCGGGGCTCTGCAACGAACTGAAATTGCAGCAAGCCTGGTATATAGAACGTGACAGTCCTCGCGGAGTATTCCAAAATGGCGTGGTACTCGGCAAGCCAATCCATGCCCAAGATAACGTCGAAATCTGACATCAGCAGCACGTACAAGTCGGCGGGCAAGAAAATCTCTCTCACTGACATGAGGTTATACAAATAGAAGCGGCCTAATACTGTAGTTTTCCCCAAGGGAGTCGATACGGTCAACCCCTCTCGAGCAGACTCTGTCGGCAATCCAATCGAACGGCAGAATTCCTCGGACATAAACGAGTGCGAAGCACCGGAATCAAATAAAACTCGAGCGATGCAGGTAGAGACTGGAAATATACCCTCGACGACTCCTCCAGATGACTGCGAATCCTGCTGAGCCGCATAAAACCTAGCCTGAGCCAGCTGGGGAGGTGCTTGTCCCCTCTGAGCGTGCTGCTGCTGCTGTTGTCGCTGAGGTGGTCGAAACTGCTGCCTCTGCTATTGCGGCCTCGAAAGCTGGTGCTGATGCTGCTGCTGAGGTGGCCTCGGTGGTGGGGGTTGTAGTCGCTACTGCTGTGGGGGTCTCTGCTACTGCTGTGGTGGAGGCTGCTGTAAACCTCTCGGCTACTGCTGCTGCTGCTAGGGGTGGGGACACTCCCATATACGGTGCACCGTCGCACTGCACCCAAAATAGGTGCTGGTGAACTGCTTCGGAGGTGGTGCTGGAGGTGCTGCTAGCGCTCGGAAGGCTGGGCGACCTGTGCGCCTCTGCTGTGGTCGACGCTGCTGGGAATCACTAAAAGGAGCATGTCTCTTCCGGTCTCTCCTCTAACCACAATCAAACTGAGAATCGGCCCACTCAGCCTCATAAATCTGAGCCTTCCGTACCACCCCCTCGAAAGTTGGGAGCTCATGCCCAATAACACGGCCTCGAAGACCGTAACGCAAGCCATCCTTGAAGTGGCGGGCTCTCCGCTCCTCATCATCTACCAGATATGGCGCAAATCTAGACAGAGCTACAAAACAAGCAGCATACTGAGCCACTGCCATATCTCCCTACACTAGGGCCTCAAAGTCCAACGCTCGCTGTCGTCGGATGTGATCAGGAAAGTACTGTCGGTCAAATCGATTCACAAAATCATCCCAGGTCCACACAAAATCGGTGCTTGCTGCTCGGGAGACTGATGTCCACCAGTGCTGAGCCTCACCACGGAGAAGAAATACTAATAATCATACTCACCGCTCGGTCGTACATCCCATCGTATTAAATATCTTCTCCACATCAGAGCGCCATTTCTCAGCTACTGTCGGGTCTGGCTCGCCTTGAAAACACAAGGGATCGAGCCTTCAAAACTCTCGAAGGAGGGCACTCGCGTGCTCCTGCTCTGCCTGGGCTAGCGAAACGACGGGGTGCCTGCCCTGCCCCTGAAGGGCGATTGTCATAGCCTGCAACATCTGCTATAACTGGGAGGCACTCACAGATATGGTCGGATCTGCACCGGTCTCTGGTGAAGGAGCAGCATCCTGAACCTCTGGTGGTGGAGTGGGGATCGTAGGTGGTAGGGAGGGAGCCGCGAATGGTGGAGCGGGAGTCTCACGTGATGAAGCAGGAGTCGATCGGGTCACTCTCCTGCGCGGCATACCTGCAGGAAAGAGCGAAGGCGCCCATCAACTTTGAAAACTCTAGAAGGTACGCACGTTAAATGCCTATCATGGAAGATCGCTAAGCTATCCGAACTTCGGGACTTATTCATTCTAAACTCATAGCAGACATGTGATGTTATTCTCGATTATTCCCAAGTTATGTTATGATGCCAACTTTTGTCACACCCCAAACTCGGAAACTGGGCTCACAAAATTCTCAATTGGCGAATCCGGCGCCAACAGTCAAGGTAGAACCCCATTCTCGGCTCCCAGAGCCCATTCGCCAAGTTCCGATCCTGGAATGATACAAGGAGGATTTTCAATATCAATTTGATTCGTAATAAGCATAATTAAAGGCATAACCCACAAACAACAACCAAAAACTCCATCACATTTTCACTATGATTAAAAACTTTACAAATACAATGAGCATAAAGAGAAATACAATGATAATGGACAAAAGCTCCAAGATGATCAGCTATGTGTTCCTGCCTCAGCGTTGCTGCGGTCCAACGTCACTTGTACGCAACAGTCGTGCATAAGCTTATAGAAAGCTTAAAGGGTGATGAAAGTGTGTGTGCAAGGTAGTAATACAATTATACAATATCAGAATAACGCGGAACATGCTGATGAATCCATGAATACCATTAACCGTACCAAGGCTATGCGATACAAGGCATGAATGATGTCGACCATACTAAGGCCATGCGATGCAAGATGCAACTCAAGCATACAAATCCTCATCTAAGTCCACATATCAATACAGGTCAAATCTGGAATATTACCGAGGTCTAGTACACTCCAACCAGATTGCCGCCCCATCGCGCGCAATAAGGTGAGTAGAAGAGACCTCACTATCCGCCTGCCAATATCGGGCTCGGCTCGTCGATAGCGAACCCATTCCTCGAGCTGGTCAAACTCAGCCTAGCTTTGCCCCCTTCTCTCGGGCGGGTAAGGCTGCACCACCTTCCAGCTGACCACGACACGGTGGAAAGCGCGACTTTTTGGTAATCAGCATTCGGCGCTCATGCACCCACTCGGTCTATACGTTGGAGCAACCTCCTGGTACTACAAGGGTTTAGGGACTTTCATCCAGGGATATTTATAGCATCCCATGTAGAACAAGATTTTCGGTATCCAATCCTACCAACCACGATACACTTGTGGAGGCTACGATCCTGATGTCGCTAAGGCGTTCAGTATACATGTCACACAATATAAGATGCATGAATCACGCAATCCAGTCATACGGCAAACATGCGCGTATCGCGCGCTCATGTGGGTAACTTCCCTTACCAGGGAGTCCATAACAATCTGCCTAAGGGCATGTGTGATGATCAATCACTCATCTCATCACAAGCATGCAGATGATACGTATGAACATGTATCATGATACTATGTTGTCATATACTCATAATCGAAATTAATAGTCACATACGGCAAATGGGGCTCACTTATTTGGGTTAACCCACACAGAGAATGGGCTTAACAAGGCCTAAGGTAAGGTCACAATGAGGACATCTAACCATCATTGCCCATCAATGTGGATATCTAACCAACATTGCTCCCAAAGAGTTGCCTACATAAGGAATTCATACACAATGTAACAGCCACACATACATCATATTGGGCCTCACTCATGGGCCTCAGATATATCGCATCAGGCTTCATACAAGGGCCTCAACTGTACCACAATGGGCCACACCCATGGGCCTTGAATACATTTCCACAGGCCTCGCCCATGGGCCTTACATAACAAGTGGGCCGCATTACATGGACCGCATTATATGGGTCGCACTAATGGGCCCAATACATGTCACAAGGGCTGCATGGCTTGGGCCTAACCTTCCTCAAGTGGGTCGCACCATCTACACTGTTCATCTATCCTTAGGGATCATTTTAGAGTATTTTTTTAATATATATATATATATATATATCACATGGACTGCACTCCAATTAACAGTGGTGATAATGATTCCCGCCATTAGAATTCTCAAGACCCACCATAACATTTATTTTCCATCCAATCTATTCATGAGGTCACACAGACCTGGATTAAGATGAAAAATAAGTTTCAAATTGATCCAGAACTGCTGTGACCCCAAGAAGGGTTTCAATGGTGGGCATTCACTCAACACTGTTTTCTGCAGTATGGTCCACCAGATATTAGATCTATCTCATTTTGGTCTCAAGCCATAAACTGACTCGCCCTTTGGATGAATGGTTTGGATGTAACATATACATCAAGCATGGGCCCACCATCAGAATGGATGGATGGCTTGTGTAAAACACATACAGCATGTGGGACATGCAACTTGCTGACGTCAAGAGAGAGCCATGTAGCTGCTCCACGTGCAGCTTGCTGCCCGTTTTGTAAAGCAGAGGTGGGTCCCATGCAGGGCCCACCCTCATGTATTTTATATAAAATATAAAATATATATAATACATATGGTATACATATCTGCTGCCGTGCAGCTTCTGCATTAAAAGGGCAGAGGTGGGTCCCACGAAGGGCCCACCATTCAGGAATATATATAATATATAATATATTTAATAGAATATACATATATATATATATATATATATATAATATAATAATATTTATATTACCACAGTGCAACGTCCAGGCCTTTGGATGGCCTGGACCGTCACATACATCAAGGAGGGCCCCACCGTCCAAGGATGGTGGACGGTTTGTATAAAACACATACATGATGGCGTGGCCCATCTGGTTGGATGGAGGACAGGGGTGGGTCCCATTGACCCCACCGTCACTCACATTTCTCTGTTAGCCACCCTCACTAGGGAGCCGTACCAACACCTTAGCGTTGAAAAGAGGTATCTTTCACTCAACCTACCAATGGAGCTGTGAGTGGGTCCCACCGTTCAAATGAGGTATCTTTCACTCAGTCTGCCAGTTGAGCTATGGATGTGGGTGTGGAAAACGAGCCCCACACGGGCGTGGGCCCCACCGTCTAGGGGTGATGGACGGTTTGGATAAAACACCCACTATAGTGTGATGATCTGAATTCAGATCGGTAATCCCATGGGCCCCACCGTCGACATATGCTAGCTTCCTTGGTTAGTTTGTCACCATTTAAAAATGGTGGTGACTGATCCTCCTCGATCGTGGCACTGATCTCCTAGCCCACGTCCAGCGTCCCTGGACACTGGACAGTGTGGATATGACACAGGCATCATGGGGGGCCCCACATGGACGCGACCCACTTGATTGGGTCAATCTAATATTTGTGTTTTCCTTCCGTCTATGTCCGGTAACGGGTTAGACAGTGTAGATCCAACTCATCCAACGGGTGGATCCCATGAAGGTGGATGGCATGGATAAAATATATACTTCATGGTGGGCAATAATTAGGGAAAAAGGGAGAGAGAAAAGAGAGAACGAGATTGGAGATAACGGAGGGGCCCCGCCACTATGGGCCCCTCTTGGATACAAGTATAAATCAAAGTGGGTCCCACCATTTGTGGCCCTTAAATCATAAGACAAATAGATAACAAAAAGAGAAAATGTAGGTCCAAGATCACCCACTGTCTCCTTCTTGCTCCCTTGGTTTCCTTCACTCCTTGGCTTCGATCCTAATGGAGGAGATGGAGTTTGGATGGTTGAGATGGGAGATGAGAGGGGTTGGAAGTGGGCCACAATAAAGCTCCTCCATGAGAGCTTTGGGAGAGCTTAGACGTGTGGCTCTCTCTTGCTTGGGAAAGTGTTTTGAGAATGAGAGAGAGAGAGAGAGAGAGAGAGAGAGAGAGAGAGAGAGAGATGGGTGATGGAGGTGGTGGTGATGGATGTGTAAGAGACTTTTTTACTTTTGTGGTAGATGGTGTAAGAAAAGTATGGGCTTGTAAGAAACTTTTGACTTTAGGGGTTGGTTAGGGAAGGGTGAGAGGTGATGTGTACTTGACATGTACTTGACCGTTGATGGGATTGATTGATGGATTGAGGTGACATGTTGTAGAGATTCTTTTGAATTTTGCAACGCGCGGCGTTTTCCTCGAACCGAACACGGGCCCACATCTCCTGGCTTGGGTATCGCCTCAGAGCGTGAGTCGCGGCATCAGAACAGCAGCGACGGCACGGTCGTTAGGGTACATGTCTCGAGTCGGCTCGGGTTGATGGCGTGTGACTCAGGGTCACGCACAAATACCGGTTAAGGGTCTAAGGTTGCCGGAATTCAACCGGGAAGACTGGAAGTTTACGGAACAGTACAATCTAGGATACGGGGCTTACACACACCAAAGGAAATAATTTGGAGAGATATGTCCACTTTTTATTTTTTACCAGCCTTATCGTGATGATTATGTGGAATCAACTCGAACCATTACATACCATGTGAAAATTTAAGCTTGTGGCCCAAACATTAGTATCATCCGAGATTTAGGCAGGCCATGCCAATGGAAAGAGTTTGGAGGGTAAGGGTTGCCTTGTACACTGTTTTTGAGATTTAGGAGGGCTAACTTTTTAGGCTATTGGCCTAACATGGGTAATGCACCTACCTGTTGGGGTGGATTTCACATAAACATCATTATAGGGCCCATTCAATTTGCCCACTCCCTAGCTTGTAAGAACAAAGCCTAACTTCTTAATAATTCTAACTGAAGTTACTCCATTGATAATTACTTAAATTAATGAGGTAACTTAATAAAGGTACCTGAACATAAATTCTATAATAAGTAGGTAGTATTTTTGTAAAATTACAATTTTCTTTTTCTTTTCTTTTTTGAAAATTCGGATATGATTTTATTTGCACGTAGATGTGTTTAAGGAAATATGCAAGTTGCAAACATGTGAAAGATATGGACAACTCATCCATGTCCTCATTATGATCATTCCCGCCTTGACTCTAAAATCAGTGAGCTGCACGAGTAGATAGAAATATAAATGGTGCAACTCATCTCCTTTTTTTTTTTCCTTAAGTATTCATTTGTGTGATACATGTGGCTCACTAGATAGTATGCACCAACTTAATTTTTTATCTAGGTCCCGATGGGGAAAATCATAGTAATTATGTTTGATATGTGTGAAGACCATGGTAGGTGGAATCAAAACTATCTGGTACCCCTCATCATATTAATTGTATTAGGGTTCCAATCTCACATGCTATTTGAAAATAGATCTTTTTTTTTTATATATAAAGCATGCCCACTAAGTCTCTCCACAGCCTTAGCATCTTTACTTCACTAGCATTTCTTCTAGTAGAGAAAATCGAGTGGGCTATTCTGAGTATTTTATTACTAGCTCTAATCCAAACTTGTACTTCCTTGCTACATTATATGCTTTTCCACAGCTGGTCATAGGTCAACAACTTGTCACGCTAATAAGATCTTCTGGCCAATGTACCTCAGATGGTGCATATCATTATTTGTTTGAAGATGCCCAACAATGTCCTGTATTGTGTCATCTTATTGAATCATATACCATATTCAGTCCACAATCACAAGTCTCCCTCACCATTCAAAGTGACAAGATCATCTATCAAGATCACATCCAAACCATGCTCTTAGTAGCATACAAGTTCTTGTTGAACTCATTCATCATCGTATTGCCCCATCAAAATTATCAAGTTATTTCTTGCGGACCCATCCGCTAAGTTAACATCCAGATGCAGTTGCCTTTTAGTCTCTTACTTCATTTCTCCAACTTAAATGGTGGCTTAAGGCTTTGTCTTCCTTCGAAAATGGTTTTGTTCCTTGCATTTCATATTCATTTTCATATTGCTTTGTAGCTACATAAGTTGTTAATTATTATTTTTCTAGCTATATGAAAGAAATATTCAATGCGATCGATTTTTACTGATGTCAAAAGGCAGTTGTGTCATGCATGGTATTGTTGTACGGTTAATTTAATTCACATGCCTTACATCTGAACAAAATCTAAAAGGTCTTGCAATACAATATTTTTCTTTGATTAGTTGTCCACAGTCCATTAATAAGTTATTCTGGAAGTATAATGTATCTCAAGCAACTTGTTTGAGATGTTATTCTCATACTTCAATTATAAAACCACTTAATGTGTGTAAGCATATATTAATGCTTTATTCCTTTGTTCGAAATATTTATTGAAATGTTCATTCATGGACTTATTATGGAGAGAAATTAGGAGGTCCTCAGTCTAGACAAATACATGGGCACCCCATTGTCCAATGATCGGGATCATTGATCTAATTAAGCACACTATAGGTGGGGGGCTTCCAAAAAATTTATGAAAGAGGAATATTCCAACCCTCTAACCAATTTGATTAGGTTCATATGCGGTTATGCAAGCATGTGTGGGACATCCAATTTGTGGATTAGGTGGCTCTATTCTATAGGTAACCTAACTCAAAAAGGTGGTACCATCAACCTTATCATGGGAGGCACATGTTTGGGTAGAATGTGGACCTTTGCCTCATCTCTCTCTGTAGCATTTTGAGAGCCAATTGATGCATGCAAGGTTGGACATCCAATGCATGTCAGGTGGCTATGTAGAGAGGCTCATGATTAATGGTAGATGTAGCATACATTACGCATATGAAGACCATTAAAATCATAGACTCATTTGGACAATCAGGAGTTTTCTATCATTGTCTCAAACTAGAGGAGTTACTTAATACTCTAGTCACCCAAAAACATCGTAGAATGAAGGATCATTGCTACATCAATCTTCAGCCTTTTTTTAGTTGAATGTGTATTATTTCTGCATTTCTATTTTGGTATGGCCATTGATTAAGGCACACATGGGAGCCATAGTGATTAGGCCGCTAATCTGATACCTAAACCACGTTGATGGGCTATCGGCCAAAAATTGTAGTGATTGGACAAATTTCAATGTCCGTGATCGTCCTAGTCAGCAAACATGTGTTCGAAGGAGATGTAGTGCAACTCGGAGTGGATGGATGCTATTTTAGGGGTTCAGTGTGCGTCAATGTGCGTTGGTGTGGGGTTCAATTATTTCTTGAGTCTCCGTACCCTAATACAATTTATTCTTAGGTATCTACACATAATCTCATGGTTCGGTGAATACTTTTGACATGGTTTCGAAAGGGGTTGGAGTGCAAGTCGGAGTGGATCGGTGTTATTTTGGGGATCCAATGTCGGTTAGTGTTCGTCAATGTGGGGTTCCAGTATATGTAAAGTCTCCATACCTTAGTGCAGTGTCTTCTTAGGTGGATACGCACCTACTCATAGTTCGGTGAAAGAATTCAACATGCATTCGATGGGGTTGCAGTGCAATTCGAAGTGGATCGGTGTTGTTATTAGGGGTTTAGTGTTAGTTTGTTTTCTTCGATATAGGGTTTGAGTGTTTTCAGAGCCTCCATACCTTGATGTAGTGTCTTCTCAAGTGGATACGCCCTACTTATATTTTGGTGAAAGCTTTCAACGTGCGTTCGAATGTGTTGCAGTGCAAGTCAAAGTGGATTAGTGTTATTTTAAGGGTTTGGTATGGCTCAGTGTGTGTCGGTGTGGGGTAGAGTGTTTTTGGAGTATTCGTACCTTAATACAACATCTTCTTAAGTGGATATGCACTCACTCATAGTTCGATGAAAGCATTTAATGTGCGTTCGAAGGGGTTGCAGTGCAAGCAAGAATGGATCGGTGCTATTTTAGGGGTTCGGTGTAGGTAAGTATTCATCGTTATAGAGTTCGATTATTTTTGGAGTCCCTATACCTTGATGTACCTCGAAATTATTTTTGGAGCAGGTGCTGCGTAGCAAGGTTATTCTACTTGTGAAAGTGCTGTGAACGCATCACATGGAAGAAGAGGCTACTTGGGAGACAGAAGCCGAGGTTCGAAAGAACTACCCTCAGATTCTCGAGGAGTACGAAAAGGTACTAATTTCGAGGACGAAATTTTTCTTTAAGGGGTGTAAATTGTAACGTCTCGGAAAAATCCGTACAAAGACCCGAGTATCACCTTAGGTAGAATCACCCAGGACCAAAACCTTTAAAAATTAGGTGAATATTAGCAAGTGCTAAACTAGAGTGCTTATGAAATTAGCACTAATCACTTTAAATACGATCTGCAAGACCCAAACTATACAGTATCGTTGACGCTACATTACCCTGAAATCTAGAATCCATTTCAAAACCCAGTTGCTCTCGGGAGCATCTTGAAACTTCGTGTCGGACCTGGACCGCACGTTGAAAGTCCGATGATCACGAAACTATATAGTTATGATCGCATTACTGGACTTGACAACCCCTTCGAAAATCAAGTTCTAATTATGTCTAGAAATGCACAACTTGAGTCTGGAACAAAGTGTGTGAGAAACGTGAAAATATTTAGAAATAAAAATCTGAATTTAAGTAATCTGAATCTTGTCGCTTGCGGGCCAAATATAAAGATTCAGACCGTCAGAATCTGACCTAAATACACCCTCGGATCAGGAGAAATGTCCCACACATGTCGGTGTACTTGTGACCCTGATCGAGTGCCCGTGACCATTGAACTGAAACTGGTCCGCCATGGCTAATCTGTAAATCCAATCGAAACGAAAACTCAGCCTGACCTAAATCCATGGTTATGGAGCTTAAGTCCAACCACACGTGGAAAAGGGGCCACCAGAAGTGCTCCGTTGGACCGAAATGGTCCATATTTGGATATAACCTAAGTATACCTTAGCCCTGGGGCCATTTCCATCAAACCTGAGCCTATATAAGGACCTTAAACCCTCTCTCTCCCATGTTATACGAATTTTGCAAACCCTAAGGGGAGAGAAGAGAGAAAAGAGGATAAAAAAGTGTGTAAGAGAGAGAGAGAGAGAGAGAGAGAGAGAGATAGATGTCGGGATCCTTCCCTGGCGCTCCACGTGCTTAGTCATCACTCCTGTGTCGCTATACGGGCGATTCCAATTCCGTTCTTAGGTAAGAAAACCTAACCCCAACCTGTTTTAGGGTTTCAGATAGTGTAAGTTGTGAAATAGCTAACCTAATTCATGTTATAAGTTGCCAATATGCCGTTGACAAAGGCTAACTGTCTAAAACGAATCCGTTACGCGTTTACCGGCATAAGGTGCGGACTATAAACGTATAGGCTATGGTTTTCAGGGCTTTTAATGTCGGATAATGGTTGATTACTGATGTGAGTGCTATTTCACATGCCAAATGCGATGTTTGTTTCGCGTTTCAGATATGTATGAACTATGTGGAGTTTAGTGTATTCCATGTATTTGTAGAAAAGACCGTATACGTATAGAATTTGAAATTACGTTTGCCATGATTAATTGTCATGTGATTATGCTAGTTGTATGTGTAACAACTCCTTGATGAAAGGATTTGCCCTAATACGTGCTATCACCAACATGCGTCATGTATGTTGGAATATGTAGTCTAAGTGTTTGTAGAAATGTCTCAATGAACAAGTGTGTAATATATTGTACTCTATATGGGCGTTGAGAAGAGATTCTCAACTATCTTAACGATGTGTATGATTTTCTCTATGTAACTTACATTCTTTGTTTGTTTTACTTAGGGACTATATATGTGTGAATTTATGTTTAAGTTGAAATCCATCAAATGCTCATATGTGAGTATGATTGGAATTGTTGATCCATTACTATTCTGATTAGCTTGTATGATTATCTGTTATAATTGAATGTGTTTGGAACTACGAAATAGTCCAGGCAATCGGTAACAGGCATTGAATAGGTGGCTGAGGTTGATTTCGCCACGTAGGACGTGATCGATGAATCCGAGCCGTACTTGGGATGTTGGTAGTGGTTAGGCCACATGGAGCGCTTACGCACTTCATGTCAACCAACTCAACGTACGCTCATACTAGTCGAGCTCGTCAAGTAACCTGATTAACCCAATGTATGTTCACCATGTATGGACGCTACTGTTTGAATCTAAAGTACCAAACTCACCAGTGAAAATCCCTTTAAACCTTGGTACCTCGATCCGTTAAGACTCATGAACCGGGCATGGTGGTATGGGACACCGTGGTTGAGCTGTCGGCCTATGCTGGGGTGACGAGCCTCCCCGTAGTGTCCAGTGAGCAACACAGTCTCGTGAGCCGAATACGGTGGTATGGGACACTGTATTCAAGCTGTCGGCCTACACTGATAAGGTGACGAGCCCTTTGTAGTAACCTTAAGCGTACTCTAAGACTGCGTAGAGGCGACGAGCCCTTACGTAGCACCAAGAGTACACTAGGCCTGCACTGATAAGGTGACAAGCCCTTTGTAGTGACCTAGAACCGAATCATCGTATGAGATTTACTAGGATTGACGACCCTAGAATGGATCACCATTTGGGAATTGATATAAGGGAGGTACATTAGCTTCTCAATCATGCTATATGAAAAGGACTAATAAGAACTTGGTAATCACGATCATGCACCGCACTGCATGTGTCGTTTGGCGTTGGGTAGAGCACTGAGGAAGTGACTGACATGCGCGACCGTTAGATGAAGATCGCAGAGGGAGTGCAGGCGTGGGCATGCATCATTTATATATATCATCCATGCATTAATCAGAGTACTTAGAGATGTTTGATTGTATTGCTTTATCATTACCGCTTGAGTGAATTGATAACATGTTAACCTTTGCCTTATTGTTCCACTGAGTTAATCACTCACTCCCACGTTACAGGACGGTGTTGTACACACCAACCAGACTCTGTCTTAGCTGCAGATGGAGACCCGATTGATGAGGCAGAGGTGGACTTTGCAGACGATGAGGATGCTTTCTCATATATGCAGTACTCAGGCGGATTCATATAGGCCGTTCTGATCGACGGGGCTTCAGGGTTACACTTGTAGAAGACTATTACATTTTGACATTTTGTATTTGAAACAATACATGTAATTATTGACCTGGCAATGCATACATACTTTGGGGACTTATACTGATTTATAGAGTCATACATATTCGTTTCAGTCTTCCGCTTGCGTATCACAATTGTCCCTGGATTATGTTTTGTTAATTTGGCTTAATCTTATTCATGTTTTATGCACTAATACAGACAATATTTAATCATCGTTAAATATGTTGCATAAGTGATACGTTGGAACTCGGGAGTTGGACTTCTACTCCACCCCCGATTTTCAGGGCGTTACATTTCGTAAAATGAAAAGCTCCCACACGCAGACAATCTCAGCACATGCACACAATCTCAGCCACAAGTTAGGCTGTGTGCGGTTGATTTTTTGGAAACAGAAAGAATCCCAATTTTCTCCCTCTCCACACCTA
This sequence comes from Magnolia sinica, assembly GCF_029962835.1. Taxonomy (NCBI): domain Eukaryota; kingdom Viridiplantae; phylum Streptophyta; class Magnoliopsida; order Magnoliales; family Magnoliaceae; genus Magnolia; species Magnolia sinica. Next base: position 27,406,817 of record NC_080581.1, read on the forward strand.
ACAATCTGCGTGTGTAACCTTCTGGCCATCTCAACCACCCATTACGATCCATCTCTGCCCTCCAAACTAGAGTCATCCTAGCTATGATTCAATTTATTCCCTCCGCAAAACATGACAGGCGCAGAGAATCCGAAAGCAGTTTGGGCATTTCGACACGTTGGACGGCCCACCTTAGAATCATAGCTCCTATCCAGACCATCCAAACCTCTGCAAGGAGTGTTCCGACCACTTCCACGAAATTGGATCGGAAGGATCAGGCCGATGACAACGCTGATCTTAATGGCTACGCAGGCCACTCCTCTTATTTCGCTGCGCAGAAACAAGGTTACGCAGCAAGGCTGCGTCGTTTCCTCCGATACGCAAACGCGTCTGCATAAGATACGCAGGGAAAATCTAAAAGGTCCACACCGCTATAAAAGTAACTCCATCGGGCATTTGGAGGAAAACAACAAGAAAGATAGGAAGGAAAGAAACGTGGGAGAGAATAATGGTCCAGATTCTGCTGTACATAACAACAAGAAAGAAAGAAAAGAAAAAGAAAGAGAAAAGGAAGAAAAAGAGAGAGAGAGAGAGAGAGAGAGAGAGAGAGAGAGCGAGCGAGGAATGAAGAGAAGCCGAAATTCCGTCAGGCCATTTCGGGAAAACACCGACTTTTGGGTCATTGCTCAAGCTCAGTCAGGTCCAAAATCTATTCCTTCTCATTCCCTTGCAAACTCTCTTTCTCCCACAACAATAGAAGTGGTGGATCTTATGATAAACCACCTTTCCTAAACTTAGATAAAATATAGTAATATTAGCAACGCAATTATAATCCTAACCATCTCAAATCCGTGAATTAGATAAAGGAAAACATGTGTAGCCTTAAGATCTCCCTAGGCCAACAACCTTATTGACAGACGACCAAAATACTAAAGGTGAGAGTTTTATCCTTTAAGCTTACTTTGATTTAATTGATGATTATTATCTTGCTTTTTCATGTTCACCTATTACTGAGAGTTATCCTTTCAATTGATTTATTACCATAATTTATTTACCCTTTTTGGGTATCACAATTCAGTTTACATTCCCTATCACTGCAAGTGATGTGTTAAAGGTATCACAACTAGTGAATCAAATATTTATCGTGGACGTAATGCGTTACGGGTAGCATCCCTTTTGGTTAGCACATAATTCTATGAGTTGGTTGGCGTGGTACACAATCGATGTAAGTAAGTCGTCATGCGTGTTACATCACTTATCGGGATTGGGTGTCACAAATAGTCATTCAATGAACACATCGTATTACGTAAATCCTTCAATCACGTCGTTGTGTCGCCTTGAGGTGTTTGCGTAAAGTCATGTTAACGTTGGATACGCCGGCGAATATCTGTATAGTGAGAGTGCGAGTCGAGCCAGATATTATGAACTATTTTCCACATTGTGATAGTGATCACTACGTATGATGAGCCGCACACACTTTACTAGCTTACATTCATGTAAATTGTTTGTGAATACTGATATCTCTCATAATAATGAAGTACGTGATGTATCAGAACCCTTACATAACTCTTATGAATCTCTTGAATTAATGTTAATCTTAAATGATAACCATCAGTATGAGTAGGGCGTTGACCCTCTTCCAACCGTACAGATTATGTAGGTGACGTACAGATTGAAGACCTAGTGGACAATCTTCCTGAGGAAGATTATGTTGAAAGAATAAGAAGACAGTTTTATGATTTAGTTTTATACTTCCGCTGCGAACTCGATGCATGTAATAAGCTCCCATTGAGAGGGAATTTGATTATTTACTGAATTCTTTACTCCGATGAAATAATCAATACAGTAGATTTTATTCTTGTGAATGTTACCTTCATAAATGTATCTGGATGTAATCCAAATAGAAAAAAATAATAATAATAAGGTGCGATTTCCAAAGCATCCAATTTATACATTATTAACACCAGGTTTCCTCGGGCATAAGTACAAACTCTGGCCATGAAAATTCGGGATGTTACAGATACACACCCATTCGTGGTTTGGTGAAAATTTTTGACGTGGGTTCGAATGGGTTGCAGTGCAAGTCAGAGTGGATCAGTGTTATTTTAAAGGTTCGATGTAGATCGGTGTTCATCGATGTGATGGTCGATTATTTCAAGAGTCTCCATAGTCTAATGCAGCGTCTTATCAAGTGGATACGCACTCACTTGTAGTTTGGTGAAAGCATTCGACATGCATTCGAATGGGTTGCAGTACTAGTCGAAGTGGGTTAGTGTGATTTAAAGGGTTCCATGTGGGTCGATGTTCGTTGGTGTGGGCTTAGAGTGTTCTTGAAGTCTCTGTATCCTGGTGCAGTATCTTTAAAGTGGATATACACCCACTCATAGTTTGTTGAAAGTGTTTGACATGCGTTCTAAGCACTACCAGAAAAAGGGGGAAAGGCTAGGGATAAAAACCGTTGCTAAATATCTATTGCTACGATTATAGTCCGTAGCACGACCATGCAATTGGTGGTGTAGCTAAAGGTCAAAAAGCTATGGCTACGAATTAAATCCATAGCAATTTAGATATCAATAGCTATAATTTCTGTAGCACATGTAAACATATCTACGGATAATATCTGTAGCCGAAGATAGAATGAAATCCGTAGCAACATACTGAAGTTAGCAATAGCTACGATTTTCAAAAGAAGAGCTACGGCTAATATATAATATAAAAAAAAATTATAACAATGATGTCTGTTACCATTGCAAGAACTTGCTGTGATTGATCAACTCATCTAAACTAATACAATTAATGCTGCTAGGAATAGTACATAAAATGCAATCAGGAAAGAAAATGATACCTGCTTGTATTGCACTCTTTTTGGAGCAATCAAATCATACAATGCATCCTACATTCACATTTCTAAATAGTTCAACATCTTTAGCTTGTGAATAAACCTATTAATCACATATTGGTCATTGGCACCACAGCTTAAAAGAAAGAGCACACGCACCTAGAGGGCATAACCCACCATTGTTGAGAAAGCTGTAATGGTCGCATCTTTTCCTTCTCGTTCTATCTGTTAATGGAGGGCATGAGATGAGGAACTTGAAGAAAAACATTAAATTTGCAGATGACATGTGATGATCTATTAGTGATGGAGAGTAATGTTTGGTGGGTAGAGCCGTTTGTAGAACTCTTGCCAATCTACAATTCAAAAGGCACCCTGAAATCGCTAGGAGAAAAGGCTAAGATGGCGATGATGTTTATGACTTTTCTTCCTCTTCCACCTGCTTTTATGTTCTTTCAATATAGCAATCAAAGAAAGATAAGTGCATGTTAGAAGAAACTAAGTATCAGGAAAGAAAAATACATTTGACATGAGTTTTGAATTTTAAACTATACCAGTCAACTCCAAAGTTAATTGCTTATGCTATAATTCTATCGTCCTTAACACTACCATTATTATTATTTTTGGATTGGATTTTGCAGGGTGGCAGGCCAGAGTTTCGACAGATTATATTTAATGAAGGCTTTGCATGATAACTGAATCCAAAGCCCAAGGTAAAAACCTGTTGTCTCAATCCAGAATCCACACTGCATTTGCATGCCAGACACGCTCTTGGGTCTTGATGGCATGTGTGATCACTCTTGGGTCTTCTACTTATGTTGTTTTGATAGCAGCATTGCGCAATTTTGGAGGGTTTTAACAACAGACGGATGGGATTGATGGGTTTTATTTCTTTTATTTTTGGATTCTTTTTGTCACTGCAAAACGTACGGATAGCATATCTCATTTTCTTATATGAATGAATTGGTTGGATCGAACATTTAGCTTCTTATATGACACAATGTATTAAAATCTGCTTCAATTTTCTATTGCATCTTGATTTTGAGTAACATTTCTTTCTATCCAGAACAAAATGTAAGGAAAATAGGGAAAGTTAAGAAGAGAATTGATCACCTACAGCGAATGTATGTTAACTTAGCTTGCAGTCTCGCTATTCCCACTCACACAGAACATACCATCCATGTAAACAGCAGGGCCCACAATGAAAGATCACCTGGTGTCAAAACCAGGCTCATCCACTCATCAGGCAGACTGCACCATTGAAATCCGTAGATGCCAATGTTCTGCCTCAGCGTACAGATCTTTATGGTGGGCCTGTTTGTTTATATGGCTTGTATGCCCTTCACAAGCGACACTTCAGGAAAGATGGTCTGCATTCTATAAGGAAGCATGCAACAGGCTGTAGTGGATCAGTTTCTAATTTAGAATGGCATTTGGGTGATCTAAGACTAGAAAAAATGCAAAACTGTCCCAGATAGAGATTCATCACCACATCCTGGGACTGCTTTCAAGAGCCCAGCGATTGTAGATCCAGATGATATTACACACATTAGGTGGACCCACCTTATAGATTAGTTTGGCTCTTTTTCTGGACAGACACAGAAGGTACGAACTGTTGGGGGAAAAAACAAAAACTTTCTGACGGTCCACATTCTGTTGTTGATGCAAACGGATTGGACTTGCCTATGATTAGGCCAGTAGGGATTTATTGCTATTTCAGACTGCCATGGATGGAAAGCTAGCAGAGTTAGGTTGTCAGCTATTTTATATTAATCAGTGAATGTTGGTTCCTATACATTTATGGGCATATGGTTCAAAACCCGAGAACTCTGTGAGAAGGAAGTGGACCCACATAAATCACAATTCCGCAAAAAAAAAAAGAAAAAAAGGTGTAGCCGTTCCTAATAAACGATTTTGGTGTAGTGCCACTTACCACACATCAATAGGAGTAGAGTAATGTCAGGATCCAAGGACGATTTCTGGTGCCAGGTACTATAGCGTAATCACCTGAAAAGAGCTTATCAATAACCCATGTAACAAAATTTAACCACCTTTGGGAAAATTCTCTATCACAAAAGAAAATTTATTATAAAGTTGGCTTTGCTGCTGGTTGTATGGTCGAAGGAGTTGCAACCACCAGCGGCTCCAATTCCCAGCCAAAAAATAAATAAAAATGTATTTATCAAATTAGCAATCAACTAATCATTAATCAAACCAAATCCACGAAGTTCAAATTTATATACTTTGTAAGGATTTCAAAAGGACAGAGGTTCACATACACTATCTGATACATGTTCCACAGGACTGAGTAGGAATGGTAGTCTTTTGTAGGATCAAACCACAAATAAATCCTCTGCTCTCTATCTCCTTTCCCTCATGTAAACACATTAATTTTGTTGGGTTTTGGGACAAGTTGGGCCACTTCATCAGCCCTAGCCCATGGATAAGCTATGTTCACAGATCAGGTTGGGTATCCCTAGCGGGGGTGGCTAACATGGAGTGTGTGTACTGACATGGGTGTGTACTAACAAGCTAACCTTAAAAAAAAAAAAAAAAAAAACCCCAAGCCCAATCATTTAATTAAATGGGCCATATTTCCAACCCAAGCCTTATTATACATTTAGCTTTGTCTAAACCCATCTCAAAAGCATCTTGGGCCAGTTGACCCCTAGGCTGACCTGCCCCATTCATGTCCCTAGCTCAAGCCCAATGGGTCGTGTTGAGTTGACATGGTCAACAGGATCAGTCGTCCAGTCCTACCAATTCTGTTCTAAATCTTCTTAAAAAGATTTTATTTTATTTTATTTTGTTTTTAAAGATAAAAAGAAAAAGAAAAAGAAGGAAAAAAAAAATCTGTTCTAACCATGTTAATGCAGTTACTGTTCCAGCTGAATCTTCTGAGACCATCTTGATTCTCATGCTGAAGTGGCCAAACACCCTTGGATTGAAATCCAGTCCCTTTAAATAAAAACACAAAAAATTAAAAAGAAAAATCCAGTCCTTGGATTGAAATCCAGTCCCAATTGTAATTAGATTGGCACTTAGATTTGCAATTTAGCGGATTCCAATCTATCTATCAAGTAAGAACATTTTTTTTCTTCTTTGAGAAATGACACTGAAGTGACCCAACAGAAGCTCTGTAAGTGCACTCAAATTTGCATTAAGTCCATTTGTACCATTGATCAGATGACTAACATAGTCGATTCCCCTGGTTTTTGGGCTATGGCCCATCTCTATGATTGTGTAGGCCACTAAATATGGGACAAATTGATAGCTGTCCAAGCAAGTTTTAGCTGTCCATTTTGATGGGGACATCATGCGCATACGCGCACTCACGCCGCCCCCCCTACGCACGTACGTACGCAGAAGGAGGACCCCACCATCGATCTGGCTCGATGACGACGTCCAGAGAGGGCCTCCTAGCTAGAAGACAAGTTTTGGTTCAGAAAAGTGGCCCGATAGTCAAGAAAAGCCCACCATGGGATCTCATGATCGTGGCCCACTCATCGGATTGTTTTTATATTTTAGGTTTTGCTTATTGTTATTATTTAGAACATTGTGAACGCTTTAGATTTCCTCGTTTGATTTTTATTTTAGTTTACTTAATCGCCAAGTAATAGGTGTCGCACATGGTGCGAGTTTTTGGGTATAGGATTCTCCCTATAAATAGGCACTCCTTGTAGTTCTTTTCATTCATTGAAGTTAATAAAAAAATTCCTGCTTTATTTTTCTGCTTCTTCGTGAGTTGTGGAAGAATTCAAAAGTGGGTGCGAAGCCCTCCCTTTTCGAAGGGCTAACTACCATGGTGCGAAGCCACATCGATCCCAATTCACACCCATCTTCCATCATCTTTTTTTCATCTTCCCTCACCATTCGTACTTCAAATTTGTCCTTTTGTTGCATCCGATTTCTTCATTACAGCAGGTTTCCAGATTTCGGCCCGCAGGCGAGCTGAAACTTCGGTGGAGCACCACGCACAAACCGTACATCGGATCAAGCTGAAATTTGGGAGTTTTGGAGTCCATCCCTGGCTGACCAGGGCCAAGGTGGCATTTTTCTGAATAGTGGGCCCCACACACGTGCGGCCGGGATCACATGCACGTCCGTCTGGGCCATTGTTGCTGTCCACACGCGGGATCATCTTTTGGCTCAGGTTTTTATCCTCTTTTATCCTCTCATAGCCGTTTTTCATAAATCCTAACCCTAAATTACATGATCCCTAATTGATTTGCCCATTTTTATCACCTTAGGGTTCCTTGAATTGAAATTAGGGAATCACTTGGATTAGGGACTGATTTTTATGCATGAGTAGTTGATTTTATTTCCCTTTAACATCGTTTGGTTTATAATTTTTATTGGTCCAGTCTTAGCCTGTGCCGGCTTGGACCCGCATAGATTCCCCTTTAATTGAATGTTTAGATTTTCATGCGGGATGTGGAATTTGTGTGATTGTTTCTAAATTGGTGCGATCTAAGCCTGAAATCTTGCATATCATATTTAAATTCACGTCCTGCATCACATTTGTTTTCTAGACTTTGCCACATCTGATGGATCGACTGCTAGATTTGACTAGGAACAGGGCCCAACTGATGGACAGCTTGGATCTTGCAGTTGTTTTCTATCTAGGCATATGTGATGGCATGTAAAGCGGTTGTTGGATTGTAAACGCTTGAGATTTTCAAGTCTCATTACATCTTCAAGCATTCAAAGAAAGGATAGTAAGTGTTGAGCAATGGAGTTCAATTGATTTTGGAAAATCAAGATGCACTACATCATAAGTAAATACTGATAGAAGACAAAACATGTACTTAGCACTCCAAAAAATCATACCTTAGCTTTTCCTATTGGAAGGCAGAAACTGGAATCAAGAACTTCCGCTGAAACAGGGAAAGACTCTCCATATCTGGAGCATCCCAAAATCAATGCTAATCAGATAAATACTTCAAGTTTCACATGACAAAAATAGTTCCACGTTCGAAAAGCTACTTACAGCAACTTGTTTTCAAGAAAAACTACAGGATCAGGATCTCTAATAGCAGCTTTTAAAAGGCCCCGAGCGTCTTCTGATGAGTATGGAGTCAGAACTTTCAACCCAGGAACGTGAGCATACCAAGCTGCATAACACTGGATATGATTTCAAAATGACATTGGTTTATAGATTTTAACCAATGATTAGTCTAAACAACTCTGATCTTGTTCTTTTTTAGGACATCCAAAACTCAGAAGGCCGAAGGAGTCAGGCTCCTTATCTTTTTCTTTTTCTTTTTTTCCTTTAACCAAGAAATGGTTAAACAAAAAGACCAGTGAACTAGCATAAATGAGAAGAATATAATCTACCTTGCTTACTTCTCTAGATCTTGATTGCAAGATCCCACTGGAACTATACTTGCACACTCATGATTGCTATCGCTTAAAGCATTCATCTATATAGCAATTAAGAAAAATGTCGGCTTTACTTTCATAAGAAATCTCCACACCTTAAGTCGGTCATCATGATTAGAAGCATTATATAGTGTAAAAATGAAGAATACCTGTAAGTTGCCAGCGAATAGTTATAAATAGGAACCATAAATTGGCACAAGGTAAGCTGAAAAAAGAACTGTTATTATTAAATTAGTGTAAAAAAACATACTGTTATCCTAATGATATAATTGCCCAAATGGCGTTCTTACAGTCATACCTTCCTGTTAATGCTCTCTCTCCCATTGTCTGTGACACGTATGCAAGAATCTATTACTGCACTTCTTATAGGATCCTAATAAATTACAAATACAGATAAATTTCTCAAATTTTGGGGCATTTAGTCACAGGACAGATGCATACAGAAAACCAAGAAAATATGAACCTTATGTGTCGAATGCTTCAATTTGAAGTAACTTAAAATAAAATAAAATAAAATAAACAATAATAAAAAGAAAAGTTTGTTCTTCTATACTTTGGGAAAGAGGGGGATACAGTGAACTAGAAAACTATAAGAGATGAGAAACAAATTGCAGTTTTTCATGAAGAAGTCATTCATACCATCTCAAGTAGATCAATACATTTTATGCAATTATTATATGAATATATTGGACAAGTTCTAGAAACATTGAGCAAGTTATGAATCACTTCATGAGCTGACAAAAGGCTTATAGTGGTCAAACAAAACTGGAAATTCCGTTGTTTTGTGTCATTCTAGCTTAAGGAAAGAAGGGCCCAAAAGACAATTTCCACATATGGGTTACTCATATGAAAATACAAATAAAATATATTGAATCCCTTCCTTTTCAAACCCTTCAGCATGGATAAAGAGGGGAGGGGGGGAAATGAAAGACCTCATGCTGCAACAAGCGTAATTCGTATCAACTGATGCCTGTAAAGTAGATAAGAATCTGATGTTTCTAGTCAAGCTAGCATGACGAGAAAAAGAAAAAGAAACAATTCCAAAGAAATGCTTTCTACAGTACCAATGACAAATGAATTTCTAATGTCCATAGAAATGCTTTCTGTGTTACAAATGCCAGATAAATTTCAAATAAATCCATAGAATGATTTCCATGCAAGATAAATTAGACTGACAATTGGTTATCATTCCATCATGAGGAACGAAATAAAAATCCCAAAGATATCTCTCCGTGACATGGATTACTGACATGAACTGAAAATACATGGGTTATTCATATCGACCATCTTTTCTTTTTCTTTTCTTCTTTTCTAATCTCAAAATCTGTTGTTTTCTATCATTCTAGCATGAAAGAAAATTGGGAAAAAGAAAAGGACAAAAGACCACTTTCCAGGAAATGGTTATCTACACTAACCAAATTTCAGAAAACCAGGTTGAAAACCCGCTGATTCCTATAGTTCCAGGTGGAATTGATGAGGTGAAAAAGCAGAATCCACGACATGGATTATTTAAAATTCGTTGTTTTCTATCATTATATTGTGAAAGAAAATTCACACCAATCAAAATTCAAACAAACAAGTACAAAATTACCTTCCCAAAGAAAGAGGAGAACAAATCCAATTCGATGACATTTTGCTTGTTCGTATAAACTGTGACTAAAAAATACCTCATATATCTGACATTTCTATAATTCTAGCATTAAAAGATGAGCTCAAAGAGCATTTCCGTGGCACCAATTAAACATCGGATTGGGTTTGTCCCCTGGAAACTATATTGAAACCAAACAGGTATTAGTTTTGTGAGGTCTCTTACAGGCAAGGATCCAACCCAATGCCCTCTAGAACAGAAACTAACCTCAACCCTTTGCCTCAACAGTAGATATCTTCCATTGGTTCTTTTACCTCCAACATGTACAGTCATGTCATTGGAGTTTAGTCTTTGAATAGCTTTAACTTTTCATGGGCATATCATGAGGGACCTGGATTGCCCACTGACGGTGCTGTGTGGGCCACCGCATGATTTTAAGGATGTGTCAACTGTCAGGTTTTCAACAGTTGTATGCATGTCTGACAAATGCATTGTCCTGAGATTTTTCACTTGCCTAGCATGGCTATTTACCTTCTCAATACAAACAACTAAAAATTGTGTAATTCATTGTTGCCTGGTAAAAAGGAAGAAAATGTATCAGCTCATTACAACCTCTTTTCTTTTTCTTTTTTTTCAAAATGGCATTAGGCATCTTATCACATAACGGGTCCCATTTTTACTATTACATAATAGCCATTTCATAACCTTTTTTTTAATACTATGATTATATGCATTTTCATGATGATGACGATCATCATAACATAAGCCTTATCCCAACTGATGAGTCCAGCTATACGAATTTGATTGTGTCATTCCACTTTATCAAGGATCACCATCAAACTGTAAGTCATCAATTTTTATCAATTATATGCATTATTTTAAGATTTTTTTTTTTTTTTTTTTTTTAATGTGGCCAACAATCTTTTACCTTTACAATTGACTATTGCTGCATTTGGATGCATAAGTTATCGACGATCATATAAAAAATACAGAAACAATCAATATTGCAACTACCGCCCTTACTATTCATATGAATGAAATAGGCTCAGAATTGCAATTATATTGCTTTCTACTAAGACTTGAAAGGAAGACAACGGCAATTTGAGGCTGCTTCCTCTTTTAAAAAAGAAAAAAGAATGAATGAAAGAATGAAAAAAGAAAAAGAACATTCCATTACAATCTGTTCCATATTGTTGAACGGGGAACATTCACAATTAAGTTTATCCAAACAGACCCAATTCCATCATATCAATGTTATGTTGTAAGTCATAACTTTTTTTTTTTTTGGGATAGTTGGCATTTCCGAAAGGCCTCAATTCAGCACCTGGAAGGCCTAGAGTGGCTCCAAACAGTCCAGTGATTTTCGATGTGAGCTTGGAATACATACCGGGCTTTGAATTGGACGAAGAGTAAGAAATCTAATTTTCCTCAGATTTTATTTCCTTTCTGGAGGTGGGTCCCCCATTATTCTTTTCTTCTTTTATTGTATGATAACAATATCTATTCATTGATGGACTTGAATTTGGAAGGTGAGGAGCTTTGCATGGTTTCCACACCCATGTTGTTGTATCATGAAAACAGTGATTGGAAGTTGGAATTTTTCTTAATCTGGGTACTGACATGAGTTTGAAAAAGAGAACTGATATGATCTCTCTCCAACCTGCCACTCGTGTAAAACATCCAAACCATGAACATGGTATGCCCCACCCTTCTTGCTGATCTGTGCTCTAGGTGGGCCACACCAATATGTCAAATCAGATCGTCGTCTGTCCATTGATTCCAACAGTTTGGTGCATCTGATGAGCAGACTGTCCTGATTTTTGTGCCAAGTGAACTTCATGATGGGGCCTACCATTTTCATGTTGACAGGAAAGATGGTATGGCGCCACAAGGGCAATGATTTATCCTGAAGGTGATCCATTCTCTACTGAAAAAGTGTAGTTTAAGAAATGATCTTCTAAAAGACTAATATATTAAACAGAGGAATTTTATCAAACAGATAGCATGCATGAAATCTAGCCACTTCATCAAACAGATAGCATGCCATTTCATCCAGCCATTTCAACAAACAGATAGCAGGCCATTTCATCAAACAGTTAGCATGTATCAAATCTGAAAGACAGAAAAAGAGAAGTGTGTGTGTGTGTGTATATATATATATATATATATATATATATATATATATATATATATATATATATGTATATATATATATATATATATATATATATATATATATATATATATATATATATATATATATATATATATGCTACCACTGCACAGTAATTAGATAAACAAGATTCCATGACCACCCTACATCTGAAAAATGTAGGGTAATCAGATCTGTTGATTTTGGTGGCCATCATTCAGATGGGCCACGGCCCAAAAGTATGGCAGTTGGGCTATGATAGCTATCTCGTCGGTGATCTGCAAATGGACCGTTAAAAAAATTAAGCACAAAATGACTAGTGGTCTGGATTCAACAATCCAACGGTTATGATGGTCCAATCACTGCATTTCTTACGTTATGGTCCCTGCACTTGGTGGGCCACCAGATTATTGGCCTGGTGGACCAAGACTCGCGTCCCATGAAGCGTACATCATGATGGCATTTCTTTTGAGGCCGATTACATCATAAAAACATTAATCAGGAAGCAAATGATATCTAAAATAAAGGGCCGAGAGATGGGTGATAGGGATTTACAGTAATCTAATGAATAGAAACTAATAAAATTGCTTATTCATGATGTCAAACCTATGGAGAGGAACTTCACGGCGTGTGCTTCTTCGGGTAAGAGCTTCCGGGCTGCTGCAATGGAGAGAGATAGAAGAGACGGCAGGGTTGCGTTGGAGAGAGAGGGAGGAGAATGAGAGAGATGGAGCAGAGATCGGGAGGGGGAGAGAGGATCGGGAAACGGAGAGAGAGAGAGAGAGAGAGTGAGAGAGAAATAACGCCGTTGGGCGTCGTTTCGTGACAAGGACCGTGGACGGTCCTGACAAGGGCTCCATGGGGCCCACCATGATGTATTTGGTTTATCCATTCCGACCATTAATTTTATTAAATTATTTTAGTTAATTATGACAAACTTAGCCTAAGAGGACCACATCATAGGAAGCAAATGTGATTTAATCTCCATGTTTCCTACCGTGTGGTCCACTTGAGCCTTCGATATAGCTGATTTTTTACTTCGTCTTCTAAATTAATATTTGAAAATATATGGACGGCTTAGATAGAATATATATATATATTTAGGGCCCGTAGAGCCTCTTACAACACCATTAATTGGTAATGGTGTGGCAACCGTAATAAATTTAGCTACGGTTTATATCCGTAGCAAAAACTAGTGTGGTCTGTTTTACCCTTTTTTTGGTAGTGAAGGAGTTGCAGTGCAAGTCGAAGTAAATCAGTGATATTTTAGGGGTTCGTTGTTAGTCAGTGTGCGTTGATGTTGGGTTTGATTATTTCTGGAGTCTCCGTACCTTAATGCGATGTCTTCTCAGGTGGATACACACCCACTCATAATTTAGTGAAAGCGTTTGATGTGCGTTCGAAAGGGTTGTAGTGCAAGTCAAAGTGAATTGGTGATAGTTTTGAGGTTCGATGTGGGTCTTTGTTCATCAGTATGGTGTTCGATTATTTCTGGACTTTCTATACCCAAATTCATTGTCTTCTCAAGTAGATATGCACTCACTCGTAATTTGGTGAAGGCGTTTGATGTGTGTTTGAAAGGGTTGTAGTGCAAGTAAGAGTGGAACGATGTTATTTTAGGGGCTCAGTGTGGGTTAGTGTTTATCAATGTGAGCATCAAGTGTTTTCAGAGTCTCCATATCCTGATACAACATCTTCTCAAGTGGATACACATCTACTTGTAGTTTGGTGAAATCATTTGACATGTGTTCGAAGGGGTTGCAGAGCAAGTCGGAGTGGATCGACATTATTTTAGGGGTTTTGTGTGAGTTAATGTGCATCAGTGTGATGTTCGATGGTTTCTGGAGTCTCCATACTCGATGTAGCATCTTCTTAGGTGGATACACACCCATTCATAGTTCGGTGTAAGTGTTTGACTTGCGTTCGAAGGAGTTATAGTGCAAGTCAAAATGTATTGGTGTCAGTTAAGGAGTTCAGTGTGGGTTGGTGTTCGTCGGTGTGGGGTTTGATTGTTTCCGGAGTCTTTGTACCCTAATTTAGTGCCTTCTCAAGTGGATATGCACCCACTTGTACTTCAGTGAAAGTGGTCGACATGCGTACGAGGGCTACAGTATAACTCAGAATGGATCGGTGCTATTTTAAGGGTTCAGTGTAGGTCAGTGTGCATTGGTGTGAGGTTCGATTGTTTCCAGAATCTCCATACCACTGATGCAACATCTTCTCAAGTGGATATGCACTCATTCATAGTTCAGTGAAAGTGTTCAACATGTGTTCAAAGGGGTTGCGATGCAAGACGAATCAGCGTGCGTTTGATGGGGCACGCCTTGATGAACATGTTGCATATCTGCACTACCTATCTATTTTCATTAGGACATTCAAGTATGACCTATCAGCTTATAAGCTTATCAAAATCTCCAGTGGACCACACCAATGAAAAAAAAATGATGAACGTCTATTAAGACCATTTTGTAAGAAACAAGCAAAATTTATAATGTGGTCCACTTATGATTTGGATCTATGTCATAAATTGTTATGGAAGAAAAGATGATCAAGCATGATCTCAAAATTGAATCACAATCAAAGCTTGAAGAGACTACATGTAACTTCTCGAAAAAATCCATACAAGGACCCGAATACCACCTCAGGCAGAAATCACCCAGGACCAAAACCTTTAGAAATTAAATTAATATTAGTAAGTGTTAAACTAGAGTACTTATGAAATTAGCACTAATCACTTTAAATATGATCTGCAAGACCCAAATCGTGCAGAATCATTGACGCTACATTATCCTGAAATCTAGAATTCATCTCAAAACCCAGTTGCTCTTAAGAGCATCTTGAAACTTTGTATCGGACCTGGACCGCACGTCGAAAGTCCGATAACCACGAAACTATACAGTTATGACAACATTACTGGACTTGACAACCCCCTCGAAAATCAAGTCTTAACTGTGTTTAGAAATGCGCAACTTGAGCCTGGAACAAAGTGTGTGAGAAACGTGAATATATTTAGAAGTAAATTCTGAATTTAAGTAATCTTAGTCGTGTCACTTGCGGGCCAAATATAAGGATTCAGATCGTCAGAATTTGACCCAAATACACCTTCAGATCAGGAGAAATGTCCCACACATATCAGAGTACTTGTGACCCTGATCAAGTGACTGTGACCGTTGAACTGAAACGGGTCCGCCACAACTGATCTGTAAACTCGATCAGAACGAAAACTCAGCCTGACTTAAATCCATGGTCAGGGAGCTTAAGTCCGACTGTATGTAGAAAAGGTGCCACCAGAAGTGCTCCGTTGGGCTAAAACAGACGCCCGTTGGATATAACCTACGTATACCTTGGCCTTGGGGCCATTTCCATCAAACCTGGGCCTATATAAGGACCTTAAACTCTCTCTCTCTCATATTCCATACGAATTCTAAAATCCTAGGAAAGAGAGAGGAGGAAAAGGAAAGGAAAGAGAGAGAAAGTGAGAGAGATAGAGAGAGTTGGAGATTCTTCCTAGGATTCGATCCCGTTACTCTACACACTTAGCCACCGCCTCTGTATCACAAATCCAGCGTTTTCGACAACATACTTGGGTAAGAAAACCTAACCCTAATCTGTTTTAGAGTTTCAGATAGTGTAAGTTATGAAATAGCTAACCTAATTTATGTTATAGGTTGCCAATCCGCCGTTGACAAAGGCTAACTGTCTAAAACGAATCCGTTACGCGTTTGTCGGCGTAAGGTGCAGACTATAAACGTATAGGTTATGGTTTTCAAGGCTTTCAATGTTGGATAATGGTTTATTACTGATGTGGGTGCTATTTCACATGCTAAATGCGATGTTTATTTCGTGTTTCAGATATATACGAACTATATTGAGTTTAGTATATTACATGTATTTGTAGAAAGGATCGTATACGTATGAAATTTGAAAGTGTGTTTGCCATGATTAATTGTCGTGTATATATACTAGTTGTATGTGTAACAAGTCCTTGGCGAAAGGATTTGCCCCAGTATATGTTATGACCAATATACGTTATGTATGTTGGAATATGTAGTCTAAGTGTTTGTAGAAATGTCTGAATGAACAAGTGTGTAATAAATTATACTTTATATGGGCGTTGAGAAGAGATTCTCAACTACCGTAATGGTGTGTATGATTTCCTCCATGTAACTTATATTCTTTGTCTGTTTTACTTAGGCACTGTATATATGTGAATTCATGTTTAAGTTGAAATCCATCAAATGCTCATATGCTAGTATAATTGGAATTGTTGATCCATTACTGTTCTGATTAGCTTGTATGATTATCTGTTATAATTGAATGTGTTTGGAACTATGGAATAGTCCAGGCAATCGGTAATAGGCATTGAATAGGTGACTGAGGTTGATTTCACCACATAGGACGTGATTGATGAATCCGAGCCGTACTTGGGATGTTGGCAGTGGTTAGGCCACACGGAGTGCTTACGCACTTCATGTCAATCAACTCAACGTGCGCTCGTACAAGTCGAGCTCGTCAAGTAACCCGATTGACTCGATGTATGTTCACCATGTATGGATGCTACTGCTTGAATCTAAAGTACCAAATTCACCAGTGAAAACCCCTTTAAACCTTGGTACCTAGATCCGCTAAGACTCATGAGCCGGGCATGGTGGTATGGGACATTGTGGTCAAGTTGTCGGCTTACACTGGGGTGATGAGCCTCCCCGTAGTGTCCAGTGAGCAACACAGCCTCGTGAACTGAATACGGTGGTATGAGACACTGTATTCGAGCTGTCGGCCTACAATGATAAGGTAATGAGTCCTTTGTAGTGACCTCGAGCGCACTCTAAGACCGCGTAGAGGCGACGAGCCCTTACGTAGCAACAAGAGTACATATTAGGCCTGCATTGATAAGGTGATGAGCCCTTTGTAGCGACCTAGAACCGTATCATCATATGAGATTTACTAGGATTGACGACCCTAGAATGGATCATCATTTCAGAATTGATATAGGTGAGGTACCTTAGCTTCCCAATCTTGCTGTATGAAAAGGACTAATAAGAACTTAGTAATCACGATCATGCACCGCACTGCATGTGCCGTTTGGCGTTGGGCAGAGCACTGAGGAAGTGACTGACATGCGCGACCGTTAGATGAAGATCGCAGAGGGAGTGCAAGTGAGGGCATGCATCATTTATACATACCATTCTTGCATTAATCAGAGTACTTAGGAATGTTTGATTGTATTATTTTACATACTGCTTGACTGAATTGAGAACATGTTAACCTTTGCTTTATTATTCCACTGAGTTGATCACTCACTCCCACGTTACGGGAAGGTAAGGATGCCTTCTCTTACATGCAGTATTTAGGCGGGTTTGCATAAACTGTTCTGATCGACGGGGCTTCAGGGTTATACTTGTAGTGGACTATTACATTTTTGACATTTTGTATTTGAAACAATACATGTAATTATTGACCTGGCAATGCATACATACTTGGGGGACTTATACTGATTTATATAGTTATACATATTTAAGTCAGTCTTTCGCTTGCATATTACAACTGTCCCTGGATTATATTTTGTTAATTTGAGTTAATCTTATTAATGTTTTATGCACTAATACAGACAACAATTAATCATCATTAAATATGTTGCATAAGTGATGCGTTGGAACTCGGGAGTTGGACTTCTACTCGACCCTCGATTTTCAGGGCGTTACACTACACTACAGGAAATAGTCTGAAAATGATATATACTGTTGAAACATCCATCGGGCTAACGTTGTTGTTTATTTATTATATAACATGTTCATAAGTACACAAATGCGGAAGAAGGGAAAACACAAATATCATATTATATATGTTTTATCCATGCCATCCATCCATTTTTTCATATCATTTTAGGGAATGAACCAAAAATGAGGCGGATAAAATTCTCATGTGGACCATACCATAGGAAATAGTGGTAATTCAACACTCACCATTAAAAACTTCAACTTCTTGAGGGCCACCAAAGTTTTAGATGAAGCTAATCTTTGCGTTTTCCCTTCATCCATGTTTTGTTTATCTAATCAATAAGTTGGATAGAAAATAAACATTACAATGGACCATAGGAAAATTTTAATAATGGGTTGTCAATCACCACTCTTTTCTTGTGGTGTGGTCCACTTGAGATATCGACATATCTCATTTTTTGGCTTAGACCCTAAAATGACTTGATCAAATAGAAGGATGGCATGGATTAAACAAATACATCAAGGTGAGCACATGAAGCACTGTCCAGTAGCCACCTCACTACTACAGAGTCAACAGGCAATTCAGGAAATGGATTTCCTATTAAAGGCTTTCCGCTTGGGATGCCTAGGTAGGGCCACCGTGATGTTGATGAGAAATCTATCCCGTCCATCCATTTCGTGAGCTCATTTTAGTCTATGTGACCAAAATTGAGAATGAACTAAAACTCAAATGGGCAGACCATAGGAAAAAGTGGGGATTCAATGACCACTTTGAAACATTTGTATGGCTGCAAAAGTTTTTCACCAAGACAAGTTTTTGGTGTTTTCACTTCATCATAGTGGTAATGACCTTATAAACAGTTTGGATGTCATATAAACATTAAGTTGACAACCAGGAAGGTTTTAATGGTGGGCATTTGTTTTACCAAATTTCTCCCTTACATAGCCCACTTTAGTTTTGGATCCGCCTCATTTTTTGTTTTCTGATGAACGGGGTGGATTTCTCACCAACATCACGGTGAGCCCCCACCTAGCATCCCAATGCTGGAACTTTGATGTTTGTGAGAAATCCACAACATCCATCCATTTTGCAAAGATAATTTTAGGACATGGGACCCAAATTTACGCAAATCTAACTCTAAGTGGCCGTATGATCGAAAACAGTGGGTAGGGAAATGATTACTGTTAAAACCTCCCTAGGTCCACCGTGATGTTTATATGGAATCCATACCATTTATAAGGTCATTAAGATGAACTGAAAACACATATATTAGCTTAATCCAAATATTTTATAAACCTACAAATGTTTTAATGGTGGATGTTCAATTTCACTGTTTCCTGTTGTGCGGCCCAATTTAGTTTTGGATTTGCCTTATTTTTTGTCCCATGTCCTATAATGATCTGGAAAAATGGATGAATAGGGTAGATTTTCCATAAACATCATGGTGGGCTCTACATTGCTTCCCTCACATAGCTTCCCACCAAAACAATTTTTGGGCGGAAAATCTTTGTGCATGACAGTGTGCATGTAAGAGTTGAGAAAACAAATTTTTTGTGAGTACCTTTAATTTTTACAAAATGATGAAATTCCCATTCAAGGAGTAAAGAAGGGTCAGGATGTTGTCCCCAGTTGAGTGGCCCACCTAAGATTTGGATTGGAATTGATTTTGGCCATTAAGGAAAACATCGTTAGATGTACACGATGGACGGATTGGATTTTATACAAGCCTAGTATTGGACCTATAGATTGCAATGTACATTTAGTTTAACCTGAAAGTGGTTGGAGTAGATCCTGCCTCAATCAGAATAGAAAGTGGTCTACTGCAAATCACATCCAAGGAGACCTTACTCTTATAAGCATAAGATGGGTAAAGTGGGCCCCACCATGATATTCATGTGAAATCTACCTCGACTACTAGGTGCTTCCCATGTTAGGCTCAAGGCCCAAATATCAGCCCTAACAACGCCAAAAATTGTCATTTAAGAATGGTTTTAAACTGTTTCTAACTGCTTCAGGAACAGCTTAAAACCGTTCCTAAATGAGGCGTCGCAAAACAAAGGAATGGTTCAGAACCAGTGGTACCGTTGAAAATTTTAGGAACGGTTTTAAACCGTTCCATTGCCAACAGTCACATTTTAGGAATAGTTTTAAACCCAACCCTTCTTAATGTTGCCAATAGTCATATTTTAGGAACAATTTTAAACCCTAGATGAAACTTCATTGATGGAGATCCAATGATAACATCTATTGCATACATCTAAACCTTAACGGTAAGATTATTTACGAAATATAGAAAAAGAACAGAGACCATCCTAACACCAAAACCAAAATTAAAAATTTGAAGAAATTCCAAAAAAATCCATTAAATAAGAATTACAAAGAGGGGCCCAAGCATTCATCCCAACTCAATCAATCCTTTTTTGGAGATTTTGAAGCTTCCTCGAACTTCCCTTTCTCAGACTTCTTAGGCAAGAGAACAGAGTTTATGTTTGGCAAAACACCACCACTTGAAATTGTCACACCAACTTGCAATTTCCCAAGTTCCTCATCATTTCTCACAGCTAAAAGAACATGCCTTGGAATGATGTAGGACTTCTTATTGTCTCTAGCAACATTCCCAGCCAGCTCCAAAACCTCAGCTGCCAAGTACTCAAGAACAGCAGCCAAATAGACGGGAGCACCAGTTCCAACCCCAAAAGTGTCTTCATGTAGATTGAATCCTTCGAAACTCCCCGAATGTATCCTTCATCAAACAGCATTGACCGTTTTGGATCAATTTTCTACCTGAAATATTGGATGATTTTCCAAGAGAATCTTCATACGCATATATCACTTTTCAGCCTGTATATGTGATTATGGTCACGTTGAATTATCTAAAAGTCTAACCTTCAACAGTCTCTTTTCTTCACTATATATGCGAGCATCTAATTCAGCCTGGTTTCTTTCAACAGCATGAATGGCTTCTATGAAATCGAGGACTAATTTGCCATCCGTGGACACCTTTGTATCCTTCATATCCTCTCCCATGACTCCCAAAGCCTTCAGGTCCATGAAACCCAGATTTAGCATATTGAAATAAAGTAAAATGTTTAGCAGATATATAAGAATGGGAACTGTGTGCATGAAGTTTCAGCAAGTAAAGAATGCATACAGCATGTTAAAAATTCTAGCCATGAAATAACCTCTTTTTCATTTGAAAAAGGTGAGGAAAAAGAGAAACCTCTCCACTTCTGGAAATCTCGGAGCTTTCTTCATCTCTCTCTATTAGAAGGTATTCTTCCAAAAGGGAGTGTTAAGTGTCATTATGTTTCATTACCTGGAGTATCCTACAAGAAGGCCCATTCAGTACTTGAAATGTGAACTACTCATGGATGAACGAAGGAAAAAAAAATGTAAAAATACTCACATCTTCATCAAAGTCGCTGTCAAACTCATCAGCAACCTCCCACTTCTTCTTCATAATTAGTATCATTCTCGTCTTGAAAAGGTATTTCCATATGCCAAAAAAGATCAAGATCAAATTCAATATTTGGTATTGATACTAATAATGTTAAAATGAAATGCATGAGTGATAGAAAAGGGAATGGGTTGGAGGGTATTGGTTGCAATCACTTCAGCAATTGCAGCTGTTGTCAGTACATACTGGGACCTTGTCCATGACTGGGGACTTCTGCAAAGGACATCACCATTACAGTGTGTCCTTGCAATATTACAGTGTGTCCACAGTTGGGGTGCAGGTATCAAAAACAAGGGGTGTAAATATCATTTCCCCAAAAAATATCATAACTAAAAAAAGGAAAAATGGGGAAATGGGTATTTGAGACCTTGAACATTTGTTCATTGTATGAGCCTGGGGAATGCTATAAAGCTCCATATCCACCATCACTGAAAGCCCAAGTTCTTGCTACTGTAAGCCCATGTCTAGAAGCTTCTTGGAATGCAGCTGAGACCTTTCTCCTCTGAGATGGACTTGACCCCATATACATCAGCCAATAGGCATTGAACCCATTTTCATAGAAGGGGATTCCATTCAAAACCTGGAGCAAGTTCACCATCCTCTCTTCGCTCGCACCTTCAGCAAGCAGGCTCTTATCAAAGACTTCAACAGTCCATTCTTCTCTAACGACTGAATGAACCCATGTAGCCAAGTCGAGCCCACTATTTACTGGTACTGCCACCTTCCTCGTCAGCAGCTCAAGAAGAATATACAAAATATACAAAATATACAAAGGAAAAGAATAAAAAACAAGAAAAAATATACAAAATGCACAATCCAAAAATGCATTCCATTAACCTGCAAACAACTAAATGAAATTGAAAATTATAATGGACATACATTTTGCATAACCAATCCATAAAAACAAAGAGGTAATCTGAAATTTGAAAGTTCTCAAGACATACCTCTGAAATTCAAAATTGTAACCAAGGCCACAAGCTCGGCAATCTCGTTCAATATAGTCAAACCTGTAAATTAATGATTTCCTTAATCAAAACTAATATCATAAGTTTTAGGATAAGGAACCAATTATAAAATGGCATATGGCAAGAAACAAAATCTGATAGTGAAATACACCTTACTTGTCAACATCTATTCTAGTTCGATCATTTGCAACAATACCATACAAGAAACGCTTCTCTTTTGTATCCTTCATTTCAATTGATGAACAAAAAAAGAATGCCAGTGAGGCTCATGTATTTGATAAAATTTGATAATAAACTTGAAAGTACAGATAATAAGGTTCTATAAGAAGAGAATTACATGCTAAAAGAAATTACAAATCAAAACATAAAGGAAAAAAGAAATATTACACAAAATCATGAGAAGAGGTAAAATGACTTACATTGCCCACTAAGATATCATGGCTGGCTAGTTCCATTTCCTGGTCAAAACATAATATGTTATGGCAACAATGAAACAACTAGTGCCATAATATGTTATGGCAACAAACATAATGCAGATTCTTGCTTCATCATTTCAAAGGGTCCACAAGAAGCAACTCAATAGTCCATGTAAGTGGATACAAAAAAAAGGCAAAGATGACAATAAAATCAACTATAACGCTAGAATCCAATACTAATTGCATAATATTCTTCTTCATCAAAATAAGTTGACAGTAACCCTTCTTAAATCAGTAACCCAATATTTATTGGGATAATCCAACAAGGCCAGTGTTGAGTGACCATACATGACAGTGGAATGTTTTTCAATTGGTGTTCACACCTTCTTTGGGAAAGCCGCCCATCTGGTTGACAGTACCAACAAAGTTGGACATTTCCAGCAGATTCTAACGACGATTGGTAACTTTGGCATTTGTTCAATTGCAGTCAGCATGATTGTAGAGATCATTGTCATCTACCCGATTCAACACCATAAGTATAGGGATGGGATTGATAATCTCTTGTTCTCTTGATTGGAGGCATACCTATTGCGATGCCTACTGTTTTGTCTATGACAATGGCACTGTACAGTTGAGGTAATCCAACCAAAAGAAATAAAACAGTTGAGTTTAAAAATCAAAATTCATAACCGGAAGATATTTCAATAAAGTTGCTAAGTTTTAGGAAGAGTACAAAAAGTCAAGAACTAAGTACGGTTGTTGGATACAATTTTTTTAATGAGATATATTCATACAGGCACTGTATGTGAGCTTCCACATCGATTTCTTTCCTGTCATGTCACTTTTGGAGAACATCCAGGGCATGAAAAAGGATTTGTGTCGTTGATAGAACGACGGAAGAGGATTAATGTAGCCTGCCCCAATTAGTTGGGATGAGGCTTAGTTGATGATGATGATGATGCAAGACATGAAAAAGGTGGTTCTCACCTTAAGTAGCATTCATTGCAGTGGGCAGAACCATGACGCAGGCTGGCTACGAACTCTGGCAACACAATGGCAACTGAGACTATTTAAGCAGGAACTTCTTCGAAGACCTTCACTTGAGAACAAAAATTCGAAGTTAGTATTTATAGAAACAGAGAAGCTGGAGCAATGGGGATTTCATGTCTCTCCTACAAGAGACCAATTCAATGAAACAGGAACATCAATATTCTGGTAATTCGTGAAACTATGACACCAAAGACTACAACTCCACTCATTTCTTGGATATGATGGCTATTAGGTAATTATCATGAATATTAAATAATTCATGGAGGCAACGATAATTTTTTATTACCAAAAATCATGACACCACACATACAACTGAGCCAATTCAAACAAACAAATTAGTATTTTAAGGCTATTCGTCTTCGACTTCATATAATGCAATGGAAGATGAAGAAAGAAGAATAGATTAACCCATGAACCAAGTACTGGAGAATGTGCAAGGAAATAAGCTTCTTCCGTCAACCAATCTGACTGAAATATGAACTGACACATCTGATGGTCCAAGTAGATTTCGTATACACATCACAGTGAGGCTCGCCATGATGTATGTCAAACATTTGAGCCAGGCTTGGCAGACCTGGAAAAAAAAAAAAAGAACTAAGATTTCTCAAAATTAGTCATATCTAAACTTAAATGAACCATGCCCCCTGAAACAATGTCAAATCATGTCTAAAATCAATTAAATTGTGGTACATTGGCAACAACAGTTCTAAAAGATCTCATATCCTACCCGAGGTAGATAATGCATGATTTAGGATCTAGAATGCATTTTGGTACCATTTACTAAATGGTGACAACCCTAGAAGACCTTGATTCGTGCACTTGGGTGAGGATTCAAACCATACCATTAGCAGAGCACCATATTTTTGGATGGTAAAAAGAAATCTTAGATCAAATGGTTGGAAACAGTTTCAACCAGTGACCCATCCATAACCTGGTCTACCAGTTGGCTGGTTTGGATGGATTGACACATTTGCCAATCTTATCATAGGACTGATACCATCTAATATATGGCACTGGATGCACATTGGATCCTACCTCTTTTTATAGATTGGTGTATAGAAACTGTAAATATCACACAAAAATCAAATGGAATTAAGGAAACATGGAAATTGATACTGCTGAAACTTGGAGACATCCAACACTTTAGCTTCTAAAATTGAAGAGAAATGAAGAGACAGCATTCACCATCGTGTATTATTCATAATTCAGAAACAACCAATGAGCTTCTTGGCTTCACCCAGAGGTGCAGCTTGGGCAAGTATTATGTCTTGAAAACTGATTGGATGCAGAACTTGCTCTAAGAGTCCTCAAATAAAAGTATTCGGTAACGGTAACAGTAACAGCTGCCATAACAGCTGGCCATATGAACAATACAATAGGGGCCATAACAGTCAAAAAAAAATTTAAAGAAAAAAATATATATTGCCCCCATTATCAGTCCATTACAAACCTGTTATAGCCATTACAAGCCATTACAAGCCTTTTTTATTTTCAAATCGGGCATTACAGCCCTGTTATCGCATAACGAGGTCCCACTGTTACTGTTACATAACCATTTTTTTATACCTAGCTTCAAATGAGGGATTTTCTAGAGAAATCCAGTTTATTCTATTTTTCTTTGATTCAATGCAGTCTATTTTTATTACTTGGTAGTAGATGTTAAGAACCTTAGACATCTTACTCACAAAAAATTCAGACTTCTCCAATTTATAATCATGCAACACAGTAATTTTTCCCTATTTTAATCATATGCAAGAAGTCATGAATGAGAAAGATGTTAGTGATGAAAGTGGAAGCAGGAAACAGAAGACAACAGAAGAATGCAAGTTAAAGCACTTGATCTCCTCTATTGTGATTTTCCATGTAATTCTTAGTGTTATATTTTCTGGTAAAGTATACAATTAGGCAATTGCAGCATATGCTAAATCTACTAGCCATGTAGAAAAGGAATGTGTTGTACTAAGTAGATAATGTCAAATTAAAATACACCATTAACATGCATTGTTCAAAAAATGACAGACCAATCTTGGTCTCTTATAAAATACGGGGCGATGATTGAATTACGTACCTAGATGTCTACCTTCTCGCTTAGAATTTCTCTTCTGAACACCATCAATACAAAATTAGAGGGTTGGTATCTTCCAAAATGAGATAATCTTCATGGCATTTCCATCCACAGCATGGCTCAGTAGATCAACAAAATGGTTTATTTTTTTCCAAATGATTCAATAAACTGGATCACCACACCATCAATACAAAATTCATGGAATTCAGATCCTCCAAAAACTATACATTTCCTTAGGATCAGTATCCTATATCTTCTCCCAACAGAATAGAATCACATCTCATAACCCTTCCAAGAGCAATTAAGAGGAAGAAGATAACCACCACAACCAGAACCAAACAGGGTTCTTCTCAAATCATAAATCAACACAAATTGACAGAAAGAAGATCAACATAAAGAGAGGTTAAAGAGTAATGCTCAAGGATCAAAGGGCCTTACCTATGAGCAGTCGATGGTGATTCAGAATGCATTGCAAATACTGCATTGCATACATCCCCGAAAATTAATTGGACCTGCTTTTCCTCAAAATACCCTGCTCGTCTGTTCTCCAGCAAATTAATACTGCTTTGATGAAGGACCCACATCATGTGCAAGATAAACACATGAGAAATAAATTTTGAACAAAGAGCAAAGATGGCAAAAACTATCTAATTAATTTTGAAAAAGATAAACTTCCAGCATACCTCATTTGCCACATGAGATGTCTGATCTTCTTTGTCAAATATAAATGCAAGAAGCACGTGCTTAAACTCTTCATATGCTTCCTCAATTACAAAAACAAAAGAAGTCTGATTTTTTCAACCATGGAGCTACAAATTGGGATCACCTAATGAGTGACTTGGATCTTGCACAAGTGGATCATCTATTCTAGGCTAGTGCCAAAATAGAAGGATGGAGTTCACCTGGCACTCCAATTGAAACAATCAAGAACATGGCCCACCAAAGCAAAAGAAAACAGGAAGATGACCCACAAATGAAACAGAAAATGACCCAAAAGAAGAAGAGAGGACATAAATCCTACCAACCCAAAAAAGAAAAGCCTGCCATCAAAGTAACGTATAACTCAAAAGCATAAACTGGAATTTTTCAAAAAATAAAAAATTAAGTCCAACAAGCAGTTCTTGCTTCATTCATGGTCTCTAATTAAGAGGATCCTTATTGATATGAAGGTCTGTGAGCCCCACCATCACGTGTGGTGCCCTAGTTTTGCTGATTGTAATCAATCACTTAAGTGAATAGTATCGTGTATGGCTGAAGTTACATAAGTTCAATCGACTAAACAATCCCACCCATTCAACTGTCAGACTTCTAGGCTTCTTTGGATAGGTGGACTCTATAGATAAAGAAGATCGTTTTTCTTGATTTAGTGTTTTTTTTTTTTTGGTCATTTGAATGGTAAAGAAAATAATAAATTCTATAAATTAATCATTAATATTTTTCTTAATTAAGATTCTCTATCTCAATATATGCTAAAATGTAATAGAATATCTAGCTGCACCTGGTGCAATGTAGCTGCTGGTCCCCGGCCTGGGTAAAGGAGAAAGGCCCACTGTGATGTTCTAAAAATGTTTCTACATTGAGCTTAACATACAAATCAATGTGTAAAGCCCACTGTGATATTCTAAAAATATCCAATCCGTCCATCATGTGAATCCCTTCCTATTTTTCTTGCCTCCCAAAAATCAGGTGGCCTACATCGTATAAAATCATGGGTAAAATCTTGTGTCTAACATAAGTTTTGGAAGGGTGTGGTGTTTTTTAGTGTCCATTCATCCTGGTTAGATGCATCTTTGAATACATTATATTCAACGTTTAAAAACAAAAATAATAATAATAATAAAGAAATCCCCAACTAGTTAGGGATTAGACAGGACAAATTCCTAATGTGGAATTCGACAATACAAATCCCTAAAAAGGGATTCAACAATGCAAATTCCCAACTAGGGATTTGACAATACACATCCCTAAATATTTGTGTTTTGGATTAAGCTGATATTTGTGTTTTCCCTTCATCCAGGTCTGTGTGACCTTATGAACTGGTTGGATGGCAAGTAAACATCATGGTGGGCCCTAGGAATGTTTCAAAAGTGGCTGTCATTGTCCCAATTGCTTTCTTTGGTGTGGCCCACTTGAGGTTTGGATATGCCTCATTTTTGGCTAGGCCTCTTACAAAATGGATGGACGGTGTGGATATAACACATACACCACGGTGGGGCCCACAGAACTGTAATGATGCTAATTAAACCAAAGATCTCTAGGCACACAATTTTGTTAAAACTGTCCACAGGGAGCCACACAAAAATCAGATCAAGTCACATTGCAACCACATGCATCATAAAATCATATGAGATTGTTGATGGAGGATGCACGAATGTGTAAAGAACCACAGCGAAAGATTTTGCCTATTCCTCATGATTTGCACATTGAACATTGGATGCCTACTCTTGATCGTTACTTAAACCAATCCCTTTTCACGAGGTCAAATCCCTCTCAGGATGATAGGATTCAGAAATAAACACAGCTCGTTGGGAAGGTCCAATCCCTTCCTTGTTGAGCCATTTCATCAAACAGTTAGCATGCATGAAATTTGAAAGAGTAAAATAGAGATATAAAGAGGAAGAGATCAAACCTATGGAGAGGAGCCACTTTCACTATTGCCTATTTTTCTATTTCCTAGAAAATGACATTTCCACAACTTTCCATGGCCTTCTTTGATAGAATAATAATGAACAAGAAACACTTCTGATTTCATCCTACATCCTTAATCACAGGATCAAACACCGGATCCAAACCTCAACTAAACTCTCCCTAAAATCAACATAAAATGCCCAAAATCATAACTCGAAATCACATTTCCAGAGCTCTGGATGTAATTTCCATCGAAAACTCAACAAATTACCAAAAAAAATTTATAAAATCCAACAGGTTGAAGTACTACAATAACGAGATCGAAAATCATTGTAAATTGAAGCTCGAAAATGCATTTTTACAGTTTCGAATACAAATTCTATTTAAAATCAACAAAATATAAAAACAGATGCAGAAAACCTTCCCATCTAATACTACATCTCAAAAAGAGATGGTGTAGATATCATGAATATATACGAATACAATACAATATATATATATATATATTTAAAAAGGAAGAAAATCGAAACCCTATATCTAGAAAGCTTTGAGAAATGAGAAATGCCTAATTTAGAGCCTTAGATCTTACATAGAGAGATAAAGAAGGTACCTGTGTTGCTTTCTGGAAGAGAGAGATGAGTGTTTGGTGGATTTCGAGAGAGGAGGGAGAGTACAAGGGGGGTTGAGATCGGGAGAGGGAGATTGAGAGCGGGAGGGGGAGAGGGAGAAGGAAATCAAGAGATGCACAAAAGCAAATGAGGCGAATGTGAAATGAGCTAGGGTTTTGGCGTAAGGAAAGGGTGAAATGGTTCGGTAGTCCGCGGCCAATATAGAGTAATGTGACGCTTGGGCCTTGTGGGGTCCACTGAGAGGGTTCTAATCGAATCAATTTCATCCATCTGTTTTAAAATAAGACAATAGATCAAAAAAAAAAAAAAAAAAAACAAGAAGATGCAAAACTCAATTGGGACACACCAACAAAATAGTGTAAATAACAATGTAGACAGTTAAAATAGCAATGGATTTGCAATGGCTTATAACCGTAGCAAATCAAGAATGGCTTAAAACCGTTCCTAAACCAAAAACCCACCAGTTCCTCTTCAATGATTTTGGTGTAGTGCTTATTCAAGTGGGCCACACCAAAGAAAAGGGTTTGGAAGGTGAGTATTGCTTGTATACTGTTTTCAATCTTATGATCCACCTGAATCATATATGAATTTGGTTTTTCATCCTTTTTCATAATATTGGCCCATTTACTAGCTGGTTGGGAGTAGATGTTTAAAATACACAATGGTAGATCCCACCAAAATTACACAAGATTTTTATTGACCGGACTTGATGGTGCAGTGAGAGTTCACCACCCTTTACAATGGTGTGAACTCTATGGGGCCCACTGTGATGTATATGTTTTATCCATGCCCTTTGATTAGGTATATATGACCTAATCAATAGGTTGGATGATAAATAAACATTACAATATGCCTTAGTAAGTTTTTAATAGTTTTCATTCAATCCCCACAGTTTCCTTTGTTGTGGCCCATCGGAGATTTGGATGTCTCATTTTTGACACATGCCCTAAAATAAAAAAAAGGATGGACGGTGTGGATAAGACATATACATCCACCTATAGTACCATCATTGGTGATGTGTGCTACACTATGCAAGGGAAGTCCTCCCAAAATCTCTCACCTCCTCCATCGGATGTGAATGAGGGGGCTCAAATTTTTTGGACAAGAATTTGACGTGTAGTGCGCGTACTATAAACGTGCATGGCATGTAGGTGGGTGCGCAAGCATGTATCTACGTGTACTATATATACACTTGTGTACGTGCGCATGCACATGTAATGGAAAGCGCTTTGCCTTGCTCGCGGACGCCAGAATTCTATCCGGCACTTTGGTCATGGCTTCGGTGGATCCTGACTATGGGCCCTGCCTTGATTTATGTGTCTTACATCCATCTTGTTCATCTACTTCACTAGGTTATTTTACAATATAAGGCCACATGAAACAGTGTTGATTTACAATTAAAAACTTTTTAGGACCACAATGTAATAAATTTTAGGAAACATCAAAATCAATGAATAAAGACTTATCCAAATATTTAAACGTTTAATCACCCCAGTTTCTCATGGTGTGGTCCACTTGATTTTGGATCTACTACACTTTTGAGCTCTTACCCTAAAATGTTAGGGTGAAACTGATGGATGGCGTGGATATAAGATACATATTATAATGGGCCCCGCAGCCAACCTAAGCGGATCCTTAGACTATGCCCCTGACTCACCCAGAAAGGTGCGGCCCTAGTCATGGGGCAACCTTGATGTATTTATTGTATATCCCAGCCATCAGTTCGTTTTTCTATATTTTTTTTTATATCATAATCGCAAATATAAAAGCAGATCCAAATCTCAGGTGGACCCGCCATAGGAACAATAGTGATTGACCATTAAAAACTTACTGTGAGCTACAGAAGTTTTAAATCATGACATTCATCCAGGATCTTACGACCTTTTCAACTGGTTGAATGGAAAATAAATATTAAGGTGAGCTCTTAGAAAGTTTTCAATGATGGTGCTTGTTCAATTCCAACTGTTCAACATAGATATCAAGGTGGCCCAGGGTCAAGGCCGCAATTAACCCACACTGTGGGGAGGATACGAGAATTGCGTGTGCCCCCCACATAAGTTCCTGCGGTTGTAGGGAAGCCGGAGGGACACTGATTTCTAGCAAGAAGTTCCTGCGTAAGGATGCTGGGTGGAGCCCAATGAAATGTATGATGAAATGTATGTGTGAAATCCATTCCATCCATCAGTTTTGAGAGCTCAATTTAGGACATGCAACAAAAAATGAAGTGGATAAAACACTCAAGTAGGTCACGCGAGAGGGAAAATTGGGAAAGAAATTCCTACCCTTGAAACCTTCCTAGGCTCCACCTTGATGTTTATATGCTATCCAAACCGTTTATAAGGTCATTCCCAATGAGATGAAGTGAAAACATCGAAAAGATAGCCTGATACAAACCTTTTATAGCCATAAGAATGATTTAACGGTGCTCACTGAATGCCCACTCTTTACTCTCATGTTGTCCACTTGAGTTATACACTTCATTTTTGGTTGCACCGCCTAAAATGAACTAGAAGAATGTATAGATGAGTGAATTTGTAACAAACATTTCGGTGGGCCCCACCCAGAGAAATCCATGTCTTTCCATGAAAACTCTCCTCCCATGAGTCTATAAACATCAAAATAAAGAAACATCTACATTAAATTATTATCTTACTGTGATGTTTAGAAATTGATAGACGGAATAGATTTATCATAGGAATCTCCATGTCTCATGTAGCTCGGTCCACTGGAAATCGCTGAAGGCAATTTGCGTCCTTGTAATCCTATGAGAAATTTACCACTGTAGACGCTACCTTTTATCCAGCGATTTTTACGAAGGATACAAACCTTATCTTACTAACTTAGACTTTGCAAGTACGGTTGGAGGAGTTGAGGATGAAAATACCCTTGCGCGTTAAATAGACCTATAGCTACGGATTATAACCGTAGCCATATATTGCATAATCCGTAGCTATAGCCCGAAATAAACCCGAATTGGGGCGGGCTCACCGAACTGGCATACCCCCCCCCCCCCCCCCCCA
Organism: Magnolia sinica; assembly: GCF_029962835.1. NCBI lineage: Eukaryota > Viridiplantae > Streptophyta > Magnoliopsida > Magnoliales > Magnoliaceae > Magnolia > Magnolia sinica. Next base: position 27,438,702 of record NC_080581.1, read on the forward strand.
GGTTGATGGCCTATCTAGCAGGGCCACGCCGATCCAGTGGAGCCACGCCAATCTGGCGGCCCACCTATGGCTATGAATCATAACCGTAGCTATAAGTACCGTACAAGATTTTCTTTACTATTCAAACAAAACAAATAGTCACATCAAAGGAAATTTATTTTCTTTTTCTGCTGTTTGACACTGAATCCATGGTTTATAAACATGGCCTAATGGAAAAAAAGGTAATAATAATAATAAATAAAATAAAAAGATGCAGTTCTTTAAGATGAGATAGTGTTGTTGGCTTTACAGAACAGCCGAATGACCTTCATTTTCATGGCTCGCCAGATATTAAGACACTAACTTTCATTTGAAGATGACTTTTATTGCCTAATTTTTCACAGAAAAGAAATCAACTCGTGAGAACCTCTTGTATTTGAGAAAATGGCTGATGTGTTACCATTCGGATTAGTGTCAAAACAAGAATGTATGGTTATCTTGCCAATATTCTGAATCTTTTTTTCTGCCAACTCAACTATGTCTGCCAGAAAGATTTGCCTATATGATAAAAATCTATCTTAGTGAATAGTGATTATCACTTCAAATTTAGAATGCCTTTTGGAATTGAGCGAGGCAACCTAGGACTTGAGTGAGACAACGTAGAAATTAAGGGAACCTAGGAATTGAGCGAGGCATACTACAAATTGAGCGAGGCAACGTAGAAATTCAGCGAGACATATTACAAATTAAGCGAGGCAACCGAAGCATTAAGCAAGGCAAGCTACAAATTGAGCGAGGCAATCTAGAAATTCAGCGAGGGAACCTAGAAATTCAGCAAGGCAACCTAGGAATTGAGCTAGACAACTTAGGAATTGAGCCAGGCAAACTACAAATTTAGCGAGGCAAACTACAAATTCAACGAGGCAACCTAGGAATTCAGAGAGGCAACCTAGGAATTGAGTGAGGCAAACTACGAATTAAGTGAGGCAACCTAGGAATTAAGTGAGGCAACCTAGGAATTGAGCCAGGCAAACTACAAATTTAAGGAGGCAAACTTCAAATTCAGCAAGGCAACCTAGGAATTTAGAGAGGCAACGTAGGAATTGAGCGAGACAACCTAGTAATTGAGTGAGGCAACCTAGGAATTGAGCGAGGCAACCTAGAAATTGAGTGGGGCAAACATGAAATTGAGCGAGGCAAACTTGAAATACAGCAGGGCAAGGCAAACATGAAATTCAGCGGGGGAAACTTGAAATTTAATGGGGCAAACATGAAATTCAGCTGGGCAAACATAAAATTCAGCAGGGGAAAGTTGAAATTCAGCAGGGCAAACTTGAAATTTAGCGGGGCAAACATGAATTTCAACGAGGCAAACTTGAAATTCAGTGGGGCAAACATCAAATTTAGTGGGGCAAACATAAAATTCAGTGGGGGAAACTTGAAATTCAGCAGGGCAAACATGAAATTCAGTGGGGCAAACTTGAAATTTAATGGGGTAAACATGAAATTTAGCAGGACAAACATGAAATTTAGTAGGGCAAACATGAAATTTAGTGGGGCAAACATGAAATTCAGCACATATATCAAATTTAGGGTATTTTTAGTTTTTTTAAAAAAGAAATTTAGGCTATTTTTAGGGCCATCCTCCATCCACAATAGGGGCCCTAATTTGAGTGAGATGATTGGCATGAATGCATACTATGCTTATGCACATGAGTGGCTAGTTGCTGCAACATATTTGAGCCATGATAGAAAAACATTGTAGCCTGTTTCACAGTCAAACCTTAAGACAAGTGGGTTTCCTCAATTTCATGTTTGGATGTTACTAACTTCTTAATTATATGAAATAAAATTTGGAAAAATAGTGTCGTTACAAGGGAGTTTGGATTGTGAGTAACTTGATATAAGCTACCTATGAGTTAAGTAGCTTATCTTGATTTCTACTTCATAAGCTGAAGTGATTAAGTAACTTTAAGTAAAAAAGTTACTTATAATTGATCTTAAACTGAGCTTACTTCTTTTGAATAAGCTACTTATCTATTGTTGTAGGTATACAAAGTAACTCATTTAAGGGTATCTAAACAAGCCCTAAAAGCAAAATACCTTACATCAGCACAAGTTAGTGACAAGTAAACATCATTTTAAGCTAGCCTTTGAGAGTAGTTCTCTTTGATTGATGTGTTTTGAATAGTGGTTATTATGTTTCTCAATCCAATCTCCAATATCTAATGAAAGACAACAATTTCATTAAAAGTGAAAGAAGGGATACGTCAAGCCAAATGAAAAGAATTTACAGTACATAGAGATTGTTTCGTGGGTACCTTAGTGAGCATTCATGCTTTTATGATGCAAAAAGGATCTATTGCGTCAGAGAGGATCAAATACTATCAATATTATCTAAGTAGCCTGAAATTGAGCGAGGGAAAATGAAAATTGAGCAAGCCTAGCATGAGAGGGAGCGAGGAAAACTGAAAATTGAGCAAGCCTAGCAAGAGAGGGAGCCAGGAAAACTGAAAATTGAGCGAGCCTAGAATGAGAGCGAGTAAGGAAAACTAAAAATAGAGCAAGCCTAGCATGAATTTGAGCAGAGCATACATGAAATTCAGTGGGGCAAATTGAAAATTGCGCAGGTTTTCGGTTGAATACCAAGCTTAAAAACAAAGGCTAAAGGAATGTAGCATTGTACCTCTCTTTTACTGACATAATGATTTGAGAACCAGTAAGATAACTCAGTATAATTTTAATCAGCCCTTTTGCAATCAACTCATTCCTCAGATTAACCCTCCCAAGGTTATCGTGATTAGAGAAAGAACTCGGACTGAAAAGCCACCAAGACTTGGAAATTTTCTACACTCTAAGATAACTGTAAATTTGAGCGGGGCAAGCATGAAATTTAGCGGGGCAAACTGAAATTTGAGCGGGGCAAGTATGAAATTCAGTAGGGCAAACTGAAAATTTACAGGGGCAAGCATGAAATTGAGCAGGGCAAACATGAAATTAAGCCGGGCAAGTATGAAATTCAGCGGGGCAAACTGAAAATTTACCGGGGCAAGCATGAAATTAAGCGGGGCAAACATGAAATTCAGTGGGGCAAACTGAAATTTGAGCAGGGCAAGCATGAAATTGAGCAGGGAAAATATGAAATTAAGCGAGGCAAACTGAAAATTGAGCGGGCAAGCATGAAATTCAGCGGGGCAAACATGAAATTGATCGAGGCAAACATGAAATTCAGCAGGGAAAACTGAAATTTGAGCGAGGTAAGCATAAATTCAGCGGGGCAAATATGAAATTGAGTGGGGCAAACATGAAATTCAGCGGGGCAAACTGAAATTTGAGCGGGGCAAGCATAAAATTTAGCGGGGCAAACTGAAATTTGAACAGGGCAAGCATGAAATTTAGCGGGGCAAACTGAAAATTAAGTGGTGCAAGCATAAAATTCAGTAAGGCAAACATAAAATTGAGCGGGGCAAACTGAAATTTGAGTGAAGCAAGCATGAAATTGAGCGGGGAAAACATGAAATTGAGCGAGACAAACTACTAATTGAGTGAACCACATTTGGATATTGAGAGGGGCAAACTAGAAATTTAGCGAGGCAAACTAGAATTTGAGCGGGGCAAACAGGAATTTGAGCGGGGCAAACAGCAAATTGAGTGGGGAAAACTGAATATTGAGCAGGGAAAACTGGAATTTGAGTAGGGCAAGCATGATATTGAACGGGGCAAACGAGAAATTCAGCGGGGCAAACTGAAAATTGAGTGGGGCAAACATGAAATTAAGCGAGGCAAGCATGAAATTCAGCGGGGCAAACATGAAATTAAGTAGGGCAAACCGGAAAATGAGCAGAGCAAACTTGAAATTGAGAGGGGCAAACATGATATTTAGCGGGGGAAACATGAAATTCAACGGGGCAAACTTGAATTTCAATGGGGGAAACATGAAATTTAGCAGGGGAAACATAAAATTGAGCGGGACAAACATGAAATTGAGAGGGGCAAACATGAAATTCAGCGGGGCAAACTTGAATTTAAGCGGGGCAAATATGAAATTGAGTGGGACAAACTTGAAAATCAGCGGGGCAAACTTAACAGATAATTTCATGGCTTGAGCCCAAAAATCTAAACATATCCAATGTTTAAATAGACCACACCACATGAAAATTTTGAATTGAACTTCTACTGTTGAAAATTTCTTAGGGGCCACAGAAGTTTTGGATCAAGCTTATAATTGTGTTTTCTATTAATCCATGTCTGTATGATCTTATGAACAGGTTTGATAACAAACAAACATCACTGTTGGGCCTACTATGGTTTCAACGGTGGAAATCATCTTCCCCACTGTTTCCCGTGGTAAACGGATGGACGACATGGATATACTACATACATTTAAGGTGGGCCCAACTGAGTTTACTCAGTACGATAGGAGCATACTGAGTAACTCAGTATGCAATCCAATTTTACTTGCTACACCCCACAATGATGTTTTATTTGTAATCAATTATTTTTATCAGATGATGTATACATAGATGAATCAAAATCCCAGATGCAAGGTTCATCCACTTTTCACTGGCACAATGATTTGAGGACCAGCAAGATAACCCAATATAGTTTTAATTAGCCCTTTTGCAATCAATTCATCCCTTGGATCAACCCTTTCAAGGCTATTGTGATTAGAGAAAGAACTCGGACGAAAATGCACAGACTTGAAAATTTTCTGCACTCCAAGATTACTGTAAACCTCATACTATTTACTTGAATCAATGGTCTGTAAGCCGGATTGTGTGTACCAAACAAATAGACTACCATCTTCGCTAGCTTCTATAAACATTTTCTTGAGTTGTAGGTCATCTGGTATAAAGAGTTTATCCTTTTCTACTAAGCGAATTCCATCTCCAGAGGCAGTGCAGGAGGGCAACTTGATTATTTTCTCTTTGAGAATCTCTTCAGTTTTTGGGTTCCAATTTTCAAGTACATGAGTCCAAAAGGAGCAACACTTTGCCAAACTCACTTCATGTTAACTATTTAATTCATAGTCGTTCCACAAGTTGACATAGTCATTGGTCGAGGGAACCAACGAAACACTAAAAGCTGAGGAGAAAATTGGAAGCAAGTCACTTTTGTAATCTTTATCAAGAACATAAAACCACGAGTAGAGCAAATTCGAAATCGAGTGGGGCAAACTGGAAATTGAGCAAGGCAAACTAGATATTGAGCGGGGCAAACTAGGTATTCAGCAAGGTAAACTTGAATTTAAGCGGGGCAAGCATGAAATTGAGCGGAGCAAACATGAAATTCAGCGAGGCAAACAAGAAATTCAGCAGGGCAAACTAGAAATCCAATCATGGTACATCACTATGAGGACAGTGAGACCTTCCTTCAAGTCGAGTTGGAACCAATCGTGGTACATCACTCTGCTTCAGATTCAACATAGTACTAAAGATTATATAAACTTAGAAATCCAAGTCCAAATGGTTAATAGAGTTTGGGAAAAGATTCGGCAAAGAGTTGCATCATATCTTATCGCTGCTAAAGTATAGTTTGTTAGACTGCTTTCAGTCAATTCTCTTTACTCTGTACTAAGAAAAGGGGCAAATTGGAAAATGATTGATTGCTGATTATATGGTTGAAATGGCTCTTTTAGAGTTGAAGATAGTTACTTCTCCTATGCCATCTATCACTTTCAACTGCAACTGCAGCTATGGCATCATTTTGGGATTGGATTAGGTTAAAATCAAACAAATGTTAGGTCTAGGAAGGGTAGATAAAACGTAAGATTGATCCAAGGTTAGAAGGACCCAATCAGTTGTATCTTAAATTCCAAATATGAAATTTAGTGTGACAAACATGAAATTGAGCGGGGCAAACATGAAATTGATTAGGGCAAACTAGAAATTAAGCGGGGCAAACATGAAATTGAGCAGGGCAAACATGAAATTGAGCGGGGCAAACTGAAAAATTGAGCGGGGTAAACTAGAAATTGAGCGAAGTAAACTAAAAATTGAGCAGGGCAGACATGAAATTGAGCTGGGAAACATGAAATTCAGCGAGACAAACATGAAATTGAGCAGGGTTAACTAGAAATTCAGCGAGGCAAACCAAAAATTGAGCGGGGCAAACATGAAATTAAGTGGGGCAAACTAGAAATTCAGCAGGGCAAACATGAATTTCCACAGGTAGTCAGTGAATTGTCACTGCATTGTCATTCAATACTACAAAGGGAAGTAACTATAAACCCCACTAGTCTTTTTTTTAAGATCTGTACCTTCAACAACCGTAGCACTGGTCAAACGCAAGTTGAGGAAGGGTGCTTTGGGGTGAGGGAATATTTTGAACCTTTTCTGTAACGCCCTAAAATTCGGGGGTCGAGCATAACTCAGCTCCCGAGTTTCAAAGCATCACTTATGCAACATATTTAATGATGGATGTATGTTGTCTGTAAGAGTACATAAAACATGGGATAGATTAAGCCAAACTACAAACATAATTCAGGTATAAGTGAAAGACGCAAGCAGAAGACTTAAAGAAATATATGTGTCCATGTGCAAGTCCCTAAAATACGTATACATGCCAGGTCATACTTACAAGTGTTGCTATCAAAAGTATAAGCAGTAAATGACATCATCTATTACAATTACAAAGAAAATTCAGAATTCCCGCATATCAGGACATGGCTCACAAGAACCCGCCTAAGAACTGCATAAAAGAAAATGTGGCCTCATCATCCTCGAACTCCTGCTTTGCCTCAGGGGTCACGTCATCATCTGCATCTAAGACAGAGTCTGGTTGGTGTTGAAACACCGCCCCAAAACGTGGGAGTGAGTGATTAACTCAGTGGAACAATACTGTAAAAGTTAACATGATATCAAATCAATCAAGCAGTAATGATAACGCATTACAATTAAACAACTCTAAAGTACTCTTGTTAATACAAGGATGTATGTATAAATGATGCATGCCCTCACCTACACTCCCTCAGCGTCTTCATCTTACGTTATGCATGACAACCTCCCGTAGTACCAACGACTTCCACGCACATGCAATGCGGTGCATGAACATGATTACCAAGTTGTTATTAGTCCTTTTCATACAGCAGGATTGGGAAGCTAAGGTACCTTCCTCATATCAATTTCTACACAGTGATCCATTCTAGGGTCGTCAGTCCTAGGCCATCTCATATGATCATATGGTTTTAGGTCGCTGCAAAGGGCTCGTCACCAAGCAATGCACGCCTATCATACCTTCGTTACTACTCTAAGGCTCGTCGCCTTAATGCAGTATCAAGGTATACTCGAGGTCACTACAAAGGGCTCGCCAATCAATGTAGGCCGACAACACAAATATAGTGTCCTATACCAGCATAATCGGCTCACGAGTCTGCTGTGCTCACTGGTCACTACGGGGAGGTTCGTCACCCTAGCGTAGGCTGACAGCTCAACCACGGTATCCCATACCACCATGTCCGGCTCATGAGTCTTAGCGGATCAAGGTATAACGGTTAACAGGATTTCATCGGTAAGTTTGGTACCCTAGATTCAAACAATAGCATCCATACATGGTGAACATACATCGGACAATCGGGTTACTTGACGAACTCGACTAGCACGAGCGCATGTTGGGTTGAACGATATAGAGTGCGCAAACACTCCGTGTGGCCAAACCACTGCCAACAACTCTAATACGACTCGGGTTCGTCAAATCACATCCTTCGTGGCGAAAACAACCTCAGCCACGAACTTAAGGCCGATTACCGATTTCCTGGACTATTTCATAGTCCCAAACACATTCCACTATAACAGATATGCATATACAATTTAGAACAGTAACGGAACATCAATTCAAATCATGTAGTATGTGAGCATTTGAAGAATATCAACTTAACATGGATTTACACATAAGTAATACTTGAAGTTAAACAACAAAGAATGTAACTTACATGTAGGAAATCATACACACCAATAGGAGAGTTGAGAATCACTTCTCAACGCCCGCAAATAGGATAATATGTTACACTTTAGACCATTCAGACATTTTTACAAACACTTAAACTACATCAACATACATGACGTAAGTTGGAATACACGCATTTGGACAATTCCCTTTTGCCAAGGAGTTGACACACATACAACAAGCACAAATACATGACATCATGGCAAGCACATGTTCATATTTTATACGTATACGATACTTCCTACATATACATAGAATACACAAATCTCAATATAACACATACATATCAGGAACGCAAAATAAACATATCATTTGGCATGTGAAATTGCATCCATAACAATAATAAACCATTATCTGACATTGAAAGCCTTGAAAACTATAACCTATATGAATATAATCCGCACCTTAAACCAGAAAGAACGCACAGAACTGATTCAGACGATAAGTCTTCATCAACGGCGACTAGATGACCTAAGGCAAGAATAGAAATGAGCTACATCAACACATAGACAAGTCTAAGCTCTAAAATAGGTTAGGGTTAGATTAACTTACCCAAGAAGGAACTTAGAATCGCCGGAATAACGATTCAAAAGTGATGGTTTAAGGATGTAAGTAGCAGGAAAGAATCTTAAGATGATTCACCAACTTCTCTCTCACTTTCTCTCTCTTTCCCTCTCTCTTTCTTAGCTAGGGTTAGAAAATTCATATGGAAAAGAGAGTGAGGGTTTTAAGGTCTTTATATAGGCCTAATGTTGATGGAAATAGCCCCAGCGCCAAGGTATACTTAGGTTATAACCAAATCAGGCCTCTCTCAATCCAACGGAGCACTTCCGGTGGTCCTTTTTCCACGTGCGGTCGGACTTAAGCTCACTGACCATGGATCTAGGTCAGGCTGAGTTTTCGTAACGATCGAATTTACAGATCAGCCGTGGCGAACCACACTCAATTCAACGGTCACCGAAACTCGATCAGGTCCACAAGCATTATGACATGCCTAGGCCATCTTCCCTGATCCAAGGGTGAAATTGGGTCAGAATCCAACGGTCAGATTGCTTAAAATCGTCACGCAAGCGACACGACTCAGATTTCATAAAATTATATTTAATTTCTCACCATTCTCACTCTTCACTCTAGACTCAATCAAATTGACCCAGGACATCATCTGGACTTGATTTTTGAGGTGATGGTCAAGTCCAACATGGTGACCATAACCATCTAAGATCATCGCTATCGAACTTTCGATGCGTGGTCCAGGTCTGATTCAAAAGTTCCAAAAATTCCCAAGAGCAACTGGATTTAGCGTTGAATCCTAGATTTCAGAGTAACATAGCGCTAACGATTCTACAGGTTTTGAGTCCTGCAGATCAAATTTAAAGTGATTGATGCTAATTTCACAAGCAATCGAGTTTAGCACTAATTAACCCACAAATAACTTCTAAGGAAAATAGAGGTAGTACTCGGGTCTTAGCACGAAATTTTTTGGGTCATTACAATTTCAAAGATTGCAGCAGTAACCAGTTTGGAGGATTTCACATAACCCTAGCCAAGATGGAAAATGGCAAATGTAGAATGATAATATGTACATGATAAACAAAGTTTTAGTGAGGCAAATGGGAAGAAAAACGTGCTTACGAGTGTTTTTCGTTGAAATGGAGTGAGAAAGGTGGCATGTGTTTTAAATATGCGTGAGTGGGTTATCCATCAAAGTGAGTGGGGTAAAACATGAAATTCAGCGGGGCAAACATGAAATTCAGAGGGGCAAACTAGAATTTCAGCGGGGCAAACATGAAATTTAGTGGTGCAAACATTAAATTGAGCGGGGAAAAGTGAAAATTCAATGGGGCAAAGTGGAAATTGAATGAGGAAAACTAGAAATTCTGCGGGGCAAACATGAAATTCATCAGGGCAAACTAAAAATTCAGCAAGGCAAACTGAAAATTGAGCAGGGCAAACTGAAAATTGAGCGGGGCAAACATGAAATTGAGCGGGGCAAACTAGAAATTGAGTGGGGGAAACATGAAATTCAACAGGGAAAACATGAAATTGAGCGGGGCAAACTTGAATTTCAGCAGAGGAAACATGAAATTGAGCGGGACAAACATGAAATTGAGCGAGGTAAACTGAATATTGAGTGGAGCAAAGATGAAATTCAGCGGGGCAAACTTGAATTTCAACAGGGAAAACATGAAATTGAGCAGGGCAAACTTAACAGATAATTTCATGGCTTGAGTCCAAAAATATAAACATATCCAATGTTCAAATGGATTACACCACATGAAAATTTTGAATTGAAGCTCTACTGTTGAAAATTTCTTAGGGGCCATAGAAGTTTTAGATCAAGCTTATAATTGTGTTTTATATTAGTCCATGTCTGTATAATCTTATGAACAGGTTTGATAACAAACAAATATCACTGTTGGGCATACTATGGTTTCAACGGTAGAAATCATTATCCCCACTGTTTCCCATGGTAAACGGATGGACGGCGCGGATATACTACATACATTCAAGGTGGGCCCAACTGAGTTTACTCAGTACGATAGGAGGGTACTTAGTAACTCAGTACGCAATCTGATTTCGCTTGCTACGCCCCACAATGATGTTTTATTTGTAATCCATTATGTTCATCGGATGATGTGTACATAGATGAACTAAAAGCCTAGATGCAAGCTTCATCTAATAGGCAATATATTAAAATATAATACTTGTGGTGTGTGCTTTCTTCACTGAACCAACCATTTTCAGAAGATGACAAAATGTTGATGTATGAAGAGGATGCAATCCGTTGCTGATAAGGAAGGGGGCCACAGAAAATGGGTTTTTTTTGTCTTTCTTAAATCCTATTGCCCATGGAAGTAGAATGCATAGTGAGTAACTTTATATGCTTAGCGTATAGAGTAAACTCTGTCGGGTCCCTTGTGATTTATATATATTTATCCACTACTTCCATCCATTTTATCATATAATTTTAAGCTTGAGCCCAAAAAATGAAGCACATCCAAAGATCAAATGGACCACACCACGAGAAATAGTAAGAATTGAACATATACGGTTGAAAAATTCTTGAGGGCCACAAAAGTTTTAGATCAAGCTTACATTTGTGTTTTCCCTTCATACATGTTTATGTGATGTTATGAATAGGTTGGATGACAAATAAACATCACTGTGGGGCCTAGAAAGGTTTTAATAGTAGAGATCATTATTACCACATTTTCCTGTGGTATGGTCGAGTTCAGATTTGGATATGCTTCAATTTTGGTTTCAACCAACCCCTTAAATGATTTGGGAAAATGGATGAACGTGTAGTGTGGATAAACCACATCCATTCACGGTAGGCCCAACAAAGTTTACTCATTACCATACGAGCATATTGAATAACTCTGTACGCAATCCTATTTCATTGCCATGCGAAACCACGCTGTTTGGCTAGTGAGTTGCCACCAGCCAGGTGGCTAGTGGTTAGTGCTATGTGGACCCTACCATGATGTATGTGTTTTATCCACGCTGGCCATCCATTTTGAAAGATAATTTTAGAGCTTTATCCCAAAAATGAGGTAGATCTAAATCTCAGGTGGACCACACCATGGGAAAACAGTAGTGATTTAATGTCCACAATTAAAAACTTCTTAGGGCCCACTGTGATGGTTATTTGACATCTAACCTGTTGATTAGGTAATAGAGACTTGGATGAAGGGAAAAAATATATATCAGCTTGATCCAATACTTTTGTGGCCCCGAGAAGTTTTTAATGGTGGGCGTTCAATCAACACTGTGTGGTCCACTTGAGATTTGGATCGACCTCATTTTTGGGCTCATACCATAATATGATCTGTAAGAACGGTTGGACGATGTGGATGAAACACATACATCACTGTGGAGCACTAGTAACATTTCTTTCCTTTCTTTGTGGAGCCTTCCTTGCCCATCTTAAAACTCATAGAAGGCTGCTACATTTCTCAGTCCACCTGTTTCTTTACAATGTTGGAAGTTGGCATGGGCCATGGAAGTATGCCCAAGGTTTAGAGTACCGTATGACTTGGTATTGTCAGATTCATATTGGTTTTGGTGGGAATTGGTTTGAGTCGGACCACCTATACAATTATGTTTCTTTATTTTGGAATTTGAATTGTGCTACTAGAGGTAATATCCCATATGGTCGTAATCCTTATAATCCTTCATCTGCTAGTGGAGCACTAGTAACATCTCATACATTTAAGGAAATTATCAGTCCTGAGTGCTTTGATCACCCTGATTTTTTCTTACTTTCACTTGAATCTATTATTCAAACAATTCAGTTCTGTTGTCTTAATAGGGGAATTGGATTTTTTTCATCTTTTGTCTGTGTTATTGACCAATTTTCATCTTGAAATTTTCTTTTGATTTAATTCCTCCAAATAATTCAATGGTTTTCAAGCAGTCTTTGCTCAGAATTATTTAAAGATGCCATCAATTTGCCAAATTCCAATGGATTAAAAAAGACTCCTCTTTGATCCAGTTTTTAACTTGTTTATTCGAACAAAAGAATGTGCTTTTTTTCCTTGCTGGTATAGATCGTTTTCCCCTCATTTCATATTTTCCTTTTTATCTTTAGCTTTTGATTTTCCCATCTATCCCATCCAAGAAAAATGCTTTTCCTTGCTATGGAATTATAGAAACCCATTCTTGATTTCTTTCTTGCTTTTCCTTTTCTCCTAATTACTAATTTTTTTTCCATTGTTGTTCTGCCTTCCATCTCATTCTAGCTGATGCTTGGAACTTCGTTGTTTCGTTTGAGAGCTACAACAACATCTACCACAACAATGCTAAAGATAAGCTCTTTAAAAATCAATTTGTTTTTGGCACCTCTGACGCCAATGGTTACGAAGTGAAGCAGAGGTATGGACATGATCATCTTTCCACCCAAAATGACTTTAGAAGGCTTTTCTTTCGATTCAAAGATCATAGAAAAATGGTATTTGCATGTTGGAATCTAAAATGATTTTTTCTGTTTGATTCTTTTGATGGCTTACATATGATTATAGATTAGCGTTTTTCAATGTTCAACATGAATGGTTGGTGTTGTTTTCATCTGGGGCCAGTATTTTGCACATGTGGGCCCATCAATCAGTTATTTTGATTGTTGGATGGGATTCATGTAAAACACTTGTTGTGTGTGGGCCCACCTTATTTTGCGTGTGACATATATTCCATCCACTTGATTCTTGGATAATAGGGCTAGTTTTGGATATGTACGGTGAGAGAATGAGAATTAGCACTTGATCGATGGAGTGGATGTTACACTCACAACATGGTGGGCCACAGGGTTTGATTTTTATCTTATTGTGTATAATGGTTATTGTAGTAGATTTTGGTCCCTAGTTGTTTATCTATTGGGTTTCACTTTGTATGGGTGTTGTTGAGGAACTCTATTTCATCGAATAATACATCCTAGCCATTTAATTGGTGATATTTTCTCTGTAAGATATATGACCATGGGCTTAGTACTATGGAGAGGACGCCATGAAAATTTGCGTTAGATAAGAAAAACTGATTAATAAATTGATTAGGAAAGATGTTGAACCTCTAATGTAGATGAAGACATGTAAAACTTGCATTGTTTGAATATTGGAACGATGATTTAAATAGATTATAAGACACCTTGCCATCCCCTTTCCTTTTCGCATTTTTCGTTCAGTTTAATAAAATTATCATTACAGTTAAGCAAAAAATGACTAAAGAAACCCAAATGGTGAAAATATACATTAGTTTTGGAAGGCAATGGATAAGAATCCCCACTATAGAGAGAAGATGTACAAATTCTTCCCTTAGCAAGTGAATTGATCATACTATTGCCATCTAATATAATATATATATATATAATATTTAAAAATAATATATATATATATATATATATATATATATATATATATATAATATTTAAAAATAATAAAATCCTATATTACTCGTCCGCCCATTTCTTACATTTTCCTTTTCTTACCCAATCCATCGTTCACAAGCTTCCCCCTCTCTCTCTCTCTCTCTCTCTCTCTCCAGCATGTTGAGAGCCAATTGACGGATGCATGGTTGGACATCCAATATATGCCGAGTGGCTTACGATCAATGGTAGATGTAGCGTACATTATGCATATGAAGACCATTACACTCATATACTCATGGACAGTCAGGAGTTTGCTATCATTGTTTCAAGCTAGAGAAGAGTTATTTGATACTCTAGTCACCCAAAAACATGGTAGAATGAAGGATCCTGACTGTTGGAATATTTGGTTGAATTAAATAGACTATTAAAATCAAGAACTAAAAAAGAAAATAAAATTTTTGAGAAAGAAGAACTTATTGAATTGAGTCGATGCGTGACTAAGTCACTCGGCTTAAAATTGAATTTGCTCCCCTTAGACAGCGTCCCAAGTGCAACAGGTTTCCAGAGCAATCGACCTCCAGGATACAACGACTATGACCCGGTCCCAGTGGTGCACTCACTGTACGCGGGCTTGAACCACTTGCAGTTTAATCCGAAAGTGCTTAGTTGACTCAGCGATGAACTCAGTAAAATTCTTAAACCAGAATAGCAGAGAGAGTTTTATAAAAGAGAATGATTTTTATATTTTTGAAACTGGAATCAAAAGTCTTTTTATTGACTCCAAAGTGGTGCATAAGCACCCTTTACAAAAGGTTAGGTCTGTTGGGTTTAAACCCAACAGGTGCGACTAACCGGAAGGGATGCATCTCTCTGGTTTTACACTCACACCGCACACGCACACGGACTCGGACTAGGGTTCGGGCTCGGCTCGGCGCGCGCGCGGGTGTGGTCAATGACATAGATTAGAGCTATTGGCATAACCCCCTCACAGGACCAAATTCACATGCCCCTTGAAAGGGGCTCAAGCCCTAGGTAAAAAGACTATCTTATATACAAGATAATTTACTTTGTCAAATCCGATGTAGGACAAAACTCACAGCTTAAAAGTACCAAAACTTTTAAAATGTGGAGGAAAATCACCAAAAATTTAAAAATTTAAATTTTAATATTATTTTAAAACAAAATATAACAATCCCCAACATGTTTTAAAATAAAACTCTTTCAGGTTAAAGCGTAATAGTTGTGCAATGGTGCCGGTGTCACCATAAACTTGAACCGACATTAGAGTAAGCAAAACAGATTTACAGGAATTAGGTGACACCATAGTTTTGAACCTGAATCCTTTTAACGTAGATTGCAAGTACATGCCACTCACACAACTCTTCTTCTGCAAGTGATTCTGCAGTTCGGTGCGTTTCGGTCATACACCATTACCTGAATTTCATGAGTGCTCTAGAGAATTCGCCTAGATTCTCATAGGAAGCGGTCTCCACCTCTACACCCATATAGGTGAATTCCATCAAGTGTATGCAGCAACTGTATACACCACCAAATATATGGTTATGGATCCATTAAGAGTTCTAAAAAACTCACCCTTCTGCGTTGCTGCTTGCACTATACACCATAGAAGAGGCTCATATAACTCAGTGTAATCGTCTACCTCGTGTCTTGTTGTTTACCCATTGAAGCTATCTCATGAGATCTCCACTTGTATAGGTTGGGTTGCCAACACTGGCAACTCATATATTAGGCCCAACCCCATTCCCTTCGATGTATCATTGACTAACCTTTTAAATAGTCATTTTGTCAGAGGATCTACTAGATTCTTTTCTGACCTCACAAAGTCAATAGATATGACTCCATCACGCAACATGTGTTTCACTATATTGTGTCTGAGTCTAATATGCCTGATCTTTGCATTATATATTTTACTCTTTGCTTTTACTATAGCTGCTTGACAGTCACAATAAATATACATGGCCGATACATACTTTGGCCATAATGGTATATCAGCTAAGAGATTTCTAAGCCACTTGGCTTCTCATCCAGCCTTTTCTAAGGCAATAAACTCGGATTCCATAATCGACCGAGCGATATATGTCTGTTTGGTAGACTTCCAAAAGACTGCTCCTCCACCCAAAGTGAAGACATATCCACTAGTGGATTTTGTCTCATCTTAATCACTGATCCAGTTAGCATCACTGTATCATTCTAATACAGCAGGGAAACCATTTTAATGTAAACCATAGGTCATACCGCCTTTTAGGAATTTTAAAATCCTAGACAAGGTATTCCAATGCTCTTTTCCAGGGTTATGTGTATATCTACTTAGCCTTCCTACTGCAAAAGATATGTCTGGTCTAGTGTAGTTTGTTAGATACATGAGGCTACCAATTATTCTGGAATACTCCAATTGAGACACACTATGTTTTATATTCTTCATGAGAGTCACACTATAATCATAAGGAGTTCTGATAGGTAAACAGTTAAAATGGTTAAACTTTCTCAATATCTTCTCAATGTAATGAGATTGTGATAATATAATAACATCATATTTCCTGGTTACTTCAATACCTAAGATTACACTAACCTCTCCTAAGTCTTTCATGTCAAACTTAGATGACAAGAATTTCTTAGTTGCATTAACTAATTTAATATTAGTTTAAAAAATAAGCATGTCATCAACATAAAGACATATAATAACATAATCATTTTCAGAAATTTTACTATATATACATCTATCTACATCATTTATATGATAATCATTTGATTTTAAAACACCATTAAATTTTTCATGCTAATGTTTAGGAGCTTGTTTTAAACCATATAGTGATTTAATTAGTCTACATACTTTATTTTCTTTACCTGATATCTTATAACCCTAAGGTTATTTCATATATATTTCTTCTTCTAAGTCTCCATTTAGGAAAGTTGTCTTAATGTTCATCTGGTGTACCACCAATTTATATATGGAGGCTATCACTATTAAGACCCTGATAGTTGTAATTCTAGTTACAGGCGAATATGTATCAAAGTAATCTATTCCTTCTTTTTATTTAAAGCCTTTCACTATCAACTTAGCCTTAAACTTATCAATACTCTCATCTGGTTTTAGTTTCTTTCTAAACACCCATTTACAGCCTATTGGTTTATTTTCAGGTGGTAGGTCCATAAGTTCCCACGTGTTAATAGATATAATAGATTTTAGCTCATCATTTATTGATTCCTTCCAAAAGGACGCATCTGGAGAGTTAATTGCTTTTATATATGTTGTAGGATTATCTTCTATTAAGAAGGTAAAAAAATTATCTCATAGGTTAGTTTCTCTTCTAACCCTAGTACTTTTTCTTGGTTGTATCTCTTCTACTACTTTCTCGTATGCATTTTTACTAGTAGACAAAATATCTGATTCATTGACTTCCTCTATTCCTATAGATTTAGATTTCATAGGGAATATATTTTCAAAGAACTCTGCATCCCTAGCTTCTATAATTGTATTAGGATTTAGAATATTATCCTTAGATTTTAAAACTAGAAACCTGTAGGCCGCACTGTTTTGTGCGTACCCTATAAATACACAGTCGGTCGTTTTAAGACCTAACTTTCTTTTCTTAGTTTCAAATAATCCTATTTTAGCAAGACACCCCCACACTTTAATATATTTATAACTAGTAACATGATTCTTCCAAAGTTCATAAGGTGTTTGTTCAGAAGATTTAGAAGGAATCCTCTTAGGAATATAACAAGAAGATAAAATTGCTTCTCCCCACATATTTAAGGGTAAGCCTGAACTATTTAATATAGCATTCATCATCTCTTTTAGAGTTCTATTCTTACGTTCTGTTATTCCATTTTGTTCTGGTGTATAAGAAGCTGTAGTTTCGTGAACTATTACATTCTTTTCACATAATTCTCTAAATTGAGAAGATTCATATTCACCTCCTCTATCTGTTCTAAGTCTTTTCATTTTTATTTTTAACTGATTTTCAACTTCAATTTTGTATTTAGAAAAAACATCTAAAACTTCATCTTTGTTTCTTAACAGATAGGCTCTAGTGAACCTAGAGCAGTCATCTACAAAAGTTATGTAATATCTTTTTCCCCCTCTAGACATGTGATTTTTAAAATCACCTAAGTTACTGTGTATCAACTCTAATAGAACAGATGATTTTTCTATTTGTTTAAAAGGTTTTCTAATGAATTTTGATTCTACACATGTTTCACATTTATCGAATCCGTCATTAGATATATTAAGTAATAAACCTAATCTTTTCATTTTTTTAAAGATACTACATTCACATGACCTAATCTACTATGCCATAAATAAAAAGGTTCAACGATATAAACAGAACTGGATGTTTTCTTATTATTATCATTGGATACATTTACAAGGAATAAACCATCGCTACAGTATCCCCTACAAACAAAAGTTTCATTCTTAGTCATTACAAGCTTATCTGAATTAAATACTAACTTGACACCAGCCTTATTGAGGAGCGAACTAGAGACCAAGTTTCTTCTAATGTCAGGAACATGTAAGACATCATTCACATTAGAGTCTTTTCAGGAGTGAGTTTCAGAAGTACTTTTCCTTTCCCTACAACTGGAGACATTCTAGCATTCCCCATGAATACTTGTTCATCATCTCTTTATACTTGGTAGGAGGTAAACATGCTACGATTCTTGTACACGTGCCTAGTTACACCAATGTCTAGTACCAACTCCAAGTTATTTACAAGGAAGACTTCTGACACTACAGCTACTACCATGTCAGACTCATTTCGTGTTTCTGTAAGATTAGCCTGCGGCTTGTCTTTATTTTTCTTAAGCCTGCAAGTTTTACCATGATGCCCAGGCTTTCCACAGTTGTAGCAGTTTCCCTTTTTCTTAAATTGATTGTTTATATTATTCTTTTTGAGCCTACACTCATTTGCGTAATGTTCAGGTTTGTCACAGTTATGACAATTGCCCTTTTTCTTATTATTTGCCCGACTTGATTCCACAAGATTGGCCTTGGAATTTATCTCATTTCTATTTCCTTTTTGGTCCTTGATTCTATTGGCCTCCTCTATTCGTATATATATGATAGTGGTTTCTAAAGAAACACCATTCTTTTTTATGTTTCATTCTATTCTTATATTCTTTATAGGAGGGCGGTAACTTTTCTATTAGTGCTCCTAAAAGAAATACTTCATCCAACTTAATTCCTTCTGTCGATAGTTTGCGAACTAAACTTTGAAAATTGTAAATCTGATTTATGATAGGTTTATCGTATGTCATTTCATAATGAAGGAAATTAGCAATTGCATGTTTCTTAGCACTTGCATATTCCAATATGTACTTCTTTTCTAAAGCAGTCCATATGTCTTTAGCAGATTTATAAGAAGCATACACGTCATATAGTTTGTTGGACAAAGAGTTTAGAATGTAGTTTTTACAATTATTTTCATCCGCTACTTCGGTTTGATTTGCTGGATCTATAGTAAATAATTCAGATAGTATGTATGAAACTTTAAGGGTGGTCAATGCAAACATCAGTTTCTGTTTCCACCGTTTAAAGCATTGTCCAGCGAACGGTTCGATATTGGCTAACTCGGTGGAAGCATTTACAGTTACTATAGCCATAGTCTATGTAATTCAACAATTTTGATTTCAAGATTGTTGGAATATTTGGTTGAATTAAATAGACAATTAAAATCGAGAACGAAAAAAGAAAATAAAATTTTTGAGAAAGAAGAACTTATTGAATTGAGTCGAGGCGTGACAGTGTCCCAAGTGCAACAGGTTTCCAGAGCAATCGACCTCCAGGATACAACGACTATGACCCGGTCCCAGCGGTGCACTCACTGTACGCGGGCTCAAATCACTTGCAGTTTAATCTGAAAGTGCTGAGTTGACTCAGCGATGAACTCAGTAAAATTCTTAAACCAGAATAGCAGAGAGAGTTTTATAAAAGAGAATAATTTTTATATTTTTGAAACTAGAATCGAAAGTCTTTTTATTGACTCTGAAGTGGTGCATAAGCACCCTTTACAAAAGGTTAGGTCCGTTGGGTTTAAACCCAATAGGTGCGACCAATCGGAAGGGATGCATCTCTCTAGTTTAAAACAAAAAGGTGCAAGTGCGAGTACACTCTTACAAATAAAGTCCCGCGAGTACCCATACACACACTCACGTGAGTACACTCACACTGCACGCGCACGCGGGCTCGACTCAGCAGCACACGCGTGTGTGGTCAATGGCATAGATTAGAGCTATTGGCATAGCCCCCCCACAGGATCAAATTCATATGCCCCCTGAAAGGGGCTCAAGCCCTAGGCAAAAAGACTATCGTATATACAAGATAGTTTACTTTGTCAAATCTGATGTGGGATAAAACACACAATTCAAAAGTACCAAAACTTTTAAAATTTGGAGGGAAATCACTAAAAATTTGAAAATTCAAATTTTAATATTATTTTAAAACAAAATATAACACTTGCTACATCAATCTTAAACCTTTTTTCAATTGAATACGTACTATTTCTGCATTTCTATTTAGGTATTGCCATTGATCAAGGCACACATGACAGCCATATTGATCATGCTGTTGATTTGGAACCTCAGCCAAGTTGATGGGTCATAAGCTAAAAATTGCATTGATTGGACAAAGTTCACTGTCCGTGATCGTCCCACTGAGTTTTACCAAATGATGGTTTTTATTAGGGTGGTAGATCTGGTGCCTCACTATATGGATGGGCTATTGATATATATATTTATATATATAAATATATATATATATATATATATATATATATATATATATATATATATATATATATAAACGACTGAGTCGGGCTCTCGATTGTTGTCTTAGCTTGAAGGATTAAACTTGAATGTGTAGACTTCTTCTTCTAACAGTTCCTTTTAGAAGCCCAGTGATATGATGTTCGCTACAAGCCAATCCCTTTTCTAATGGGATATGGCCTATCCACTTTGTGATCCACTAGGTACACTGTCAAAATCAACAAATGTATGTGATCCCTCAGGTTCAATTCATTATTCAAATATTTTTATGTT
Source organism: Magnolia sinica (assembly GCF_029962835.1). Taxonomy (NCBI): domain Eukaryota; kingdom Viridiplantae; phylum Streptophyta; class Magnoliopsida; order Magnoliales; family Magnoliaceae; genus Magnolia; species Magnolia sinica. The sequence continues at coordinate 27,459,541 of NC_080581.1, forward strand.
TTCTCCCACTGGAAGCCTACAATATGTAGTAGTTTAAACGAGAAAAAGTAAATTACATGTGTTTTTTTGAAAATTTTAATTCCTTTAAAATAACAAGAAATAGTTAACACATAATCAACTACTTGTGACAATCTGGATAGCGTGACGTGGAAAATGAACCAAAATTTATTCTCCACTACACCCTCCTCCATTGCCCTTTTTTTTTACCACCATCAAAATTGATCACCACCATAATTGGTGGCAATTAATTTTAACTTATATACCCGGCCTAAACTTGACCCAAGTTGTCAATGGGTTGGGTTAGTACCCAAACTTAGGCTAGCCAGGTCTGCATCGGGATCTTGGAGAGTCGGACCCAAATCTAAATAGGATTAAGATACCGATTGAGTACCTATGGGGTTTTTAGATCTAAGTTTGATTTGGGTTGGGGATGATTAGGAGCATTTGGTTGGCCCTACACTATGGATGGATTAGATCACACAAGTGTCACTTTGACACATGCATGTTGTGTAGATAGATTCTCTTATATATGTACAGAATATGTTCCTTTACTAGAATAATTGTAGCATATTAAATGTACATAATTTTATCGACATGAGGTACACCAACCGAGACCGAAGATACTGATTGAGTACCTATGGGGTTTTTGGATCTAAGTTTGAGTTGGGTTGTGGACAATTAGGAGCATTTGGTTGGCCCTACACTATGGATGGATTAGATCACACACACGTCCCTTTGACACATGCATGTTGTGTAGATAGGGTCTCTTACATGTGTATGGAATAGGTTTCTTTACTAGAATAGTTGCAGCATATCAAATGTATTTAATTTTATAGACATGAGCTACACTAAACTCAGCCCAAATTTAACTAAGTCAATTAAATGGACCTTACCTATACCTAACTTGGCTAGATTTTAAACCAAGTCCAAAAGATAAGACCCGATCCTGAGACCTGATCTCTTATCAGGTTCAATTTATTGTACTTGATTGTAAATTGTAATATGCATGGGCAGTGATAATGCATGTAAAGTTGTTGGATTAGTGCGCATCAAGATGTTTAATGGCATGGAGCATATCTTGATCGAAGTAAGACACATTCCAAAGTTGAGGAAGAGTATGATATCTCTAGGAGCACTCGAGGCATTGGGGTGTAAATTTACCAGGTTTGATTGTGTCCTTAAAGTTTCAAAGGGAGCACTCATAGTCATGAAGGCATGGAGGAATGGAAACCTTTACAGGTTGATCTGAAGCACTTCATTGGGTGGAGCTGCATCGTCTATAGTGAATTCCACGTCTGCACGTATGTGGCATGCACACTTAGGCCACATAAGTGTGTGGGACATGAAGGTACTTTTTGACTGTTGTTTAATTTCAGTTTTTAAATGCATTGATTTTAGTATATATGAGCATCGTATAAATGGTAAAAAATCAAGGTTATCTTTTAAGTTTGGGAAACATGTTTGTAAGGAAATTCTTGATTATGTGTATTCTGATGTATGGGGGTCGTTGCCTGTGGTTTCTGGTGAATGGTTGTCATGGTTTATCACGTTTATTGACGACTATTCCAAAAAAGTATGTTTATTTTATGAAAAATAAATCGATGTTTTCACCAACTTCAAACAATGGAATATGATGGTGGAAAAGCAGTCAGGATGAAAGGATCTTTGTTCAATCAATATTGTAAAGATGAATGAATAATGATGGGGAATTCAATTGATATTGTAAGGATGAATGAATCATTAGGCATAACACAATGCGCCAAACACCAGAGCAGAATGGTGTGGCTAAGCGAATGAATTTTACTCTCTTGGAGATGGCCCAATGCATGGCTTGTTGGGTAAGGAATTGTGAATTGAGGCTGTTAACATAGCTTATTACTTGGTGAATTGATCCCCTTCTACGACCATTAAATGTAAATTTCTAGAGGTAGTGTGGAGTGATTAGTAGGTAGACTAGTCGAGACTGCGTGTATTTAATTAGATACTTACTCTTACATACCGTTAGTTGAGAGATATAAGCTGGACCAAAGGGCTAAAAAGTACATCTTTGTTGGTTATGGTGGTGGTGTGAAGGGGTATAGGCTTGTAACGCCCTGAAAATCCGGGGTCAAGCAGGAGCCCAACTCCCGAGTCCCAAAACATCACTTATGCAACATAGATAATGATAATTAATGTTGTCCATGTTAGTGCCTTAAACATGAATGAGATTATACCAAAACAACATATCATACTCCAGAGGCAATTAAAGTGCATTAGCGGAAGACTGTGATGTGTATATAAACTATACAAAAGTAATAGCAAGCCCTCAGAGTATGAACGTTACTAGGTTAAATAATTATAAGTTTGATTCAAAATATACAAAATCAAAATGTATAATGTTCTCTATCTAAAACCCTTTAGCCCCGACAACGTAACTCCAGGCTTACATAGACCCGTCAGAGAGTTGCATATAGGAGAACTCCTCCTTGTCATCACAATAGTCCGGCTCTGCTTCATAAGTATCGCCATCACCTGCAGCTAAGACAGAGTCTAGTTGGTGTGTACAACACTGTCCCAGAACGTGGGAGTGATTGATCAACTCAGTGGAGTTATAAGGCAGAGGTTAACATGTGATCAATTCAATCAAGCAGTAATGATAAAGCAATACAATCAAGCATCCCTAAGTACTCTGGTTAATGCAAAAATGATATGTATTAATGATGCATGCGCTCACTTGCACTACCTCTGCGATCTTCCTCTTACGGTTGCGGCATGCACCCCTTCCTGTGCTCAACACCAACGCCAATGTCACATCCAATGTGGTGCATGAGCGTGATTACCGAGTTCTTATTAGACCTTTTCATACAACAGGATTGGAAAGCTAAGGTACCTCCCTTATATCATTTCTCGAACAATGATCCATTCTAGGGTCGTCAGTCCTAGTAAATCTCATACGATGTTGTGGTTCTAGGTCACTACAAAGGGCTCGTCACCTGATCAGTGCAGGCCTAGTTTATACTCTAGTTGCTACGGAAAGGCTTGTAACCTCGACGCAGTCTCAGAGTATGCTCGAGGTCACTACAAAGGGCTCATCACCTGATAAGTGTAGGCCGACAGCTTGAATATAGTATCCCATGCCACCATATTCGGCTCAAGAGGTGGTGTTGCTCACTAGTCACTACGAGGAGGCTCGTCACCTCAGCGTAGGCCAACAGCTCGACCACGGTGTCCCATACTACCATGCTCGGTTCATGAGTTTTAGCGGATCGAGGTACCAAAGTTAAACAGGCTTTCCACTGGTGAGTTTGGTACCTTAGATTCAAGCAGTAGCGTCCATACATGGTGAACATACATCGGGTCAATCGGGTTACTTGAGGAGCCCGATTAGTATGAGCGCACATCGAGCTGATCAACATGAAGTGCGTAAGCACTCCATGTGGCCTAACCACCATCGACAACCGAGGTACGGCTTCATCGAACACGTCCTGTGTGGCGAAAACAACTTCAACCACCTGGTCAGAACCTGTTATCGATTGCATGGACATGTAATAGTCCCAAACACCTTCCAAGCAATAGCATTCACATATAGTAAGCCAAAATAGCATGTGGTGACTGAAATCAAATACAGATCTCACATGAACATTTCAATAAACACATAGGGTACATGTTAACATACATAGGCATTTCAACCATAAAGCACGTAGTAGCGATATAGGTTACATAAAAGAAACTATAGCCATAGTTAAGGGAATTGAGAATCCTATCTCAACACTCTCATTATCCACATTTCAACAAGTATTTCCTCGTTCAGACATTTTATCCGACGCTTAAACTACACATATTACACATGTAATAACTCAGTTAAAACACATATTATAGCAAATCCTTTCACAAAGGAGATGCCACGTATACAACGATCATGCATTTACAATCAATAATCATGGCAAGCATGAATCATACTTCCATGTTCACTCAAGCATATCAACAAACACATGGATTTCACTATATTCAACATAATTCATATATATGTGCAAAGTGTGGGAAATATCGCATTTAAGCATGTGGTAGCATCCAAGTCAGTCATAAATCATTAACTATCATTGAAAGCCTTGAAAAACATAACCTAAACATTTATAATCCACACTTTTCGTCGGTAGACTCGTAACGAACTCAGTTTAAAAGCTAAGTCTTTGTTTACGGCACCACTATGACCTATAACAGGGAATATGTTAGCTATTCCACCATTTACACTATTGAAAACCCTAAAATATATTAGGGTTAGGTTTTCTTACTTAAGAACAGAATCGGAATCACCAGAATAACAATACGGGAAGGGTGGTTAAGCACGTGGAGCGGCGGGATGGAATCCCAGGAACAAACTCCAGCTTGAACTCTCACTTTCTCTCTCTTTCCTTCTTTTTTCTCTCTTTTTTCTCTCACCTAGGGTTAGAAATTCGTATGGAATGACAGAGAGGGTTTAAGGCCCTTATATAGGTCCAAAAGTGATGAGAATGGCCCCAGGGCCATGGTATACTTAAGTTATAACCAAATACAGACTGTTCTGATCCAACGAAGCACATCTAGGGGCCCTTTTTCTGCATGCAGTCGGACTTAAGCTTCCTAACATTGGATCTAGGTTGAGTTAAGTTTTTGGTTCGATCGAATTTACAGATCGACCGTGGCGGACCAATTTCAGTTCAACAGTCACCAGTACTCGATCAGGACCACGAGTGCACTGACATGTGTTGGAAATTTTTCCTGATCCGAGGGTATAATTTGGTTTGAATCTTATGGTTTGAATCCTTAGATTTGGCCTACAAGTGAATGACTCAATTCACTTAAGTTTTAGTTTATTTCCTAAAGATATTCGCGTTTCTCACACACTTCTCTCCAGACTTAAGTTGTGCATTTCTGGATACTATTAGGACTTGATTTCTATGATAGATGTCAAGTCTAGTAAGGCGGTCCTAACCGTATGGTTTCACAGTAATCGGGCTTTCGATGTGCGGTCTAGGTCCGATACGGAGTTTCAATATGCTCCCGAGAGCAACTGGGTTTTGAGTTGGATCCTAAGTTTTAAGGTAATGTGGCATTCACGGTTCTACTCGTTTTGGGTCTTACAGATCGTATTTAAAGTGATTAGTGCTAATTCCACAGGTAATCTTATTTAACACTTAGTTAATTCCCGCCTAATTTCTAAAGGATTTGGTCCTTAATGATTTCTGCCTAAGGTGGTACTCGAGTCTTTGTGTAGATATTTTTGAAATGTTACAATCTACCCCCCTTAAAGAAAAAATTTTATCCTCGAAATTAGTACCTTTTCGTACTCCTCGAGAATCTGAGGGTAGTTCTTGCGAACTTCGGCTTCTGTTTCCCAAGTAGCCTCTTCTTCAGTGTGGTGTGTCTACAGAACCTTTACAAGTGGAATCACCTTACTATGCAACACTGTTGAGGGTCAAATATTGCATATCAGACCCAGTTGTTGCATAGATTTACACGCATGATACCGCTTAATAGCCTGATTAATCGTGTTTGTAATGCAGAGTGTATATATGAGCCTGGACCGAAAAGGGTGCTTAAAGCATGGACTTAACGCTCTAATGATACCAAAGCATGGGACGGACTCCAGAGACCCAAGATCAACAGAATTATACATCAGGGACCCAGAAAAATCGAGAAACCGAAGCTCAAACAGGCCTGAAAAACATCCAGAATGCAGGATTATAAGGTTCCCACCATCCAATCAGTTTGAAACTCCATACGTGGCCTGAAGACCATAAATGAACCGTACACGTAAAATTTCATCCATTGGATCGCTGTGGAATTGGCCCAACAGACATATTAGCCCATAAAATCATTGAGTTTGGGCCCGCCCGCTATCCAGATGTACTTGAAAATTGGTCCCAACGCGTTAACTGAGCTGACAATACGGATGGACGGAGCGGATTCCTCACAAACATCTCAGTGGACTCCGCATGTACATCGCGTGTACATAGTGCACCGCTGCCCGCGCCGCACCGGACGGTCAGCCCGGTCAAAGACGGGCTGACCCGTCTTCTTCTTCCGCATCAACAGCGGACGGACGCTGTCCGTCCGTTTTTCATTAGTGGGCCCCATCCGTCACAGGTATCGGAAATCAGAACCGTCCATATGCTCCGAGAGGTGACCAAAACCGTCGCCTAGCTTTCTTTTTTGTCCCATGCACACACGCACAGGTACAGTGCATGTAAACGCAGGATAGACGGTGCAATGAAGAAATCCGTGGGCCACACCAAGTTTGATCCGAAACCAGCCATTCCTACCTAGTTTTTCATTCCTCATTCAATGGACGGAGTGGATTTTCAACCCGGCCTCAAAAAATGGGCCATCGCAGGTGGCAGAGTCGACTTGCGGCAACTCTGTTCCGCAGCAGGAAGCTGCGTCGACTCTGGTGGGCCACCATCATCATACCTCATGATGATCCAAGCCATTCAGATGGAGCAGGAGTGAAAACCGACCGTGCAAGGAAGTTTTCTCGAAGATATTCACGGTGAACATCACCGACCATGTCATTCTTCCGGTGGCGAAACTCTCGGCTACGGCAGCTCTGTCTGCGTAAACGGATTTGTTTCCGTTTCGAATACAACATCTCGCTCCTCCGTCCCTAGCAGGGGATAAAAGGAAAAGGGAGAGAGAAGAGGGAGGCATTCTTGGAGGGTGCTCGAATTCGGTTTTGAACGAGGGAGAGATAGGAGGAGTTTGGCCGCTGGCAGGTGCTCGGTTTGAGGGAAAAATGGAAGCAAAAGGCTGGCATTTTTTGCTGCTGCACGTCAGGTGATCCACGGCTGGATCGAGGGAACGACAGTGTTTTGGCTGGAGGCAGAACCGTGGAGAAAAGGGAAGATGCTGGAAAAGCTTAGGACTGGACTTTGAATGTGGAGCAGAAAAAGAAGTGAGAGAAAAGTGTTTTTTTTGTTGTTTCTTCTTTTTCTTCTTATTTTTGTTAAGGGTTAGCCGCATCATGGCGAGCTAAACCTCTTAGCTGGGGCTAAGAGGGGAAGCTTGTGGCGTGATGGGACTGACTCTATGCCATTGAATTATGCTGACTGACCAATGATGATTTTAGTTCAATTAAAAGGAATACTTTCAGTTCTCTTTTAATGGTTTGTTGTGACTAAAATTACAATAGATCTGCGATGACTTTGAGTATTTCTCTCTCCCTTTGATGTTTATGATGTCAGGAAGCCCTGTTGTTCACCATCGTCTCATGGGCATGGTTGGATGACGATATCCTTCTTAACCTTCATGCATTGTTGAGTGGTTGGTAATTAGTTTAATTCTATTGTTTGCTTTGCCTCCTGGGCATGGTTTGATGATGGAATCCATTCTAATTCATATACCTTTCATCTCTTTAAACTATATTAAAAGAAGTTCAGTATTTTTCGTGGTAATGGCATAAGATCTCCCTGATCCCTACAAGTGGATCCTCTGAATCCCTAGTTTCCTTCTTCTGAATTCCTTAAAAGTTTTAGATAATTACTCCACAATTATTCCTTAAATTTCTATTTGGTTAGATCATATCTTAGTCTAGTTCTATTTCTATCTAGTTTCAGGAAACGTACAGGTATCAGTCCCTGTGGATTCGACCTCGGTCTTACCGAGTTTATTACTACATCACAACCCTATACTTGGGGAGTGAACAAGTTTTTGGCGCCGTTGCCGGGGAAAATACTGAACTTCTTTTAATATAGTTTAAAGAGATGAAAGGCATATGAATTAGAATGGATTCCATCATTAAACACTACGTTCTCTACTCCCTTTTTATCTTTAATTTCCAAATCAAATTCTTGGAGTAGAAGGATCCATCGTATCAAACGGGGCTGAGAATCATTCTTAGAAAGAAGATACTTAAGTGCCGCATGCTCTGTGTAGATAATGATTTTGGATCCGATCAAGTAGGACCTAAATTTGTCCAAGGCGAACACTACAGCTAAGAGTTCCTTTTCCGTAGTCGAGTAGTTTACCTGGGCAGGATTTAGAGTCCTACTCGCGTAATGAATGACGTAGGGCTTCTTATCTTTTCTCTGGCCTAGGACCGCCCTAAGAGCATAATCAGAAGCGTCGCACATAAGCTCAAAAGGAAGGCTCCAGTCAGGTGGCTGCATGATAGGTGCAGTGGTTAACGTGCCCTTAAGCTTAGTGAAAGCTTCCTGGCACTGCTCAGTCCACTCGTACGGAGCATCCTTCTGAAGAAGATTACATAAAGGATGAGAGAGAAGACTAAAGTCCTTTATGAATCGCCTGTAAAATCCTGCGTGTCCTAAGAAGGATCGCACGTCTCTGATGTTCTTGGGTGGAGGTAGGTTAGAGATAAGATTGATTTTTGCCTTATCTACCTCGATTCCTTTAGACGAGATGATATGCCCAAGGACAATTCCCTTCTGAACCATGAAATGGCACTTCTCCCAATTAAGTACCAAGTTCTTTTCTTCACATCTTTTCAGCACACATTTAAGACTTTCCAAGCACTTGCTGAAAGATGGACCATAAACAGAGAAGTCGTCCATGAAGACCTCTAGATATTGCCCTACCATATCAGAAAAGATACTAAGCATACATCGCTGAAAGGTGGCAGGGGCATTACATAGTCCGAATGGCATCCTTCGATAGGCAAAGGTGCCGTAGGGACATGTGAATGTGGTCTTTTCCTGGTCTTCAGGGGCTATCTCTATCTGGTTGTAGCCCGAATACCCGTCAAGGAAACTATAATAGGAATGACCAGCTAACCTTTCCAGGATCTGATCAATGAATGGTAAGGGAAAGTGGTCTTTCCTCGTGATGGTATTCAACTTCCTGTAGTCAATGCACATTCTCCAACCAGTAGTGACTCTAGTTGGCACGAGTTCATTATTAGCATTGGCTACGATGGTGATTCCAGACTTCTTAGGGACCACTTGAGTTGGACTCACCCATTGACTATCAGATATAGGGTATATAATACCCACATCCAATAGTTTAAGAACCTCGGCCTCAACCACTTCCTTCATGTTTGGATTTAGTCTACGTTGTGGTTGCCGAGCGATTTTTACATTATCCTCAAGATATATGCGGTGAGTACAAATCGAGGGATCGATTCCCTTGAGGTCCGCTATCGTCCATCCCAGGGCTCCTTTATGCTCTATGAGAGTAGATATAAGCATACTCTCCTGTTCTTTCTCCAGGTGGGCAGAGATCACCACCGGGTATGATTCTGCAGTGTGGCTTTTACTGGCCCACTATGTTTAGGGACACTCATGAGTTTTGCAAAGCTTGTGAGCGTTGTTAGAAATTGGGAGCATTGTCCCATTGAAATATGATGCATTTGAATCCCATCCTTATCATTGAAGCATTTGATTGCTGGGGCATCGATTTCATGGGACCATTCCCCCAATCATTTGGAAATCTGTACATTTTGCTCGCCGTGGATTATGTCACTAAATGGGTCTAAGCGATTCCGTGTCGAAAGAATGACCATCGCATGGTCATTAAATTCCTAAAAGAAAACATCCTTTCTCGATTCGGAACACCTCGAGCTATCATTAGTGATGGGGGCTCACACTTCTGTAATAAACCATTTGAGAGTTTAATGAAGAAATACGGTATCTCTCATAAGGTGAGCACCCCATACCATCCTCAGACAAGTGGACAAGCTGAGATTTCCAATAGGGAGATCAAACACATTTTGGAGAAAACGGTTAACCCAGATCGTAAGGATTGGTCAATCCGATTGACCGATGCCTTATGGGCATACCGTACTGCATTTAAAACTCCTATTGGAATGTCTCCCTTTAGACTTGTCTATGGGAAGGCTTGTCACTTGCCTGTGGAGCTGGAACATAAAGCGTACTGGGCGATCAAAAATCTTAATTTCAATCTGGACAACACTGGCTCGCTACGCAAACTTCAATTGAATGAACTTGAAGAAATCCGGAATGATGCGTACGATAATTCGAGAATTTACAAGGACAAGATGAAAGCATTTCATGACCAACACATTTTGCGAAAATCATTCACGCCTGGTCAGAAGGTCCTTTTGTACAATTCTCGATTACATCTCTTCCCGGGTAAGCTTCGATCTCGTTGGACCGGCCCTTACATTGTTGTTACTGTTTTTCCTCATGGGGCCGTTGAGATAAGAGATCCCGACAATGGCAAGGAGTTTAAAGTCAATGGCCATCGATTAAAACCATTTGTCGAGAAATTTGATTCAGAGGACATGTCCATGCCTCTGACTGATCCTGTTTACCAGGATTGATCTCCTAGTCTGATGGAGGTATAGGTATGTTTCCTGTTTTCTTAAGACTAGGGTAGTTGCTTTATTTGTCTGGCTGAAGACGGTAAACTTAGCGCTCCTGGGAGGCAACCCAGCTCTTCATTTCATTTCATTTTTATCATTAGTTAGTTCAATGTTTGTGGGTAACATCACTGCAAACCCTCACGAGACTACAACTCGTCCACTAGGGGTAACCTAGGGGTTTAAAGGCTTGTTGCATACGCTAAATGCAATCGAGAGTACCTGCGAAAGTGGTATAGGTAGGATTTTATTTTTGTTATTTTATTTTACTTCGGTTGGTTTCTCTCTCGTGCTGACCGACGCCCATACTGTGATCTCTTGGAAAGTGTTTCTCGATTCATCAATCCAGGTACTATCTTCCCATCACTTCATATTCACTTTTCGTTGTCCCATGTGCATTGCATGCGTATTTCTTTTTACATTGAGGACAATGTAGATTTTTGGTTGGGGGTGGGAGATTAGGTTTTCTAATCAGTGTTTCCTAAGTCTTGAGCAAAAGTTGTGAAAATTTTTAATTTTTCAGGCTTTCTGATGAATTTGAAGTGATTTTGACAGCCATCTAGGGCACTTAGAATTTCAAGATGCGTGATGTTTTATGACTCTTGGATTCAGTTATCTATTAAATTTCACAGCTAAGTTTGAATTATTAATCCATTATTAGAATTTGTAAACATTGGTTGAGTCATGAATTTGCAGGACACATCTCGCTTGCATATTAAGGTTTTAGTTCAATATTAAAGGATTAACTTGGTAATCACTAAACATGAAAGGAACCAACTTAGAAAATTGAAAGGATTGGGCAAATGGTCTTTACCTTAGGTTTGCTCCCTATAGGTGAGGATTCGATTCCCCAATGGATGATATTTGAAAAAGAGTTGGGCGAACAGTCTTTACCATAGGTTTGCTCCCTATAGGTGAGGATCTGATCCCTCTTCTTGGCGCTACTTCTAATGAAAAAAAAAATCAAAAAAATTAAAAGAATAAAAAGATAATGTAAGCCAAGTTGAGTTATCGTGAATTCTCTTAGTTGTTACCAATGATATCCTTAAATATCAAGGTGAATCTTAATGTTGACAAGTCGAGATTAGACTATACATTCATAGATCTCAATGGTTAGAATTTTTCTAATTAATGGAATAATACTTTGAACTTGATTATGAAGTTTACCGTGCGCTGGAGTCTAGGAGAAAGTAATATCCAACAGTCATGAATCTAAAAAATTCTCATATATGGATTACTCTGCAAAAATCACTCGAGTTTATAAATTATTCTGTAATTCTCAACTTATTTTTCGCATACTTTGCTCGGGACTAGCAAAATGCTGGTTGGGGGTTGTGTTGAGGGTCAAATATTGCATATCAGACTCAGTTGTTGCATAGATTTACACGCATGATACCGCTTAATAGCCTGATTAATCGTGTTTGTAATGCAGAGTGTATATATGAGCCTGGACCGAAAAGGGTGCTTAAAGCATGGACTTAACGCTCTAATGATACCAAAGCATGGGACGGACTCCAGAGACCCAAGATCAACAGAATTATACATCAGGGACCCAGAAAAATCGAGAAACCGAAGCTCAAACAGGCCTGAAAAACATCCAGAATGCAGGATTATAAGGTTCCCACCATCCAATCAGTTCGAAACTCCATACGTGGCCTGAAGACCATAAATGAACCGTACACGTAAAATTTCATCCATTGGATCGCTGTGGAATTGGCCCAACAGACATATTAGCCCATAAAATCATTGAGTTTGGGCCCGCCCGCTATCCAGATGTACTTGAAAATTGGTCCCAACGCGTTAACTGAGCTGACAATACGGATGGACGGAGCGGATTCCTCACAAACATCTCAGTGGACTCCGCATGTACATCGCGTGTACATAGTGCACCGCTGCCCGCGCCGCACCGGACGGTCAGCCCGGTCAAAGACGGGCTGACCCGTCTTCTTCTTCCGCATCAACAGCGGACGGATGCTGTCCGTTCGTTTTTCATTAGTGGGCCCCATCCGTCACAGGTATCGGAAATCAGAACCGTCCATATGCTCCGAGAGGTGACCAAAACCGTCGCCTAGCTTTCTTTTTTGTCCCATGCACACACGCACAGGTACAGTGCATGTAAACGCAGGATAGACGGTGCAATGAAGAAATCCGTGGGCCACACCAAGTTTGATCCGAAACCAGCCATTCCTACCTAGTTTTTCATTCCTCATTCAATGGACGAAGTGGATTTTCAACTCGGCCTCAAAAAATGGGCCATCGCAGGTGGCAGAGTCGACTTGCGGCGACTCTGTTCCGCAGCAGGAAGCTGCGTCGACTCTGGTGGGCCACCATCATCATACCTCATGATGATCCAAGCCATTCAGATGGAGCAGGAGTGAAAACCGACCGTGCAAGGAAGTTTTCTCGAAGATATTCACGGTGAACATCACCGACCATGTCATTCTTCCGGTGGCGAAACTCTCGGCTGCGGCAGCTCTGTCTGCGTAAACGGATTTGTTTCCGTTTCGAATACAACATCTCGCTCCTCCGTCCCTAGCAGGGTATAAAAGGAAAAGGGAGAGAGAAGAGGGAGGCATTCTTGGAGGGTGCTCGAATTCGGTTTTGAACGAGGGAGAGATAGGAGGAGTTTGGCCGCTGGCAGGTGCTCGGTTTGAGGGAAAAACGGAAGTAAAAGGCTGGCATTTTTTGCTGCTGCACGTCAGGTGATCCACGGCTGGATCGAGGGAACGGCAGTGTTTTGGCTGGAGGCAGAACCGTGGAGAAAAGGGAAGATGCTAGAAAAGCTTAGGACTGGACTTTGAATGTGGAGCAGAAAAAGAAGTGAGAGAAAAGTGTTTTTTTTTGTTGTTTCTTCTTTTTCTTCTTATTTTTGTTAAGGGTTAGCCGCATCATGGCGAGCTAAACCTCTTAGCTGGGGCTAAGAGGGGAAGCTTGTGGCGTGATGGGACTGACTCTATGCCATTGAATTATGCTGACTGACCAATGATGATTTTAGTTCAATTAAAAGGAATACTTTCAGTTCTCTTTTAATGGTTTGTTGTGACTAAAATTACAATAGATCTGCGATGGCTTTGAGTATTTCTCTCTCCCTTTGATGTTTATGATGTCAGGAAGCCCTGTTGTTCACCATCGTCTCATGGGCATGGTTGGATGACGGTATCCTTCTTAACCTTCATGCATTGTTGAGTGGTTGGTAATTAGTTTAATTCTATTGTTTGCTTTGCCTCTTGGGCATGGTTTGATGATGGAATCCATTCTAATTCATATACCTTTTATCTCTTTAAACTATATTAAAAGAAGTTCAGTATTTTTCGTGGTAATAGCATAAGATCTCCCTGATCCCTACAAGTGGATCCTCTGAATCCCTAGTTTCCTTCTTCTGAATTCCTTAAAAGTTTTAGATAATTACTCCACAATTATTCCTTAAATTTCTATTTGGTTAGATCATATCTTAGTCTAGTTCTATTTCTATCTAGTTTCAGGAAACGTACAGGTATCAGTCCCTGTGGATTCGACCTCGATCTTACCGAGTTTATTACTACATCACAACCCTATACTTGGGGAGTGAACAAACACCTGCTCCTTCCTATCTAGAAAATACATCGGTCGTAGTACATAAGTAGCGTCCTCGCTCAATTGCACCTGCTCCCTCTGGATAATGTGGGAAAGATCAGAAACGTATTTCTTCAGCATGGACACATGAAATACGTTGTGCACATCTACAAGTGGTGTGGTTAAAGCAAGGCGATATGCCACTACACCCACTCGATCCAGTATTTGGAATGGGCCAATAAATCTCTTTTGAGCTTTCCCTTCTTTCCAAACCGAAGGACTCCCTTCATCGGGAAAACCTTTAGGAATACATGGTCCCCAACCTCGACTCTAGCTGGAACCGCCTCGTATCGGCGTAACTCTTCTGTCTGATCTGTGCTATTAGAAATTGATGCCTGATAATGTCGATCTTCTCTGAGGTTACGTGAACTAACTCTAGGCCAATCAGGCTCTTCTCGCCAACCTCTGCCCAGCAATGCGGTGCCCAGTAGGGGTGCCCATATAAGGCCTCATAGGAAGTCATGCCAATACTCGCCTGAAAACTGTTGTTATATGCGAACTTTGCATAAGGAAGACAATCGTCCCAACTGTCCTTAAAATCTAGCACGCAAGCTCGCAACATGTCCTCTAACACCTGGTTTACTTGTTCCGACTGCCAGTTAGTCTATGGGTGGAACGCGGTACTGAATTTCAATTTCACACCCATGGCTTCCTGGATATGAGTCCAGAAGATAGATGTGAATTGCGTGTCTCGGTCCGATACGATCTCCAAAGGAACTCCATGTAGACGCACAATCTCCTTGATGTACAACTTGGCCAACTCGTCTGCGGAGTTCGAAACTTTGATAGGGAGGAAATGAGCTAATTTCGTCAACCGGTCCACGATCACCCATATGGAGTCATGCCCCTTCCTCGTCTTCGGTAGCCCTGAGATGAAATCCATAGAGATGAAGTCCCATTTCCATTCTACTATGGGCATGGCCTGAAGTAATCTAGGAGGTCGGCGATGTTCGGCCTTGACCTGCTGGCACGTGAGACAATGTGATACATACTCTGCTATATGGGCCTTCATGTTGTACCACCAGTACGACCTCTTCATGTCGCGGTATATCTTCGTACTGCTAGGATGCATTGCCATCCTCAAATCGTGAGCAGCCTCGAGGACTTCCTTTCTCAAGTTAGGAAGATTTGGGACGCATAGGCGGCCACGGTAACGTAAACCCCCATGCGTACCAACTCTCCACTCAGATTCTGTATCGCCACTAAGCTGCTCTCTCATCTTCGCTAATAGCTCGTCGTCTGTCTGAGCTGCAATGATCCTGTCATCAATAAGTGGCTGAACCCGAATATATGTTATGCTCTCGAACGGCTTCTCGACTCTAAGCTTCTACTCAAAGTCTCGCACAAACTCTACCATATCCCATTCCGCTATCATCAGCGAAGCCACAAATGCTTTCGTCTTCTTGCGGCTTAACACGTCTACCACAAGGTTGGCCTTGCTCGGATGGTAGGAGACCTCAAACTTGAAGTCTTTCAAGGTTTTCATTTATCGCCGCTGCCTCATATTCAAGTACCGCTGAGTGAATATGTAGCGAAGGCTCTTGTGATTGCAAAAGAGCTCGAACTCCTCTTCGTAGAGGTAATATCTCTAGAGCTTCAGTGCAAAGATGACGACCGCTAACTCTGAGTCACGTGTAGGGTAATTCTCCTCGTGTTTCCTCAACTGCCTCGAGACGTAGGCAATCAGCTTGTCCTTCTGCATAAGGACACAACCCAAACCAACACGAGAGGCGTCGTTATATATCATATACTTGACCCCTTGCTCTGGCAATACTAGCACAGGGGCAGACGTTAACCTGTCTTTCAGCTCCTGAAAAGCTGCTTCTGCCTTCTCGTTCCAACCGAACTTAAGATCCTTTCGTGTCAACTAAGACAAAGGTTTGGCTATCTTGGAGAAGTCCCGAATGAATCGTCGATAATAACCTGCCAAACCAAGAAAACTCCTCACTTCAGTAACCGAACCGAGCTGCTCCCAATCCTGAACTGCGGCTACCTTAGCAAGGTCCACTGCTATCCCTTCCTTGGACACCACATGTCCCAGGAACTTGACTTCTTCTTTCTAGAAGTCGCACTTCTTGTACTGTGTAAACAACTGGTTCTTCTTAAGAGTATCAAAGACTGCTCACAGGTGCTCCTCGTGATCTTCCCGACTCTAGGAGAATATCAAAATGTCATCTATAAATACGATGATGAATCGGAATAGAAATGACCAAAACACCCTGTTCATCAAGTCCATGAACATGGCCGGTGCATTCGTAAGGCCAAACGACATAACGAGAAACTCATAGTGTCCAAAACTAGTCTTGAAAGCCGTCTTCTGCACGTCCTCATCCCTAACGCGCAACTGGTGATACCTTAACTGTAAGTCGATCTTCGTGAAATATCGCGCCTCCTTCAACTGATTAAACAGATCATCTATCTTAGGCAATGGATACTTGTTCTTCACCATCACTTGGTTCAGCCTGCGATAATCAATACACAACTGTAGTGATCGGTCCTTCTTTTTCACAAACAACACAAGTGCTCCCCAAGTAGACACACTAGGTCATATGAAGCCCGAATCTAACAAGCTGTCAATCTGTCTCCTCAACTCTTCCATCTCACATGGAGGCATGCGATACGTCGGTAACGAAATGGGTGTCATACTAGGCGTTAGATCAATGGTAAAATCAACTTCGCGCTGAGGAGGCAACCCAGGTATCTTCCTGAATACATCCTCAAAATCTCAAACTACGGGCATGGTTTCAAGTGTTGGGCCATCAACATTTTTTAACAAGGAAGCGTAACAACGCAAGCGGCAGGGCAAACTGACCTGAACTGTAAAAGTAAAGGTCGTGCCCTTAGGTGCATGAGCTGTCACCACTCTAGTATCGCAATCGATCTCAGCCTTCATCTCGGTGAGCCAATCCATACCGAGGATAACGTCATAATTCCATAGTGGGGCAATAATCAGGTCAATGAGCATCGTTCTACTACCCAAATCTACTGAGCAAGCCTCACAAATTCGGGTAACGTCTGAAAAGGTCCCTGTAGCGGTAGTGATTCTCACTCCCTTCGTAGGAGTAGTATCCAACGCTAGTCGCTTGACTGCCGTGCATGAAATGATGGAAATAGTGGACCCAGTGTCCACCAATAAGAAAACTAGAGTACCTTGGATCTGTGCTGTGACTTCAAAAGGCAACGGTGCTACGTCTGCCTCAGGCACTTCAGCTGCAAGCGCGTGTACTCGAGCCTACTGTGAAAGGTTGGGCTGAGGTACCATAGGCTGTTGAGGCGGCCTAAATCGAGGTGTAGGCGGCTTGGCTCTCCTCAATTCGAGCCTAGCAGACTTCTAAAGCAACCCGATTCATATCAGGCACCTTTATGGCAGGAGGAGGTGCCTCATCTGGCTCTTGTACCTCTTCTTCTTCCCTTGCCTATCCTTTCTCTCCATCACCACTCTCATCTTCACTGCCTTCCTCACCACTTCCTCCTTCTTCATCGCCACTATGATCCTCACCTTCGCTCTCTTTGATCTCGTCACTTTCCTCTTCGACATCAACACTCTCTTCTTCTGTATCATCACTCTACCCCCAAGGCAGGCTCGGCGTTGCCTTTCGCCAATCCCCATGCTGTCAAGCGTGCTTGCACTGATAACATGAATTGGGGCGACGTCATCCATATGAAGTCGGAGGCTGTATTGGTGGGCGATCTTGCAAACCAGTCGGCCGAATGGCAGCGCAGTGTTTTCCCTATTGGACCTTACCGCTTTGACCATCTGTGACAGGACAAGAGTGGGCAGACACACTTTGTCTCCCTTTCCAACTCGAAATAGGAAGTCCACCATGAACCTGTGCACTCGGTGCAGTTTCTCGCTTGGGGATACACGTTAAACGTGCATATGTTGTGGAGCAGACGGAAGTCGTCTGTCATCTTGGATGAAGCGAGGTTAGTCCCTCGCCTCCAATGCTTGACCTGGCCACAGAGGAATTGCTTGTAGAGACTCTTCTCCCTCTCACTAGCGCAATCCCCCTCGCTAGCATGCACCAATCCCTTCTCAATACCCATGACACGAGCAATCTCATCCACACCAATCGTAATCTCCTGCCTTACCAAAGGGATGGAAAACTGAAGAGGCTTCAACAGCGAGTTCCGAATGAGGGCGTAAAAGCTGCGCACAGTGTTCTCGCTTGAAGGCTCCTTTGCCTCGAATATGGGACCCCACCCATTATCCGTGAGAAAGTCGATGACTGGGTACGTCCTATATAACTTCTCATTAATGTGTGCTTCAAATACGACCTTGCGGTTGCGGAACTTACCGAGATCGATGTTCGGTAGAAGGGATCTCTCCAACGAAATCCAAGGATCGAGGTCCCACTTGGACCTCCGTTCTCGCCCGGAACTAGTATTTGCTTCGGCGTCCACCCTCCTCGTAGGACGACGCGGTCGGCTTGGCCCGGCCTCATCTAGGGCCACTCTTTTCCTCGCCATGAGAGAGAAGAGCGTAGAGATGGAGAAGATGGCGGTGACCACTGCAAAGAAAGCCATGAAAACAAGATGGGTTGGTGGGTATTAGAGTTTTGAGAAACATAAAGGGGTTTGTGTTCTCAAATGGGAAGGAAGGAGGGAAATGATGAAAAAAATGGGGGAAAAAGAGGTGTTCTAGAGGTATGGAAGGAGATTTTAGAGGAGATTGAAAGAGGTAGTAGGGTTTAAAGCACTTGAAATGATAAATGGGAGAGTTGTAATGAAGGAGAAAGAGATTTGAAGCTTGGAAGGTGGGTTGGTGTAATGAATTAGAGAGGAAGAAGGATTTGAGAGGTTTGAGAGAGAATATGGAGTAAAGGGGGTTGAATTTTTGCAAAAATGACCACAATAAGGGTTTTTAGAGTGGGAGGGGAGGTCCCACACATGCGTGGGGGCCCACATGATCGGTCGGCTGGCGGGGGTCCCCGCACAGGTGCTGCCTAGCTGGGCGGGGCCCCACCGATCTGGCGGGGACCTCGCCAGGCGTCTGCCTCGTCGATGGTGGGTCAGCACGGGGGCGGGGTCCACACCCCCCGGGGTGTCAAAAAGTCATGGGATCCACCTCGGATCCCATTTTAAGTAGCAGTATGGCCCCCCCGCATTGGTTCGATACACCTTCGCACTCCCACTTGCAAATATTCATGCTTTGGCGTGCTTTGCATGCGGGATTAATTGAATCGGCATCTAAACTCGTCGATGGACGGACTAAGGAGAGATTTGGATCATCTTACACGATCCTATAACTGTTTCTACATTCTATCACACCCTCCTAAGTCAAAGTACGTCAGTGACCATAACCCAGGTCCAGTTTAATCCAAATTATGCTTTGATACCAACTTGTAATGCCCTGAAAATCGGGGGTCGAGCAAGAGCCCAACTCCCGAGTCCCAAAACATCACTTATGCAACATAGATAATGATAATTAATGTTGTCCATGTTAGTGCCTTAAACATAAATGAGATTATACCAAAACAACATATCATACTCCAGAGGCAATTAAAGTGCGTTAGCGAAAGACTGTGATGTGTATATAAACTGTATAAAAGTAATAGCAAGCCCTCAGAGTATGAACGTCGCTAGGTTAAATAATTATAAGTTTGATTCAAAATATACAAAATTAAAATGTATAATGTTCTCTATTTAAAACTCTGTAGCCCTGACAGCGCAACTCCAGGCCTACATAGACCCGCCAGAGAATTGCATATAGGAGAACTTCTCCTCGTCATTGTAATAGTCCGGCTCTACTTCATAAACATCGCCATCACTTGCAGCTAAGACAAAGTCTGGTTGATGTGTACAACACCGTCCCAGAATGTGGGAGTGAGTGATCAACTCAGTGGAGCTATAAGGCAAAGGTTAACATGTGATCAATTCAATCAAGCAGTAATGATAAAGCAATACAATCAAGCATCCCTAAGTACTCTGGTTAATGCAAAAATGATATGTATTAATGATGTATGCCATCGCTTGCACTCCCTCTACAATCTTCCTCTTATGGTCACGGCATGAACCCCTTCATCTGTGCTCAACACTAATACCAAAGGCACATGCAATGCGGTGCATGAACGTGATTACCGAGTTCTTATTAGACCTTTTCATACAACAGGATTGGGAAGCTAAGGTACCTCCCTTATATAATTTTCTGAATAATAATCCATTCTAGGGTCGTCAGTCCTAGTAAATCTTATACAATGTTGCGGTTCTAAGTCACTACAAAGGGCTCGTCACTTGATTAGTGCAGGCCTAGTTTATACACTAGTTAATATGAAAAGGCTCATCGCCTCAACGCAGTCTCAGAGTATGCTCGAGGTCACTACAAAGGGCTTGTCACCTGATCAGTGTAGGCCGACAGCTCGAATACAGTGTCTCATACCATCGTATTCGACTCACGAAGCGGTGTTGCTCACTGGTCATTACGGGGAGGCTCGTCACCTGAGCGTAGACCGACAGCTCGACTATGGTGTCCCATACCACCATGCCCAGCTCATGAGTCTTAGCGGATCGAGGTACCAAAATTAAACGGGCTTTCCACTGGTGAGTTTGGTACCTTAGATTCAAGTAGTAGCATCCATACATGGTGAATATACATCGGGTCAATCGGGTTACTTGACGAGTCCGATTAGTACGAGCGCACATCAAGCTGATCGACATGAAGTGCGTAAGCACTCCATGTGGCCTAACCACCGTCGATAACTGAGGTACGGCTCAGATTCATCGAACACGTCCTGTGTGGCGAAAATAACTTCAGCCACCTGGTCAGAACCTGTTACCGATTGCCTGGACTATGTAATAGTCCCAAACACCTTCCAAACAATAGCATTCACATATAGTAAGCCAAAACAGCATGTGACGACTAAAATTAAATACATATCTCAAATGAGCATTTCAATAAACACATAGGGTACATGTTAACATACATAGGCATTTCAACCATAAAGCACGTAGTAGCGATATAGGTTACATAAAAGAAACTATAGCCATAGTTAAGGGAATTGAGAATCCTATCTTAACACCCTCATTACCTGCATTTCAACAAGTATTTCCTCTTGAGGCATTTTATCAGACGCTTAGACGACACATATTATACACATGTAATAACTCAGTTAAAACACATATTATAGCAAATCCTTTCACAAAGGAGATGCCACGTATACAACGATCATGCATTTACAATCAATAATCATGGTAAGCATGAATCATAATTCCATGTTCATTCAAGCATATCAACAAACACATGGATTTCACTGTATTCAACATAATTCATATATATGTGTAAAGTGCGGGAAACATCGCATCTAAGCATGTGATAGCGTCCAAGTCAGTCATAAATCATTAACTGTCATTGAAAGCCATGAAAACCATAACCTAAACATTTATAGTCCACACCTTTCGTCAGTAGACTTGTAACAAACTCAGTTTAAAAGCTAAGTCTTTGTCTACGGCACCACAACGACCTATAACAGGGAATATGTTAGCTATTCCACCATTTACACTATTGGAAACCCTAAAATAGATTAGGGTTAGGTTTTCTTACCTAAGAACGGAATCAGAATCGCCAGAATAACGATACAGGAAGGGTGGTTAAGCACGTGGAGCGGCGGGATGGAATCCTAGGAACAAACTTCAGCATGAACTCTCATTTTCTCTCTTTCCTTTTATTTTCTCTCACCTAGGGTTAGAAATTCGTATGGAATGAGAGAGAGGGTTTAAAGCCCTTATATAGGCCCATAAGTGATGAGAATGGCCCCAGGGCCATGGTATACTTAGGTTATAACCAAATACGGACTGTTTCGATCCAACGGAGCACATCTGGGGGCTCCTTTTCTACATGCGGTTAGACTTAATCTCCCTAACATAGGATCTAGGTCGAGTTAAGTTTTCGATCTGATCAAATTTAAAGATCGACCGTGGTGGACCAGTTTCAGTTCAACGATTACCGGTACTCGATCAGGGCCACAAGTGCACTGACATGTGTTAGAAATTTTTCCTGATCCGAGGGTGTAATTGGGTTTGAATCTGACGGTTTGAATCCTTAGATTTAGCCTGCAAGTGAACGACTCAATTCACTTAAGTTTTAGTTCATTTCTTAAAGATATTCACGTTTCTCACACACTTTGTTTCAGACTTAAGTTGTGCGTTTCTGAATACTATTAGGACTTGATTTCCGAAATGGATGTCAAGTCCGGTAAGGCAGTCCTAACTATATGGTTTCGCAGTAATCGGACGTTCGACGTGCGGTCCAGGTCCAATAAGGAGTTTCAATATGCTCCCGAGAGCAACTGGGTTTTGAGTTGGATCCTAAGTTTTAAGGTAATGTAGCGTTCATGGTTCTACTCATTTTGGGTCTTACAGATCGTATTTAAAGTGATTAGTGCAAATTTCACAGATAATCTCGTTTAGCACTTAGTTAATTCCCACCTAATTTCTAAAGGATTTGGTCCTTAGTGATTTCTGCCTGAGGTGGTACTCGGGTCTTTGTACAGATTTTTTCGAGACGTTATAAGGCTATATAACTGGGTCACACGAAAAATCATTATTAGTTGCGATGTCAAATTCGACGAAGGATCCTTGTTTTGTAAGGATGAGCATAAGGAAGCCGAAAGGTTAGTTGTACATGTTCAGTTAGACAGAGATGATAATCAAGCTGATACATAGATGCAAATAAAGGTATATAAGTAGGTGAAGTGGCCACCTGTGAGAAGAAATCCTCCAAGGGATCACAGGTTACTAGCGAGATACAAGTATGACTCAAATGTTGCATTTGCCCCCATTATAGATGAGAGGGGTCCGCCTACTTTTCAGGATGTTCTTGATGAGGCAGATGTCGAAATGTGGAAAACAACTATTGATGATTAAATGGACTCCTTGTACAAGAATGAGGTGTATGATCTAATGGAGCTTCCCGTCGATCGTAAAGCAATCGAGTGCAAATGGATTTTGAAAAAGAAACAAGATATGTATAAGGTAAGGTTGGTAGCAAAGTAATATGCTCGTAGAGAAGATATAGACTTCACCGAGATATTCACGCTGATAGTAGATAAAGTATTTATTAGAGTCGCATTGGCGCTGATTGCTCAATACAATCTTGAGATGAAACATATGGATATAAAGAATATTTTCTTGCATGGGGAATTGGAAGAGCAGATTTATATGAAATAATTAGAAGATTTTGAAATACAAGGGCGGGGAACAAGGTTTGTAGGTTGAAGAGTTTTATGTACGACTTAAAATAGTTGCCTACACAGCGGTATAAGAAATTTGATTCTTTCAGGGTAAGTCAGAGATTTACCCAGAATGAGTATGATCATTGTGTCTATTACAAGGCATTGAGTGATGAAAATTTCATTATCTTGGTAGTGTATGTTGATGACATGCTTATCGTCAATCATAACATGTCTGAGATCGACATACTGAAAACTCAATTATTAGGGATATTCGAGATAAAAGATCTGGGGGCTGCAAAGAGGGTTCTCGGCATTGACATGCACAGAGATAGAAAAAGGAGCAAGCTATGATTATCTCAAGCGAAATACCTTGAGAATGTATTGAAGAATTATGGGATGGACAAGGGAAGCCGGTCAGCGTTCCCTATGTGACTTATTTAAGCTTTCTTCTGAACAATCACTACACTAAAATTTCTGATTAGGAACGACCACCTCTTTGGTTTAGGAATAACTTTAAGCCATTCTTGATTAGGAACGGTACGTGTAGAACGGAGGCGGATTGTGTCCTATCCCTGCCCTCTATGGGGCCACCAGATGTAAGGGTTTATCCATGCAGTTCATCCCTTTTCTAGTATCATTTTATGGCATGATCTCAAAAATTAGGTAGAACCAATGCTTAAGTGGACTATAAAATGAGGATTTAAAGCCCACCATTAAAATTTTCTTGGGAGTCAGCAGAAGTTTTGGATCAAGCTGATAATTCTATTTTCACTTCACTCTTAGTCTACGTGACCTTATGAATAGGTTGGATGGTAAATAAACATCATGGCTAGAAAGGTTTCAACGGGGGACATTATCACTATTGCTTCCTTTGTTATGGTTTCCTGGGATCGTGTCGTAAAATGACATGACAAAAGGGATGCACAGCGAGGATAAAACCCTTACATCATGGTGGGCCCCATAGAGCCCTGCCTGGAAAGGATTATCGTCCGGGCGGGGTTAAGATGCAGTCTGTTTCCCTCACCTAATCAACACCCTAGCCCTGCCTCTTTTCTCTCTCATTCTCCCTCTCTCTCGCCCTTGCCGTCCTTGCTTCAACCCGACACCCATCTCTCGCTTTCTTTGATTCTCTCCCTCCCTCCCTCCCCCTCTCTCTCTTAGATTCTCTCTCTCAGGCAATGATCATGGGTGATCGAAGCTGTACAATTGAGGGCCTGCGAAATGGACGGAATTATGATTTGGTTTGTCATCTTCCTCATCTTCTATCCCAACGATGGTTCTTTGCCGCCGTGGCTCGATCGCATTTTCACAAATTCAACTTCAAACTCGAATTCTTACATATCCCAATTCTCTTCAATCTATTCTTACTTCTTCCCCATCAACCTGACTTCCATCATCTACAATTCCAATTCCAGTAAAGAGAAGCGGAGTCTGGAGACTCGAGTTTCAAATCCTGCAGCCAAAGAGAATTGTGATATCTTCAATGGGAGATGGGTGAATGACGAATTATATCCAGAAGGATCTTATTTGATCGATGAGCAGTACAATTCCTTTCTAAATGGCTGGTCGGAACGAGATTACCAGAAACTCCATTGGCAGCTGAACGGCTGCAATATTCCAAGGTTATGAAATAAGAAAAAAATGGTTTCTTTCTCCTCTGTTTTTCTTGGGATGTGGATATTTCAAGTATATCGAAAGACAAAAAATGCACTTTTATTTTAAATTCTACATTGAATTCATTTTTTGGGTGTTCTTGGTAGGTTGAATGGAATAGATATGTTAGAGAGATTGCGAGGAAAACGGTTATTTTTCGTTCGCGATTCCTTCAACATAAACATGTGGGAATCTCTAATTTGCATTTTGAAGAATTCATTGAAATTGGTAGAAGACCTGATGGACGGTCTAGATCAATCTATTGGGTTGTCCAAGTATCTCAATGCAACTAGGACACTATTACACTGAGAGCACTGAATCATTTCTCATAAATAACATCAGCAACAATACTAGCCTATTTGGGAGCTACTAAAAAATGAATTCAACTCATTTTACTTGATAGTAACCATGTACCAGTTATATATATATATATATATATATATATATATATACACTACGTGAAAAATGGAAAAAAATGACGGATTTAGAGACGGTTCTAGACCGTCTCTAAAATTGCTTGGTTTAAAGACGCTTTAGAGACGGCCGTAAACTGTCTCTAAATTTTTAGACGGCCCTTGACCGTCCTTATTATTGTCTTAAAATTTTGAACGTTGACAAATCATTTAAGACGGTAAAAAACCGTCGTTAACTGCAGATAAAAGACGGCCATTGACCGTCGGGAATAAGAGACGGTCCCTGACCGTCTTATATGGCAGAATTTGAGACGGTCAAAGACAGTCCCTATTAGAGACGGCCATTGACCGTCTCGTACTAGTACTTTAAGACTGTCAAGGGCCGTCTCAATTAGAGACGGTCGTTGGCCGTCTTTTCCTGTAAGTTGAGACTGTCAAAGAGAGACTATATTAGGGACGGTCCTTAGTAGTCTCTATTTGAGACTGTCAATGACCGTCTCTATTAGAGACGGTCCTTAGCTGTCTTGTTATGATTATTTGAGACTGTCAAGGACCGTCTACATTAGAGACGGTCTTAAACCGTCTCTAATGCTCAAGTCAAACAATAAGAATATAAGAATTTATGAATTTCCAAAAAAAAAAAAAAGTTAAAAAACTTAGAAAAATGATTAACAATGTTTAATAAAAAAAAATTTAGATTTTGAAAAAAAATGTAATTTTATAAAAATCTAGATTTTGAAATAAAAATTAAAAACTTTTAATAATGTTGATAATTTTGAAAAAAAAAAATTCGATAAGAAAATGATATTTTGAAAAATAAAATTTTAAAAAAATTGTCAAATTGCAAAAAATATATATTTTAAAAAATAAAATTAGATTTTGTATTTTGAAAAGAAAAATTAAAAAGTTTTATAACAAAAGTGATATTTAAAAAATGATATTTTGAAGAAGAAAATTTAAAAAATTAAGCAAAATTGTTAAAAAATTGTCCAATTGCAAAAAAATATATATTTTAAAAAAGAAAACTAGATTTTGTATTTTGAAAAGAAAAATTAAAAAGTTAACAAAAGTGACATTTAAAAAATGATATTTTGAAAAAGAAAATTTAAAAAATTAAACAAAATTGTGAAAATATTGACAAATTGTAAATAATTATATATTTTAAAAAAGAATACTAGATTTTGTACTTTGAAAAGTTTATTTTAAAAGTTATATTCCAAAAATGTTATTTAAAAAATGATATTTTGAAAAAGAAAATTTTAAAAATTAAACAAAATTGTTAAAAAATTTACAAATTGTAAAAAAATATATATTTTGAAAAAGAAAAGTAGATTTTGTATTTTGACAAGAAAAATTAAAAAGTTACATAACAAAAGTGATATTTTGAAAAAGAAAATTTTAAAAATTAAACAAAATTGTGAAAAAATTGACAAATTGTAAATATATATATATATATATATATATATATATATATATATATATATATATATAT
The DNA here is from genome assembly GCF_029962835.1 of Magnolia sinica. Taxonomy (NCBI): domain Eukaryota; kingdom Viridiplantae; phylum Streptophyta; class Magnoliopsida; order Magnoliales; family Magnoliaceae; genus Magnolia; species Magnolia sinica. The sequence goes on from NC_080581.1 coordinate 27,486,172, forward strand.
ATATATATATATATATATATATATATATAAGAAAACTAGATTTTGTATTTTGAAAAGAAAAATTAAAAAGTTATATAACAAGATTTCAATAAAAAAATAATATTTTGAAAAAGAAAATTTTAAAAATGAAATGAAATTGTGAAAAAATTGTCAAATTGTAAAAAAATATATATATTTTTTTTTTTAAAAAAAGAAAACTAGATTTTGTATTTTGACAACAAAAATTAAAAAGTTATATAACAAAAGTGAGATTAAAAAATGATATTTTGAAAAAAAAAAAAGAAATTAAACAAAATTGTGAAAAAATTGAAAAATGTAAAAAAATATATATTTTAAAAAAGAAAACTAGATTTTGTATTTTGACAAGAAAAATCGAAAAAAAAAAAGGATCTATACCAAATTGAATAGATGTGGCCTACAATACACAATGTGGGATAAAAAACATGTAAACATGAAAAGAAAAAAGAAAAAGAAAAAGAAGAAGAAGAGTGTTAACTCGATGTTAAAAAAAAATATATACACGTTTAAGAAAGAGGAGTGCAAATCCAAGTTCCTCAATACCTTGGTAAAAAAGAAAATGGTCTAAATTCAACGGTAATATCAGATGGTTGAGATTATCCAATCATTATGATATATAAAATAAGTGTTCTACCCAACAGAATAGATGTGCCCTTCAACCCAAGTGCAGACCAAAGAAGATTGAAGCATATAGATGTTTAAAAAGAATAGTACAAGTCAATGTTCCTCAGAATAGTCAAAAAGAAAATGGTCCAAATTAATCCAACGGCAATTTCAGACAGTTAAGATCATCCAATCAGTGTGACCTTTGGACAGGGTACAGGTATGCCAGGTGTTGCCAACATTAAGAATTGGTACCAAATGCATACATTAGTATAGGCCATTCTCATGTTATCATTTTTCGGCTATTAACTCATCTCCAAAGCAATGAGATGTAAACTTGCACAGCTTAGATATAGTTTAAGCTGCTTATTAATTAAAAAGGAACTGGAATATAGTTAATTAAGCCAAATGGAATCTCAAAAAAAGAAAAAAAAAAAAAGACGACCAACATCCATCCAATCGTACCAAGTCCACCAATCAAGTGGTAGAGATTGTTCCATGAAAGGCATTCACAGCTCTCCACCCATCCACAGTCGGCCCCCACATATTAGCTCCAAGGACTCCAAAATAGTAAAACATAACACATAAGTCTCACTAGAAACCCTAGAACTTGCAGAAACACAAGACATTGACACAGACAGAATTTTTTCCAAATGGAATCAAATTAATATCAGAGGTTAGTTTCCAAACACCACTAGTAGAATCAAACAATCTTTAACAAGAAAACAAAATCAAACCCTACAACCCCTGGAATTCAACATACAGCCTCATCAAAACAACAAAATTCAAAGGTGAAAAAATCATTATAAGAGCGATTTCATGACCCACCTGAGATTATTGAGTTCTTATGATTTGAAATCACATCCTAAATATATGATGAAAAAATATATGGACGATGTCGATATACATAAAATATATCAAGGTGGGCCATACACGGTTAGAGTAACACCCATGAAGGAGTTATCTAAATAGTGAAATGGTGCTATAAGGTCACCTCTTGGGAACTTCCCATGAGGTTAATCTGTGTGCGCCCCACCATGATGTATGTAGAACATCAACACCATGCATTTGATGTGTCCCATTTAAGTCCAAAAATAGTCGTATACAAAACTTAGGTGAGCCATAGCATCTAAAACTGTTTGAAGACATCCCTAAAACATATAAAAGCATTCAATTGGTGGGGCCCACATGAGTTTTGGATGTGTGTGAAACTTGGGTTGACTCCTCATCCAAGTGGGACACGTGTATAATGAATGGGTTGGATCTATGAACCACATCTAGGTGGGCCCAATAAATGATTATGAATGTTTTAATGGGAGGGTAACCCTCTCAACTATAGTATGTGGTGTGGCCCACCCAAGTCATGGATTGACTTTATTTTTAAGGTCGTGGCCACCATGGAATGGTGCATCTGACTGACAGGGCAAATCCAAAGTTCAAGTGGACCCACCATAGAAAAGAGTGGGATAGTGACACCCACTATTGAAACCTTCTTAGGGCCCGCCGCGGTGTTTATTTGAGATCCAACCTGTTTATAAGTTAATACAGACATGGATGCAGTTGAAAATTGGTCTGACCCCTCATCCAAGTGGGACACACATAATGAGTGGGTTGGATATGTGAATCAAATTTAGGCAGGCCCAATATATGATTATGAATGTTATAAGGAAACCCCTCCATTATATTATGTGGTGTGGCCTACATTTAGACTGATGTTTGTGTTTTCCCTTCATTCATATTTTTTTTTTTGATATTATGAACATGTTGGATGACAAATAAACATTACTGTGGGCCCAAGGAAGGTATCAACGGTGGAAGTCATTATTCCACACCGTTTTGTGTGGCATGGTCCACTTGAATTATGGATTTACTGAAAATTTGGGATCAACCCACACCATTCATCTATTTTTCGATATCATTTTATAGAATTATCCAAAAAATGAATCATATCCAAAGATTAAATGGACCACACCACAAATAAGGGAAATGAATTGGCTCCTCCCCTACATCATCCAATGGCTTGTGGTTGGTGCTGTGTGGGCCCAACCATGATGTATTTTTACAAATACATGGATGAAGGGAAAAACTAAAATATCAACTTGATCCAAAACTTTAGTGGCCTCCCAAAAATTTTCAATGGTAAACGTTTAGTTTATATTATTTCCTATAATGTGGTGCACTTCAGATTTTTATAGGCCTCAATTTTGAGCTTATGTAATAAAATTATATGTTAAAATGGATGGATGGAGTGGATAAAATGAGTAAATCATGGTGGGCCTCACAGGGTTTACTTAGTACGCTTGGGATCAGATTTGTTGTTCGCCCAACACCTACCAATGGCCGATGGTCGGTGCTCTGTGGCCCCACCATGATGTATGTGTTTCATCCATGCCGTCCATATATTTTTTCTGATAATTTTACATTATGAGACCAAAAATGAGATATATCCAAATCTCAAGTGGACCACATTACAGGAAACAATGTTGAATGAGCGTCGATCATTAAAAACATTTTGGTAGCCATAAAAGTTTTGGATCAAGCTGATTTTTGTTTTTTTCTCTTCATCTGATCTTGTATGACCAAATCAACAGATTAGATGTCAAATAAACAGTACAGTGGGCCTTTGGAGGAATTTAATGGTGGATATCCAATCACTATTGTTCTCATGTGGTGTAAACCACCTGAGATTTATATCCCTCTAATTTTTGGCATAAACCTCTAAAATGATCTTTAAAAATGGATGAACGGAATGGATGAAACACATACATCATGGTAGGGCCCACAGAGCACCTTGGGCGCGCGCTCAAAACAGACCGCGCGCGCCCATCTCTCATTCCCTCCCTCTCTCTCTCTTTCTCTGTCTCTCTCTCACCCCTGCTGCCCCACGCCGCCCTCCCTCGCCGCCCTCTCTCTCTCTCTCTCTCTCTCTCTCTCTCTCTCTCGCGAGCGCGCGCGCGCGCATCCTCTCTCTCTCTCTCTCGGTCCTCTCTTCACCGCGCCGTCTCTCTGTTTCTCTGTCTCTCTCGGTGCTCTCTCTCACGCATCCACACGAGGTATCTCTCTCTCTCTCTCTCTCTCACTCTCTCTCTCTCTCAATCTCAATACCGATTGAAACGATTTGGGGATTTGGGGATTTAGGGATTTGGGAATTTAGGGATTTAGGGATTTGGGGATTTAGGGATTTAGGGATTTGGGGATTTAGGGATTTAGGGCCCGTTTGGCCGGGTGGATTGGAAGGGTTTGAATGGTATTAGGGTGGATGGCATGGATTTCTAGGTAATAATGGTGTTGTCAGTGGATTGTCTGGAGATCCATGGGATTGATATATCCCTGGATTGCTATATCCAGTCTGTTTGGTGCGCCCGGCCAATCTCGGTTTTAAACTTTCTCATCCCTTCTAATCCCTCAAACCAAACACGTCCCAGGCATTTTTAAAGGATTAGGGTGGATTTGATGGGATTTAAATGTAATGATGGTGATGTCAGCGGATTGTCTTGAGATACCTGGGATTGGGATCAGATCACCGACTCTGTTTGGCACGCCAGGCCAATCCCAGGATTTGACTTCCAATCCCTTCCAATACCATCCAATCCCTTCCAATCCGACCGGCCAAACGGGCCCTTAGGGATTAAGGTGGGCCCTACTGAGTTTACTCAGTACAATAAGAGCGTACTGAGTAACTCAGTATGCAATCCGATTTCCTCTGCAGCATCACCATGATCTATGGCCCCACCATGATGTATATATTTTATCCATGCCATTCATCTATTTTTACAGATCATTTTAGGGCTTTATCTCTCTCGGAAAGCCTTTTGGAGGACATGTGTGAGATGGCCATGCATGCTTATGAGAGTATCAAAGTTTCTCTTTTGCAGGCCTATTCCACAAAAGGGGTTTGATACTCTGGCAGAGTTTAGTGAATGATACACATGTACACAAACATCTTTCAAGTAGCAGAGTTTTTCTGAAATTAAAAATTCTTAGAACTCTGTTGATGTGGCCACTGGCTTTAAGATGGAATGTAAAGATCAGAGATTTGGATATCAGCAGTATTTATGCATTGAATTAGTCGTAATCTTTGATGTAATATTGACGTGTGGATTCTCTGGTATTAGTTCATAATATAGAGGCCAGACAGGCAAAGCTTGTTATACACTGATAGCTGCAAATATTTAAACTTATCTAATGTGTTTTGTGATGTGTTCTTATGCAAAACCAAAAGAAAATGTCATCTAGAAAGTTTCAGATATGTATTGATCAGGTAAAATATTTATCTTCCTTTAGAGAGATTGTGATACTTTAGCTGATTGGAAATGAAATTTCATGAAACATGATGAAGCAATTGCATTATAAGAATTCCAAAGTGCTGTATTTCATTTAAAATAAAATAAAATAATTCGTTGTGGTTAGGAACATATAAGGTGTGTTTAGATGCATTATTGAACTGAATTGCAGCTATTAGTCTAATAGAGTGGAAATTAAACAAGTTGTGATTTCCTCAGCAACTGTTTGGGCTCCAAATTGTGGTTATGTTGCTTCCAAGTTGGACTTGAATAAAAATAACTACCAATTTTGTGGGTTGCTTCCTCATCATGAATTCTAGAAAATGTCGATTACTTTTGCCCATTCCTATAGATTAATAAAGTGAAATTTCACAATTAACTTTGTGCATGATTTTTGTGTTTTAACCCATCATAGAGGTAACCCATTGATTGGACAATTGGAGTCAATGAGGATGTTGATTGGATGGTATACGGGGCTTCATACCAAATCTTAGTATATTGCTGATGAACAGGATCATTTCTATTTCCTACACATTTACACTTTGATTTTCAAATAGCCAATGAGTTAGAAAGGCCCATTGCTTGGTGATCTAGACTGTTGAGATGGGTTTTCATCGTGGATGGACCATGCTTCCAAAATTTTCCCTACCAAAGATCCTACCTCTTAAAAGTTTCTACTACTTTTCCTATTTGCTTTGAATTGTGTTGGAACTAAGAGATTCTTTAGATACATCTATTTAACCTTATTTTCATATGTTCTATTTGACTGCAAGAGATGATATCCAAGCCTGAAATTGGACAATCACAAAGGTTTTATGAATGAAACAAAGCTAATTTTTCCCTTCCTATGTTGCTTTACTATTGATTCCAAGTAGCTTTTTCTTTCTTCTTTATTTAGTTTTTATAATGATTTCTATTTTTTAAAAAGGCTTCTGGGATATCAAGCTGATAAATATGGGTGGACTAGCATGATTTTTTTGAGGTTCTATATTTTTCTTAGCTCCCTATTGATCTAGCATATACGGAAACATGGCCACTTTGATTACAGTAATTTCAGCCTAAGGAGTATTATGTGGGTTTTTTCTATTATATGTAACAGAATCTCATTTGAGTGCTTTTGCATTTATCAGTTCTTCAAGTCTGTGTAATCATTTGATGTGAATCCATTTGGATTCTACTGTAATAATTTTTCTATTGTCAAGAAGGAAATCTCATATGGGTATCTCTCCTTTTGAACTTTCTTTGATTTGGTGAAAATCAATGTGACTTTAGGATGATGTGTGGGCTGTTTTCAATTGTTTTGGGATGAAAAACCAATGAAATTTGGGATGTTCCTAAGCAGTTTGATGCATATTGGTTGAAAAATGAAGTGTTGTGCAGTTTTATTATAATTTTTTGTGGTTTAGATGATGGAATCTTGTGTGGGTGCTTTTGCATTTATCAATTCTTAAAATTTGTGGGATTACTTGATGTGAATCAATGGGAGTTTTTGATGATTAGTAGTTGCTTTTGGGTGTTCTTGGACTGAAACCAATGGAATTTGGGGCACTTTCAAGTTATTTGGACTTGGCATAATTAATGGAGTGTTGTACACATCATTTATGTTACATGTAAGCGAAGCTCATGTGGGTACTTTTGCATTTGGCAGTTTTTGAAGTTTATGTGATCATGTTATATTAATTGATGGGAATTTAGGATGATGGGTACTTGTTTCCGGGATTTTTTTTTTTTGGGACCAAAATAAAGGGAACTTGGGATGTTCTCAAGCAATTTGATGCATATGTATTGACCCAGATGTTCTTCATACTTGGATTATCTAAAAAATGGAGTGGTCATGTAGATACTTTTTTGTTTATTAGTTTTTGAAGTTTGTGTTTATTTGATGAAAATCAATGGGAGTTGAGGATGCCGGGTACTTGTTTTCTGGTGTTTTGATTGGAACTAAGGTAATTAGAGGCTTTTTCTAGTTATCTGATGCACATTGATTGATTTTAATGTTTTTCAGATTTTAATGATTGTATTTATATGCATGTGGTGTCCTCAGGTCTTACATGAACTAATTTATATGCATGTGGTGTCCGCGAATCTTACATGAACTAATATGACGCCCCAACTAGATTATGTGGAGCAAGAAAGAAGTTAGTTTTCTTCCCTTTACCATTGTTCTTTGATTGTTAACCCATGCAACGATTATTTTTTTATGCTATAGGTCTTGGCACTTGCTATTTTTCTTAGAATTTATTAGTTTAATAACCTAGCTATGTAAACTATTAGACTTTGTTTCATAAGCATAAATATGAATCACCTTCTTTCTTCTTTTTGCTAGGTGGCATCAAATCTAGATGTCGTAACAGATGTGTATGATTTCCTCCATTTGCTAAGCACCATTTCTAATGAAAAAGAAGTAAGCAATGAATGTCTAGGTGCAGATGCTGATGAAAAAGAAGTAAGCAATGAAGTAGGCCATTCAATCTGATCAATCTACTCCCTGGGGAGGTTGGAAATCAAATGATGTGTACAACAATTCAGGTATGGTTTGCACCAATTCAAGAGACTGTACATTAAAGGGTACAATTAGCCTAGCATACAAGTTGAGACGTTTCCATGTATGCTGAAAGTTGCTTTGTTTCTTCATGATACATTCCGTGGAAGGGTGTGTGAGTGTCCGTTGGTTCAGGAAGTGGAGTTTAAGGGAGATGTTTATAGCAATTGTCAAGGTAAACCTCTCTCTCGCTCTCTAGGGTATATCCTATCTCTGTATCTCACACACACTTTCTTATAAAAGAAAGTGAGTTTTTAGGTTGTAGAAGGGTGTCCTATTTCATGGGATTGCTACTTACTAGTTTTACTTCTTTTCCATTACTCTTACCACTATGTTATATGCAGGTACCTATGGTCTCCTATATATTTGTTGTATATGATTACTTGGAACTGAATGTGCAAGCCTTCATTACTAGCTATAGTTGCTAGATCCATCTATATGATGGATGAATGGAATGGTTTATTTGAATGTAAAACTGTCATGATATGTTCGTGTGATGTCTGGACAGTCTCTGTAGGTATTTCACACCCTTTTATCATACTTATCTGCAAAATGCACTTATCCACAATGCCTTCAAATTGATTTTGATATATTCTTTGGTGACATCAAGATCTTATATATATGGCTTTTATCATTTATGCAAAACACGCTTATATATAGTGGTTTTCAAATTGATTTTGAAACCCAGCATTGTTTCAAGAAGAACCTTCATTTTGTTTCATGAACAGAGGATGGACAAGTGATGAGCTTTTTTGTTGTATTAGAAAGAAAATTTGTTAGGAGATGTCTGAGTGAGGCACATGGCATAATTGTGAGTCCATCTCTCCATATGTCACATTGGTTATATATGAAAAGATCATCAACTATCTACCCTGTTTCAATCTAGAAAAAAAGAAGCAGATTTGGTCTAGCTGGATGTATCTGACTAATAAATTGAACCTTACTCATAAATTGGAAATTTTTTATTTAGTAAATATTTTCTTGATTTTTTCTTATTCCTTATATTGTTTCCCAGTTATATTTGTGTTGGTTTCAGAGTACAGGTAGCAATAGAAAGTGTTGGTCGATTATGGCTTATAGACAAAGGGATGAGTAACGAACAATACGAATATGGGAGGCCTTCTCCAGGTATCCAGATGCTTTTAGATATAATTATTTTATTTTTAAATGTATTAGCTCGAAATTGATGGAGTAGACCCGGATGTGCGTCGGAGCTATCTGGATGTTGAGCGGGGGTCCCTAGAAGGTGGGAACCGCTGTTATGACCATGATGAAGCTGTCCATTTCCTATGGACAGCATTGGAGTGGCTTGGCCATTTGGACAGGCCATGTTTATGTATTTAATACAAATTGATCGAGCAGACCCGGATGTGCGTCGGAGCTATCCGGATGTTGAGCGGGGGTCCCTGGAAGGTGGGAACCGCTGTTATGACCATGATGAAGCTGTCCATTTCCTATGGACAGCATTGGAGTGGCCTGACCATTTGGACAGGCCATGTTTATGTATTAACTCGAAATTGATGGAGCAGACCCGGATGTGCGTCGGAGCTATCCGGAAGAGCGGGGTTCCCTGGAAAGAGGGAACCGCTATTATGACCATGATGAAGCTGTCCATTTTTTATGGACAGCATTGGAAGGGCCTGGCAATTTGTGTCGGATGGCCGTGTTTATATCTGTATTTGCAGGGACCATACCCTTAACCTAAACCAAAACCTATGACCTAAAACCTTAACTTATAACCTAAACTTCAACCTTAACCTAAACCTAAACCTAAACCTAAACCTATAGCCTAAACTCAAATCCCTAAACCTTAACCTATAACCTAACCCGATCCCGAACCCGATTTCCTAAACCTAAACCATGACCCATTCTCAAATTCAAAAACCTATAACCTAAACCTAAACCAAAACCAAAACTTATAACCTAAACTCGAACTCATTCTCTAATCCCAAAACCTATAACCTAAACCAAAACCAAAACCTATAACCTAAACCCGAACCCATTCTCAAATCCCAAAACCTATAACCTAAACCCGAACCCATTCTCAAATCCCAAAACCTATAACCTAAACATAAACATTAACCAAAACCTATAACCTATAACCAAAACCTATAACCTAAACCCGAACCCATTCTTAAATCCCAAAACCTATAACCTAAACCTAAACCCTAACCTAAACCTATAACCTATAACATAAATCAAAACCTAAACCTAAACCTATAACCTATAACCTAAATCAAAACCACATTTCCCTAAACCTTAACCTAAACCTATAACCTATAACCTAAATCAAAACCAAAACCAAATCTAAACCTAAACCTAAACCTAAAACCTAATGTATTCTCAAATCCCTAAACCTAAACCTACACCTAATCCTAATCTAAACTCCCTAACCTAAACCTAAACCTAAACTTGATAACCCAAACCTAAACCCGATCCTGAACCGAAACTCGATTTCCTAAACCTAAACCTTAACCTATTCTCAATTCTCTAAACCTATAGCTTATAACCTAAACCGAAACCAGAACCTATACCTTAACCTAAACGTAAACCTAAACCTATAACCTATAACCTAAACATAAACCTAAAACCTAAATGTATTCTCAAATCATTAAACCTAAATCTAAACCTGAACCTAAACCTTAACCTAGACCTATAACCTATAGCCTTAACCTAAACCTGTAACCTATAGCCTTAACCTAAACCTAAAACCTAAATGTATTCTCAAATCCCTAAACCTAAACCTACACCTAATCTTAATCTCAACTCCCTCACCTAAACCTAAACCTAAACTTGAAAACCAAAACCTAAACCCGATCCCGAACCCGAACTCGATTTCCTAAACCTAAACCTTAACCTATTCTCAATTCCCTAAACCAATTGCTTATAACCTAAACCGAAAGCTAAACTTATACCTTAATCTAAACTTATAACCTATAACCTAAATCAAAACCACCTTTCTCTAAACCTTAACCTAAACCTATAACCTATAACCTAAATCAAAACCAAAACCAAACCTAAACCTAAACCTAAACCTAAACCTATAACCTATAACCTAAACCTAAACCTAAAACCTAATGTATTCTCAAATCCCTAAACCTAAACCTAAACCTACACCTAATCCTAATATAAACTCCCTAACCTAAACCTAAACCTAAACTTGATAACCCAAACCTAAACCCGATCCCGAACCCGAACCCGATTTCCTAAACCTAAACCTTAACCTATTCTCAATTCCCTAAACCAATTGCTTATAACCTAAACCGAAAGCTAAACTTATACCTTAACCTAAACCTATAACCTATAACCTAAATCAAAACCACCTTTCCCTAAACCTTAACCTAAACCTATAATATATAACCTAAATCAAAACCAAAACCAAACCTAAACCTAAACCTATAACCTATAACCTAAACCTAAACTTAAAACCTAATGTATTCTCAAATCCTTAAACCTAAACCTACACCTAATCCTAATATAAACTCCCTAACCTAAACCTAAACCTAAACTTGACAACTCAAACCTAAACCCGATCCTGAACCCAAACCCGATTTCCTAAACCTAAACCTTAACCTATTCTCAATTCCCTAAACCTATTGCTTATAACCAAAACCGAAACCAAAACCTATACCTTAACCTAAACCTAAACCTATACCTATAACCTATAACCTAAACATAAACCTAAAACCTAAATGTATTCTTAAATCCTTAAACCTAAATCTAAACCTTAACCTAAACCTTAACCTAAACCTATAACCTATAACCTTAACCTAAACCTGTAACCTATAGCTTAAACCTAAACCTAAAACCTAAATGTATTCTCAAATCCCTAAACCTAAACCTACACCTAATCCTAATCTCAACTCCCTCACCTAAACCTAAACCTAAACTTGAAAACCAAAACCTAAACCCGATCCCGAATCCGAACCCGAATTCCTAAACCTAAACCTTAACCTATTCTCAATTCCCTAAACCAATTGCTTATAACCTAAACCGAAAGCTAAACTTATACCTTAACCTAAACCTATAACCTATAACCTAAACATAACCTAAAATCTAAATGTATTCTCAAATCCCTAAACCTAAACATACACCTAATCCTAATCTCGACTCCCTAACCTGAACCTAAACCTAAACTTGAAAACTCAAACCTAAACCCAATCCCGAACCCGAACTCGATTTCCTAAACCTAAACCTTAACCTAACCTATTCTCAATTCCCTAAACCTATAGTTTATAACCTAAACTTAAACCTAAACCTTAACCTAAACCTAAACCTAAACCTAAAACCTAAATGTATTATCAAATCCTTAAACCTAAACCTAAACCTTAACCTAAACCTATAACCTATAGTCTTAACCTAAACCTATAACATATAACCTAAACCTAAACCTATAACCTAAATGTATTCTCAAATCTCTAAACCTAAACCTACACCTCATCCTAATCTCAACTCTCTAACCTAAACCTAAACCTAAACTTGAAAACCAAAACCTAAACCCGATCCCGAACCCGAACCTGATTTCTTAAACCTAAACCTTAACCTATTCTTAATTCCTTAAACCAATTGCTTATAACATAAACCGAAACCTAAACTTATACCTTAACCTAAACCTATAACCTAAACATAAACCTAAAACCTAAATGTATTCTCAAATCCCTAAACCTAAACCTACACCTAATCATAATCTCAACTCCCTAACCTAAACCTAAACCTAAACTTGAAAACTCAAACCTAAACCCGAACCCGAACCCGAACCTGATTTCCTAAACTTAAACCTTAACCTATTCTCAATTCCCTAAACCTATAGCTTATAACCTAAACTTAAACCTAAACCGTAACCTAAACCTATAACTTATAGCATAAACCTAAACCTGTAACCTATAACCTAAACCTAAACCCAAAACCTAAATGTATTCTCAAATCCTTAAACCTAAATCTAAACCTTAACCTAAACCTTAACCTAAACCTATAACCTATAGCCTTAACCTAAACATGTAACCTATAACCTAAATATAAACCTTAAACCTAAATGTATTCTCAAATCCCTTAACCTAAACCTACACCTAATCCTAATCTCAACTTCCTAACCTAAACCTAAACCTAAACTTGAAAACTCAAACCTAAACCCGATCCCGAACCCGAACCCGATTTCCTCAACCTAAACCTTAACTTATTCTCAATTCCCTAAACCCATTGCTTATAACCTAAACCGAAACCTAAACCTATACCTTAACCTAAACCTATAACCTAAACATAAACTTATAACCTAAATGTATTCTCAAATCCCTAAACCTAAACCTACACCTAATCCTAATCTTAACTCCCTAACCTATACCTAAACCTAAACTTGAAAACTCAAACCTAAACCCGATCCCGAACCCAAACCCGATTTCTTAAACTTAAACCTTAATGTATTCTCAAATCCCTAAACCTAAATCTACACCTAATCCTAATCTCAACTCCCTAACCTAAACCTAAACCTAAACTTGAAAACCAAAACCCAAACCCGATCCCGAACCCGAACCTGATTTCCTAAACCTAAACCTTAACCTATTCTCAATTTCCTAAACCTAAACCTAAACCTTAACCTAAACCTAAAACCTAAATGTATTCTCGAATCCTTAAACCTAAACCTACACCTAATCCTAATCTCAACTCCCTAACCTAAACTTAAACCTGAACTTGAAAACCCAAACCTAAACCCGATCTCGAACCCGAACCCGATTTCCTAAACCTAAACCTTAACCTATTCTCAATTCCCTAAACTTTTATCTTGTAACCTAAACCTGTAACCTATAGCTTAAACCTAAACCTAAAACCTATTGCTTATAAGCTAAACCTAAACCTAAACCTAAACCTTAACCTAAACCTAAATGTATTCTCAAATCCCTAAACCTAAACCTACACCTAATCCTAATCTCAACTCCCTAATCCAAACCTAAACCCGATCCCGAACCCGAACTCGATTTCCTAAACCTAAACGTTAACCTATAACCTAACATAAACTAAACCTATTACCTGCACTTATAACCTAAACATTAGCCTAAAACCTAAACCTAAACCTAAAATCGAAATGTATTTTCAAATCCTTGAACCTAAACCTACACCTAATCCTAATCTCAACTCCCTAACCTAAACTTAAACTTAAACTTGATAACCCAAACCTAAACCCGATCCCGAACTCGGACTCGATTTCCTAAACCTAAACCTTAACCTTAACCTTAACCTATTCTTAATTCCCTAAAGCTATAACCTATATACTATAACCTATAACTAAAACTTAAACCTATAACCTAAGCCTAAACCTTAACCTAAACCTAAACCAAAACCTATAACCTAAACCTTAACTTATAACCTATAACCTAAACTTATAACCTATAACCTAAAACCTAATTATGAACCTAAACCTAAAACCTAACACCTAAAACCTAAAACCTAAACCTGAACCTATTTTAATGATCAGTTTTATTTTAAAAAGTGCTCACTTTTTTGGAAGAAGTTTATGCAATTCTTCATGATTCTGAATTATAATGTTTTGTTGGTTTAATATTATTTTTTTCAGGTGAAAGACGCAAAAAGAAAGTTGTTGCTGATTTTTTTTTCTTTTTTTAGTTATGATGTTAAACTTTTATGTATTTATGTGTGGATGAATGTAATGTGGATAAGATTGCTTGTGTTTGGATGAATGTAATTTATGTTGGATTTACGTAGTTTGGGTTTAGATGGATGTAGTTTATGTTTGGATGAATGTAGTTTATGTTGGATTTACGTAGTTTAGGTTTAGATGAATGTGAATATGATGAAATATATTATATAATAGGTGTATATCAGGAAGAATATAATGATGTAACAGGTGTATATTGACCCTCTTATAAGGGACGGTCCATGACAGTCCTTTTGAAGGACGGTTCATGGCCGTCCCTTTGAAGGCCCATAAGAGACGGACCATGACAGTCCTTTTTAAGGACGGTCCATGACCGTCCTTAAAAAGGACGGTCTATGGCCGTCCTTTAAAGGCTCATCAGAGACGGTCTACAACAGTCTTTTTTAAGGACGGTCGATGGCCGTCATTTAAAGACTCATAAGAGACTGTCCGAGACCGTCCTTTTAAAGGACGGTTCACGACCGTCCTTTTTTAGGACGGTCCATGACCGTCCTTTTTTCGTCAATAAAAATGATGGTTTTCGACCGTCCTTTAAGTAATACGACACGTCAAAATTTGACGGCCCTTGCGATGGTCCATGACCGTCCTTTTTGGTCATTTGAGACGGTTTTGGACCGTCCTTTTTTCGCAGTTTTGGCGTAGTGATATATATATATTGTCCCAGTAGTGCTCCATTGTGACAAAGGTCCTTTCGAGCATTAAGACCAAATGGAGGCAAGTGAAGACAAGTTTGATTGTGTCTATTGAGGGCCTTCTTAGAGATGGGTCCAATGAGTTTGGGGTCCTTTGCTTTTGGTGGCCACACTGTTTCATAGGCCCTTGGGTTGCCTTTTATGCAAGGCCTCTAGCATTGCTGGTTGCATTGTGATACATAAGCCCATGTTCTGGGTTCATTTCCTGCTTGGTTGAGGTGAAATGGAAAGAAAAGGAAAGAACAAACATTTATCTGATTTCCCCAAGTCAAAGGAAGTGGACCACAGAAAGGAGCAAAGAGGTGTTGATGCATTAGCTAATCTTGGTGCAATTTAATGATGATTTACCTCTTGTTAGGAATCAATCACCCTTCAAGGAGTTTGTTCTTTACATCATCAAGAGCAATTCGGTTATCATTCATAGCTCTATCAGTGGCCAATGATTTGTTCAATGGTTGGAGTAAATATTAGCTAAGAAGTTGAGAAGAGGTGAATGACCAAGTGGCTAAAGAGGTGGACTCTTTGAGCATAAATAACTCTAAATCACTTGTGGTGCTCAAAGTGTTAACGGTTGCACTAACCTTCAACCTAGATGTCATTTCTACATAAGAGACTCTTGTCCATTTGCTTTGATGGATCTTTGTATATTTTCTCCATGTGGCCTTTCTTAATCTTCTGTTATAGATCAAATGAAAAAAAAAAAAAAAAAAAGCATGAAAATTCAGTGATTACAGGAGTTAGTATTTTTTTCATTAAAGCTCAAAACCAATTTTGGCAAAATAAGACTACTCAATCTTGTATGGAGGTTCTTCCCCTTGAATTGTAGTATATCAATGATATCCTTTTTTTTTTTCATATTCTTTTCCTTACCTTGAATTGTCTAACCAATATGGGATTTCAAATGAGTTTTCATTACGAATCAAACATGACTACCTTCTCACTATGAATACTAGATGATGCCTTTACTTCGGCCATGTCATCTTGATTAAACGAAGTGTTTGCAATTCAATTCACATGCACATCCAAGCGCATCCTTGTCTCCAATTGATTTGCAATTTTAATGTATGTATCAATTTTGGGTTTTGATTGTTGGTATTTTTTTGTTTTATTTCTTGGACTGTTAAGGGGTTGTGGCAGCTGCACTAAACCTGGATGCTAATATTGCCTAATTAGCCCTATCCTTGGTATGTGTACAGCCTTCACATCCTTCTCACCAACTCAATCCAGACCCTTCAGGTTTTCATGCCTTTGTATCTTCATTTCAGGCCCTTTAGCCCACCATTTTTTGTTATTCTTGTTTATACCTCAAGATATGAGTGGGCCCCATGGTTCAATGATCATCCAAACCATTGATGTGATTGGACTCACTTTGCATGGCCCATACCAAAAAAATTAAAATCTCCCAGATGGAAGAGACCTTAACCTTTACATGTCCAGCAAATAGGTATATAGGTAAGAAATTACAGTAAGGGTCCACATTCAACTGTAAAAGGAACAAAGGAACAAAGATTTAATGGACTTCTGATGTAGAGCGGGTCGCGGACAGTTACATGGCCAAGATGGATCAGAAAAGGCCCGGTCGACGACAGAAGTGATCCAGACCATCGAACCTTAAATCGGGCGTATCTTGCAATCCGGAATGAGTTATCTGACGTAAATATATGATTTTGGGGTAGAACGAGCTACTGAAGCCAACCAACCCCACTACGCCGGGTTACGCCACCCGGAATTGCGAAAAACCCCTGGATCGATGGTCGTTTTCCTGTTTTAATTTCGTTTTTACTATAAATAGTAAGTTTTAGTTTGATTATAACTCTTCATCCGTCGGGCTTTAGGAGTTGCGCCCAACCTGAAAAGAGCTTAGAATAATTAGGAGAACGGTTTGGTGAAGCCAAATAGGACACTTACTATTTTTGGCCGAAAACCTTGCGCACTAGTAGACATCACGACCGTCTATAAATAGTAAGTTTACTATTTATAGTAAGTCACGGATTCTAGGAGTTTGAGTTGTATTTTGATTCTGATTTCTTTCTCATTGCTTGTTACCCTTATTTAAAGGGTTGTGAACTCGTTTTTATTGAGAATTAATCAATTTCGAATTTCTTAGAATTTATTTCTATTTTCTGCTTTCTTTTCCTCGTGGATTCGAGAAGTCTCTGTGAGGAGTCCAGAGAAGCTCCATGGATTCGGAGTAGTTATCCTCATCACGTTCATCCCTGCGTCAACTTCCAATGCCTGTTGAACTTTTAGCCCATAGTTCCCACTTCTACAAACTGACAACCCAAGCATACTTTGTTGGCAAGTATTGTATAATACCTCCATTGTCTTATTTGGTCATCATGCTTAGAGTGTACATGAGTTGAACCAAGTTGAGCTTGGCACAGTAATATTTAATATTTAAAAATGACAACTGCTTAAACCCAAGGGAAGATGACCACAGGGGTTGGAAATAGGAGGCTTCAGGCACCTTCTCATGTAGATCTTACCTTTAAGAACTCCATCAAGCTCTGCCCATTTGCTAACTCGCTCGAGAATGGTATCGTCATGCCAAGAGTAGTGGCTTTCACATGGCTGGTGAAGCATGGGAAAACTCTTACAGTGGACAAGTTGCAACAAAGACGTATGCCTTTCCAAATCAGTGCATCACGTGTAAGAAGCCTGAGAAAAGTGGTAATCATCCTTTTCTTTCCACTATCCGTTGGCATCCGAGGAATGGAATCACCTTCTAGGGAAGTTTCAAATCAAGTGGGTTCTATTCACGTGTAGGGGCAGTAGACCCTATTGAAAAAATGGTAGATTTCTGTGAGTCTTCTCCCTTTCAAAATTTGTTGGGAGATCTGAAATGAGAATAACAGCTGGATATTCAAGGACATGCAATTCTTGATCCAGGAGTTGATCGTCACAGTGATAGGAATGGTGCTGGAATGGGCAGCCACATCCAAATCAAAGGATCAGCCCCCACGGATATCTGCAAAGACTGGATGACAGTGGTTGGTGATGATCAGTGTGTTAAAGTGTATTTCCTATGGGGTTCAATCAGCAGCTGGCACTGGGGGGATTTTGAGAAATTCTGCTGTTAAAATTTTGTTATCCTTCTCAGGTCCAATCTCCCCTTGCAGTCTGCTTAAAGCTTAGCCATAGCATTGAGAGATAGGCACTGCATCCTAATGGGGCCACTTTCGAATTTCCAATCATCGTCAAAAGGGCAATCAGCCAAAGTCATCCACTGGGCAACACGAGGCTTAGAGCCCTCTTGGCTCCTCTTTGTTCTTAATGAAGTTAGATTCTCTCTTCCAGCTTAACTATTTTGTTTACCCTTGTAAAGGAATAATCAAATTTTTTATGCCCAGTCCTCAACATAGTTTAAAAACTCGAAAACTCGACTCAACTAGATGTATAGCTAGGTTGACTTTAGGACTGTAAACCCATTGATCCAAATGGATCTGAAAACTACATAATAATAATAATAATAATAATAATAATAATTAATTCAAAAAAGCTATAAGCAGTTAGGTTCAAATTCCAGTAAAGATTGATTGAAAAATCTTAAACTAATATTAATGAACATTTGTTTATTCAATTCACGGTAGATTATTTTTAATTCTAACTGTTTCTTAGATGCCTGCTAAGCATCAGCTAGAAAATAGAATCACCGCAAGTTTTGTTTTGCAATCGATTTAAATTTAGGCCTACCATTTGGAGGACAATTATTTGTTATTAGAACTTGTATGCCTACCATTTCGGAAGAATGAATGATGAACCCAACCAGAGTGGTTGAATGGTTTAATTTTCAGATCAGATATCCCATTCGATCCAAACGTTTCTGAATACTAAAAAGGGGTTTCGATAACAATGAATAATCTTTTGTTAACAATCGTAATTAAAAAAGAAGATATTAACAACACATGAAATAATAAAGTTGAATATGAAAACATCTCCAGATTTGTCGAATCTAACTCGCTCGTCAACCATAAGGAATTGTTTCGAATGATTTCTTTATTATAGTTTGGCACAGACGCAACCGTCAGATCCGTCACAGAATTACAAGGTGGGCCACGTTTGAGGACTGATGAAGATGCTGCTGTGTACAATGAGTTGCCTAACAGATTTCAGGGATTGATGAAATGAAAAAGAATATATATATATATATATATATATATAATATATATATATAGAATAATTTAAAACAAAAAACAGTTAAGAGTTTGGAAGGCAATTTATTTGTCTACAAGATATATTTGCTTTGGTTTTCATAGAGGAGAAGAGAGATCCATTGGGAAATGAATGGTGGAGAGAACGAGAGATTTCCATCTAAGGGGGATTTTACCTAATTTTGGGAAATAATGAGAGGGATTCGGGTGCCTTTGTTGCTATGGTTAGGGTTTGATGAAGAAGGGAGAAAAATGAAAAGAGGCAGCAAGAGGAAGATGAGAGAGGGTGGCCCCCTTGGGAAATCGGATTGCTTACTAAGTTACTCAGTATGCTCTTATCGTATTGAGTAAACTAATTAGTTGGGCCCACTTTAAATGTATGTGGTCTATGCACGCCGTCTATCCTTTTTCCATCTAATTTAAGGGGTTGAGCCTGAAATTTAAGCATATCAAAGATCAAGTGGATCATACCACATGAAACAGTGGGGATAATGATTTCCACCTTTGAAACCTTACTAGGCCCCATGGTGATGTTTATTTGTCATCCAAACTGTTCATAAGATTATACAGACATGGATGAACGGAAAACACAAATATAAACTTGATCCAAAACTTTCAGTGGCCCTCAAGAAGTTTTCAATGGTAGACATTCAATTCAAATGTTTCCTGTGGTGTGGTCCATTTGAACATTTTATATGCTTCATTTTTGGGCTCAATCCCAAAAATTATCTGGGAAAATGGATGGACGGAGCAGATAAAATACATAAATCATGGTGGACCTCACGAAGTTTACTCAATACGTTAAGCGCAGTGAGTTACTCACTACACAATCTGCTTCCCCTCATTGGGTTTTCTTCCCTCGGGAGTTATTTGATACTCTGGTTTCGTTTAACGCTAGAGCTGGGATCTTTATGTGGTGGCCTAGCCATGGATGGGAGCAGGTTAGGTGTTACCCGGTAACACTGGAGTGGGTGTGGATTATGTGTTACCCAAGTAACAACTTACTGGGTTTACCTTTATGATAGGGTACACCTTCATGATATGTTGGATATGCATTCCGTTATTTCATTTTATTAGCCCATTTTACTAAGTTGTCCTTAACATTAACCATATCCAAATTTCAGGTGGACCACACCGCAATAAACACTAACAATTGAATGCTTACTATTAAAACTTCCTGATGCTCACTTTAAGAAGATCCGTAATGTTTATTTAACATCCAACTCGTTGATAAGGTCAACCAGAACTGAATAAAGAAACAAAAAATGCAAATATTAGCTTGATCCAAAGATTTTGTCGCCGACAAAAAGTTTTTAATATTTATTCACTGCTTATTTCAGTTGTGTTCCACTAAAGTTTTGGATCTGTTTAATTTTTATCAAAACATCCTTAAATGACCTGAAAAAATGAATGGGCAGCATAGATATGAAACACATTCATCAAGGTGGGCCACAGATGCTAAGGGTAACACCCACTAAGGTGTTACTTGGGTAAGTGGGGTGCAGATTAGCTGTCACACTGGTAACACCTTATCATGGGCCCACTTAGATTATGTGTTGTATATCCATACCGTCCATCCAACCCATTTTACGACGTGGTCTCAAAAATTAATCATATTAAAATCTAGATGGACCACACCATAGGAAACAGTGTTGATCGAGTGCCTCACCATTAAAACTTCTGAAGGGCCCTTTGTGAGGCTTTCATAACGTTTATTTTTCCATCCAAGCTGTTAATAATGTTAAGAGGATCTGGTTGAATGGAAAATAAATTGATCAGCTTAATCTAAAACTTTTGTGGCCTACAAAAGGTTTTTAACGGTCATTCATTACTATTTCTAGTGGTGTAGTCCCCATCAGATTTAGATCTTCTTAAGGTTTTACATCTCATCTGAAAATGAAATGTTAAAGCAGATGGACAACATTGATATAGAAAAATTACATCAAGATGGGTCAATATTGTTAGGGTAACCACCACTAACGTGTTATCCAAGTAACAGCTAAACCACTCTAGTTTCCTTAACCATGGGGCCCACCTTGATGTATATGTTGTATATTCAGGAAGTCTATTCATTTTTCCAGCTAATTTTAATGCACACACCCAAAATTGAAGCAAATCCAAATCTTAGGTGGACCACACAATAAAGATTGACTGGACACCATAAAAAACTTACTGGGGGCTTAAAGAGAAAATGACCACTGTAGACAAAACCTTTTACCCAGCGGTTTTTATGACGGAATACAAACTTAAGTTACCAACTTAGACTAGCACGTGCAGACAGCGACTTCGAGGACGAAACTACCCCTCCTTTTCACTGCGAAGACGAGCGCTGACGCTCCTCCAACTGAGAGTTCTACGAATGGCTTAAAAGAGATCAAAATTACAAGGCCCCACAGCTATGTATTTATTATATCCACAACGTTCATCCATATTTCGAGATCATTTTGGAGCATTATCCAAAAAAAAAAAAAAAAATCATATCCAAAGATCAACTGGGCCACACCACAGAGCAGTGGAAAATTGATTTTCATCGTTGAAATTTTTGTAGGGCCCACCATAACATTTATTTTCCATCCAATCTATTCATAAGGTCACAAAGACCTGGATGAAAAGGAAAAACAAATTTCATAATGATCCAAAACTTGTGTGGCCCCTAAAAGGGTTTCAACGGTAGACGTTCAAGCATATTGGTAATAGCACATGCAGGGGGATACAGATATAGCTACGGTTATAATCCGTAGCTATAAAAGCAAATCAGCGATCAATCGTGGATCCCGCGATTCCACCGCAAGTCGCTGTCCCTATTGGCGATTAATCGTGGATATCACGATTCCACCCCCGATCTATGGCTACGGATTATAGCCGTAGCTATAACCGTATCCCTATGCACTTTCTTTTTTCTTTTTTATTTTTTTATTTTTTTAAAATTTTTTACATGGAGAATTTTATTCTACCTACATTTTTTTCTAACACATATTTATATAAATATGTAAATATAAGCATATTAAAAAAAATCTCTTTTTTTTTTTTTTCATTTCTTTCTTTATTCATATAACAAGAATATTTTCTAAACCAAAATTAGTTACTTGATGTACCATATATAATTTTAGGGCTGAAAGTTGGGTGGGCTCAACCCGACCAACTTGTGACCAACCTGACATTGGGTTGGGCTTAGTCAGGATGTATCGGGTTTGGTCTTGGGGTTGGGCCATACAAACAGCAATTCGATAAAACTTGGGTTGGGCTTGGGTTGAGGTCTCGGGAATTGCCAGGAAATGCATGGAAATGACCATGAAATGAAGGGAAATGACCGTGAAATGATGGGAAATGACCGTAAAATGCATGGAAATGACCATAAAATATATGGAAATGACCGTGAAATGAAGGGAAATGACTGTAAAATGCATGGAAATGACCGTGAAATGAAATGGAATCGTCGAGATTGATCGTGAAATGCATGGAAATGATCGTGAAGTGTATGGAAATGACCGTGAAATGAAACGGAATCACCGGGATTGACCATGAAATGCATGAAAATGACCGTGAAATGAAACGGAATCGCCGGGATTGACCATGAAATGCATGGAAATGACCGTGAAATGAAACGGAATCGCTGGGATTGACCGTGAAATGAAAAGGAATCGCCGGGATTGCTCGTGAAATGCATGAAAATGACCATGAAGTGACAAACTAGAAATTGAGCGGGCCAAACTAGAAATTGAGCGGGCCAAATTGGAAATTGAGCGGGCAAATATGGAAATGAACGGGACAAACTGAAAATTGAGCGGGACAAACTAGAAATTGAGCGTGACAAACTGGAAATTGAGCGGGCCAAACTGAAATTTGAGCGGGACAAACTGGAAATTAAGCGAGACAAACTAGAAATTGAGCAGGCCAAACTAAAAATTGAGCAGGACAAAGTGGAAAATGAGTGGGCCAAACTGAAAATTGAGCGGGATAAACTGGAAATTGAGCAGGACAAACTGGAAATTGAGCAGGCAAACATGGAAATGAGCGGGCCAAACTGGAAATCGAGCGGGTAAACATGGAAATGAGCAGGACAAACTGAAAATTGAGCGGGCCAAACTGAAATTTGAGCGGGACAAACTGGAAATTGAGCAGGACAAACTGAAAATTGAGCGGGCCAAACTGAAAATTGAGCGGGACAAACTGAAAAATGAGCGGGCCAAACTGGAAATTGAGTGGGATAAACTGGAAATTGAGCGGGACAAACTGAAAACTGAGCAGGCAAACATGGAAATGAGTGGGACAAACTAGAATTTCAGCGGGCCAAACTGGAAATTGAGCGGGCAAACATGGAAATGAGCAGGACAATCTAAAAATTGAGCGTGCCAAACTGGAAATTGAGCAGGCCAAACTGGAAATTGAGTAGGACAAACTGGAAAATGAGCGGGCCATCCACCTCCAGAGCCATTAACAGACCTGAACAATGAGAGAAGACTTCGTGCCGTGAGCGGCCACAAACAGGTGAGATCCGATCCTTGACCCAAAAACCTAGACTATTGAAACCTTTTTTTCACAATTGCTAATAGAATACGTCTATTGTAGAGATCCTTACGCCCTGCGTCGAACTCCTACTTCGAAACCGCCGACAAGTTTGAACCCTATGTTACCATTTTATCGGCCCCTGAGGGCCCAGATAATGATCACAGGTTGCGATCTACGCTTAAGAACTTGTTGTGCTATTTATTTGAAATGATTTGCAAATGATATGTTTTATGAAATGCATTGTAGTCCATGTGTTCGATGAAATGCCTGATTCATTCTTGCTCATTTTTGCTCACTAATGCCTATAGTTCCTATTTTACATGTTATGTGTTCACTCAATCATTTACGCAATCTAAGTTGCTCAATCTAGAAGCTGGTATTTGAAATTGCAAAACTATTGTCATAGATTTGTAAACGATGAAATTTTCCATGAATATAGATTTGTAAACGATGAAAATTTTTCAAGAAAATCTTGCTGAAAGACAATCATGGGAAACAATTTTTCATTTCTTACTATTTTCAAGATATGGAGTTTCCCAAAAAACTCCATTTTCTTCAAAAATAAAAAATAAAAAATCCAAAAATCCAAACAGTCCTTAAAGTAGGCTTGAGGAGATTGCTTAATTCATTGATACCCAGTCAAATCATATAAAAGAGTTTGAAGCAGAGAGAGAGAGAGAAGCTGATACGATTGCATGAAGATGAGAAGACTGGGCTGAAGTGGAGGTATTTGGAAGAAGAGGTGGAACTGAAGAAGGAATTTGATGCTAAGCTGACCCAACTGATGGGCAAGTGACTATTGTAAATAGGTCCAATCTTTGTCTTTTTCCTATCAAAATTTGATTTTTGTTTCAGCTTTTTCTTAATCATCTGTTTGCAAACCATCAGTTAAGAAAACAGTTGATCAGTAAAAAGATGCAAAAGCAGTCCATGGTTTGGTGAGCTAGGCTATTGATCTGAGCCAGCTACGGATGTACTAGCTGCATATAGATCATTAAGAAAATGCTGCAATAATATTAAATCTCCCATTTTTTTTTGTTCCTATTAGTTTTGTCCAGAAATTGATCGATTTCACTTTTAGCACAATATTGAACTTGATATGTACTTATGGGGCTTGGTTCTTGGATGCTCTCTAGGTTAAATGAGTTCAAGTCATGAGACAAATTCATTCATGTTTGTGGGCTTGTTTTCTTTGTTCAGGTTAGTATATATGAGGAGGAGAAGAATCTCATAGACTAAATCAGTTTGATAATGCACTAACCTTTGCTCTATCATTTGGTAGTGCTTATTTCCTTTGCTTTTATTATAAATTTTGTTTATTCTTTTTGTCATTACACTGATTGTTTCAAAGATTTTATTTGGAATGGAGCTTCGATATGAGGAACATTGTGTGATCTAGGTTGTAGGAATGAAACTATAATAGTTATCAGTTGCATCTAGTTTATCTAAATTGCTGGTTGCAACGTGGTCATATAATCTTGGTGAGGTTTGGTAGTTTTCAAAGGCAGTTCTTAGTTTTAAAGGAATGGTCATGCAAATCAACGGGCAATCTGGGAGTTGGCTGTACATGTATCTATCTCCTGGTAGAACTAGCAAGCCATTTCAAAATGCAAACTTTCGGAAATGACTGATCATAAATCTCTCTCTACAATGACTAATTTACTATTTCACTCTCATTTGGGCTCTGAAGTCATCTTTATTAATGTTGTGGGATCCCGTTCAATCTGACTGGATTACAGAAAGTTAAATAAACTGAATCTTGTATGTTTTAAGTTGAAACAACGAGTTCCACTTTTATTGAAGTGTTTATATATATATATATATATATATATATATATATATATATATATATATATATATATATTTTTATATATTTATATATCTTTTTATCTTTTTAGATAGTATGCTTCATCTTAGCCTTATATCGGTAGAGTTTTAAGCCAATCCTTGCAAAGTTCTGTTTCTTACATTCGGTACACAACCGTCTGATTGTTCATATTTGAAACCCATCTAACATGCTCACCTACAACTAAATGCTGTGAAATCCCATAGCACATCTTACGAATTCAGGAGATATAACAGAATTTTTAGTAATCTCAAATTCTACAGAGTGAAAACCAGGTAATAGACCCAACCTAAGAGGAGCCACCAAGTGGTACTGCTTCAGCGCTTCCTAGTCCACATGAAATACATATTAATCCACGAATTTTAGTGCTAGTGGCAAAAGTATATAATATCCACTGGAGGACTAATGTGTTATTCCAATGTTGATGCCTAACAGATACTTTACAGCCAATGACACAGCCCAATATTGACATTTGTGGGTGAGAACAATGTTTGAGATGTAGATGAACGAGCCCAAGAACTACCTTTTTCTTTTTCTTTTTTAACCAACCATTTCTTTTTCTTTTGTTGTTTTTTTTTCCCCGTAATTGACACAGCTTCTGTTAATGAAAACTAAGGGACTCGAAATGCAATATCAAGGTGAAGGTAACATGCATTCCTTTGTTGGTGTGTCAATGACCACACTAGCTTCCCTCGAAACATGATAAAAATATCAACACATACCTTATACCAACTTTTTTAGTTTTGCTAACAACGAAATTTGATATGTATTTTCTACATCTCTTTCCACTATAACCAGCCTAGAAAATAAATGAGACTCACCTGCCTTGTTGGAGTCTCATCGGTCTGAAACACCATATTGTTTCTCCCTAGTCACTTCTCATAACACCAACTAAATTTTTTTGTCCATGTTGTCGCTGTTCAAGCTCTTTCCATACAGATGCCAAAGTGACACAAAACCCATTTTCACTAAATTCAACCAACTGATAAAAAATTCTTGATCATGTCTCTCACTCACTTCTAATGATACTCTGTTTTCAAAGAATTTCTTATTCCTTTCCTTCTAGATCCACCAGATTATGTCAAATGAAAGCATCCTCAAAATTCTCCCTAGCTACTTAATTAAACAACAATTTCATCCTCCCACCTATGACCAAGGCCACTTTTTTGGAGAACCCAACAAATTAAAAAGCATTTGAAGAAGTTCCATATCCCTAGGCATTCTACAAACAAGATATAGGTGATTGAATAATTATTCTATTTCTCTACACAAGTGGCACATTTCTTGCTTGTTGAGGTCATATCATCTTTGCTGAAATCTCATACTCTAGAAGATCCTAGCCTTTTTTTGCTGTTGTGGCCTGAAAATATCTTTGGAGGCTTCCTGTCTCTTCATGGCACCCTACAATGTAATCATGACATTAAGTAAACATGGCAATTAGAAAACACTGGTTTGATGAGAGTAATTCAGCCTCCAGACAAATTGAATGTTTTTTTTAAAAGACAAATTCATTACCAAAAGGTCTTTGCATTCAAATACGCACATTCATTTGTTGCCTGCTGGTCACATGTAGGACTGTCAATGAGCCAAGCCCAGGCCAAGCGAAAACAAATTTTTAGTCTGAAAATTTATTTCATAGCATGTTTGGATGAATGTCCTTTCAGAAAATTTATTTGTGGGAACGCTGTTTGGAGCATTAATTCAGTTTACATAAGAGGAATTCTATGTTTTCCTTGCATTTAGTTTTCATCCTTTTTCAATTGACTGATTCTTTGTTTTTATATTACAAAGTCTTCTAGCGGTGGTTCGCCCTTGAAAAATTACAGAAGACACACAAGAGAAGTTATCGGTATAGTTATCGGATGTACAAGTGGACTACTGATACTTGCATCCATTTTCTATCTAGGGTGGATGAAGGATGCACCTGGCCATATGCGAGTGCACACAGACTCACCAAGATTTAATCGGGTTCGTGTTGGGTCAGGCAACCCAAGACCTCAATCCGAGCTCAACCCAAGTTTTATTAGGTTGGTGTTTGTATGGCCCAACCCCAAGACCAAACTCGATACATCCTGCCCAAGCCCAACCCAATGTTGGGTCGGCCACAGGTTGGTCGGGTTGAGCCCACCCAACTTCTAGCCCTAAAATCATATACGGTACGTCAAGTAACTAATTTTGGTTTAGAAGATATTCTTGTTATATGAATAAAGAAAGAAATGAAAAAAAGAGATAAATTTTTTTTTTATATGCATATATATACATATTTATATAAATATGCATTAGAGAAAAATGTAGGTAGAATAAAATTCTCTATGTAAAATAAAATAAAATAAAATAAAAAATAAAGAGAACGAAATAAAGGATATGGATATGGTTATAGCTACGGTTATAATCCGTAGCCATAGATCGGGGGTGGAATCGCGGGATCCACGATTGATCGCCAATTGGGACAGCGACTTGCGGTGGAATCGCGGGAGCTGCGATTGATCAGGGAGCTATGTCTATAGCTACGGTTGTAATCCGTAGCTATAGAAAATCGTAGCTACAAGTTCCCAGTTTTTTTTTTTTTTGCTATTGTAATCCCCACCGCCTTTTGTGGGTCCCATCATGAGGTCTGTGTTATATCCAAACCGTCCATATATTTGGCGACCTCATATTAAGGCTTGGGACAAAAAATAAGATAGATCTAACTATCAAGTAGACCACACTGTAAAAGGCATTGGGGAATTGAACGTCTACCATTGAAACCCTTTTAGGGGTTATCGAAGTTTTGGATCATTATGAAATTTTTTTTCTTCTTCACCCAGGTCTTTGTGACCCTATGAATGAACTTAGATGGGGAGGATTTCTCACAGACATCACAGTGGGCCCCCAAAAAGTTTTTAATGGTCGACACTCATTCAACACTTTTTCCTGTAATGTGGTACACTTGAGATTTGGATATAGCTTATTTTTGGTCTCATATCATAAAATGATGTGGAAAAATATATGGATGGCATGGATGAAAAGAATACATCATGGTGGGGCCCACAGACCACCGACCATCCACCATTGGCTGGTGGTAAGGGGAGTACCCAATCCGTTTCCATGAAAGAAGGGGTATTTTCGTCCTGAAATTCATAATCCGCACGTGGAGGTCTAAGTTGCAAAACAAAGTTTGTCTTCTTTCATAAAACACAGTTGGATAAAAGGTGGGGTCTACAGTCCTAAATTTCTCAAACCCAAATTAGTTACTTGACGTATCATATATGATTTTATGGTTGAAGGTTGGGTGGGTTCAACCCGACCAAAATGTGATCGACCCGACATTAGGTTGGGCTTGGACAGGATATTATGGGAGTTGGTCTTGCGGTTGGGCCATACAAACACCAACCCGATAAAACTTGGGTTGGGCTCGGGTTGAGGTCTCGGGTTGCATGGAAAACGGATTCGGTGGGGTGGCAGAGAAAACATAACAACATTATGAGGGACATGTTTTCATGATTTTTCAGTTATTTGCATCTGGAGAACTTGTAGCATGGAGGAATTTCGGAAAGTAGAAATTGAGCGGGCCAAACTAGAAATTGAGTGGGACAAACTGGAAATTGAGTAGGACAAATTGGAAATTGAGCAGGACAAACTGGAAATTGAGCGGGCCAAACTAGAATTTCAGCGGGCCAAACTGGAAATTGAGCAGGACAAACTAGAAATTGAGCGGGCCAAACTGGAAATTGAGAAATTGAGTGGGACAAACTGGAAATTGAGCATCATTCAAAGCATTCCTCAGAAGATCCATAAAGTATTCTTTTAGGACACCTCCATAGTTTAGTAGTGAAATTAAAGTCTTATTTAGGTACATTTTCCTTGGCTAGTTGCTAAAAAAGGAAGACAAGTAATTTGGATCAACTCTTCACATCACATTTGTAAATAACCCATAACCGTTACATACAAGCACTAAAAGCAAACAAGGTATTCTACTATTATTCACACAACCAATTCAAAGATGGAGAACCCCAACTTCTCACCCTAATAAAATTTCAAATACTCCCAACAAGGATGGAATTTATTCATAGAAGGATTGAAATTCTTCCTACAACATATGATATATAATCCTAAGAAAAGGGCAGAAACAACACTGGCAAATGAGCTGAGGAGTCTTATTAGGACATGGGAGATTGTCAATGTATATAACATAATCCTCCACGGGTGATGCTACAACCAATTCACTACATAATTAACAAAGAAGTGGTCATGGATTTATCGATGAACCAATAGGGTTGGTTCATAATGGAGTATCCCAATATTATTCTGATTTTTCATCCAAAAGGATTTGAATCAGAAAAGGTTGGATGTTTGGTCCCTCCAAGACATCCAGCACCAAATTGAGAGACCATTCAGAACTGGTTTCTCAGCAATCTGGTGATATTCTTGGCATTCTAGAGGCATGCAGCCTCAAGAGGATAAGCTAGGATGTTCGTTTGAGGAATATTTTCATAAAAATTGAGTAATCTAGTAGATATACTCTGGGTTGTTGGAAACTTATATTAGGCGCATCCCCTATAACTGATGAAGAATCTTGGATATACCCTAGCCCTATAAATGTGGGATCCACCTTAGGTGGTCTAAATAGTTCACATTTTGGCTTCATTGTGCATAGAACATCCCCACAATGTTTTATGTCTTCTACTACAAGTTTTATGGGTTTTTATCAAAGAGCCATTATTTTATGTTATGTTTGCAGCTTTTTAGCTTTTCATTGTTTTATGTTCAATTGCCAGCAGTTACGCCATCCAGGCATTGCAATGCCTGGTAATTGAAATATCCAATGCATCTAGATGCCCCCAATTCAAATGATCCTAAAGTAATCTCACATAGTTTTGTTTCTTAAAATTCTAAAGACTTACCTTCATAATTGGTAAAATTGGAGAAGCTATATTGGTGGGTATTTTGAAAGTGGCTTATTTCCCAGGGTATTCATTATGTCAAAGCACAGTTCTAACGTACCTAAAAAAATGCTATGACTAGTCTGATATTTGCCATGTTTCAGGACTTGCACATTTGTGTAAGGACAATGGATTTTCAATCTTTTAGAGTTTATTAACTACTCCCAAGAGTAGTTGAAGTTGGCAAAGCTAGCCCTTCTCTCCTTGTTCAGGTCTGTTCATGACTCTAGAGGTGGATGGCCCGCTCATTTTCCAGTTTGTCCCACTCAATTTTCAGTTTGGCCCACTCAATTTCCAGTTTGTCCTGCTCAATTTTCAGTTTGTCCTGCTCATTTCCATGTTTGCCCGCTCAATTTCCAGTTTGGCCCGCTGAAATTCTAGTTCGTCCTGCTCATTTCCATGTTTGCCCGCTCAATTTCCAGTTTGTCCTGCTGAAATTCTAGTTTGTCCCGCTCATTTCCATGTTTACCCGCTCAATTTCCTGTTTGTCCCGCTCAATTTCCAGTTTATCCTGCTCAATTTTCAGTTTAGCCCGTTCAATTTCCAGTTTGTCTCACTCATTTTCCAGTTTGGCCCGCTCAATTTTCAGTTTGTCCCACTTAATTTCCAGTTTTGGCCGCTCAATTTCTAGTTTATCCCGCTCAATTTCCAATTTGGCCCACTCAAATTCTAGTTTGTCTCGCTCATTTTTCAGTTTGGCCCGCTCAATTTCCAGTTTATGTTTATCAATAGCCCTTGCCCTTGAGTCAAAAATTGAAATACGAAAAGATTTCACATACACCAAAATTGGTTTTTGCCTTATTTTAAATACTTGTTTCTCCTTGTTTCAATTATTAGAGGAACAAAAAACGATCTCAAATGTTTGGGGTGTGAATACCATTTGCGGGGTCAACTGGGTTTCCTCGCTCATTTCCTAGGTTGTCTCGTTTAATTTGTACATTGCCTCGCTCAATTTCTAGCTTCTCTCGCTCACAATCAATTCGCTTCACTTCACGGTCATTTCCATGCATTTCATGGTCAATCCCGGCGATTTTGTTTTAATTATAGTCATTTCCATGCATTTCACGGTCAATTCCCTTCACTTCACGGTCATTTCCATGCATTTCATGGGCAATCCCGACGATTCCGTTTCATTTCACGGTCAATCCCGGCGATTCCGTTTCATTTCACAGTCATTTCCATGCATTTCACGGTCATTTCCTTTCACTTCACGGTCATTTCCATGCATTTCACGGTCAATCCCAGTGATTCCATTTCATTTCATGGTCATTTCCATGCATTTCATGGTCAATTCCCTTCACTTCACGGTCATTTCCATGCATTTCACGGGCAATCCCGGTGATTCCATTTCATTTCACGGTCATTTCCATGCATTTCACGGTCAATCCCGGCGATTCCGTTTCATTTCACGGTCATTTCCATGCATTTCACGGTCATTTCCTTTCACTTCACGGTCATTTCCATGCATTTCACAGTCAATCCCAGTGATTCCATTTCATTTCATGGTCATTTCCATGCATTTCACGGTCAATTCCCTTCACTTCACGGTCATTTCCATGCATTTCACGGGCAATCCCGGCGATTCCGTTTCATTTCACGGTCATTTCCATGCATTTCACGGTCAATCCCGACGATTCTGTTTCATTTCACGGTCATTTCCATGCATTTCACGGTCATGTCCTTTCACTTCACGATCATTTCCATGCATTTCATGGTCAATCCCGGCGATTCCATTTCATTTCCATGCATTTCACGGTCATTTCATGGTCATTTCCATACATTTCATGGTCATTTCCATGCATTTCACGGTCATTTTCCTTCATTTCACGGTCATTTCCATGCATTTCCTGGCAATTCTCGAGACCTCAACCCAAGCCCAACTCAAGTTTTATCGAGTTGCTGTTTGTATGGCCCAACCCCAAGACCAAACCCAATACATCCTAACCAAGCCCAACCCAATGTTGGGTCAGTCACAGGTTGGTCGGGTTGAGCTCGCCCAACTTTCAACCCTAAAATTATATATGTTACGTCAAGTAACTAATTTTGATTTAGAAAATATTCTTTTTATATGAATAAAGAAAGAAATGAAAAAACAAAGAGAAATTTTTTTTATATGCTTATATTTACATATTTATATAAATATGTGTTAGAAAAAAATGTAGGTAGAATAAAATTCTCCATGTTATAAAAAAAAAAAAAAAAAAAAAAAGAGAGAGAAAAGAGAAAAGAAAAGAAAAGAAAAAAGAAAGTGCATAGCGATACGGTTATAGCTACGGTTATAATCCGTAGCCATAGATCGGGGGGTGGAATCGCGGATTTCACGATTAATCGCCGATAGGGACAGCGACTTGCGGTGGAATTATGGGATCCATGAATGATCGCCGAGCTACTATTATGGCTACGGATTATAACCGTAGCTATATCCGTATCCCTATCCATAGGCCATTACCATTCTGCTTGAACATCTACCGTTGGAACCCTTTTAGGGGCCACACAAGTTTTGGATCATTATGAAATCTGTTTTTCCTCTTCATCCAGGTCTTTGTGACCTTATGAATAGATTGGATGGAAAATAAATGCTATGGTGGGCCCTACAAAAGTTTCAACGATGAAAATCAATTTTCCGCTGCTCTGTGGTGTGGCCCAGTTGATCTTTGGATATGATTTTATCTTTGTTGATAATGCTCTGAAATGATCTCGAAATGTGGATGAGCTTTGTGGATATAATAAATACATAGCTGTGGGCCATGTAACTTTGATCTCTTTTAAGCCGTTCGTAGAACTCTCAGTTGGAGGAGCGTCAGCGCTCGTCTTCGCAGTGAAAAGGAGGGGTAGTTTCGTCTTCAAAGTCGCTGTCCGCACGTGCTAGTCTAACTTGGTCACTTAAGTTTGCATTCCTTCATAAAAACCGCTGGGTAAAAGGTTTTGTCTACAGTGGTCATTTTCTCGGGCTTAAAAGTTTTGGATAGATAATATTTGTGTTTTTGCTTTTCGAGTAACCTTATCAGCAAGTTAGATGGCAAATTAATATTCTGATGAGTCTTTGGAGGTATTTAATGATGGGCGTTCAATCACAATTATTTTACATGGGATGTGAATTGTGTAATGAGTTTTTGGATTGTTTTTGGAATTGTTTGAGTTTATAGAAAAAATTGTTCATCTGTTTTCAAAATGTCTTTCACATGTTTTGCTTGGGACAAAATGCTGGTTGGGGGGTGTGATAACATCTAAATATTGCATATTTATCCCATACTTTGCATTTCTTTTATATATCCATCAAATTAATTAGTCCTAATTATGTGTGTTTCATGTTTAAAGAGAGATTTGAAGTCCAAGACCAAATTTGAGTTAAAAGAGAGGATATAAAGTCCAAAGATAATCAAGAGTAGAGTATTTGAATATTTAAGAGCTCAAGACATGAAGATCAAGCATATTCGAGCATGTGAACCAAATGAGATCAAGAGGAAGTCGAACATTGCTTGAAATCAAGAGAAGAAACTAAGGAAATGAGTCCTGAAAATTTAGGGCCAGGAAAATCGAATTCTGAAACTATAGGGCTAGAAAAACAAAATCTTGAAAATTGTAGAAACGACCATTCGATGCCATCGGGGGCAGTTTCGATGTCATTAAAGACAACTTCGATCAAATCAAACCTTCTTCGATCCCATCAAGAAATTCATGAATTTTTCAATTTAGTTATTAGATATATTCTTCGATGCAATCAATAGAAGTTCGATGGGAGTTCGATACCATTGAGATGCCATCGAAAGTGCATGCGACTGTATAAATTCAAAGTCTTTTTGTGATTTTTCTAAGGCAATGCGAAAGTCGGATCTCCAAAACTATAGATTGGGGTCCTTAGGATGTCTCAAATCACCTTATGGGGTTTGGAGAGAGAGAGAGAGAGAGAGAGAGAGAGAGAGAGAGAGAGAGAGAGAGAGAATGTTTGGGTGGAGCACTCACAACATTCTTCCACTTCAATTTCTTTACGAGTTCTAGTAGATCTTTAGTTTTTAGTTTTTTAAGAGTTAGCTATGACCACTAATCTCTTAGATAAGGCTAAGGGGTGAAGCATCTAATTTATTACTATGTTTTAGTTTATGAATTCATACTTGGAAGTGCAATTACAATGATTGATTAGAGAATAAATCATTCTACAAAATTCATTGATCTATTGTAGAATTTGGGCACAATAGATGGTTGAATTCTCTGCGATTGATGTCAGAGTGCTTCATGAGAAAATAGTTCAATTAATATTATAACTTGTTAGATGTTGAGATTGGTTTAATTATTTGATCTTTCGATTGGAACGAATTAGAATTCAATTCTAGTTGAGTTATAGAGGATGAATCGATGAATTATGCATTGTGATTATTAGAAGTGGATCCCTAGAACTGTAGTGCTTTATTTGTGTTATTTTTGCTCTCAACTCATTCGCTGGATTAAAAACCCAGATAAACCGTTAGCTTTAGACTAGTTTTAGTTGTGTTTCCCATTCTTCGATGATTTGACCTTGGTCTCACTGAGTTATTACTACATCAAAGGCCTGCACTTAGGGTTTGTTCGATCGATAAGGTGTAAAAATTAGTGCACTAACTGAGTCATCCCAACTTGTCTTTAATCGAGCTAACTCGCAACTGGCTGATGATGCAACAATTACCGCTGAACCAGAAAATCACCCAAACCTGACTGATTGTGTCCAAATTGCATCGGCATTGGTCTAACTCGGATCTAAACTTAGTTGACCAAGTCACAACTCAACATACCTAAAAAATATAAAGAACCACCTTTTCTCCTTTCTCCTCACTTTTCCTTCTTCCATTCTCCTACCGGAAAGTTCAGATTGGACCTGGAACCCACCAATAGCTCGACTAGACTCTTGATGAGTCAACTCAACCTAACAAGTCACATAATTACAGACTTGACAATGATAAGATTCTCTTCGTCAAGGTAATGTAGCATGAGTCATGCAAACAGCCTGCGACAATCGGTTCGGTTTTGATTTCGTTGCGTTTCTGGAAACAGCACCTGACATGCTTCTTTATTTGATTCACATCAATTGGATGAATTTTTCATGGCCCCCAAATGAATAAAATAGATCTGAGATCGGGTCCATGGTAAGAACGAACAACTGAGCTTCTTTATTAGGGAAGAAGGTGGCTGGTGGATTGATGTCTAGGGTGTATTTCTTCAAGCTGGCACTTATAGAGGGTCCAAATCAATCCACATGAGATTGTGGATTCTTCGAATTGAAGCTCCAGGTTCGTTTGGGTGGTGGGTTCATAAGAAAACGAGTTTAGGGGCAATTTTCTAGGGCTGCCGTCAGAAATAGAGAAGAGGTGTTGTAGATCGCTTTCTATTTCTCTTATAGCAAACCCTACTTCTCTCACAACTGTTGGATGGGAGACAAATGGTCCAGATGCACTCTCTACCCCGCTACTCTAATGATCGAACGAAATAATGTAATAGAAGTAACATTTGTTACGCACAACTCAACAATCCCTGTGAGCAAAAGATGAATGGTTGAGATTCTTCCAGTCTTACGGTTGAGATTAACCAAGAGAAATCCACTCAGATTGTCAGTTGTAGACACCCCACCCCAGGATAATAAGCTAATAAAGTTTGAACGGATGGATGGATAACCGCACCCTAATCCTAAAAGCCTAAACCCTAGGAAACTCAAGTCATAAACCCTAAACTCAGCCCATTCAACCTAGTCAACCCAATCATCCTAACCCTTAACCCTAAGAACCTAAAACCCTAGAGCCTTCAGTTAACTCTGCAAGTCGACCCACTTGATCAACTCACTAAGTCGACTCACCCTATCAGCTTACCTAAACCTATAACCCAGTCAACTCACCTAATTAAGACCAAAACCAAGCCCAATCGGAGAAATGACTGAAACCTAAAAGCAACAACCCTCACAACAGAGCCTTCACACACTTGGAGGATGTTGCCTGCCAAAGCATGGAGTCCATGTGGGGACGGGCGGTAACCAGATTGCCGTCATTCATGTGGCACTCCCCCTCTTTTGGGCAGCGTCCCTCAAGGATGTAGGTTTCTCTTTTATCGAACCTTAAGTGTGCGGTTAAGGTGCATTTACTTTGATACCCATCTCCTTACCCAAAATTACCCTTTTACCACCCCATCCAACCCATGAGATGATGCCATGTGGCAATCTTCAATCCTAGTCATTTAAACACCTTTTGCCCTTAGGATCACCATGAATTACCAGAAAACCAGGTAAGGAGACTATAAATAGCCCCTTGCCCTTCTCATTTCAAGCATCCCAGAAACTTCAGAAGGCATCCACTCTCATTTTAATCCACTCCCATCTCCAGAAATCTCTTAGCCTTTATCATCCCTTCATCAAGGAGAGTGAGAGTGAGAGAGAGCCCAACCCTAATCTAGCGTAGCCTAACCAGAGTATTAAGCTCCTGATCCACTCAAAATTGTAAGTTCTTATATTAAAAGCACACTTGAAGTTGTCAAATTTCGTAGACAAAAGGTTGAGTACATTTCAAGTCCCCTTCGGCACCTCATGAAGATCGGCTCAACATTGCAAGACATGAAGATCGGCTCAACATTGCAAGACAAGAAGACTTTACAAGGTTTTAAGTAAAGATCAAGCATATGCCAACCACTAGGTTGTCTGACCCTAGAAAGACCCCAGGTTATGTGTTTTTCAAATATGGCTTTAAATGTATTATGTACAGTGGAAATTCACTGAAGTTTGGCCAGCCCAACCTCAAGTTCGGCCAACCCAACTCCATTCGGCCAGCCTAACAAAATTCAGCCAAATATATAGTAATAAAACAAAATTCCATTGCAAGTTCGGCTAGCCTAGTGTAATTTTGGTCAAGTTTCTAGCAAAGAAACTTTCGAAATTTAGCGGGATTCAGCCAACCAAATTTTGGCTCAGGCCAGCCAAATTTTTTATTTATCTTATCCCGTGCAATCCAATAGCTGTTGGAATGGAATCATTAGAATCTGGTCAGCCGAACCTATTCTTGGGCTAACTGAATTTCTAAATTCTTTGGCTATAAATAGGGACATTCTCTCATTTACTTGAACGATGAAATTCAAAGAAAATCTTCCCTAAAGTCAGAGAGAAGCTCAGGCCCTCCTAAATTTATTAGTGGTAATTTTAATTTTTAGTTAAACTATTCTATTTTTTTCTTAAGGTAACTTTAAATGTGATTAAGAGAGTAATCTTTACTCTGCTTGAGAAATAGAGAATAAAATCTGCAGCAGTTAGGGTTTTATTGTTTGAAATACATTAGATCCCTATATTTTTTCTAGTTGTGCAATATACTGCAACATCGATACTCAAGAAAGAAGATTGCTGTAAGAAGCCTTGACTATGTCTTTAAATCAACATTTTGAAGATACGTACTATTATTTTTTATATTTGAGTTTTATTGAGATATCTCGAAAATCTCATTGGGTTTTGTTATGGTAAGCTTGTGAAAATCACAATAGGGGTTTTATTGTGGCAAGTCCATAAAAATCACAAGAACTGTAAGAGGTTGTTAAAGTGAACCTATGAAAACCTTGATATAGTGAAAGCCAAAATCACGAGGGTAGTCATTTTAGTAGTAGAGTAGGTGTGGATCAAGCACTGAACCACTATAATTGCTTGTGCATATGTGGTAATTTCATTTATTGTTTCTATATTTCATTTTCATTTTGAAATATTGATTCCAAGGACGTCGTGAAATAAGGTTGTCATGCCTAAATTATTCGGTAAAGGGTTGTCCTACGAATTAATTAGAATTAAGGTTTCAATACATTATGGGATTAAGATTATTATTTCCGCATTTTATATTCGAATTTGGCATTGTCCTATTCACCCCCCTCTTTAGGACATCCATAGCTCATCCTTTTAAATATGGCCTTGTGACACTATTATTCATCCAATCACTCAAGCATCTATCAATTTCATTAAACCTAAGTATTAGAATTGTGCAACATTCATTCTCTTCTCAACCCCCTTGCTCCTCATATACATCAGCATCCTAATGCATTTTCATTATTTTTATGTATTTGATTGGTGGATGTATGTTTTATGGCTTGCCGACATAATCGAATCATGTACATCAAAAACCTTAGTCAGTTAACCATCGTTTTAGCATACACATTGCATTGTTTTCACTGTATTTGAGTGGCGGGGGTATGCTCTGAGACATGCCGAATAACGCAGTAGGTCCACTAGAAACCTTAGCTGGTTGGCCATCGTTTTATTGGAAGCATCGATACAACATCATAACCATCCCATACATATACCCTGCACTTGATTATTTCGAACGTATGATCTGTGGCTTGCCGACATAATCAAATATTGCCTATAAAAAATTTCGGATCGTTCAATCACTAGTATCATTGCACCGCATTAAATTTCCTGCATGCGAGAACTATCCTTATTCTTCATAAATCAGTCAGATCTTGTGAAGTAAAGACTATACATCCGTACGGGGAGAGTGAGTGCCTAACACCTTTCCTCTCTGTAACTGTGGTCCCTTACTCGGAATCTCTGGAACGCAAACTCACGAGTTATCTTAAGGCTAAGGATCGTCCCCAATCTTAAGTGTTTCTACAGATTTTAATAGATTATAGAATTGTAATAATTGGTTAGTGGCAAATTTGGTCAAATATAACACCTTCACCCCCATTTACAAAAGCCCTCGAGCGAGGCACCAAGTGGAAAGAAGAGAGTAGATCTTCTGTACCCTTGGGGAATGAACCCTCCAACATCCATAGAATGACGATTCCACTGGGGAAGAAATAACCACACTAATTGCAACCTGAGTTGAAAAACAAGATTTTACAAATTCCTGAAGAATACCAGTTCTCAGACATTTGCATCTGCATCAGCATTCATACTAAAAGAACATAAAAAATTATGTCTCTACGAGCCAGGAGTCCTAAAAAAAATCTCCCTCATCACAGCATAATCCAAACCAAATCTTAAATAGCTATGGCCTACCACGAGGAAGTAGCTCTCCCTTCCTACGCTCCCGATATACAGGGAGGCATTCCCTCACAACTGCATCTAGCAAGATTAGTGCTAGCCTCTTGCATGAAGGTGGTAGCCCAAAATATAAAGACCATGTAAGAAATGCTCACACTAGCACAAGTTCCAATAACTAACATGCAGGTTGACACAACACAACATCTGCAGCAGTCAAGGTTTGTACTGGACTTCCGATACCCTCCCAATGGAGACATCCAGCTAGCACAACCATCCACCTCAAGGAAATTCTTCCAATATCCTCTCACAAACGAGAGTCATTTTCATCATTCCACACCTTGGATTCCTAATCAATTCCAAAATTCTCTCCCATATAAGAATTCTAGTCAATTTCAGAAATCTCCTGCAACTAGGATTTCTTTACAGCCTCATTTTTCGGTCCTAGTGCAACAAATTCCTTTTAATGTTAGCAACCACCAGGTTCATCCTCCTTCAAGTAGGAATCATAAATGTGTCAATAAGGTCAACTATTACGAGAAGGATACAAGGCCGGCTTGGAAATGGGCAAAACTTCTCTCATCCAGTCGCTCTAAAATCAAGAAATTCTGAGAGTAACTGCTAGATATGGAGAGAAAACTGTAAAAGCAGCATGGGGTAGATCTACAATTCATCAAGTTTAGGGACCTTTGTCCATTCCTTGATGCAAAGGTACCTCCAAGTTTTGAGGTGCCAAAATTTTAAAAATATGATGATACAGGATGTCCTATAGATCACATAAGGGCATTTTGTGGAGAGCTTAACGCCGTGCAAGGCAATCACCGAGCATTGATCCATCTATTTCAGAAGTTCCTAAAAGGCGATGCATTATACTGGTACATGTCACTAAATTACCATCGTATCAAAAACTTGGGAACAACTTTCCCAAACATTCGTTGATCGTTTCTCATACAATCTTCATGTAGTGCCTAAAAGAATGGATCTTGTTGCCTTAAGGCAGAGGGATGATAAGTCATTGTCAGCTTACATTGGATGGTGGCAGGCCATGGCCGCCAAAACAAAGACATTAATTGACGACGATGACCAAATCTGCATGATTGTCCACTCAGCAAACTCGAGTATATCTGGATACCTTGTCTCGCATCCATATGCCAACTTTACTCAACTCATTTGCACAGTAAAACAAGTCGAAGCCGGAATAAAAGCCGGGACGATCTCCCCTTGGTGGACTCATCAAGCCTCCCCGATACAACCAATAATGGAAGGCAGG
The DNA here is from genome assembly GCF_029962835.1 of Magnolia sinica. Lineage (NCBI taxonomy): Eukaryota > Viridiplantae > Streptophyta > Magnoliopsida > Magnoliales > Magnoliaceae > Magnolia > Magnolia sinica. The sequence continues at coordinate 27,526,643 of NC_080581.1, forward strand.
CCCACTGAATGTGAGAACGGTAACAGAAGTGTTCCCGTTCCCCATCCAATGGAAGAAGACGATGTTGTCACCTCTATCGTAGTCGCACCATTTGCCCCTTAGTAGGGACAACTGTTACAACAGCATCAACAACCAAGATGGAACTCGCGGTACCACAATCAAGGTTGGCAAATGGGCATGGTTTGGGCACCTAGGCAGTTCACACCGATAGATCGAACTTACAGTGAAATGTTAACCGCGCTAGTTCAAGAGCAACTTCTCACCTCACTGCTGCCTAGGCCCCCACCAAATCCTTTACCACCAACATATCACGAAAATGATTACTGCGCGTGCCATCAAACTAGGGGTCATATAATGGATTGTTATTTCACCTTAAAACATGCAATCCAAAATTTGATTGACCAAGGAAAATTTGTCATTGTAACTCTTGACATAACTAAGGACAATATACTCCAAGATCCCCTGACACAGCATCAAGCGGGTCCTAGTACATCGGGCACACATACCATCGATATCATCAAGGAGGAATCTCCTCTCCATCTAGTCCAATTTGTCCATACCATTGACTTTCATTCAGAGTTCGAACCTCTTCTCCTGCAAGGAGCACCCCTAAACAACCCAATCTCAGAGCCCACACCCAACCAATATACTCTCATAGCCCCTCACCCCACCAAGGGCATCCCTGACCAGTCCAATCTCCATGCCCCTAAATATATAAGGGGCATTTCCGGTCAATCCAGACTTTGCACCATCAATCAATCAAGGGGACAACCTCTCCACTCTAGTAATCAACCAGGGGCATACCCTGCCTGTTGCAGTATCAATCAATCAAGGGGACAACCTCCCTGCTCTACCAACCAACCAGGGGCACACCCTACCTGTCTTGGCTTTAATCAACCAGGGGCACGCCCTGCCCATCTTAGCTTCAACCAACTTGGGGCACACCCTGCCTGTCTCAGCTTCCATCAACTAGGGGCACATCCTGCCTATCTCGGCTTCAACCAACCAGGGGCACACCCTGCATGTCTTAGCTTCAACCAAATAGGGGCACACCATATCCTGGCGGTTGCATCATGGCTCGAGGATGGTGCTAGGGCAAATAGGTGGCTTGACAGTGGCTCAACAATGGCCTGCCTGCGGCTCGATAGGGGTTCCATGATGACCAGGCATGTGGTGCCATGGTGGCTTACCTACAACCAAACCATGTCCCAACAACAATGCCACGACAGACTGCCCGTGGCCTTGTTGCAGATTGTTGTCGGCACACAGAGTTAACGACTTCACTTCTATAAATACCTCTTAAGGTTCTTTATTTAATTCATTTAGAAAATCATCTTTGAGAACTTTTTACTCCTCTTCTCCCAACTCTCCTCTCATTTTTTTTCTCCACAATTGCTCCCAAATAGGTAAGGAGAGACGCCTTCTCAGTGAGCTAGGGAGATGACCGTGCGTGCTGCTACGATGGCGCCTGTCGTCCATCTCTCAATGGAGCACAGATCTGGGCTCACCTATCCAAGTAGGCATCATCAGCGGTGCTCTCGCATGTGCTAACTCTCGAGCTACCCAATATAATATCCAATGTTTGTTGAACTACACACATAGGCAACGCCACTCGTTGACCTTATTATCATATTTCACAAACGAAGCCCTAGTCTGTCACACAAACACAAATACAAGCTACTCACCTATATGAACACAATTGCGTGCTCTATGTTGGCCTAGATACAACCTAGAGGTCTCTATCTCATGCACGACAATTTGTTATGCCATTACGCTACCCATCTTGTATTCGGCACAACTGTTTACTGTTTGTCTCATACCCGAACTACGTCATACACCTGTCATACACCAATCTTAGTCAGCCATGCATTCAATAATTGATATTGGCTGGTCATAAGGGGAAATTATATGAGTGCACTCCACTCACTCAGATCATAGTCCCACTCTCTCATGCTCTTGGGAGACCTGAAGTTCGTTGTCAAGACGTCGCCCAACAAGTAATTTGGATACATCTAATACGAATGATCAATAGTCAAGGTATGTGCATTGTATGTATTACTTTGCTTTCATTTGTCTCAGAGGAACAACACTTATACTCCTGATCTCCTTCATTTTAGTGGAAGCTTTGTATTGCGTGTTAGCGTATTACCAAACCACGTAGATCTGTGTATTGTGGACTGTAATTTGATGCTCTTCTTTATTGGTCTTTTAGCTTGTATCAGATATGGAGACTATCCTTAAGTGCTTGTCCTCATATTAGCTGACATCGTCAGAGTCCACCTTATATGGTCCTGAGCCTTCTTAACTGTACTTTATACAACTCCATCTGATACAAAATCATATAGCTTTTATATATTTGGATGACTTTAGTTCATGGCATTTGTCTGTTTATTTATGTTGTATTAAATTCTATTGAGCTTTGCCTTACAATTATGGGTATTACCTTATGAAATGTAATTAAGAACCTATGCCAAATCATAGCCTGGAATGTATATTTGAACCCATATTAATAAAAGCCTCTTTAAAGAGGCATACTTTCTTTTTTATATGTGTATTTCGTTTATGCTTGAGAAATGCTTTTAATGAAAACATCCCTGTTATGATTAAATTCCCTGAAAACTTGTGTTAACAATAAGTACTCGAAACCTAATCAAATTCAGGTTTGGGTCATCAAAAGATGGTTCCTGAACCTGATACGGGTCCTAATAGGACTCTAGCATGCCCCGTTGACAATTTTACTCCTATTGAATTATCTTCTTCATAAAATATATTACCCTTTTCTAGATTTGGACTACCAGCAAATACATGCACCTGGAGTCTACTGGTTTGAACAATTAAAAATATTCAATAGAAGTGATTGTTGAAGTAGAGCCTACTCATGATGTCCCTCCATATTAGTGAAAGGTGGGTCGAACCTGCAAGTTTTGCATGATCAGATTATCAAAAAGAATATGATACTTGCATTTGGAGTGTTTTAGGATGAGAGAATGTGCAGCTCTTTGATTCTACAAGAGGGGACCATGTTTCATGATTCAGATCCGTGATTTTGGTCAGTTATGATTGTACCACGCTCCAGATATCTTCAGTATGAGACAATAACTCCTTAATATGAGGCCTATGAGTAGACAGTAATAAAAAATAATAGAGCAAGTACCCTACTCAATCAGATAATAGCTAAATGTTGCATTGATAGAATTTTCTAATCTAGGCAAATTTTAGCACATGTTTCATCTGCTATGAGGCCCATGAGATTGTTCACACCCCAAGTGCAGGGTTGTGATGTAGTAATAAACTCGGTAAGACCGAGGTCGAATCCACAGGGACTGATACCTATACGTTATCTGAAACAAAGTAGAACTAGAACTAGACTAAGATGCTATCTAAATCAAATAGAATTTAAGAAATAATTGTGGAAGAATTATCTAAAACTTTAAGGAATTCAGAGGAAAGGAACTAGGGATTCAGAGGATCCACTTGTAGAGATCAGGGAGATCTTATGCCTGCATCAAGGATTATGGAATTCAACTGAACTTACTTGATTTGATTTTCAAGAGATGAAAAGTATATGAATTAGAATGGATTCCATCACCAAACCATGCCCAGGAGACAAAGTAAACAATAGAATTAAACTAATTACCAACCAATCAACAATGTATGAAGATCAGGAAGGTACTGTCATCCTACCATGCCCATGAGACGATGGTGAACAACAGGGCCTCCTGACGTCATAAACATCAAAAGAGAAAAGAAATATTCAAAGCCATTGCAAACCCATTGTAATTTCAGTCACAACAGACCATTAAAGACTAAGAAAAATATTCATTTAATAATTAAACCACAATCAAGTTTAATTCACAATGAAATAATTAAATAAAGTCTCCCATCTCAATACAAGCTTCACCTCTTAGCCCTAGCTAAGAGGTTCAGCCTAGCATGATTATGCTAGAACCAAAGAGAAAAAAAAAACATTAAAGGAAAGAAATAAAATAAAAGGAAAAGAAAAAGGAAACCTCTTTCTTCCTATCTCCTCAGCTTTTTCTCCTTTTCTTCTTAGCTTTTTTTCTCCTTTTCTTCTGTTTTCTCCCCCTACGTGCAGCAGCACTATACACACTCCAGCCGTTCCAGCCTTCAAGTCTTCTTCTTCTGTTCCTCCCACCGAGCACAAAACCCAAAACCGAGCTCCCTGCTTCCCGTTTCCTCCTCCGAGCACAAAACCCAAAACCGAGCTCCCTGCTTCCCGTTTCCTCCTCCTTTCCTCTCTTCCTCCTTTCCTTCCTTTTATCCCTTGCTAGGGACGGAGGAGCGAGGTTGTTGTATTCGAAACGGAAACAAATTCGTTTACGCAGACACAGCTGACGCAGCCGAGAATTTCGCAGAAAAGTACTTCTGTTTAGCTTGAGATTTTGGACGATTGATCGTCAAAAATCGGAATCGGACTTCTTGGTGGGGTTCAGGATCTCCTACTCTATCATTTGAACGGTCTGGATCTTTGATCCGGTCGTGATTGACATCACAAAAGGGCCACGGAGAGCGGCAGCGTCCGGGCGCTGTTTGGACTCTCTGCCTGCGCAGGACTTGCGCTGAGCTACTAGTGGGGCCCACTTACCTTGTCGCTTGAGAAATCCAAACCGTCCATTAGATTCGTGACAAAATTTTGGTAAGAGGGATGGATTTTGGATCAGATTCGGCGTGACCCACGGAAGAAATCAGCTGCAATAGTTGTAGGGCAGTCCATTTGTGACCATTGAAACCAACAAGTGTGCATGCATGAGTGCATAAAGTCAACATGGGTTTGGCTAAATCGAGCCCCTCTGCATGATGGATGGATCGGATTGAGCATTTGGACCATGATGATGGCCCACTGAGATCATCCTCAGTCGTTCACGTAAACAGAGTTCACGTCCATGCACTCTTCGTGCAAAAAGTGTAGTATATACACTGTATAATAATTATGAGAAATCCACACCATTCATCTTGTTCTCCATTTCATTTGAACCGTGGGGACCAAAGTTAAAGCGTATCTGGACAGCGGGTGGACCCCAAATCAGGATTTTATGGATTGATCTGTTAGTTCAGCCACTTTCACGAGGATCCAATGGCTGAAATTTGACGTGTACGGTTAGTTTATGGTCCTCAGGCCACGTATGAAGTTTCGAACTGATCAGATGGTGGGAACCCTATGATCTTGCATTCTGGACACTTTTCAGGCCACTTGAGCTTCAATTCCTTGATTTTCTTGGGTCCCTGATGTGTAATTTTGTTGATCTTGGGTCTCTGGAGTCCGTCCCATGCTTTGGTGTCATCAAAGCGTTAAGTCCATGCTTTAAGCACCCATTTCGGTCCAGGCTCGTACATACACTCTGCATTATAAACACGATTAATCAGGCCATTAAGCAGTATCATGCATGTAAATCTATGCAATAAATGGGTCTGATATGCAATATTTGACCCTCAACAGAGATCCATGTCCTCGAAAACCGAATCATGCTTCTTGTTTTTTCAAAGAAGTGCACAAGGAAACTATGTTATAATTACAATGGAATCAAGGTTAGATTAAAAGTAATAAGTAGAGAGTTATTTGGGTCTCTTCTTTTCTAAAAATGCATATGATAATTGTTGTTCTTGATCTTGTTAAGCATGATCACATTTCTTTCAATTTTCAGTTCATTACAACACACCCAAATGATGTCTACGAACAAAGTGCCTATGCTCTGTAGATTTGGGGGCGACTTCATTTGGGAATCAAATAAGGTTTATTATAAAGAAGGCACAAACCGTATTGTTCATGTCGATTGAGGATCAATTACCTCAAACTTTTATCGAAAGTGTGCGAGATTTGCAAGTTGACCGATGTTAGTAGCATCAAGTACAAATATCCTGGTCAAGATTTGGATTCACTTGTGTAGATTGAGAATGATGACGACGTATCCAATATGATGGAAGCATTTCTTTGTAGCAGTCACCCTATTCATCTCTTTGTTTTTGCTGCCCAAAACCTTTCAATCCCCATTCCGATTCCCAGGTACTTCAATAAAAATTTGTTTATGTTCTTAATTATATAGTTCACTAATTATTTCTTACTGCCTTTGTTTGTTTAGTAATTTGCTGCAGAATGCCAATAATGAAAATGATGAAGTATTGTTGTGGGATTTACATGGAAGAAATGGAACACGTACACATTCCTCACATAATACTAATGCCAATAACAATAATGTTTCAAATGTGCCCAATGACTTGCTTGAAATGGACTGCTTGTTGATGGATAATCAAGAATTACCTTGCGGGTTGGTTGATAGTTGTGTTAATGATATGTCGAGAACGATCCCAGTTTTAAAAGAAGGCCAAGAATTTGAAGATGCAAATGCTTTCCTCAATACTTTAAGGGAGTACGCAATATGTTTGAATTTCGAATACAAGCGAACCAGGTTGAGCACGTTCTATTATAAGGCGAAATGCATTAAAGACATTGCTCACGGTTCATATATGCATGTAAGCTTGTTGGCAAGCTGACATTCAAGATAAAATCCTTCAAGGGAAACCATACTTGTAATGCTGCGTATGAATCAACAATGTCAAATAAAAGAAAGCATTGACAAGCCAGTAGGATATGGATTGCTGGTTTGGTCAAGGATAGGCTCCAGAAAAAATTATCTTGTACATCTAAAGATATTGTCAATGAGATTAGCCAAAAATATGGGAACAAAGTAAGTTATGATAAAGCTTGGAGGGGTAAAGAATTGGCACTAAATGAGATGGACTCTGAACTAACTGTTCTAGGTCTTTGCAAGAAAATTGAGATGGCAAATCCAGGAGGCACAGCAAAGCTTAGCAGGTCATTAGACAACTCCTTGAGACTTTTTGTTGCATATATGACTGTGGTACATGGTTTCAAGCAAGCATGCCGACCTATTGTGTTTCTTGAATGTACAGAAATAGAAGGAAAACATGGAGGTGCTATGCTCTTTGCCTTTGCTACTGATGCAAAACATGATTGGTTCCCGATCTTATGTGCATTTGTTAAATCAGAGAAAGTAGTGAGTTGGAAATGGTTTTGTCATGAATTGGCTCAAGTCCTGGGATGTATACCTAAATTAACATTTATATCAAATAGAGAGGATGAGATTCTTGAAGTGGTTCGTGGTATCTTTCCATATGCATGTCATCAATACTGTTAGTGATTGCTGGTTGAAGAAATTGTGAGGAAGTACAAAATTAGGGATTTGCGGTTGCTTTTTGAGGATGCAACTTATGCAACAGATCATTTTGAATTCGATGCTTGTTTGCATGAAATTCATGATAAATCTATAAAATCATGGAATTTTTTTAAGGATATTAATCCTCAGCATTGGGGCGCATCTCACCTCGAAGAGACACATTGTGTTTCCGATATTTATCATGTCACCATGATGTCTGCTTGGGGTCTGAATTGCATCGACCTACCTATCACCCATGCTCGTATGATGGATACATTTAGAAAAAAGTGTAAATGGAGTTCAAAGTGGGAGACATTCTTCGTTCCCAGTGCTCAAGAAGGTTATTTCTATAGTAGAGAGAATGGGAGAACCTGTTTGTGTTACCTTGTGCAGCAGAGTTTGTGGTTGGTAAGCATATTTCAGATGCAAAGAAGGTGGATCTTGAACGGCGAACATGCTCATGTCATTACTAGCAAAAGTTTAGGTTCCCTTGCATCATGCCATTGCGGCTATCCGATACAGTGGACGTAATGTAACGGGCTTTGATGTGCATTACACAGTTGCCAAATACCGTGAGACATTCAAAGGGTGTTCATCCATTGTCTAACAAAGGGCAAACCCGACTGAAGAAGTACATATTTTGAGAGACGCTTTCTCTAATTCATTAGGGCACAAACAGGATGATGATGATGCTGATGAAAGCGATGTCTTACAGCTGATGGACGGAGAGGATGTCACACACAACACAGTGGGCACTGCACTGCTTGGGCATTGTACCCATTGCCTATGACAGGTGTGGACCTGTGTGCATCAATCTATTTAGTTTATGGATGACAGAAATTGCCATGTCATAAATTAATGATAGACTATCACAGAAATAACCATGTCGTAAATTAATGATAGACTAAATTATTTTTTACTTTTTTTTTTTTTAATGCACACCACAATGGATATTGGAACCTATGACCTTAGTGTTTTAAATACTTCAATTAGTTATGATAAGGATTTATTAATAAAAACTTACAAATCTATTTAATAATATCAATATAAAAGTGAAGAAAAACCTTAATTCAAGGGTAGAAATATCGGATGGTTAAGATCATCTGCCATATGATTTTTAGTAAGCCATATACATGCATTATGGTGTCCACATTTTGGAAGGTACAGATTGGTCTAAACGTATTAAATAATTATCTGATTATTTAAAATATTAACCACTTGACACCAGCATTTCACGTGGATAGTCTTACCGGTGCATTAAGTGGCACCACACACAACCCTATTGATATAGAACTTGCTCCTACTAATTAACAGAGGACTTGTAGTTGGGAAGGGACCCACATCCGTGCTGAAACGGCCGGTGGCAATGTAACCGTTTGTGCACCAAACGAAAAATAGCCGCTATAGTGCTTTTATCATGCGAATCTCACTTTGATGCACGCCAGTCCTATATTTGGAGAAATCAGATGATCCTTGGCCCAATAACCTAAAGAAATTTGTGTAGTTCCTTGTCGGAGATTTCAGAAGTTAAAAAACAGTACAGGTCTTCCAAAAATGATTTTCCAACGACTTTGTCCGTGGACTTGCTCAAGTGTTGTGTGGGTTTTTTAGCTCATATTTCAACGAGTAGGGAATCAGATGGAATTTGCAAACCTGCAACCAAACACAATACGAATTGAGATTTTGCTTAAAATAGTGTTTAAGCATCGATTGACCCTTTTGAGGGTATGTTGAAACAGCACTCGGCAGTTTTTCGGTTCAACCACACAAGCACCAAAGGTGGGATGACTAGGATCTCTCATTCTAGGAAATTTTGGGTCGTGATCCATAATATGGTGTTAGTCCATCCTTTCAACAGTCGAGATTAATGAGCTATTGGCCCACTCATAAGAAATGAAGACCATCGATATATGTGTCCGTAATATCTCTACCCTCCATATGGCATGTCCATGTTGAAACGGTAGCCATCTCCATATGTATGAACCAGTTTGATCAGGTTATTCAGGCCATTCAATCAATGGTTAGTAAAACTCGCAGATATGGGAGGCAACGGGCTAGGCCGGGCCCATGCAGAATAATGGATGGATAATCTGATCTGTCCATTTGGAAGGCCCGTAGTTGATGGACAACTGTACGAATATTGCATCAATTGGGAAAATCTTATTTGTCTAAGAGAAGTTTTAAAATGGATAGTTAAAAAAGAAAACATGTCAACAAGCCCACGTTCAAGAAGAGGAAAACCGGCCCTCAGAATTGTCCATCTTTCATGGTTTAATTTGTTTAGTCGTTCATCTTAGGTGGGTCAATAAAGATGGATGGTCTAGATTATAAAATGTGGCCTTCTTGTTCGGCGATTGATAACTGCCAATACCTGAGCTTGGCTTGTTACCTAAGAATTCAAGTTTTGTATGCATATTTGGATTTCTAGTCCTATAATAATGTCAGCATTTCTATACCTTGTTGGTATTTGGCTCCAAATCTGGTAGTTGGCATGTGTGTATTGTGACGGGATGCAATGCTTTTTATAGATCGATCCGAACTAAACCCCTATGACCCCAAGTGTTGAGATAAATAGAGAGACCATGGGTGGTCGTTTATGATCGAGAACTGAAGCAGTTCTGCTATCAATTAAGCCATATGTATGTACAATCAAATGATTTTACAAAAGGAATGGTTTGTCTTTTTAATGAGTTCTTATTGTCTTTTAATTAAAATATTTTTTTTCTATTCATTATAGCAAAGATAGTCCGATTGCAATAATTGCATTAATTGAAATAAAAGTAAAAACTTACAAAAGCATCCCTAAGCAATCCAACATCTATGACGTGCATCTTAAGGCACTAGATTTAAGTCTTCCTTGGTCTAGCGACTTACGCGTAAGCGAAGAGAATTACATTTTTGAAAAGTAAAGAAAAAAAAATTTCTTGCAATCTAGTGCTCAGCATAGAAGGAAGAAAATTACACTATTTTTAATCTAGGTCGGTCTGGCATAGCAGCGCAGATGGATGGAATTACACTACTGCTATGCTCTAATCCAGTGTAGTAGCGTAGACAGGTTGTCTTAAGCTAAGAAAAGGTAAGATAAAAGATAAAAGATAAGTAGCGGTGTACTATAAGTTTGATTTTATTTGTGTTGGGTTGGTAAGGGTCAAGAGCTTTATAGAGTTATGGGACAATTGCATGCACAGATCTTCATATCCACCCCTCTTGTCGCTGACATGAAAATAATTGTCTAGACTCAGAGACAAAGATAACCTATCATTGTGATTTTTTGGATTAACATATAAATTATACAAATACAAATAACCTAAAATTAACATTCCCATTATGCATGTATTTCTTAGTATAAAAAAGAAATGTGTATCGTGGCTTTTAGAAAATTCAGGGCAGAGCATTGTGTTCATGTTGGAACTTCTAGGGCAGAGCATTATGTTTTTTCTTTTTTTTTTTTAAAAATAAATTAATTAATTAATTAATTTATCACAGAGCATTTCAACCCATGCTATCATTCTGTCTCATGAATACATCACATACAACTAAAATAATTTTTCTTCATTTCAACATATCATAAGTACATATCTAATTCATTTAAACATGTACTCAATTCCTTCTCAGTTACAAATTTAAACTTAGAAACAAATATGAACATCTAGAATTACTTGGCTATTCGGTTGGATCCTTGGAGCACCTTTCAAACAATCGTATAAGCTACATACAGGAAAAGCATCTTGGAGAAACGTTCATTTGAAGGGGCGAGCTGGCCGGGCTGCCTTTTCAATCAATCTCCGGCCACATCTCAATGTTAATGGGCTGCTATTGGTTATAGGTTTCAAATATAATAAATCGAAAACAGCTCATATTATTATTGTATGCCCAGGCTGGCCAGGATACCTTTTCAATCAATCTCCGGCCACATCTCAATGTTAATGGGCCGCTATTGGTTATAAGTTTCAAATATAATAAATCGAAAACAACTCATATTATTATTGTATAAAATGGATTCAACGTAATACTGTAAATAAAAAATAACAAAAATTGAGAGGATCTCCCATTTGAATAGGTGCAAGATGATCTGGATTAATGTGCACTCGACCAGGGTTCAATTATAATTAAACTTAGTTGGACTTAGTTCAACTTAATGTGACTCGGTGCAACTCAGTATGGTTTTTGATGCACATAAGTGGAATCCCACTAGTTACTTAATGTGACTGGTTACACTAAGGTTCTCCATCCTCTAGACCAAAATCTAGTGGATCAGCACATTGACTCAGTGAGTCATTGTGTAAAAACAACAATTAAGGTTTATTTTTGAATCGAAGAACAAGGAGGGAAGGATTACCTCTTAAACAATTCTGAAGCACCTGAACTAGTCGGAGAAATGATCCGAATTCAAAAACTCAGTAGGTTGACTCGGCGATTCCACTCAGTTGTCAAACCGTCTCTCTCTCTCTCTCTCTCTCTCTCTCTCTCTCTCTCTCTCTCTCTCTCTCTCTCTCTTGTTTTCCTTCCTCTGTTCTCTCCACTTTTCTTCTTCTCTTTTCTGCCTTCCAGAACATCTAGTAAAGGATCTTTTCTTCTTATCTTTCCTGCCTTCCTAAACATCTAGCAAAGGCAAGGCCTGAATTGAACTAACTTAGCTAAAATTGATAACGAATTGAGTCGAATCTCTCTCTCTCTCTCTCTCTCTCTCTCTCTCTCTCTCTCTCTCTCTCTCTCTCTCTCTCTCTCTCTCTGAGGTCTTTATAACCTTAAATAGCACTCTCTTTCGGTCTTCTTATCAAGCATTCCAGTTGGAGTAGGAGACAAAAATAGTTCTTTGCGTTTGTGTTCTTAACAGCATGTTTTGAATGCTAGTTGGGTGCTTTGATACATTCCGATACCCTCAATTAAATCCCGTGTAATGAATGATGATCATATGTTATTTAAATGGGCCTCAGTTCGGATCTTGAATTGATGGCTAAACAATGTTCGAAGGTGTTGGCTGCTTCACGAAGAAGATGGTCGGATTGTTAACGGCAGATTACAAGCTGGGGGTTATTTCTTCACTCCGTTGCTATTGGACAGCCCAGATGGATCATGCATAATTGGAGGGTTAAGAAATCAAAGGTTGGGATGCATTTGACCCATGGTTCAGGAGGGAGAAGCCTTCGGGCTATCACACACTTGAGAGGCCGAAAACGTGGAGAAGAACACGGGAAAGGGGAGTTTCTGATTGGCTCTTCAAGGATGGGGAATGTTGGAGTAATGAGTGTCGTTGAATAATCAGGGAATCCAGAGATTGGATGGTCTGGATCAATTTTAAATTCGCTAGGTGAGGTTATGACGGTCGTGAGAAATTAGAAAAAATCTCGTTTCAAACGAATTCTTTAGGCGATGGTGTGGTTAGGTGGGGTCCACTCTGATGTTTGCAAGAAATCCACTCGGTCCATTGATTACGCTGGGTCAAAATCAAGTAGGAAATCAAAGATGAGGCAGATTGAAGATTCGAGTGGACCGCACAATAGGATAACTATGGGGGAGACGTCCATCGTTAAAAACTCACTCGGGTAACAGATGGATGGTCCAGATCACTCTGATGGGTCCCATTGTTGCTGATCGAATGAGAGGAAGAATTTGAAAGGGAGAAGAAGACGGGGCTCTTCCTCATCTCACACGTTGGTCTTTCTTAAAAAAAAAATTTAACAGATCTGTGGGGCCCATTTGTGATGACTGAGAGGCATCCACATCAACTAATGGGATTGATGGGTCGAGATAGGGGAAGCGGATGATTGAGAGGCATCCACATCAACTATGATGCCAGTACGAAAATATGACGGATTCAGGAGACGAGTGGTCCAAGATGATGGAAAAGGTAATGCCTACGGTTAAAAGCTTCTTTGGGGCTACTAAGGTGATTACATGCCATCTATACCGTTTATGGAGTTAATCTATTATGATGGACTGAAAATACAAGAATATTAGATAGATTTAAAACTTTTGTAGCCCACGCACGTTGGAAGATCAATGGCCTATTGCTGAACTTGCGATGGTGTAAGGCCCGATAAGAGTAGGTAGTAAGTTAGCTTAATCTGACCTAAATTAGTGTTCATAGTGGTTTGGACCAATAAACGGGTAGGTGAGTAATGATTTATGAGCTCAAAATGGATATAAGGGTGTCTATATGCACATGAGAGCAGGATTGCTAGATAGCAATCCTGATAAGATGAACTATTAGAATTATTAATGAATAGGTACATGAGCATATATAATGATCCGAGAGTTAGCTTACCATGAAAGAGACACCTCACCCCACACTGATAAGTCGATTGAGTTTGAACTGATTAATGGACAATTAAACCCCAGTCTTAAATCAAACCTTAAAATCCTAAACCTTAGGAACCTCGTTCATAAACTTTATCACGCCCCAAATTCAGGAATCAAGCTCACTAAATTCCCAGCCACGAAATTCGGTGTCGACGGCCTTTGTAGTACCTCATTCTCAGCTCCCAACTCCCATACACCAGGTTCGAATCCTGAGATCCCGGAAGGATGATTTTCAAGATGATTTTTTTTTTAAAAAAAATGATTATAACCATAAGTGTACCAAAGTCATAAAAACATCATCATCTCCACATATCCACTAATATAATCTTTGAGTATAGTGTTGGAAGAGAAATACAAGATATAATCAAGAACTCAAAAGATCAGGTTCATACTCGGGGCTCAATGTTGTTGATAAGCCCTGGCATCACCTGCAGCATAAACAAATGCGTATAAGCTTCCTACGAAGCTATGTAGAGTGTGTAGATGAGTGCGTAATATATATGATAAAAACATTGATGTTAGAGTATACGGAAGATGATGGAGACCTAAGATGTCAAGTCCATAAATGTTATTAGCATTACCAAGTCTATACAATACAAGGCCTATGTGGCGGAGTGTCATATACTATAGATGCAATGCAAACATACCAATCCTTAACTACTTTACATATCGGAATAGTTTGTTATTAGAAATATCATCGAGGTCTAGTACACTCCAATACTGGCTGTCTCCCATCGCGTGCATGGCCAAGTGGAAGAGACTTCACTATTTGCCTTATCAGTGGTATGTCAATGCCCACTCAACTCGTCTATAAAGGACCCATTTCATGAGCTGGTCAGACTCAACTTAGTTTACAGCCCCCTACCCTCGGGCGGATAAGATCACATCCCTTTCCAACTGACCTCAACACAGTAGAAGACCTGACCTACTAGTATTTAGTACTCGGGTGCTCATGTTATCCACTCGGTATTGACATTGAAGCATCCTATTGGTATAACAGGGTATAGGGAGTTTCACCCAAGGATATCTATAACGCCTGAGTGCTAGAACACATATTTCCAGTATATAATACGATATTCCACGATATGCCTGTAAAGACCACAACTTTGGTATTGGTAGGGTGTAAAAGTGATCGTGACATATATGATGTGAAATGCATAAGTCATACTATTCAAGTCATGCATCAAAGTTACGCATACCGCGCGATCATGTGGGGTGACCCTACCTCATATAAAGTCCCCTAAGTGTCTCAAGTTAAAGGGCATATGCCATGAACAACCGCCATCCACAGCATGCATACAAATTATATGTATGGGCATATACCTGGGCATGATATCGTTACACTAAGCATGTTATCGATGTGTCCTATCAGGCCAAGTACACTAGCATATTATCAGACATATCATGTGATAATCGACCTTAATTAGTACATCACATACATAGAGTGAGACCCAAACGACAGGCCCCAGTAGGAAGTTAGTAGTCTATACGGTGTGGTTCACATTAGACTAACATTGGCTTCTCATGTAGCATGTACATAAAAAGACTAATAACTAGATGTTAGGCATGGATAAAATACATATCCCAAGGCAAGGCCCACTGGGTGTGACTTGGGTGGACACCCACATGTGCAATATGTGTGCCACTAGGCTACCAATCTATTGGGCACATGGTCCACTTATAATATCCCAAAATAATCAAATTATCAACGGCCAATGACATCACTATAATTACTTTAATAGGATGATCTGTACCGTTTGAACATTTCTGACCTAAACCGATGGTTATTGATCTTTGGTTAGTCACTAGGATGTGATCCTATGCTTATGGCCCATCCAACTTTTGGGATTTCATCATTTCAGGCAAAGTATATGCCTCGATGGATTTATTACAACCATAGTGTCAACATTACATACGTACACTAATTAGAAATATTAAGCTTGATTCAATAATTAGATTCAAACCCCTACAAATATATTATGCATATTACTTAGGATTATAAAGGTTCCGAATCTAGGGTACCAAACATAGCTAAGGGATTCCAAAATTCTAGGGATCCCAATTCCAAGCAACTCTAAATCCAATGGATTCCAAATGAACAGGATTCCCAAATCTAAGGGATCCCAAAATAATCATATTTTCACCCCCACAGTTCCCGTGGTGTGAATCACCTAAGATCTAGATTGGCCTAAACTTTGGGCTCATGGCCTAACATGTCCTGTAGAAAAGGTGAACGACGTGGATGCACGTAAACATCAAGGTAGGTCCCATGAGTGGGACCGCAATTGTTGTCAAATAGGGGCAGCCCTCGTTGCCCAACTGTTCCCCTCAGTGTCGTTGGCCTAAGATTCAGATTGGCCTGATTTAGAGGCCCTTGGCCTAAAATCATAAGGATGAATGGAGCGGATGGCACATAAACATCATGGTGGGCCCCACACTCCATGCCCTAGTGGACATCGGTAACACATTACTAGATTTTTTTTTTTTTGTTGTTGGTTTTTTTTTCCTTGTTTAGGTGGGGTCCATTTGGATGATCCACTCCATCCACTGGATTGGCCAGCTTGAACGGGGATTTGGAAGGTTTTAACAGCAGGAATTTAATCCTCTCATTGAGGCCCACTCGAGACTTGAATCTTCCTCATTTTTTGGCCCATGGCCTAAAATGATATGAAGAAACATATGGACGACATAGATATACAAAATACATCAAGGTGGGCCCCACGAGTGGGAACCTACCACCCCACATCTGCATGGGCAGACGCTGTGGTTGCCAGCCCACCGTTCCCTGTAGTGCGGACCACCTGATAGTTTTTTAATCAGCCTGATTTTTGGGCTCAAGGGCCAAGATGATCTAGGAAAACAGATTGACAGTGTGGATCTAAGAGACACATCAAGGTGGGTCCCACGAGTGGAAACACTCCCCACCTGCATGCGCCTAGCGTCTTTGACAACGGAGCTTTCCAACCCTTCCTGCTGCTCACGGTGTGACCCTCTTTAGATGTGGATCGGCTTCATTTTCGGATTTAACAACCAAAAGGAGATGGAGATTAGGATGGACGGCATGGATGAAACATATGCATCATGCTGGGATCCACGACTAGAGGTCCCACCCTTCCCATATATCTTTTGACATCTAGACAGTTCCAACGTCTCTGATGTTAAGAACGTCCGGCGTCTAGGCTTCCTTACACACACATATACATGGGATCCATGTGAGAGATCCGGCCCATCCATCAAGTGGACCAACTTGTGTTGGGCTAAGGAGCTTTGGATTAACCTGATTTTGGTGCCCTTCCACCATCCAAATTTGTATGAACCTATCAACATGTTGGATTTTAAATAAAAAACACGGTGGGCTATACAAGGTGGTCCACACTGAGATACCATGTGGGGCATGCTCTCCAACAGCATACCCCACTTGTCGGCCCCACAACACCATAATTTAAAAGAAAATGAGGAAATAAAGGAAATGAAAGAAAAGCAAGAGAAGAGATCCAGCCATCAGGATGGCCCCGCCGCTTGGAGTCTACCATGCACTCTATATATGATCAAGGTGGGTTCCACCATTGTGGCCCAACAAAAATAGGATAACACAAAGAAAATGGAGTGTTTTTACTCTCGTTTTTTTTTTTTTCCCATTCTCTCTATTTTTAAACCACTTTTTTCATTCTCTTCTTTTGCAAACTCTTAAAATTCTAGCCCATTTCACAATCGGGTTAGGTATGGACATTACAAAAGCTCGAGAGCCTGACCTAAATTAGGCTTGGGCTGGACTATTTTGGCCCATCATGCACCTAGGCCAGGCGTGGCCCTATGTGGGTCAAGCTTGGACAGAGCTTGGCCTAGCCCTAGTCTGGCCTATCAACAACCCTAATTTTTAAGTTGTCTTACTTTTATAAGGGGCTTGTGGTACTATATTATATGTCATCAAAATTGTTCATTAAGTCCCAAACACCATATAAATAAGGGCAACAATCCAAAATCCTCCAAATTCACCTAGCGGGCCACACAGAGGTTGGATCAGCTCGAGTGTGCAATTATGATGGTAAGGTTGCTCTGTTGGACTAACAGTTTGGGTCCACATACACAGCACCTGCAACATAACAAAATACCCTTTATATGCATTAAAAAAAAAATACATGTAGGTTGAGGGTACGTATTATAAAATGAAAGCTTGTGAATCCACCCCATAATGTGGGGGGAGGGGTGGTGTCTACTATAAGAGCTTGGAAGATGAGAGATATGGTGGCGTGGGTTGGAGCTTGGAAGATGAAAGGAGTCATCGGTTCAACTGGGCCCACTATAATACGACGGGTTGGTGCAGGACGTTCTTTACATCCCTGTTACATGCATTGCATCCTACCCCCGGTCTTAAGCCCGAATTGAGGGATTTGAGAATAGTAATGGGTTGCATTAAATGCAAGAGTTATCTATGGTGTGGTCCACTTAAGGGTTATCTACCTCATTTTTGGGCTCGTACTGATATAATAGAAGGGATGGACGGCGTGGATATACAGATACGACAATCCCCCATATGCATGCTCCCTAGAGTCGGGTGTGGTAGGACGCAATCCGCTTCCTTTTCAGAAAGGCTTTCAATAAGCATTAGCTTTTTAACAAGGGAATGTTGTGGTTGGCTGGGCGGCTTGGGTGGTCTGTGAAATCCGCCCCCACCATCCATCAGGTCTGTCTCCCCATTTTAGGTCCAGGGCTTAAAATTTCAGCACTATACATGAGTCAAGTATATCACGTACAGGACAATACTCACCCTTTGAAATTGTTTCCCTTGATGTGAGCCATTTGAATTACATATGTGTCTTATTTTTAGGCACTACAGACCCAACTTCCATTAAGAAGGTACTCAGGTGATAATTAGTGACATTAATAGGGTGGCTTGTTATAAACCTTTTTGAAAAAGGTAAGGGATGTAAATAATATATTATTGAGGTAGTATTAGTATTTTGTAAAATTCCCTATATAAAATAATGGAATTTTATGCCATGCCCACCCTTGATTTTTGATAGGGTTTACCATAATGTCTATGTGGGATACACTCCGACCATTAGATGTATAATCCCAACTTAGGCTAAGGGAAGAAAAATAAGTTGACCGGTGAATTAATCCAACACCAAACAAAACAGTCTAGAAATGTTAATCCTAGAACAGTCAGAGATGTTAATCCTTTTTCCAGGGTCCACCGTGATGATTATATAAATCCACTCCAACCATTAGATGCCACATCAAAATCTAGAGACCCAACACTCAAAATTTAGGTTCATCCATAATTTGGCAAAACCACACCAAGGGAAACAATTTAAAGTTGCCTTGTATAGTATTTCTAATTGTGTTGTTCACTTGAATTTTTTGGATGAGGTTAATGTTTTCCACCTTGGGCCTCACATGGGTTGACTCACCTGATGGTCGGTGATGATTTTACATAAACATCACAAGGGGCCCACCCAATTTTAACATATTCTTAATTGAATGCAAGTTGAACTATATTCTGCCCAATAAACATGCTATAATCTGAAAACAGTAAAAACGTAATCCAATCTAATGAGATATGTAACCAGTGGCATGGTGATCTAGCCTGTTAGAGTTGGCCCCTAAATACATATAACTTTACTATTAAAACTGATTAGCCCCTACTGAATTTGGTCCGGGGTTTTAAATAATTAGATGTAAGACCAGAAAGGACCCAACCTTAGCAAGATCTGGACCAATTAATCGGAGTTTAGGTACTATGGAACCCAACCTGCTGACAGCCTCAGGGAATATATGAATATGAAAGATCCATGCCAATCATTAGGCACTCCATTAATGCATGTGCCCTAACCTAAAACTTAAGCGGGTTGGCCATTTAATAGGTGGACGTATTTGATATTTGGGTCAAAGCACCATGTGTACATGTGTGACACTACATGTACGGTTTGGTCAGTTTAGTGTTCAAATTTCAGCATCTAAAATTAAATGATTAGGGCATCTAAGTAATGGGATTTTTTAACAAAGGATGTGGGCCCCATGGCTTAGTAATCTGGCCATTAAGGGCCTATTTGGATACAACCAAATTACTTTTTAACTTATTTTAAATCATTAAGTTACTTTTTAACGCTACTTAGTTTGGTAAGCACTATCATAAAAGTAACTTAATGCTAAAAGTTACTTATTTCAGCATTGTTAAAAAACTTTTCTACTTTTCTCAGTCGACCACGGTCTATGTCAAAGCACAGCCTCTCTCACTTTCGTTATCAAGGGAGGCCCACTGTCCCTGTCAAAGGTGAGGCCCACACAATGGACAGACCACATCAAAGGTGGGCCCTACATGATAGATGACCACGTATTAATGTGGGCCCACATAATAAATGGTCCAAGGTCGACCCCTAATGATAAATAGACGACATTCAAAGCCGACTGGCATAATGGACAAACCACTTCAAAGGTGAGCCTACATGATGGATGGTCCACATCAATGATGGGCTCTTCATGATGGGTAGTGGACATTGAGGTTGGGCCCTACAGGATGAATGACCCACATTGAGGTGGGCCCATTGATGGATAGTTCATATTGAAGGTTGCTCGTTAATGATAAATGGCTGACATCCAAGGTGAACCTTGAAGATGGACTACCCTCATCGAATGTAGGGCCCACATGATGGACAATCCACATTCAAAGTGGGCCCATATGATGGACGGTCCACATCAAAGGTGGGCTTCACAAGATAGATGACCCCACATCAAGGTGGGCCCCACATTGATGGACGGTCCACATCAAAAGTCGTCCCTAGCGATGAGTGGCCCACATACAACCAGGGCCCACACAATGGAGAACACACATCAAAAGCAGGGCCCTCATGATGAATGGATCACATCGAAGGTGGGCTCCACGTGTAAGAGCCCAAAAATGAAGCAGATCCAAGGTTCGAGTACACTCCAGGAAGTGGCAGTGATTAGAGGTTTAGATGAGTCGAGCTTGGCACAGCTCGACTCGGCTCGGCCACTAGCTGACCCCAGCTCGATCTCGGCTCAGCTTGGTCCTCGAGCCCGATTAGCTAGCTTGGCTCGGTTCGGTTAGCAGCTCGGGTAAGTTTGAGCCTCTGCGGCATTTTCTCAAACACATGGAGTGCACCTTCAATTTCTCATGAAATGTAAAGTAGCAACATCGATTTACAGATATTTCATCAAACAATACTCATTAGGCAATATAAAAGTCAAGATACAAGAGTATTTGTTTCATATCCATACCTTCCTCACCACCAGCTGACACTTCATTGAGTCATTTCATCAAACACTTGCTGAGAAAGATCAATATCAAAATAACCGAGTCACCGAACTGGTTTGATCCGCGTACGATTCGTGTTGGGGTTCAATCCGAGCCAAGTCGAGTCAAGCTCAAGCAAGGTCAAACTCTGGCTCGAAAATTTTTTGAGCTAAAAAAATCAGCTCGAACTCAGTTTTGAAGTGAGTTAACTCAAGCTTTTTCGAGTCAAGTCTAGCGAGCTAACCGAGCTAACTCGGTTTCGTGTACAGCTCTAGCAGTGATAATGACGCCTACCATTGAAACCTTCCTAAGGCCCACTGTAATGGTTAATTGCCATCCAACCTGTTCATATAAGCTCAAATAGACCTGGATGAAGGGAAAGCACAAATATCAGCTTATCTAGTACTTCCGTGGCTCTCCAAAAGTTTTCAACAGTAGGTGTTTAATCCCTAATGTGTCGTCCACATGAGCATTGGAACGGCCTCATTTTTTAGTTTATACCCTAAAATGATATGAAGAAATAGATGAACGGTGTGGATGAAACCCATACATCACTGTCGCCCTCAGAACACCTGACCCTTACCAGCTAAGGGACTGAGCGGGGTAGTACCCAAGCGGCTTCGATTCATAGGAGAGACACTGCAGTCAATCTTACAGGGAGAAGGTTTCGAGTCGGAGCAGTTGGATTAAAATAATTTCTCAATTTTCATGTTCATGAAACATCCAACACATGATATGTTAGCCCCCATCATAAGGATCACCTTGATCAAAAGTCAGCTTATGCCCATCAAGGAGACCACCTGTATTTTGTTATTTATTAATGGCAAGAAATTTTCTGCTTTTCTCTTGCCCATGTGATGAGCAAATGGGACTTATTTTTACATAATGTGATCCTCATGGTGGGGCCATCCTATTTGAAGAATGGATCGATGTCGCATTTAATTACTTGATAGGTTGGAAGTTGTCTTCTCCGTGAATGGTAACTTGTGGTACAAATATGGTGCAGCTCGAAACTTCTCATTCCTTATCCAAACCATACGAGAATCGGAAGTAGCAACCCCAAGCTTTGTGGGGCCCACTGTGATGAATGCATTATATCTATGCTGTCCATATATGTTTATTCGTCCAAATTTAGGACATGATCACAAGTCTAAATCTTAAGTAGACTACACTGCAGAAACAATGAGACTGATGATGCTCGTTGTTGAAAGCTTTTTTATGGCCTGGGTTACAATTTGTTCATGAGGTCCCTATGAAATGGATGAAGGGAGGATAAAAATTACATGGAGAAATAGAGGAAGGGAATAGATCCCTCTTTCTTGTGTTTTGGACTATCAGAGTGTTTAAGCTGCTGCATATTTAGATCCATATCCTAAAATTACATGGAGAAATAGAGGAAGGGAATAGATATAAAGTATACATTATGGTTAGGGCTGTCAATGGGCCGGGCTTGGGGTAGGTCTGGGCCCAGATTTTAAACAGTTTTGGGCTGGCCCGTTGGGCGGCGGCCTATTCAAAATTCTGATTTTTCAGGCTCTGTCCGGCCCATTGATCATACGCCTGGACTTGCTGTAGGAAAATCGGCTTCTTTTGATACTCTAGCAGAGTATGATATATGGTAGGTAAGCATTTAGAAGTTACCTAGACATTATTTTACATATAGAATACAACTATTAAAATTAAACGGTCCAAATTATGGTAACAAGTATAAATGTATCATGAATAAAACATCAAGCTTATTTGACCATTAGATTGGTGGACATTTATCGGATGGCGGTAAAATGAAAACTATCCAACAGTCCACGAATAAGAGGTCAGGATTAATGTTAAGAAAAGGAAATCTGATATTGCGACAGTGGAAGAAAATCTATTAAGTTTTATTTGAGTTAATATATGCCACGTGTTCAATTCTGAATGCTGCGTATCCAGCATCTCACGCAATCCAAACAAGTATCAAATAACCGGAGGTTAGCTTATTTAATTACCTATGCTGGACCAGCCAGTTAGCTTATTTCCCTATGTTGGACTAGCCTATGAAAGTCTACTACTCAAGTGGACCACACCACATAAGAATGGGGGATTGGATGTCATAAGTTTATGTGTAGTGATACCATGATGTGCACGTTTCATCAAACCTGTTAATCAAGGGTAACTAGCTAAGATGAAATAATAAGGATGGAGATGCACATCATTGAAACTTTCCTAGAGCCTACATATGCATCCGTGTGGAAAAAAAAAAACCACACCATTCACAATCTAACCTGCGTATCAAGCATTGTACTAAGCTCTAGTATCGAGCCTAATAAGCAAAAAAAAGTTAAACATTGGGAATGGATTAGTCAGGTCCGGTAATACCCATTTCGGTTCGGGTGGGACCGTGAAAGGCTCATTTTGATGTATATATCATATATCTACAGTGTCTATCTATCTTTGTAGATAATCTTAGAACATGGGCACAAAAATGAGGTAGATCTAAATATCAGCTGGACCACAACACAGGAACAGCAGTGATTGAATGGCTGCTGTTAAAAAACTTCCTATGAGCGTATGGGCCACAAAAAGTTTTGGATCAAACTGATATTTGTTTTTTTAATGCAGGTTTACGTGATCTTATCAACTGATTGGATGGCTGGTAAACATTATGATAGGTCCTAGGATGTTTTTAATAGTTGGTGTTCAATCACCAATGTTTCCTGTGATGGCCCACTGGAGATTTGGATCTTCTTAATCTTTTGGGCTCATGTCCTGAAATGAGCTGATAAAATAGATGGAAAGTATATACAACAATACATCAAGGTCCCCTACAGTCACGGTAATACAGAATGCTCCCCTCATTGCCTAACACGCAAGCTTGTATAAGGAAATAGATTGCCTATGACAGCTTGTGAGACTAGCTTCCTATGCGGGGAAGCCCTGTTATGCAGGGCCACTATAATGTTCGTTAGAAGCTCATCCAGTCCTTTATTTTTTTGGCCAATCAAAATGAGGCAGATGCAAGACTAAGTGGGTAATAGGACAAGGAAATAATGTGGGTTGAATGTCTAGCATTGGAATATTTGGGAGGCAATGGGAGTTTTGGATTAGGCTAATATATTTGTGTTTTCAGCTCAAGCATACCGGGAAGGTTTCAACCCAGGGAAGTTTCAATGGTAGGCATTTATCCACACATTTTTATTGTGTCGTGTGGCCTACTTGAGTTGTGAATTGCCTAATCTTTGAGTCGATGTTTTAACATGGTCACAAACAATTTAATTTAATGATTTTCTCACCTTCGTAAGCCTTCCTGTCTAGCTAGTGAGTTCGGGCAATTCCTATCCAGCTCAAAAACGCAGCAGATCCAAATTTCGGTGGACCGTGCCAGAGAAAACAGTGGTGATTGGCCATTAAAAACTTAGCTCGACTACTAAACTTTTGTATCGAGCTGATATTTGTGTGGCCATTTCATTCACGTGTTTTTAACCATTATCAATGGTTTGAGGGCAAAGAAACATTCCAGTGGCCCTCAATATCCCTTTAAGGGTGAGCAAGAAGATCCTATAGTGTGGTTCACTTGAGATTTAGATATGTTGCATTCTTGGACTTATACCCTAAAATGTTCCCAAGAAATGAAAGGACTGCGAGACACATGCATAGCCTCGCAGTGAAGCTCAGTAGGTCTAGAGATTCAACGGAGCAGCGTCCTTCTCTTTTTAAGAAACCAGTGCAAATGACGTGCAATCCGGCATCACCCATAGTAGTTGTGACCCTGCTTGTGTGGGCCTAGGGCACCCATTAGGAACTTTCAAAAGCAAATGCATTTTATGAAATTATTGTTCGCAAATAAATTAAAATATTTTGTTTTCTTTTAGATATCAGCGTAGCCCAAGTGGGAGAATGTAAGACTTCATCAGGTGGGCCATATAATGATCATCATTTTAGATCCGACCGTTGGATAATTCAGATTGAGCGATTCAGTGGGCCTTACTACAATTGTGATCATTATAAATAGGTTTGGGGCTGGACGCTTGAACCGTAGTCCCTATACACGATTATTAAGCCGGATATGGAAACTTATGGTGTGGAGACCTTAGAGGTGAGAAGTGTGATGGGTAAGCTTTTAGCCTTCTTTCGTATAATTAAATGTCTTGATCCTGGGTCCTTACTCTTACCCTGGTGGTAGACTCCCAGGAGTTTCCACACCGGGTCAAGGGTTTGAGTACCCACCAGTGGTGAAATCCCACGGCGTGCATGTGTAAGTGCGTGTGTGCGTACGTAAAATTTTTATTTTTATTTTTTAAAATGTCTCCTCACCAACACAAGTGAGAAAACCTAGTCACATTGAGAGGTTCTCCTAAAGGGTGTGAGGTGCGGAAGAATGAGATTCCTGTCGGCAATATCAAGGGATTGGGAATGTCTTCTCAGTCAGGTATGCTTTTAGGTTATTGGATTAAATCTTCATTATTAATGCATAGACGATACATCAATTCCACAATACAGATCTAACATCTCTCTCTCTTGGTTTTTTTTTTTTTGGAAATGCATGTATGCGTGGAGGTGGGGCATTTTTACGGCACCATTTGTTTGTATTTTTTTTTTAAAAACTTTTGGTAATGTGAATTTTCGATGAATGAATGGGGTTTGGGTCTGTTTGGATGCTTGAAATTTGTTGTTCATCCCATCAATGTTAATTTGAATGGGGGCTAATAATCACACAGAGAGGATTTGCTTGACCATTGATTTGTTCAGTTGAAACGTGAGCCACTAAGGATTTTTCGGGGCTGAGGGGCATTTTCCGTGCAGGTGTTGGAACCTGAGGTTTGTTGACTTCCCACCAAGTATTTGATGCAAATCCGTAACAGTCTCTTACCATGTTGATTGAGTGGGGATATTGTGGGTTTCTTCTTTGTTGGAAATGGCCTCCTTCCAAATGTTCGATGAAAATCCTCGATGGTCTAATACCCTGTTCATTGAGCATGCAATTTTGTAATTATGTTTCTCTCTAGAAACTTAGTTGTTTATGGAAATTGATTGTTGAAATAATGTGGCTGTTTATGAAAAGAATTATGTTAAATTGTGTTTCTGAGTTTTCTAGCTGAGTTGATCAAGTCCCAAGCATTTGCCCTTTTGGAATTATGCCGAGTCAAGTTGGCATAGGATCAAGCGGAGTCAAATTGGCCGAGTTTCATGTCAAGCCACCTGATTTTTGGAATTATGCATGGATAAAGCATTTGCCCTTTTATCTGAAGAAAGAATTGCTAAAGGCATCCGTAGAATAATGGATGTTACAGCCAAATGCACTTTCAAGGTGTTGAAAACAGTCTGGTCTCTTGAGTGGGAAATAAATGATGCGTATAATGCAGAAGGAAGATTGTTGGCCCAGGTACCCGCCAACTATTTCTTCTATGTTCCTAAAAAAAAAATATAGGAAATCATTCCCATCACTAGAAGAGTTATTGTTGCCTCATTACTTTGATTCTACTACAATACGTACTGTTTATATGATATATTGAGTTGAAATTGGTATTTTTCAACTTACAGGTAACTTTCTTACCGGGAATGGCTAAGTTTTCCTAGTTCAGAAAGATCTAGCAAAGTGTAATCTCTTCTCACTTGCCATTTCCATCACACTGCATCAAAATGGCAAGTGGATTGCAGGCTGTCGGCATCCTTATCTTTATTGTATATTGACTGTATTTCTGACACAAGGGATAAATAAACTAGTGATATGGACGATAAAATGATGATACCGATATATTGGCGATACGCTCGATAATATCGCTGATATGTGGGAAAAATGTATTTTCTGGCAGTTTTGATATCGTCACCCTGGAGCTACCGATAATATTGAATAATATCACCAATATTTTGATCAATAGTTGCAACCTGATTTGGCTTTGACTTGTTTGAGATGGACTAAAATTGAGTTGACTGAGCCAATTTGAGTGAAGTTTACTTAGGAACGAGTTGCAAATTGAAATATAGATTCGAAAGCTTGCTGAAATCTGTGATATACTAGAACTTGCAGGGATATTGAGTGGAATGCAACTTCTTTTGATGAAGAAGAATATTATGTAATTAGTATTGGATTCTAGTGTCATAGTCGGATTTTCTCCTCATCTTTGCCATCTTTTTGTATCCACTTTTATGGACCATTGAGTTGCTTCTTGTGTGCCCTTTGAAATGATGAAGCAAGAATGTGCATTATGTTTGTTGCCATAACATATTACGGCACTAGTTGTTTCATTGTTGCCATAACATATTACGGCACTACTTGTTTCATTGTTGCCATAACATATTATATTTCAACCGGGAAATGATACTTGCCAGCCATGATATCTCGGTTTGCAATGTAAGTCATTTTACCTCTTCTCATGATTTTGTGTAATATTTCTTTTTTTTTTTTCATTTATGTTTTGATTTGTAATTTCTTTTAGCATCTTATTCTCTTCTTTCAGCACCTTATTATCTGTACTTACAAGTTTATTACTAAATTTTATCAAACACTTGAGCCTCACTGGCATTCTTTTTTTTGTTCATCAATTGAAATGAAGGACACAAAAGAGAAGTGTTTCTTGTATGATATTGTTGCAAATGGTCGAACTGGAATAGATGTTGACAAGTAAGGTGTATTTCACTATCAGATTTTGTTTCCTGCCTTATGCCATTTTATAATTGGTTCCTTATCCTGAAACTTATGATATTAGTTTTGATTAAGGAAATCATTAATTTACAGGTTTGACTATATTCAACGAGATTGCCGAGCTTGTGGCCTTGGTTGCAATTTTGAATTTCAGAGGTATGTCTTGAGCAGTGTTTTAAATAACGGTAGCGTGTTGCGTAGCGTTCAACCCTCCGTAGCGTGTAGCGAAATAGCGTAGCGTGTAGCGTAAGCTACACAATACTTCTATTTTTTAATTTTTTAATATATATATATATGATAAATATTAAATAGTAAGAAGTTGATGGATAGGGTCTTATTATTTTTAAGTTAATACATGTCTCGTGTACAATTTTTTAAGGGCCCGAATTAGGCGGGACTCGGATTGTGAAGTGTAGCACACAAGTGTCAAAGTTTTTTGGGCCCCACCATGATAAATGTGTTATATCCACACCGTCCATCCATTTTGCCAAATAATTTTAGGGCATGAGCCCAAAAATGAGGCAAATCCAAATGGACCGCACCATAAGAAACAACAATAATTAAACGTCCACCATTAAAAATTTATTGGGGGCTACAAAAGTTTTAGATCAAGCTGACATGTGTGTTTTCCCGTCATCCATGCCAATGTGACCCAATTAACAGGTTAGATGGAAAATAGACATTACAACGGACCGTGTAACAAAATAGTGCAAGTGCACTGTTCAACGTGCACCGCAGAACACAATAATAATAATAATAATAAGTGCGTGGCTGTTTCTATTCCGAAAATGAAGAGAGAGAGAGAGAGAGAGAGAGAGAGAGAGAGAGAGAGAGGAAGAATCCCAGCTGCGGTCGCAACCGCGGCAGTTCGAGAAGAAGAGGAAGCGGAAGAAGAAGAAGAAGGAGAAGAAGGAAGAGGAGAAGAAGAAAAAAGAAAAAAAAGAAAAAGGAAGGAGTGTACCTATTTCTGTCTCAAGATGAGATTGAATCAATGAAAACTGCAAATGTTGGTTTGCCTCTGGAAGCAGTTTTTCAAACTCAAGATTGAAAAGTGGGGAGAGGAGCAATGTCAACAGCGTCGGTTTGCGCCTGACAGCAGATTTTCGACGTCAACATTGAAGGGTGGGGAGAGGAGCAGCGTCGGCAGCGTCGGATTGGCCCTGTGAGAGAATTTTTGGTCTCCAAATGGAAGGGTGGGGACAGCAGCTGCATCGCTTTGGGGGTGGAAGCCCTAACAGGTAGCGCAAGCTACCTGCGCTACAAGCTACGTATCCGTAGCGTACGCTACGACCCATGTAGCGCACGCTACAGGGGAAAAACGCTATTTGTAACGCTACGTAGCGAAATCGCTACGCTACGCTACGTAGCATACGCTACCGCTACGCTACGGGCGCTACTGAAAACACTGGTCTTGAGAACTTTCAAATTTCAGATCACCTCTTTGTTTCTATGAATTGGTTATGCAAAATGTATGTCCATTATAATTTTCAATTTCATTTTGTTGCTTGCAGGTTAATGGAATGCATGCAGTTGATAGATGATGAAATATGCTCTCGTGCCAAGGAGTGTTAGTATTTTATTGATATGTTAAGTTTTGCATGGTTACTTCTTATTTGTGTTTTTTCTTCTGCTTATGTCTGAATAAATTGGCCAGATCTTACAGTCAACAAACTATTTACCACCCAGGCTGATCCCTATCAAACAGTATATACGCATGCAAAAGTTAAGGTATATAGAATTCCTACATTATTGTTCCCACAGTATTTATTTTCTAATTGAAAATATTCATATTAGTACAACTTTGTCAAACTGTGCTGCTGTAATCTGTTGCTGAATCTATTTAAAGTTTTAAACCTACTAACTGATGATATTCATCTTCAGGCAATGGAGCTCATGTTTGTAGATGCACTTCTAAAAGCAAACTGTCTTCTGAAAAGAAGAGTTTTAGAGATTGAGGTTGAAGGAATTCATACTCCTACCTCTTCAACACAAGTAATATGCATGGCCCACCATTAGGCCCACTCATCTTCGTCACAATTCAGTTAGATCTTTGTAAATATATTGTGTAATTACTATATTCCCTAATTTATCTAATGTTCTTCATGAAAATGTGTTGGTTATGATAATTTACATACACCATTTTCTGTATTGAGAATCTTTTCTTCTTCTTTTTTTCTTTTCTTTTTTTGCCTTTTAATATATTTAGAGAGAGAGAGAGAGAGAGAGAGAGAGAGAGAGAGAGAGAGAAACATGACAATGATTGCCCTTTGACAAAGAGTTTATTGTCAAAAGCTATGGATGAAGGCTTTTAGTCATTCATCTTGAATGACATACAAACATTCAGCAAGCAATTGGGAGAAGGAATGAATAAGTGTAGAGATCCCATATCATTTTCTATCAAACAAGCATGAATATTAGTTTAGGTTTAATAGCAAGCAATTGGGATCCATTTTAGAAAAATCTCATTAGCCTAATCACATTCTCTAATTCCTCTTAATTCTAATGCTAATTGCGACTTGGGTTTAATACAAATTGCAGGCCCAAATCCCCTCTTTGTATCTTTAAAATCATCAGTTTCGATCTTGGGAAGATCAAGTGATACATGGATTGGAGGAGAAGGAATGCTCCATGCTGTATACTTTAAAAAAGACAATCAAGGAAAGTGGACCTTGTCCTACAAGAACAGATACGTTGAATCAGAGATGTACAAGCTTGAGAAAGAGAGGAAGAGGCCCTCTTTTCTTCCTGAAATTGAGGGGGATTCTCCAGCAATCCTAGTTGCTTATTTACTAAATCAGGTAAGGCAATTATTTCTTCTAAATTAGGCCATAGATCTGTTTGAAATGGTGGAAATAAATCATGTAAGGTTGTTAAAATTCATGTTTGTGATTAATTAAATCAAGTCCCAGTTAATAATATTGTATTCATTATATTTTTCTGGAGGCAAATCATCTTTCCAACCTGAGTGGCTGCTGCAGTTGGATATAGACTCATTGACTTGAAGCTGATTTTTTTCTCTGCTTTAGGTAAAAGATATAGTAGAAGTGGATTTTTTATCTCCTTCTCATGATTCTAGGTATTTTCGTCATCTCTCTATAGCTGAATCGATTTTAGAATTTTCTTCTTTTCATTTTTCCTGCAATTTTATATGATGAACTGTCATTACGTTTCATCTTTTCAATTTTGATCGAATTTCTGCTGTTTCTCTACTTGGAATTTGAGAATCAAGGAATATCTTCTCTTCTTGAGGTGAATGTGTATCATGTTTGGAGCTAAAATACAAACCACATGTTTGGAGGCAAGTGGCTATCTATAAAATATAGAGCATGGCTGATGGTATGTTTATCTTTTCGGGATGGTTCGCTTATCCTGTTACTTTAATTCTAATTAGGTGCTTATGGATTGTGTATTTTACAAACCGTTTGTTGTTTTGATCAATCTGCACTTTTTTCTTGTTTTCTATTCTCTTCCTTTGTATATTTTCTCATGCTCGTTTTGGGCTTCTACATTTTGGATTGTGTATTTTTTATATTTTTTCTTGTTTTTTATTCTTTTCCTTTGTATATTTTGTATATTTTACAAACTGTCAGTGGCTGTTATTCCTTTGGTGTATGTCTTTAGGTTCATCAAGTCAGCGAGCTGACTAAGTTGACCCGATGAGATTTTGAGTTGAGTCATCAGGTTAAGGAATGCAGGCCTCAGTTTGGTGTAGGTTTTATGCTGCCCTATTTTCAGATATTGAGTCATCAGATTTTTATTTTTTTTCCTTCACCGAAATTTCAAGTTTTATTGATTGAGCTTTTTGTCTTGAGATTGCTTTTGATAGCATTCTCCATGTCTTTATTCTTTGTTTCCTCTGTTATGCAGGGGCTATGTTGGAATTCACAGCTCAGGATTCAGAGATTTCCTTCTAAAGCCGGAGCTTCTTCAAGCCATTGTAGATTCAGGATTTGAGCATCCTTCAAAAGGCAAATTCTTGTCAAGTTCTTCTCATTTTCTGTTTGACTTGATGAAAAACACAAATTTTGTTATAATGAGAAGCTAATTGTGATGAATTAAATGATATTAAAATTTTGATGTGCTAAACAACTTTGAGCAAAAAAAAAAAAAGGAAAAAAGAAAAAAGAAAACTCTAAGCACAAAAATTGGTGTGTTTGTAGATGTTATTGCAAATTGTTAACACAATGCATACATTTATATATGCGCTCAATTTGGAAGGCTTGCTTGTTCTATACTTCTATTGCATTTCCTTATGTTAGTAGGAGGAATCCCAAATCGATGGTGTTTTCATTTGAACCAGCACTGTACAGGTGTCCCTTACCTTTCATTGATCCAGACCATGCATCTAGTAAGCATAACCATGGATGCACAGTTCTACACGAATTTCCCTTTGGATAATATTGTCTATTCGATAAATGGTTTGCAAATGGATGGTTAAAGAGAAAATATGTACAACCATCTCCATGTGACGGAAAGAAGTCGACAGATCTCATTGTTCAGATGAGGATATCTACTTTAAATTGTCTGTTTTCCATCCAATGTGGGTGCCACCTGATGAACTGTCTAAATTGTTCGAAAGGGGAAATACCTGTAAAGAATGCTTTGTCCTCGATGCCGTAGCCAAAACACCAGCAATTTGGGCTGAGTATTATATAATAACCATGTTAACATGCACATTTCTCTGAGCAATTTAATCTGACCATTTCTGGTAACGCACCACTTCCACACACCTGAATTTGGAGGAGTCAATTGGTTTGCTAAATCTTTTCTTTTAAAAGGATCTGGAAGGTCAAATTTTGCTTACTAAGGGTTCCTTCACTCCAATTTTATTTGGTTCTACATCAGTGCAACATGAGTGCATACCTCAAGCCATCTTGGGGATGGATGTCATCTGTCAAGCAAAGTCTGGAATGGGAAAAACTGTTGTTTTTGTTCTCTCTACCCTGCAGAGAATGAGTGCCCGCATATTGTTGTTGGGACACCTAGGAGGATTCTGGCTCTAGCAAGAGATTAAGGATATCTCATTGAAGAATGTGAGGCATTTTATCCTTGATGAATGTGACAAAATGCTCGAAGCGCTTGTTATGCTTTTAGCTTTTGCACTTGTTTTCGAACTTTGACATGCATTTCTGAATTCCGCATTTCTGCATTATATTTGAACTTAAATGTGTATTACTTAATCCCAGTTGTTTAGTACATAAAGCTGTGATTTGGAGTCCAGTATCAGTTGTTTAGTAATGGGATCTATTTTGGGTAGGATATGGATTGATAAGTTGTGAATTAAACAAGTTTCTGTTAGGAGGCATAATGCAAGTATTTCAAGTCAGATATGGAAGCATAAAAACTGAGTTCTCTCTCAAATAGTTCTTAAAAATCACACCATACGTGCAGTATATGTATGTATCTATAGAGTGTTGCTAATAGCTTTCCAAACTCTAATTCCCAATACAAGCTTCTTATTGAATAAGTGTCGGTAAACAAATCGAGAACTAACTACTCGCTTGGATAAAAATAAGAAACTTTCTTTGCCCATATGCATGAAAGAGTCTATAAATGGGGAAAAATTCATGGTCAAGGTTAGACCACCATACGTTCAATTTTCTGTTGAAGGCTTGCATGAGAACTGAAGGCTGACAGGAAGGCCACAAAGTCTTTGAAGTTCAAGCCATCAACCATTCTAAGCAGCCTCTGCAAAGAAATATACTGGCCATTAAGTAAGAGTACATATGAGATGAAGCCAGCAACTAGAAAAGAGCACAATGAACATATGGAATCTGTCCTTCAGAGAAGTGAAGAATCAGCTGTTGAAGATGTGTGTGCGTGTGTAGCTAAAGTTTAGAGGAAACATAATGTTAATGGAGTAATTTCTTGTCCAAATTAATGGTATATGTGGGATCCACTTTTTAATGATCCCAATTGTTCATAAGGTTCACCATATTTTATGTATGATCCCAGAAATCACCCATCAGATGATCCAAATCCAATTTGGCCCCTGTTAGCTGTGGACAACTGGTTGTAATTGCACATTTCATCAAATGGCTAAGATTATCTGGCATGGACATACTAGGCATGGTCTATCCCATTTCTATCAGAGGCTTAGGTTGCAGAAAGATGGGCTACTATACCAATTTTTGGTTAAAGAAAATAAATATTGTTTCCTTTGATTGAGCGTCACGTACATTCAAGACAAGAACATGATTGACTGTATGTATGCCCACACCACAACAAAGTTAGCCTTTCCTGGTGGTCAAAACCGCTGGTAAAGGTCCAAAAAGACCGCCGGTAAAGGTTTTATCAGCGGTCAGGAAAGTGCCAGTAAAGGCTCTGTTGGTAAAGGTTTTATTGGCGGTTTTGCATGACGCGCCTAAATCGTTAGTTTTTTACTACACTAGCGGAAAACGGGAAAAAGCTACGGATAAAATCCGTAGCTATATGATTTAGCTACGCTTATAGTCTGAAGTACATCTGTTGCCATTAGTACCATAGCCATAGCTTTTAAAGATATAGATACGAATTTGATCCGTAGCCATAGAACATTTGGTTACCTATAATCTGCAGCCTTTTGGATATTGTTGCACCTGATAATCTATAGCTTTTACAGCAAGGTTTTCTTGTAGTTATTTTTTAAGAGTAAGCATGGTGAAATAAATGACCACCTGCTTTGCATATAAACTCCATAATGCACGAAATTCAAACTCAACTGTACCATAATCAACATTTACAAAGTGTTACAATGACAGAAAAGTAGGAAAAGGATAGCCCTCGATCTCCAAAAGATTTTTGGCCTATGGCACATCAAAAAGGTGGCCCATCTAATAAATAGTCTGGACTGCCAAGCACATTAACCAACCTTGTCTGATGACTGTAAAGATGGATCACTTAAATTGAGGACAATAATTAAAAAAAAAAAAACTGTTACCCATCAAACCACTACCATCTTAAAGAAAGAAAAAAAAAAAACACACCGTATATATCCAAAATACAAAGGCCCATCACCTCATTGCAGCTACATCCAGGAAACATAAACCGTTAAACTAAATGAAGTTGCCATTCTAGACATTGAATCACATATAATATCAATAGAAAAAATGCCAAAAGAAGAAGAAGAAGAAGAGAATTGAGTGAAAGATATTGATGGTTGGGATTTTTTAATAAAGAAAGAAAGAAAAAAAAAATGATGAAGGGCGAAGAGCCCGGCCCTTGATGATATCAATGCTCATCTTAATGGGGTCTGTAGCTTTCAATTCCACTTGAAATCCATTTAGCTCTCTCTTTAACCTGTCCTTGAAGCTTGCATATAGCATCTTACTCCTCACTTGTGATGAATCTGGGGACCTGACATGCCAAACTAGAAAAAAAAAAAAAAAAAACATCAATGTCTTTAAAACACAGGCAGGACCGGATGGTCCAACCGCACTACACCAATATAGCAGTTTTGGAACGACCATGGTTTTGGTTTTGGAACGGCTTAAGCTGTTTCAGATTTGGAACCCTACTAGAACAAAAGAAATAAAATAAAACCTAATTCCTAACTGTACCTGAACCAAACTCTCTCACCCGCTCCCTCACCCCATCGACACTAAGATCCCTCTCCATCACTGCCGATCTCTCTCCCTCTCACTCCTGATCTCCCTCCCTCTCAATCTCTCTCCCTCTCTCTCCCGCTCCCTCACACCTGATTTCCCTCCCTCTCCATCTCTCTCCCTCTCTCTCTCCCACTCCCTCACTCCAGATCTTCCTCCCTCTCGATCTCTCTCCCTCACTACACGACAACACAGCATAGCCGACACAGATCCATATAAATTCAAAAGAAAAAACCCTGTGCGCGCGGCATTGGATGTTGGATCTGGCGTGGCATCGACACTAAGAAGTGAAGCATCTCTCTATCTCTATATCTATCTCTATAGCAGATCTAGAAAGGTAAATTTTGTTTTCTCTTTCATTATTCTATCATTTCCGGCCCTAATTTCTTCAATCTCTGTTTGCAATGATTTGAGGAGAGGATTTCATTCTAATTTGGGAAATCTAACATGGATTTTGTTTATTTTCTGATGACTTTGTTTCTTGCTTGGGATTTCTGAGTGTTTTTATTGGAGGTTCTTTTCAAATCAGTAGATTTGGATGTGCTACTGTCTATATTTTTTTCTTAGGTTCTTTTCAAATCTCCATGGGCTTGACTTAAGCCCGTTTGTGCAGACCAGGTTGTTGAATTTCTATGTGAAATACAAAGAGATTGCATGTGCACGTGGGGTGTTTGATGAAATTCTTGGGAGGATATTTATTGTAAATTTATATATTTTACCTTATTGTAAATATTTATTTTAGAGTGGATAACTACTGCAGATTTGACTATGGGGCCCACCTGAGTGTATATGCAATCCAAGCCATCCAGACAATTCACCTAGCCTGGATGAAGGGTCAGGCTAAAAATCAGGTTGTTTTGAAACTCATGTGGGCCCTGGTGCAAATTAAGGGAGGGTGTTCCTACCCAATTTCATTCCTTATGCTGTTGTCCCACCATAGTGTTCAGCTCACACATCTGATGCATGGATTAGGATGTTACATCACACAGGCCCCACATTTGCCTGGTACCACCATAAGCTGGAGCACACTTCATAATACAAAGCTAATGTGATACTTCATGGTTACAGCTATTTCCTAACCAAATCAAGGTCATTAGGATTAAACAAACTCCATATTTTGAGTAGGGAAAAAAGATAAGATCAGCAAAAAAAAATAGGCAATTACTCCAATTTTAATCAGCAAAAAAAGCTAATGGATCTGGCTTGGCCCAGTTCAAATCTTGGGTCTACCTCATTTTTGGAGTCATATTCTAACATGATATGTTGAAACAGATGGATGGAGTGGACGTCGCATGGTCATCATGGATAGGCTTGATTTTCTTAGGTGGCTCAGAGTTGGCCATTGTTTTCTACAATGTGCAGGGGGATGGGCTCATCTGTTTTACATTTTTCAACTAAGATACATCATTTGTTCTCCTTCTTACAGTTAGGATACAAAGATATACTCCAAATAGTTAACATATTTGCATTGTATCTCATCCTACACTTCAATTTCAAGTGTAAAAGTGAAACTCATGGCATATCAATGTTGCAAGTGGTACAATAGACCAGCCAGTGCCGTATGTGAGGTTCCAAAGGTAGCTACAGGGGCTGTTTAATGACTGATGTTATGCATTTCAGTTGTTGGCAGTTGCTTTGCAGCTGGCAACCAATCATGTCCAGGAAGCACTTAAATTTTTAATTGATTGTTCTGTTTGTTTCTCCAACTTGTACCATGATTTTTCCTTGATGCATTCAACAAAAACAAATGATTGTATGAAGTAGCAGAGCATACCTTAAACCTATGAATTAGATAATGAAGCTTGATGGTGCTGAACAATTGCTTAAAATGATTTCAATAGTCTAAATCTTCACTTTACATCACTTTTAGCTTGATTAACATTTGAGATTAGTTGCGTTTGATTCTCTCTACTCAACTCGTAATATGCATGAATATATACAATATTTGGTTGGAAAGAGGGACCAAGAGCTTTGAAATGCATATTTGATTTTGTTCTAACTCTACCGAAGGAACTTATCAATTATGTGACTTTTTTTTTAATCTCCTTCAATTAATTAAAAAATTCAATGTAATTACATAATTCTAAGAATTCTTAACTAAAAATGAATTATTTTGGAATTGAAATGGAAAACACATAAAGGATATCTTAGAAGACACTCTTGCAATGTAAAAGGTCAGAATAGGAAAAGGCAGAAATGAAAGACTAAAAGGTGTGGCCATGTAGGCCACTCATATATAATTTCAAAAATTTTCTCTGTTTAAACAAATTACAGCTGAAATATGATGAAGTTATTGGAGTGTTGGAAGGAAGAAATATATGGTGTTAGAAAGGTGGGGCAATTTTGAAATTTTGAAAAGGAGCAGCAAGAGGTAAGGCTGTCAATGGGTTGGATCTGGTGTTGGTTTCAGCCCATCTTTTGAACTGGTAGTGTTAGGACTCTCAAGCAGGCCAGGCCCTATTCAAAATTTTCATTTTGATAACCCAGCTCTAGCCTGTTGAAAGCTTTGGTGAGAACTAGGGGTGCAACTCCGGCAGTTTGGGGTTGAGGGTCGGCCTGAACCGAACTCGAATTTCAACATGAGGTGCACAATCCAAAAAAAAAAAAAAAAAACAACAACTATTAGAGGCTTACGACTAGCAAATTATCTTTATGGCACTTTTGCCATGGTAAACTGATTGATCCACTGGGAATTTTACAGCACTTTTGCCAAGAGAAAAAACAAAACACATGTTCCAAGAATTCATCATAAATAAAGGACTTTTTAAAAGATTTAAAAATCAGAATTTCATCATCTACAGGGTGGAGAAGTACCTTTATTTTATTAAACGCTTACAACTAGCAAATTATCTTTGTCGGCTGTCATGGTAAACTGATTGATCCAACCTCAACAGTGACTATTACTCCATCACACCATTGAGCAATTCTTGTAACCCTGGTTATCAGGATTTGCTTGTAAAATGGATGTCAATATACGGACCCAAGAAATCTTTTTGCCAAATAAACACAGCAATTATATATCTGAAATTCCATACATATTTATGGTGTTGATGTATTGATACAATGATCTGTGGCAAAACCTTTAATTTTATCATTAAGTACTATTCCATTTGCTTCCACATTGTATTTACTCATTGTTTATGCTTGTAGAATGACATGATCAAGCCGGTTGAACGTTCTGAAATCATCGTCAAAGCAAGAACCGTGAAGTCAATTTGTTCGGTAAGATTTTATTCTTTTTCACTTCTGTTAAGAGCACTACACGCATGCCCGCCCGCCTGCCCCCCTGCTATCTCGATATTCATCTGCTGCTGTTTGTCACTAAGCTATCTCGATGTTCATCTGCTGCTGTAACGTAAAAGTATTATTATTATCACTTTAGTCGTCAAAGTATATAGTTCTTGTATGTTATGTTAGTGCACCTATGTGTGTTAGGGACCTTTGTCAGCATGAAACCTCTTACAAGTTCAGATAAATGGATAAAAGCACATTTATTTTGTAATTTATTACAATAGAGGCTGTTTTTACAAGTGAAATTAGACCACTGGCTGAGTGTTACGTACAATCTCTTTCCTATATTTTTGAAATATCAACACCAGATGGAAAAAACATATTACTGCAGCCATTAAGACATTATGTATACTGATATTTCAAAAAAAAAAAAAAAAAGAAAGAAAGAAGAAAAAGACATTCTGCACTGGCAATTTTTGGGGTATCATTTTCCCCCTTCTTTATGGAAGAAACAAATAGACAATACATGTGGATAAAAATAGTCATTGTTGTATTCAACTATTGCCCCACCCACCCGTCGACACCCAAAAGAGAGGATCTTCATGTTTTTTTTTTTTTTTGTTGACCATGTGGCATGTCTTCCTGATTTTTGCTCTCTCTCTCTCTCTCTCTCTCTCTCTCTCTCTCTCTCTCTCTCTCTCTCTCTCTCTCTCTCTCTCTCTCTCTTTTCAAGGACCAAGTGGCTGTCATTCATGAAACTTTGGAAGCAAAAGAAAGTGCTTTTGAGAAATTGCTCTAGGGAGAATGTGACAAGGCAAAGCTGTCCAACAATGATTCTAGAAGCAAAGAGGAGATTGACGTCTCTGTAATGAATTGTTTATCTTGTTGATGGAAGGTGATAGAGGAAAACCAAACTTTACCTCCTCCCCAAATGTGTGTGTGTGTGTACACATGCACATGCTGATGCATGTATGTGCACACACACACCCACACACACACACACACACATATGCATAAGTTAGACTCCTTTGCTATAATATCTAGGTTTTACACTCTTTAGAGTCCATGACTACTGAATATTTTTTTGTCTAGGTTGCTCAACTGATCAGCCAAAAGAAAAAAAAAGCACGCCCACGCGCACAAAAAAAAAAGGCTTTTTCTAATAGTAACCGTTTTAGGATTTGATATTCATAATACAGCCCCATCTTGGTTTTCATTGTGCTTCAATTTTGTTCTTTTTTCTTTTGGCCCAACATCTGGTGTGATGATAATTTCTGCTTTGATATTGATTCTATTGACACCCAACACAGCCATGTTGAAGTCTTTTAACTTCCGAGGAACACATTGATTTGGCATTTTAATGATTGAAAAAACAACCCCCAATTATTAATATTAATCGTTCATTCTTTATTCATGTCTATTTGTTTGTGTGCACAAAAATCTAGGAGATTTAAGTTTTGACTGTTTGAATTTTCATGATTAGTGATGCTGATTTTAGTTATTTAGTGGGCAGAGGGAGTCCTCTTCATTCAGATTAAATACCTACAATTAAAAACTTCTATGCCCTTTAAAATTTCGGATCGAGTTAAAATTTATGTCCTCTTCATTCAGATTTGTGTGAACTTATAAACAGATTAGAATGTCGTCACAGTAGGCACTAGGAAAGTTTCAATGGTGGGCATCATTATCACCATCATTTCCTTGGGCGTGGTCTACTCGAGCCTTGAATTTATTTCATTTTTTTGCTCAGTCTAAAATAATATGAAAAAAATGAATGAATGACATGGATAAAACCCATATATCATGATGGGCCCATGAAAGCCCTGCCTAGATCGATTTCCATCCAAAGGGCACATGCAATCTGCCATGGTGCAAATTATTTTTATGGTGTGAACTACCCAAAGATTGGATCCACCATATTTTTTGGTCATCTGATCATCCATTGGATGCCATGCAAAGCTCTAGTGGGCCACAACACAGGGAACAAGGTGAGATGCAGTACAACCTGATTTTTGTCTTGCCCCAAAAATCTCCCTCCCTTATGACCCACATGAGCTGATTTTTGGGCCCTAGGATAATGTGGGGTGGCACATTTTATGGATAAGTCCACATGTTACCAGTGCCTTAAATACTAAAGTCAGGTCATGTGCCAAACAAGCCATGGGTGGCCATGGCCACATATGGGCTAGGCCTTGTCTGATGCTAAGGCCCAAACCCTGAGGTCATACTCAAACAAGGCCTGACCTAATACATCCCCTAATCAGATTGGACTTGAATGTTTGTTGAATAGAACACATACATACGAAGTGGGACCAGGCTAAAATAACCTAAGACCAGGCCTGACCCGAGATCTGATTGGGCCATACATGACAGGTTCAAGCATGGTCTGAAGCAGGGCCACCCCTTGGACAGGCCTAGCCATGCAAGATCCAAACCATCTAGAATCACAAGCCACTTGATGTAGCATGGCTTGAAATTGATCTTAAAATCTAATTTACGGCCACCAATTTAGGCCCTTTTAGAAACTTGAAGATAATTTCATCTTATTTTAGTTATGGGTTATCAAAGATTTTAATCATTTCAATCTCTAATACATGATTACTGTTTAAAAAATTGACCTGAGCTCATTTCGAGTGGCAACCAAACAGGGCCTAAGGATTTTGTATTCAAAGTTGTGTTTGCATTGGATTGGCAACCTTCCCCTAATAGTGCATTAGTCATGGATTGCCAACATCCGAGCTGACTCGTACTCAGTCAAGAAGCCATGTTATTGGTTCAACAAAACTCTTTTGATCTCTAGTTTCTATTATGAATGTCTCAGGTAATGCGCCAGCTCCAGTTTTTCCTATTTTTTCTTCTGCTCTTAGTGCCTGTTTGAATTGTAAGTTGCTTAAGATAAGCTACTTATTCCACCAGTAGCTTATATTAGTTTCTACTTATTAAGAAGATAAGCATATTTACCTGCGTCTCCTCTCTTTTGTCTCTCCTAATGTCTCTCTCCAGCAACTTATGAAAAGTAGAAAAGCAAAAAAAACTAATTGAAGTGATTAAGTACTTTTAAGTAAAAAAGTTTTAACTAATCATAAACCAAACTTATTTATCTGACATAAGTCACTTATCTACTGTTGTAGGTAGAAAAAGTAACTTATTTGGTGGTATCCAAACGGATTAAATGCAAATACTTGCTTTTTGTCGTGGAGTGGGTGAACTTCTCCTTCTTGAATTCGTTACTATGGATATTGCTCAAACAATTTATAAGACCTGGGACTCTCAGCCATTAGAGGAATCAATTGCCATCCACATGTGCTTCTCCTGCACGTGCATCACAATCTAATAGGCTTCATTCATAGTTTATGGTTGGATCTCCATCATCCTGTTTTGAATGCTTCTTCTGAGCACTCTATAGTATTGAGTTACCTGCTACATTTCTGATTCCGCTAGATCACACCTCGACGTTAGATTATAATTCTTGTAGTTGTATCCTCAGTTAGACCAAAAACTTACTAATTAGGTTCTTGGCCGTGTCATTGAGGTGTCCATATTAGCTGTGTGAGATGTAGGCCATGTATGCGGTAGAGAAGCTTTCATGGCGATTAAATACTGTTATGCTAGTGTATTGTTGTGTTACTAGAAGTAGAAGGAAAAGGGTGTGTTTAAATAGTGATTTTTAGTGTTTATATCAAATGATATTTACTTCGGCTTTTCTTTTTTGATATGTTTTTATTCGATTGGAAGGAACTTGTATTGGTGGTTAACTTCAATGATGAGGATTGAATTTCTTGATCTGGGTTGCTTTAGTTTCTGATTTTGATTGTGTTGAGAGAAGATAGGAATAAGGACGGATTTTATTTTAATTGAATTCTTATACGCGACCGCCATGTGCATATGCCAACATGGCCTGCATGTTCAAGGTGTGAGCCCTTGTTTACACAAACAATCAGGCACATCCCTATTTTTTATTTTATTTTATAATGATGATCAGAATTCCAACTGATTTAGAATCAATGTCTCCCTATATGATATTTTTTTGGCAACTGGATGTAGATGCAACTTTTTTAGCATGCTTTCCATGTTTATGACAAGTTCATTCATCATAAATTAGGTGGGCCAACACCGTCTGAATATGAAAAACTACAAGCAGAAATGCAAGATTTGCAGTTAAAGTATGATGAGCTTTCAGCAACTCACCTAGACACTTGCAGGGAGGTAAACCATATTAACCATACAGACTGATAGAATTAAGGACTACATTGTGGAATTCTGTGTTTATTTTCTATTGAGAATAAAACTGAATATATACAGGTGGAGAATTATCTTTAGATATAACACGAAATCACAATTTAGCTATTTCTACCATATTACCTTTGCAGTACAACTTTGCGGGCCGCCTCCTTGGTCCTAGAGGGAACTCTCTCAAGTGAGTGGAGGCAAATACTGAATGCCATGTCTTGATCATTCAAGCATAGGAGTGAACCTAGACCCATTACGTAAGTGGTCAAAGGTAAGAATTGCCTGAAATTTCATTTACATTTTCATTTGTTACTGCACATTGAATATAGATAGACAGTCAACATCTTCTTCCAGCAGATGATTTATTTCACTTATGTTTGACCCACCTGATCAATGACTCAGATCTCACTAATCATTGTTGTGTGTGCCTACATTTATAGGAGGTGAACGACTAAACAAAGAGATAAATGCATAGTGGTTAGCTAAGCCCAAACGTTTGTATAACTTGAGCCACATACAAGCCATCCAATGTGCCAATGTGACACATGTATTGCAGATCCAAGCCATCCATTTGGTGGATCCTAAGCCTTAGAAAAAATGCTAGACCATCGACCAAACAGACTGATTATAAAGAAGAGAATGACTTAGTAAATATGGCTAATATCTTTTCACATACCATGTATTGGTAGGATTTAACTGATCAGAGAATGACTTAGTAAATATGGCTACCACCATACCATTTGAAATTATTTGTCACTTTGAACATATTGTGTGGATTTATGGCACTGTATCTTTGATGCTACAGTGCTATGGTTGAGCTCAACTAGCATCAGATTACTACATTATCATTGGTCATCTCTTTAATGCTACAGTCCTACAACATTTTTTCCTGTGTTTCAATTTTCATTTGCTTCAATGTTTCTAGTACTTTCTACATTATTGCTCCTCAAAATTTTTACTTTTTTTTTTTTTTGAAATACAACCAGGAGCAATTTCTGGCCCCTAAGCAGAATCATCTCCCCAAAGTTAGAGCCAAACTTAATGGAAGAGGAGGAAGAGGATGAAGCGTTAAATATCTGCCCCTCTTAGATCTCATGATTCTTTGCAGCATCAGGTCATAAGATTGCTTCTTTTCTCCTACTCTTTTGCTACTTCAAGTGACTAAGTTTTCTGAGATCTATCATTAATCTGATGGGCATAACTGTGCCCCTGTTTTAGGGATATAGACTGCTCCACAAGCACCTCTAATCCCAATTATTTGGGTTACTTTAGCATGGGAAAGTAAGCAACAATTGATAGTTGTACTTTTATTGGAGTTTGATGAGCATTTCTGTCCTGCATGTGAAACATGGTTACAATGATTTGGACCTCTGATTCAATTATCAAGCAGATGGATGATCAGCTATAGCCTAAAAGCTATGGTGGTAGAATTATCTTAGTTATTATATTGGTGTGTCGCAAATGGATGATTGAGTAATGATTGATTTGGTGGACAAAAATACCCCCATTAGATGCTTAGGATCACTTGATCTTCTTTTGTACAGGGGCACATTGGCAAGGGTGTTCATGGAATCTATAATTGTCTTATGATAGAAATGGATTAGGTGCATCACATGGTGGTAAAAAAAAGATTTATTTTTTTTTTTTTTTTTTTTCAGTTGTAGGGGCCTTTTGGCAAAAATCCGTTTTTCTTTTGTTTTCTGGTGTTTTTGGACTGTTTTCTTTTGTATGGTGAAAATGGGCTTATTGCACATTTCCTGTTACTAGTAGGGTTGTTTGGCAAAAATCCAAATTTTTTTTTTTTTCTTACTAGTCTTCTACATTTGTAGGACTGCATTTTCATGGTGGATCTCTACATTTTTTTTTCAAATGCATTTGATTTTCTTCACTTGACTTTGTTGTATAGTTTCAAACGACTGTTCTGTGAAGATATATGATGTTGTCAACTACGATATGATGTTCATGATGCGTTTACCGCTTGTTCCTGGCACGCTTGAATGGGTTTACCAGCCTAGAGATGTCAAAGCTAAGCTTGCCATTAGTGACTGGAACTCGGCCTATGTTCACATATAAGATGCACGTGCTGGTTCGAATGAACTTATTATTTCAAAAGAGGTATCTCAGTTGATTTTTTTTATTATGTTCTTAAAAATGTTTAGAGCCATGCTAAGGATATTGGTACAAAGAGGATTGAGAATCCTTTTTTGAGGCACATCCATCAAGTAGGATGAATCCATTCATACTGTATATTTGAGTCCATACTCATCTTTTGATTTTCAGGTTGCAAATGGATTATTGCCACTACAAAATATTTATCCAAGCAGAATATTCCAAAATCACTAGGGAATTGATTTGGGTTTGTTTTGGTTTTTT
The DNA here is from genome assembly GCF_029962835.1 of Magnolia sinica. Classification (NCBI taxonomy): domain Eukaryota; kingdom Viridiplantae; phylum Streptophyta; class Magnoliopsida; order Magnoliales; family Magnoliaceae; genus Magnolia; species Magnolia sinica. The sequence continues at coordinate 27,571,433 of NC_080581.1, forward strand.
GGGTTTTTAATTCCCAATTGCATAATCTAATGCAATCATTCCATTTAGGGTTTTTTTTTTTTTTCACGATGAATGGTTGCTTTTATTTGACTGGATGTTGAAAAGGGAACTGATGATCTACAACTGGCTGGATGTTGAAAAGGCCAATGTCCACATTTCTACTGTTTTCCATGCTGACCCATGTCCAAAGGGTTTTTAACGTCCACATTAAGGATGGATTTACCATAGTTTATAGGAATGCAATTACAGTGTTTGAGGATGCTTCCTTGTTTCCAATGCTTATCATGTTCATTGTTTTTCATGGATAAACAGAACATTCATAATTCAATTCATTAGCTGAGTTGGAAATCTGTCTTCTGGTTTCAGGCCCAACTTAGCTGAGTTTCATAGAACTCTATGACTCAGCCCAGCGTTTGAGAAATTGGTTAACAGCACCAATCTGATTGTAAAGAGATGCAAGGAAACCATGAAAAAAATTGAGGAAAATAGTGAAAAAAGATGCTGGGGACATGTAGCTTCAATCTAATGATTAAATACGTGTTAGGTGGGTATGTGCAAACGTGATTATCATTATGCCTTTCCTTTATTATTTTTGCAGGTTAGGCAGGATTTCTTGGCAATCACATGCTTTGCTGCTGTTTGTTTCCTTGCTCTGCTGCTTTCAGCTTTCAGGCTTTGCTGTTTGGTTTTTCAGCAATTGTGCTCTCAGGTTTGGCTAAATTTTCAATTCAAGCTAAAATTAGCTGCCTTTGTTGAATCTCTGATCACTTCCTTGTCAAAGGTTTCTCAATCCTTGGAGTGGAGAACTACAACAGGCACTCACATTCTTTTAACTTCCAGGTCCATCTATAAAATGAGATTCATAGTTGATTGATCCATTGTATGGAAATCGATTAGGTGGTGGCCTTTGATTCAAGTACTTTAGACTCTGTTGCATCTGCTATTGTAACCATTGGTGGTACCTTAACTAGAATTCTTTTCTTGCTTTACTCCTTTTTTCAGGAAATGGTGAAAGGGTGGGAAGCTAATCTTCTCATTTGATGCAACAAAGAAAGCTAGCTTTGGTGTACTCCCACGATATGCAAAAGATGAGCTTCAAATCAGATGGTTTGACCTCCCAAATTGCTTTATCTTCCATAATGGTGAGTTTTTTTTTTTTCCCTTTAATAGACCAACAACAATGTCTCGGGAAACATTTGAAGCTTACTATGCCTGATGTGTATTTTGCATCATAATCCTATATGTCATATCAAGCAGGGTTAATTGGCTTGGGCATTGAGGGGTCCCAGATGTGTGTTTGTGTTTCTAGTCCTTTGTAGCATGCTCCCATTCTTCAACCTTGATCATTAGTGGGGAGACTTTTCTTTTTCAATCAGTTACCTTTGGCCTCTTTTTGTATCTTGCCAGAGCCGAGATCTATTTGTTGTTTGTCTATGATTTGAATTTAACACTTTAACTGATTTACTCTATTGGCTGGCTTGCATTACCTTGACACATGTTTTTATTGGATATGCTTAAGTATTGATGCACATAGATTGATGGTTTTGCATGTCTTATTCCTCTCCTTTCATTTTCATGAAACAATGCTTAGTATTTTTATTTATTTATATTCTTAGGTTGGAAACGCCTTGTTCCTGTGGGTCTAGGAGATGATGATCAATGCATTGAGGGAGCCTTACATGCCATCTCCACAAAGCTATTATTTAAAGTGCTAGCCTTTACTATAGTTTATTTTGTAAATTTGATTTTGCAATGAAACATCTTCAAGCACATTATTTTCTTATATTTTTCTATGGATTAATCTCTATTTTGATGGAATGCAATAAATTTCTACGGATTTATTTCCCTTGACCCTAAATTTTGTGTGTTTGTCGGGGTTTAAAGTTTTCCCTAAAATTCCGTCCTAAACCGTAAGCATTGGCAACATTAAGAACGGTTTAAAACCGTTCCTAAAATTTAGTTGCTAAAATGTGACCGTCGATACTAGAACGGTTTAAAACCGTTCCTAAAATTCCGTCTCAAATTTGAAACGGTACCCTAACGGTTCTGAACCACTTTTTTTTTGCGACGCCTCATTTAGGAACGGTTTAAACCGTTCCTGAAGCATTTAGGAACGGTCCAAAACCGTTCCTAAATGACAATTTTGGTCTAGTGCCGATTCCTGTAGGTCCACTCATTACACTACAAAGTCACTTGAGTTGGTAATTTTTTATTTTTTATTTTTTTTCCTTCTTTGTTGTAGAAGATTCCTTGCAATATATTTATTTAGTTTGGACTGAAATGGACCAGACCGTTTCGACCGCTCTTGCACTGCCCATTTAACCAAAACCGTTAAAAAATAAAAATAAAAATAAAACCTTCAAATCATCAAATATATGCCAGACATATTGGTCAACTGAGATTGGTCTATTGAATTACCAAATATCCATATAATGTTTTTTTTTTTTAAAATGAATTTTATCAGAAGTCTGCTCCATACATCAATGGTGGTTAAGTTGGAGCTTTTCCCTTTAAAACTAGGTCATCTTCCAAGATCCAGACTGCCTATATGACCAGTGTCAATTTGTATGGTGGATAGATATTCATTTGTTTATACAATGGTCTATCAAGGATGTCAAACAACCTCTTATTTTTAGGCCAGAAGATCAAAAGTGTGGCCCATTAAGACTCAATGGAAAGTTTAGATCTCCATACAAGTTACATGTTAATTAAAGTGGACAAGTGAAATGTACATATGTGCTCCAAGCTTCCAATCGCCTAAAGTAATTTTATTAATCAAGTTCTTTTGGTGCCCATATATAAGAATCATAACATCCGAATGATGGTAACTTAGGAAAATTAATATGAAGGTGAAATGATGAAATATGGTTGTGACATTCTTATCAATGAGTGTCAAATGTCCCATTCAAAATCATGTATGGTGTTTATGGAAAATTACTTCTCTTTAGTAACATCTTATGTTGGTTGCCCACAAGTGTTTATGTTGTTTTAACTATATTTGTTGTAGATCTGATTAAGAGTATGGATGCAGGAACGCTAAGGAGGTAAAGCAATGGTGTGGATAAAACATCAAGGTATAGAACAATTGAGGTTTATGTTTGGGGTTTGCAAGACCAAGTCTTAAGTTACCTATAGCTTCCTGCCTTTGATTCATTTCTTTTCCGCATTGTTGCAGGAGATCTGAATATCCTAATCATGCTCTAAAGCTTTGTAGAAATGCTTCTGCTGCAGTTGACATCAGTAGTCTAGCTTCACAATGCTCTCTTGTCGATCCAGGTAAGTTGTAACAACTAACAATCATACTGCATAATTGTTACATCGGGGCTAAATAGTCCCTTCCACTGATTGTGCCTATTGGCTGTGTTTGGCAAGCACCGAGGTATCAAATCCACCATTTGACCAGTAGATAGTTTAACCTGCATTTTGTAGACATTGTAAGACAATACACCTGAGCGCTTTGGCAAGCACCTTGTATCAAATCCAACATATACTGTCAATTGGTATTTTGTTGGCTGATTGGTTTAATCCATCATTGTTAGTAGCACTAGAATCAGTGATGTAAGTACCTTTTCTTCTGGTAGGTCATGCCAATCAGCACCTAGGCGCTTTGGAATTCTTTGGCATCGGATTTAGTTCAACTCATTCTTTTCTTTTGATATGTGATCACTCAAGACCAACATGTTCCCTCAGATTTTCTTTTGGAACCATGACACAGGATCATTTCCATACCGCAAACAAAAAAACAAGGAGCAATTGAAAGAGCAATGAAAATTGACCATCGGTAAAATGAAGGTCAAAAGGATATCTCAAAGTGTATTCCATCACTAGAAGTTTTAACTAAATTTTTTTTGTGCAGACAACCGAGGACAAGGTTTCATTAGAAAACTCGCATCCATCTCTGTTTTAGATGCTCCATTTCCAACAGGTGGGAAATCTCCAATTGTATCTCTCACCGTTATTACACCGAAGGGTGCCCCTCCACCTGTACTCTTGACGGCAGCATACTGTACATCCCTTGGTAATGTGATTTTCAGTGTTGGGCTTGCAAAGACGTGCATTGGCTCTGGCCACTCTGGGAGTGTCTCTTCTAGAGAAGTTGCCCATGTGAATGCTCGTTTCCTAGACTGAGAAACACCAAAGGCTCCAGCCTCTAGAACACCAAATCTCACCTAAAAAGGCTCACACAGAAATTATATAGCTGCTTTACAAGAAAAGATAAAAAAAAGATAAAAAAGAAGACGAAGAAGAAGAAGAAGATCCCAAGTACATGCAAAGGGACAATACCTGATAACCTATTTCAAGAAGTGAAGCAAGCATTAATCGAAATGTTTGCCCTTCGTTAAAAGAAACAAAATTCCTCACGTTTTCTAAAAGAAACAAAATGGCCAGCAGTTGGATGGGTGTTTATAAACTGAACATCGTAGAAATTGACAACTCTAACCGTTTGATTGTTATGAGCTTTCCCCTGTTGATATAACCATTGCTTATTCTTTCAGGCTCCCAATTAGAATGGTTACCATAGTTAGATGGCCATGCTTTTTGGGGTATGACCCATTGATGTGGTAGCCCAGTAAATCGAGGGTCCAGATCAAGGTATCCTGTATCGGTATCAGTTGGCATAACGGTGCCCTCCAAAATCAAAATGGATACGGGGGCGTAACGGCCTATAACGACGCAATTTTTTTTTGTCAAAAAAATATGAAAAAATATAGATTAAATTCAGAATATTCTAAGCATTCCAAATATGCATTCATTTATAAATTGGAACATGTTTATGGTGGTGTAATGGTTAACTCTTTAGTGAGAAGTTGTATCGGACTGTCTGATTAATTTTTGAACCAGGCAACCTAAATTTGACTACGAAATTTATATATTTAATTTTCTAAATATCTAATTTATATACTTAACAATTTAATATCTTTCTCCCAATAGTTCTTTAAAAAAAATAAAATTAAATTCAAGTAGATCGCGTTGCCAATTTGGGGCTGACTTGGAGGACCAATTCATGCCCCAAATCAGCCTCAAATTCATGCAATTTATTGGTATTATCCCACTTGTGAACTGGTGGACATTTATTAGATAGTGAATCATGAAAAAAAATCAAAAGGCCTTGTTTTAAAAAATAAGCGTCCACAAATTAACAATTAAAACTATTTAAACAATTTGATTTTGGCATTTTGAGTTAGCAATTACAGTCCATAATTTAATTGGTAAATTTTAAGTTAATACATGTCTAGTGTACAATTTTTTAAGGGCCCAAATTAGGTAGGACTCGGATTGTGAAGTGTAGCACACGAGCGTCAAAGTTTTTTGGACCCCACTCGTGATGAATGTGTTATATCCACACCGTCCATCCATTTTGCTAAATAATTTTAGGGCATGAGCTCAAAAATGAGGCAAATCCAAAGCTCAGGTAGACCGTACCATAAGAAACAACAATAATTAAACGATTATCATTAAAAATTTATTGGGGCTACAAAAGTTTTAGATCAAGCTGACATGTGTGTTTTCCCTTCATCCACATCAGTGTGACCCTATTAACAGGTTAGATGAAAAATAAACATTATAGTGGACCCTAAGAAATTTTTAATGGTGAGCATTCTATAACCACTGTTTCCTATGAGATTTGGATCTTACTAATTTTTTGAATCATAACCTAAAATTATGTGGCAAAATGGATGGACGGCATGGATAAAATATATACATCATTGTGGGGCCCATGTGGCACATGTACAATTTAATAAAATGTGCAGCGTGCGAGTTACGTCGCACGCAGTCCATTCATTTCACACAGGCAGGTCTTGTGGGTCTGATCATGAGGTATGTGTTATATCTAAACTATCCATTCATTTGACGAGCTAGTCTTAAGGCTTGACACGAAAAATAATACAGATCTAATTATCAAGTGGACCACACTGCAAAAAGCAGTGGGGGATTGAATGTCTACCATTGAAACCCTTTTTGGGATCACAAAACTTTTGGATCAATATGAATTTTTTTTTCCTCTTCATTCAGGTCTTTTTGACCTTATGAATAGATTGGATGGAAAATAAATGTTATGGTGGGCCTACGAATTGTTTAACGGTGAAAATCATCATCTCCGCTGCTATTTTTGGTGTGGTCCAGACGATCTTTGGATACGATTCATTTTTTGGGTAATGCTCTAAAATGATATTTAAAAATAGATGAATGGTGTAGATATAATAAATACATCATTGTGGAGCCCATATAACTTTGATCTCCTTTGAACAGTTTGTACAACTCGGAGCTCGAGGAGCGTCAGCGCTCATCTTAGTGTGACCCGTACCTGCGAAAAAAAAAAAGGAGAGGGAAACCGAAAAAAAAAAGAGGGAAAGAAGAGAGAAGAAAAAAGAGGGAAAGAGGGAAAGAACAGAGAGAGAGAGAGAGAGAGAGAGAGAGAGAGAGAGAGAGAGAGAGAGAGAGAAGAAGAAGAAGAAGATCGGATGGTGGAGGGACCCCGCCACTATGGGCCCCTCAAGGATCTACACACATACATCAAAACGGGTCCCACTGTAATGGGCCCGTAACGGCCGTTACGAGTACAAAATCGGGACATCGGCCGATACGGCCCCGTATCGCATAACGGGTCCCACCGTTACCGTTACGTATCGGCCGTTACGGCCAATACGTAACCGATTTAGGACACCCTGGTCCAGATCATCATATGCAAATGCCATGTGTATAATAGAGATGTTTAGGGGAAGTAGCATTATTCAATAGCTTAAAGAATATAGAAACCATTGAGGAAAGGAAAAAAAAAAAACACTAAAGAATGCCATCAAACTACTTGGAAATCAAAGGCAGTGAAATTGTGTGACAGTTGAGAATGTGAATTTTGACTAGAAGACTAGTCACCAATACACTCAATGAAGATCATGATGATATTTTTCATTCCTCACCACAAATAACCTGCCCAATGGTTTGTAGTTTCTAAATAAAAAGATGCTCCCCATACCAATGTAAAAATATTAGATTTGACAGAAAAGCATACAAGAAATTTATAAATATTCAATCAAATAGCACGTCAAATAGTATGCATTGAAGGAAAATAAGGGCAATGTCATCATTTCTAAGAAAATAAACTCGGACTATCCTTAAAAAGAGTTCCGCACTTAAGTTGCTAAAAGCAAAGGAAGATTATACCAGAAATACAACTGAGAGAACTTTTTGACGCCTTCCTAATCCAGAAAGTTGAAGCCGATAACCTGAGTTGGCATTAGGAATATCTTTCAATGGTGAAATCTTCACTTCCCTCCTTCACAATCCATATAAAGACTTAGAAAAAGAAGCATCTGGAAATAAATGAAATGTGAAAAAACATTATTAAGTATAATTACCATTACATTTGATCAACATAAATGAAATGCTTATTTACAATTTAAATGCATTCCAGCAAGGCGAACACCCATGGACTTGATTCAAGAATAGAACAACAAAAAGAAAAGACAAAAAGTTTAGCATCTTAAACCAAATGAAACACACAGAAAGATGCATGTAAAACTCCTGGATAATCTATGACATGAATTTAGAACGAATGGATCTTGGTAAATTTAACAAAAAAAAAATGCATCAAGTGGCATGGTTCTTCCACTTCTTATTTTGCTTATGCATTTGGAAGAAGCAGGTCAAGCTGTTGGATGCAACAACGATTTCCATGAGAATTATTTAAACATGAATTCCAATTTTCATTTTTTATTCGAATAGGTAGTGAAAATCTCATATTTATCTCAAACTACTCACTTCATTTTTTATGCTAAGAATCCCAATTCAATACTTGCATAAAAGCTCACCTTTGAATAATGGACACTCCACACAACTTATTGTAAAAGTCTACTGCAGTGTACATGGACCATGGATAGACAAAAAGGAAGACAAAAACATGGACCATGAAATCAACTTCATAAGGTTGAATAGTTCCAAAAAAAAAAAAAAAAAGAAAAAAAGAAAAAGAAAGAAAGATGAATGTGTACATTGCCAAAATTGAGGTGATTCTAATGTTGTTTGAATAAGTTGAATAAACTTATAATGATAGCATTAAAAACCAAAGGCATCTTAAAGTGGTAGCATTTAACACCAACATTCAAAACCTCAGTCATTCCCATGTACTGACAATTCATCCGACATGTGGCTTAGAGTCAGCTAAGTGTAGTCCTGTGGATATATATATATATATATATATATATATATATATATATATATATATATATATATATATATATATATATAGATTAGTTGAAGGAAAGTTGGATATATAGAGATGGGAAAGGGATTCTTTGGAAATCATGGAAGAGAGGAAATCCAAATTCAAGAGGATTTGTGTCTTCTCTAGAAGCAGCCCAGGCAAGAAAATCAGCTACCAAGAACCTGCTATTCAGTTGGGAAATGAATTGGTGGAAAGGAGGATTGATTTGGTGTACGGAGGTGGTAGCATGGGGTTGATGGGGCTATAACTGGCGACACTGTTGGTGAAGTGAGAGCTGTATGCCTGTATCTGACATGCACCTACGAAAGGCTGAGATGGCTCGCCAAACTGATGCTTTTATTGCTCTGCCCGGTGGATACGGCACACTTGAAGAACTGCTGGAAGTCATTACTTGGGTGCAGCTCGGAATCCGTCAGAAACTGGTGGGTCCCTTGAACGTGGATGGATATTATAATTCCTTGTTATCGTCTATCGATCAAGCTGTTGACGAAGGTTTCATCGCGCCAGCTGCCCGTCGAATTATTATATCTGCCCCAATAGCCAAGGAATTAGTCAGGCAACTTCAGGAATATGTTCCAGAGCAGGATGAAGTCACAGCCAAGCTGAGCTAGGAGACTGAACAACTAAGCTATGTGCCAGAAACACGTGTTGCCATGTTGGCCTAACATATAAATATTTGTATAAAATACATACTGTGATCCAACCGTTCAACAGCACATACACGAAAACTAGAAAATGTTATACATAGTCACGCTCAGCAGCTTTGTTTTGGGGGGTTTTGTTGGTTTTATCTTTTGATGAATCGAGTGCAAAATTATTATTGAAAAAAAAAAAGAAAAAAAAAGAAAAAAAGTGTAGTCATGTTCAGCACTAGAAGTTAGCATTGAAAAATGAATCTGGATCCTCTGCTTGCCACAAGTAGAAAAATTCATTTTTTTCTGCATCGTGATTGGTCCACGTGATGGCCCACCATAGGCTTGGAATTACCTCAATTTTATCCAAGTTGTGCTTTGATGGGCTTATTGTAATGACCAATATCTATAAGGCATTCTAGTTGCAGGATGTAAAACACAATTAAGAATTTTAATATATTTAAGATTTGGAATTTATCACATTCCAAATACAAACAACCAAATGAGCCATCAAACACCTTTTCTTTTTTATTATTAACAAAAAATATACAGATAACAGAATTCACATGCAGAGATATGATTATTTGAAGCAAACTGGACCCACCTAAATATTGTTGCGTCCGCAAATGGAAACAAGTGGGCCCATGGGAAACAATGAAATATTGTACCTTGGTAGGCCGCGAACCACAAATCAGCCGAATGGAGAAATTTTTGTCGTTGATGAAAGGTGGGCTCGTGAGTCATGTCAATTTGCAAATGAAAAAGAAGAATACAGGTGAATATCCTTTTCTCCGCCGAACTGATAACATCTCACCCTTCAAGGCACAAAACCTGTAGATAATAATCACAATATCTTTACTATTACAAAGGATGATATATAAAACCATGCCATATACTCTCTTTTTTCTAAAGCTCCACCCTGTCTGAACCATCATCTGACCATAAACCACAACATCCACTGACCTATCTCTATAGGCTTTGTGGGTGGACTTTGGACAACTGTTCCTTGATCATTTATAGAATGCTACGCAGACTAAAAAATCAAATGCACAGTTAAGAAAGCTTGAGCAACTCTATATACCTACCCCATCTGGCTTATTTCAACATGGACCACCTAGAGTTGATCAGTATCATTTTAAAGATATGCTTGATTGATGTCAGTTTAGAGATATCCTACATCTACAAATCACTAAAAAGGGATTCAACAATGCAAATCCCCATCTAGGGATTCGACAATACACATCCCTAATTAGGGATTTGTTATACAAATCCAAATCCCTAATTCAACAATGCATATCCCTAATTGGGTATTCTAAATTGCAGAAAGCAACAACGAGAAGAGAAAAACCTTATACCAAACTTGAGAATCCAAGATTTACGAGCAACAGAAGGTCGAACTGTAGCAGAGGGCTAATGAGATAGAGAGATAGAGGACTAGGGTTTTGAGAGAGAGAGGTAGAGAGAGTGAGAGAGAGAGAGAGAGAGAGAGAGAGAGAGAGAGAGAGAGAGAAACGCTCAGCTGCGCACCGGTTCGCACACCATTACGTGCGAACCTTCCTATCAACCGTCAGATAAGGCAGATGGTCTAAATGAAGGCGCTCTTATGCACGAGTTTGAGAAAGCGAGTTTCCATCTCTAGCATGCCTCTTCTACCTATTCTCTAACTCTCCGAAGGACGTGGTGAAAGCGTTTTACAGGAAGTTCTTCCACTGGGATGCAAGTTGGGTCCTACTAGGATGTTAGTGATAACGCCACACTGTTCATCCGTTTTAAGAGGTCATTTTAGGACATGGGACAAAAAATGAGGAGTATCCAAAATCGAAGTGGTCCATATGAGAGGAAACATTGTATATTTAGTAACCACCGTTTAAATATTCAGGGTGCAAAAGAAGTTTTAAATTAGGCTAATATTTGTGTTCTCGGTTCATCCAAGTACGAATGATGTTATGAACAGTATGGATGGCGTGTTAATGCAAGGGCATTTTCACACCGGGCTCGAGTGGAGTCACCTGTGAGATGCAGGGGCACACTTGGGGTGAGCGGGCCCCATGAGGGAGGTCTCGTATTCGAGTCTCCTCGCCGGGGGTAATTAATGCGTATTTCACATCCCGCTCGAGTGGGGTAGCCTGTGGGATGCAAGGATACACTCGAGGTGGGGCGTAAGTTTGAGCGGGGTTGTGACAATTAGGAGATTCGTTGGCTCCTACACCTATGGTTGATTAGATCACACACATGTGTCCCTTTGACATGGATGCATGTTATGGTGTAGATATCTTTCGTGATGTGTATGGAATATGTTTCTTTACTAGAATAGTTGCAGCATATCAAATGTATATAATTTTATAGACATGAAATACATCAAACTAGACCCAAATTTAACTAAGTCAATTAAATGGACCTTACCTGTACTTAACTAGGCTAGATTTTTAACCAAGTCCAAAAGATAAGACTCGATCCCGAGACCCGATCTCTTATCGGGTTCAATTTATTAGACCTGATTGTAAACTGTAATATGCATAATTGCAAAGGACTGTGCTATACATCAAGTAGGAGATCAAATAACCTGAATAAATGACGTACCTAATTGGGATGTCATCTCTGTAACCTTGATGTCGCGGTCTTCTGCACCTTATACTCTTTAGAGAAGCACCAAGATGGGAATAGAAGCTTCAATGTGCGTAGGCTTGGGACCCAACCTTGCTCAAGTATTTTAGAGGATTAAGGAGTTGGAAACCCATCAAAACTCCTCTCCCTTTAGGGTTCACACGAATTTGTCAATCCTAGTCCAACTAGAAAACTGTGCGTGTGTCACAGTTGTAGCGCACAACCCGTTACATGATTTTTGATGAATCACTACTGAGTGGGTTCCACTGTTTCTCCCGATCACACAATCCAACCCTTAGGGCGATCTAGAGTGTTGATCAATTAGGCTTACCTTATAAAATTCTTATACCGAACTCATTAACATCATGCAGTGTTCATTGGGAACCCATCGATAGCCCTACCGATCCTATCGTGACCCGTGTGGTGGGCCCAACTTGTATGCGACTCCATTGACTCTGATCACTCATTCAAAGATGGTTTTTGTGCATACCCGTATATGATAGGACCATTAGATCAATCATCAATCACACTTACAGAGTTGGTGGGGATTTGGTCCTAGCCCAATACAAGTCCAGTATAGCTTGTAATACAAGGCCTATCAATCTTCTATCAACTTGATTTTGAGGTTTGCTTGACTATGGGGAATATGCAAGAGAACCATCCTATCCATTATGTGTGCTACCTAATGTTGGTATGGCTCTTGGGTCTCCCTTACCTGGGATGCAAAAATCAAGTCGATCCAAAACACAAGTTGGCCATACCTTAGGGAACAGTTGTGAAAGGGATGCCCATCCTTTGCTTTGTCGGGCTCATCATGGTGGTTATCCGCCATCTAATCCATTCATTTAATGCACCTCATTCACTATGGCATACGAACACCCCTTCGAATCATGTTGTTCCAAAACTTAGGAGAGCCACACAACGTGAATATAGTGGTTTTAAGGATGACTTTACACTGTTCTCATATTGTGGCTTAGCCCCTTTTTTTTTTAAGGTCAAGGCTAAAAATGTGGTGGATGGGGTGGATCTTCTGCGCATGAAGCTGTTATTGGTGTTCTTTGAATTTTGGGCCCAATTAAAATTGGGCCGTTGCTTCGACCTAGTCTATCTTAACCCATTGACTCAACTTGTTGCATCCCACATTTACAAGGATCATGCACCAAACAACCTTTCGTTAAGGTTGTTCGACATCTGAAAATTTGGAATATATGTCATCCACAGTGTCCAATTCGATCAATAGTCTTGATTTTTAGACAATAGTTAGTGAAATGCATATTGTGGAAGGGAACAACATATAACTTTTAATGCAGCAAAATGCATATTAGTAGGCTGTCAACTCATCAGGGATGAAATAGTGTTCAATTGGATAAGTAGTGTTGATTGTTAGACAATAATTAGTGAAATGCATGCCGAAAACTTTTAATGCAGCAAAATGCATATTAGTAGGGCTGTTAACTCATCAGATTCCGGTTGGCTCCTATAGTACCCGTAAGGGGCCAACCTAGTTATGGTCTTCCTAGGCTGAGTTCCCTTCAAGCCTAGGTCTACTTCTTAAAGGCCCAAGCTTAGATCCAATTGAGTTTGGGTTTAGAGTTGAATTTGGGACAAATAAGAGCATTTGGGTGGTTGATCCCATAAGATGCATGGATTAGATCACACATGTCCTACTCAACAGATGGGGCTCTCTTACACATCAGTGGCTTAGGAAACCTCATTTAGGTGGTTGATCCCATATGATGCATGGATTAGATCACACGTCCTACTTAAACACATGGGGCTCTCTTACACATCAGTGGCTTAGGAAACCTCATTTAGGTGGTTGATCCCATATGATGCATGGATTAGATCACACGTCCTACTTAAACACATGGGGCTCTCTTACACATGAGTGGCTTAGGAAACCTCATTTCTTTAAAGAATAGAGTAGTGGTCTAACGTGAACCAGACCCAAGGAGAGCCCAAAGTGCTTTCTTAAACAAACGATGGTTTAAGTGGTCACCACCATGATTTTTATTTGAAATCTACCCCGATTGCCAGGAGCTTCTTCCCATATTAGGCTCAAGGCCCAAATATCAACCCAATAACTGATTCAATTGGGCCACACCAAGGAAAAGAGTTTGGAGGGTGAGTGTCGCCTATACATTATTTCCAATCGTGTGGTACACTTGAATCATGAATGGATCTGGTTTTTCACCCTTATGGCTAAAATTGGGTTACTTAACCTGCTGGTTGGAGAGGATTTTGAACGTATGTAATGTTGGATCCCACCCTTACTACACAATTACCCTAAATTTTCCTAAAAGATTTTTATTGACCGGACTCAGATAGTGCACTGAGAGCTCAGCACCCTTTACCATGGTGTGAACTCCATGGGGCCCACTATGATGTATATTATTTATCTACACCCTTTGGTTAGGTCTATATGACCTAATTAACATGTTGGATGGTAAATAAACATTACAGTGGGCCTTATTTATTTAATTGCTGGCATTCAATCACCACAGTTTCCTTTGGTGTGGTTCACCAGCGATTTGGATCTGACTCATTTTTGGGAACATGTTCTAAAATGATCCAAAAAATGGATGGACGGTGTGGAAATTAGGGAATGGGTCTCTTCTCTTATTTATTTTTTCTTTTTTTCGTTCTTTTTTATTTCCTTCCTTTAGAGATCTGCAGTGAGGAAATTTGATTTTCTAATTTGAAATTTGTTATGAATGATTCAATCATTTCTTTCCTTTGTGGAGCCTTCATTGCCAGTCTTTCGACTCATACCTCATAGGAAGCTTGCTACATTTCAGTCCAGTTATTTCTACATACTTGTTTATTTTCAATGTTGGAAGTTGGCATGGGCCATGGAAGCATGCCCATGGTTCAAAGTATCATCCAGTACGACTCATACCTCATAGGAAGCTTGCTACATTTCAGTCCACTTATTTCTACATACTTGTTTCTTTTCAAAGTTGGAAGTTGGCATGGGCCATGGAAGCATGCCCATGGTTCAAAGTATCGTCCAATATAACTTGGTATTGTTAGATTCATATTGGTTTAGGTTAGAACCGGTCTGAGTCAGACCACCTATACAACTGTCTCTTTATTTTAGAATTTGAGTTGTGTTGCTACAAGTAATTTCCCATCTGGTCCTAATCCTTAAAAATCTCCGTCTTTTGGTAGCACAAGTAACATCTCGTGCATTTAAGGAAATTATTAGTCTTGAGTGCTCCGATCGCCCTGATTTTTCATTTTTCACTTTTGTCTGTGCTATTGACCGATTTTTCCGTAATATTTTTTTCCTTTTTCAATCCACCTGCATGTTTCCATCTTGAAATTTTCTTTTAAATTAATTTCCCCAAAGAATTCAACGGTTTTCAAGCGGTCTTTAAACAAAATTGTTCAAAGATGTTGTCAATTTGCCAAATTCCAATGGATTAAAGAAGACTCCTCTTTGATCCAATTTTCAACTTCTTTATTTGAATTTTGAACAGAAGAAATTTTTTTTTTTTTTTTTTTCCCTGCTGGTACAGATCCTCTTCCCCTCATTTCATCTTCTCCTGTCTATCTTTAGCTTTTGATTTTCCCATCCTCACACAAAGAAAAAAATGCTTTTCCCTTGCTACGGAATTATAGAATCCCCATTCTTGATTTCTTTATTGCCTTTTCTTTTCTCTCAATTGCTAATTTTTTCATTGTTCTTCTGATTATTATGTATCTTCTTTATAGATTTACAGCTTGTTAAATGCCTTCAATCTCATTCTAAATGATGCTTGGAACCTCATTTGTTCAGTTTGAGAACTGCAACAACATCTACAACAACAGTGCTAAAGAGAAGCTCTTGAAAAATCAAATTGTTTTTGGCACCTCCAACTCCAATGGTTGCGAAGTGAAGCACAGGTATGGGCATGACGATCTTTCCACTCAAAATTACTTTGGAAGGCTTTTCTTTCGATTGATAGATAACATAAAAATGGTATTTGTATGCTGGAATTGTTTGAATCGTGAATGCTTTTTTCCGTTTGGTTCTTTTGATGGGTTAAATATGATTATAGATTTGCATTGTGCAATGATTAGCATGAATTGTCGGTGTTGATTTCTTCTGGGGCCAATGTTTCACACACGTGGGCCCATCTAACAGTTATTTTGATTGTTGGATGGGATTCCTATGAAACACTTGTGTGTGACGCCACCTTATTCTGCGTGTGACATCCAATCCATCCACATGATTGTTGGATAGTTGGGCTAGTTTGGATATGTATGGTGAGAATGAGACAGCACTTCATCGATGGAGTGGATGTTACACTCACAACATGGTGGGCCAAAGGGTTTGCTTTTTTACTTATTGCGTACAACAATTGTTGTAGTAAATTCCAGTCCTTAGTTATTTGTCTATTGGGTTTCACTCTGTATGTGTGATGGAGAGGAACTCTGTTCCATCGAACAATACACCCTAGCCATTTGATTGTTTTTTTACTTATTCCGTACAATAGTTATTATAGTAGATTCCAGTCCCAAGTTGTTTGGCTATTGGGTTTTGCTCTGTATGGGTGATGGAGAGGAACTCTGTTCCATCGAACAATACGCCCTAGCCATTTGATTGGTGAAATTTTGTATGTTGGATATATGACCATGGGCTTTAGTACTATGGAGAGGACACCATGCAAATTTGCATTAGATAAGATAAACTGAGTGATCAATTGATTAGAAAAGATATTGAACCTCCAATGGAGATGGAAGACATAAACTTGCATTGTCTAAATATTGGAATGCCAATTTGAATAGATTTTAAGGCACCTTGCCATCCGCTTTCCTTTTTGCATTTTTTCCTTCAGTCTAATAAAATTATCATTACTGTTCAAGCTAAAAATTATTAAAGAAGCCCTAAGGTTGAAAATATATAAGAGTCTAGGAAGGCAATGGATAAGAGTCCCTAATACAGAGAGAAGACCTATAAAGTCTTCCCTTAGCTAGTGAATTGACCATATTAGTCAAAGGACTTGTGAAAAAAGTAATATCCAAATAGATAGTGCCTAGTTTAATACTATTAAGGATAAAAACTAGATCCAACTTATCATATTGCTAGAGTTAACCTCCACCTAGGACTTGTATCTACCCATCCTAGAATAAAATATCTTTGTACTTATTTGATGCCAACAACTTTCCTCTATTTGAGGAGCTAACACACATCAACCCAAAAAAAAGTAAATTTAATCATGCGTTGATCATCTCTAACAACTCTGACTCTGGATGGCCTTGGATTACTAAACAAGCTACTATCCATACAAGTTTCCACCAACCTTATGGAGGATTCTAGACAACGACACAAGAAGGTGGTTGCAAGAAGACATCGATCACTCTCTCCAGTCATGGATGAGGTTTTATTTGGGTGTTCCTTTGAACTCTTCGTTGACCCATTCCAATTAACCAAGGATATCTTAGTTTTCTCCGCTATTTGAACAACCCCCACTCAAGCTAAAAAATGCCGAGAAAGATTGAGGAGCACCAAGTAGAGGAAGTTGACTTGTAATAAAGGCAGAGATGGTCAATAGATTCTATCTTTCAGCTTTAGAAGCATTATTGGAAGAGCTTGTTACTACACTTTTTCCCTCTCATTTTGTTAATTATTTATAGTCTAATATTGCGAAGGATGATGGATTCTTACTTGGTGAATGTTAAAAGCTAAATTCACAGAAGTTCTAAAATAATTCTAAGAGATTGATGAAATCCGCTTCCTTGTATAGATCCCTTTGTTTAAGTATGAGGTTTTGAGTAACTGTTTTTCTATAAGTATCAGCCAATCCCAAAAATGATAAGATATGTGGCGTATTGAACATACAAAACCTGTATTGGTAAAAAACTTTTCACAGAAAAAATCTTCAAAAAATATTGGGAAAATAAGGGAAAATTTTAGAAACTGTTGAAATTAAGCGGACCCAACTAAAAAAATGTTAAAATTAGAACCAACCCAAAACCGTTTTTAGCAATCTAATTGGTTGACGTGATACATCCCAAGGTAGATGTTGAATTGTAATTTTCCAAATGTAAGAGACTAGTACATGAATCATCCACGGTGGACCATTTTCAATTATCCAATTTGTTAATACTTCCTAGCCCATTTGGAATGCTACAAATTGATCATATGATTGGGTCTATTTTAATTGTCCAAATTATTTATATGATTGGACTCATTTTAATTATCTGAGCCTTTCTTAATGATTGGGATTACATCTTGTTATCCAAATCATTAATATTGTAGGGTGCCTATTATCATTATAAAAGAAGGTAGAGCCTATTTTCAGTGATCCAATTAATATGGTAGGGCTTGTTGTCAATGATCCAATAATTAATATTGATTAGGAACATTTTCACCCATATGAGTATTTGATATGGTTGGGCCATTCCAAGTGATTCAAATCGTTCATTTGATTGGGCCTATTATTGAGCAAGATTTCAAGTATGTGAAAACTAAATAATGCCCCAAATTTTTTGTTGGAATGACCTTTTGTCAATCAATAAAACTCCATATACAGATTAACTTTCTGGTCTCTAATAAATACATTATTTGAAATTACCACTTATGAATGATTGTTTTGTTCGAGGCTAACCAATCTTCATGCTAAGGGTCTTTCCTAGGATACTCTTGATCTTAGTAGGGTTTGATAGTTTACACATATAGCTAATTACATCCTCAACACACAATACAAAACTTCACTAAATGTTGAATATCAATCACCTCCAATAAAAGGATAGTCAAATCCATACTCAACGATGAGCCTATCCCAAACATTTTTTTTTCTCCTTTTACTTGGATCTTTGAAAGATGTAAGGTTTCACTTCCTAAAACCCGTCATGATTTTGAGAGAACAACTTGCTCCCCACAGACTTGAATTCGATTCCCCTCCCTGTGGATTACTTGTCATGAGTTTGTCCGAATGGCTTTGGTCATGGGTTTGCTCCCCATAGAGACAAGTAAGATTCTCCTCCCCATGGATTAGACATCACGAGTTAGGGTGAATTGCTTTGGTCGTGGGTTTGCTCCTCATAGGCATAAGTTTGATTCCCTCCCCGTGAATTACCCGATGCACTTGGTGGGTGATTGTATGTATCTGCAGGGAATGGTCACACCTTAAAGGGTGGGGACACCTGTCATTATATAAAAAACTTCCCAAAATCGGTCATGAGTTTAGGAGAATGGCTTTGGTCGTGTGTTTGCTTCCCACAGACACGACTTCGATTCCCCTCTTCGTGGATTACTAGTCATGAGTTTAGTTGAATGGCTTTGGTTGTGGGTTTGCTCCCCACGGACACGAGTTCAATTCCCGTTCTGTGGATTTCCCATTATGAGTTTAGGCGAATACCTTTGGTCGTGGGTTTGCTCCCCACAGACACGAGTTCGACTCCCTTCCTCGTGGATTACTCGATGTATGTGGTTTATCAAGGATTATTTTTAATCTTCACATCTTAAGCTTGTGCCCATCCATTCCTTTCAAGCTTGATCTTACCCCTATATGCGTAAGCTCGTGACACTTAACAACTGAGGTTGATTCCCTCCCTGTGGATTACCCAATGCATGTGGTTGGCAAGTGGTTACTGTTCACAACCCCAAGTGTAGGGTTGCAATGTAGTAATAACTCGGTAAGACCGAGGTCGAATCCACAGGGACTAAATTTGTACGTATTCTGAAAATAATTAGAATTAGAACTAGAAAAAGATCTAAATTGAAATCTGTATAATTGAGAGTAATGGTGAAAAATGTTGATTAAAACTTATGAATTTAAAGGTGAGAACTAGGGTGCCAAGGATCCACTTGTAGCTATCAAGATGTTATCTTACTTGATTCAAGGAACACAATTGAAATTGGAGTCATATCCTATCCAATTGGAAGATGAAGCGATTTAAATCAAATCTGAACTTTTCATTGACCTAATTTTCAATGGAGGAGAATTGTAATGATTGGAAGGGATTCCATCACATACCATGCCCAGGAGACAATGGTGAACAACAAGATTTACTAATCTCATAATCTCAAAACAGGAAAAGAAGATATCCAAAGCTATCACAACATCTATTGTAATTTAAGTTACAATAAATCATAGAAAACTGAATATATTCTTTTAATATCAAACTAAAAATCAATGAGGTTCAATGAGAACAAGAATCAAAGCAAGATAATCATTCAAACATACTAAAAGCTTCACCTCTTAGCCCTATCTAAGAGGTTTAGTGTTGAGGGTCAAATATTGCATATCAGACCATAGTTATTGCCTGGATTTACGAACATGGTACTGTTTAATGACCCAATTTAATTGTGTTTATGCTGCAAGGTGTGTTTAGGAGCTTGAACTAAAACAGGGTGCTAAAAGCATGAAATTAACACTCAAAAGTCACCAAGGTAAGGGGCGGACTCCAGAGGAACAAGATCAACGGATTTGCACGCCAGAAATCTAAGGAAATTGAGAAACTAAAGCTTAAGTGGCCTGAAAGTCAACCAGAATGCAAGATCACAAGGTTTCCACCATCCGTTCGGCTTGAAAATTCATACATGGACTGAGGACCATAAATTAACCGTACACATCGAAATTCAGCCGTTGGATCCTTGTGGAAGTTTCCCAACGGGCAAATCAGCCCACAAAACACCGATCTGGGGCCCACTTGATATCTAGACACGCTTCAATTTTGGTCTCAACCGTTTAAATTAGATGGCATAACAGATGGTCAGAGCGGATGTCTGATATACCTCAAGGTGGGACCCACCTTACATGGTGCGTGTGCACAACACGTGCATTGGATGAGCATCAAATCAGAGGAATCGACAACAGAGCTTTGACCAATTCTTTCTAAATGGATTTGAATCCTTCTCTCCCGCCTCTGTGAACACTCGAAACAGAGCTTGCGGCCCTTTCTTGTGGGCCACCACCATGATTCGACGGACCAATCCGGACTGTCCATAAGACTTGCACGGCCCCTCTCACTCAAGCCTAGGTGGCGGAGTTTCAAAAGACAGCAGAGATCGGATCTCAACCATCCAAACGTAGGACGAACAGTAGAAGCACAAGTCCTGTGGGCCACATCGAATTTGAGCCAAAACAGACCATACCTGACTGGTTTTTTGAGAGGAATCTGGTGGACGGCGTGGATTTCTCAAATGTCAGCTGAAGTGGGCCCCACCGAGCATCAGCGCAGCTCCTTGCGTTAAGAATACGCGTGTCTGAGAGAAGACCGGACTTCCGTCCGTTGCACGATCATGGCGGTGATCGGACCGTCCATCTGGACCGTCCAAAAGCTTCCCAGGGGCCGACCGTCCATCACCAAGGAGTCTGAACGGCTCAGATTCCGAAAGCAGCCATTCCTCCGGCCCAAAAAGGGATCAAACGCAAGGTTTCTTTTGCGTTTTTCGCTGGCTGCAAACCAGAGTCGGTTGTGTAAACTGACTTGCTACGTACGTCCGCACCGACTCCACCTATCCAACCACCGACTGGAGTTTCCTATAAAGGAGGATGAGGACGCACAAGAGAGAGAGAGAGGGATCATCCAAGTTTTGGGACGTGAAGCACAGGAGAGAGGGAGATTAGAGTTTTTTTTTTTTTTTTTCTAGTTTTTTTTCTGTTTAGTTTTTTTTTTTTTTTCCTTCTTTTCTTTTAAGAATTAGTTAATCATGCCTGTGGTTAGCTAACCTCTTAGCTAGGGCTAAGAGGTGAAGCTTGTAGCGTGATTAGGATGGTAGCTTTGCTTTGATTCATGGTTGTTGAACTCTTATGGATTCTAGCTGGATTATTAAGGAATACTATTAATTTTTAATGGTTTATTGTGACTCAAATTACAGTAGATCTGCAAATAGCTTTGATTATGTTCTTTTCATTATGAGATTGTGAACTTAGGAGGCCCTGTTGTTCACCATTGTCTCCTGGGCATGGTTGGGTGACGGAACCCTTCCTAACTTTCGCAATTCTCTCATGATTGGCTGTGAGATTGGTAAATTGTTGTTGTTTGCCATAGTCTCCTGGGCATGGTTAGGTGACGGAATCACTTCCAAATCTGCACCAATCGTATCTGTTGATGATTAGAT